>NC_069703.1:36152796-36763959 GCF_023699985.2 Odocoileus virginianus | reverse complement strand
TGTCTCAGCAAAGCTGGCTTCAGCTCTGGTCATCTCACCTACCCACTGCATTTAAGGAGCTCCAGGTTAAGAGTTTCAAAACATAAGGCACCTAGTCCGCCACTCAGGAGAAGGGAAGTCACTCCAAGTTCCCAGAAATCTCCTATCTCAGATCTGAGCGTGTCCAGGGTTTCAGCTGAGCTTTTCAGGCCAACCAGCAGTTACTTGGTCTGCCTGCGGCCTTGACCCCATCTCTGGGAAGGGCTACAGTCAGAGGGAGTAGGGGAGTCTAGCCCCCAAGCCTTTGGAGGCACAGTTAGACAGCGAAAAGAAGAGCCCTGGGCTCAGTGATTCTAGGAGGGAAACTGGTGTGGGGGGCATCTCTCCTGGGCTGGACAGTGAAGGCTGGACACACAGCAGATCCACTCCTATTGCAGCTTCCAGCCCCTAGAACTGCTCCCCGGCCTGTCTCAGCCTCCACCGGTCTCAGCTGCTCCTGAGATGCACCTGTCGTGGCAAGTCCATCTCCGGCCCCAATCTCTCCAGGGCCGATGTGAATCAGGTGGACAAAGCTCATTGGTTCCCCAACCACAGCCCAGTCAGTCCGGCTCCTCTTGTTCAGCTCGGGCTCTCTACCATGTGGCAGCCTGGTTTGTCCCAAACTCGCTCATGTTGCCCGATGGTTCCGGGTTGACTGCTCTGCCTGGGGCCCCAGAGGGTTCTTGCTCTGATACCCGGACTGCCCCCTCCTCACTCCCCTCGTGTCACAGCACCCTGGGTTTACTCAGCTGGACAGGTCTAGAGCAAGTAGAGTCCTCGGCCTTAGCTGGGCAGGGAAGGGTCAGTGTCTCGGACCCCGAGAGACTAGCAGGGTCGGGGCAGGGTGGGCAGGCCAGCACAAGGTCCTGTCTCCTACCGACTTGGAACCCTGCTCTGCTCTGGCTTCGAGTCGTCTGGCCGCAGCTGGTGGCGGGGATTCTCTCTCTGTGCCCGCCAGGATGGGGTTCCTGGGCTCGCTCCTCAGTGCAGTGGGGGAGCCAAGGGCCAGAGTCCCTGGTCTTCTAGATGAATCAGCGGAATCTCTGACTCCCGGGAAGTGAGTGCCCGGCGAGAGGGATGCACGCAGAGGAGGATCCCCTTGACTGTCAGGAGGGGTCCAGCCAGGTCCGAATGCGGGAGGTCACTGGGTGGAACACGGAAGAACATTCCAGGGGCAGCCAGAACAGAGGCAGAGGCTCGAGGCGTGTCTATGGCTTTGCGAGGATGTAGTCCAGTGGGTCTGGGCAGAGGGGGATTCAGGGCAGAGGTGGGGGTGCTGTGAAGGGAGAAGCTGCAGGAAAGACAGGCTGAGCTCCAGCCAGCTTGTGAAAAGCCTGGACTTCACGCTGGGGACAGTGCAGTCACAGTGGGGCGGGGCCTTCTGCCGCTGATGCACCTTCAGATGCTGGGGCCCGGTCCCTGATTCTGTGTCCTGGCTTCTGCCTCGAGGTACAGGAGTTCCGTGTGCACACCCCGGGTGGCCGTGTAGACCCTCCCACTGCTCCCCTGGAAGAGGAGGCAGGTGGCCTTGGTGGCTGGGCCACGGCCTCACACCCCAGCTGTGGCTCTTTCTCTCTCACACATACCCACACCCTCACCTGCCTGCCTTCTGGAAGCTTCCTCTTTTCTTCTGCTTCCTGTGTCCCTGGGGTACGGGTGCCAGGAAAAGGTGTCTCTCCTGCAGGGGGCTCTGCCACTCTCCAAGGAGTAAAACCACATGAAGATTTTTCTCTGGGCTTCCCTGGTGGCTCAGTGGGAAATAATCCGCCTGTAACACAGGAGACATGGGTTCAGTCCCTGGGTCAGGAAGATCCCAGGGAGAAGGAAATGGCAACCAGCTCCTGTATTCTTGCCTGGGAAATCCCACGGACAGAGGAGCCTGGCGGGCTAGAGTCCTTTGAGTCGCAAAGAGTCAGACACTACTTAGCAATTGGACATGCGTGCACACTGGCTCTACTGGGATAACAAACCTGGTGGGGATGGGGGTGAGGTCAGGGGGTAGTGTTTGGCTGTGTTTTCTTGTGTCTCTCCTCTATTGTTTAGGACCTTGGAAAGTCAGAGGGGTGATTTGCCTCACACCCAACACTAGCATCTTGGCAGCAGTAATAAGCCCAGTGTCACTTGGGAAAACTGTTGGCATTGCAGGAGTGGCTTTACCTGCCTGGACCCCATGGGCCTCTCAACAAAATAGGTACCTACTCTGTGCTGGTCCAGGAGCACAGCAGGGAAGAAGACAGACTGTGTACTTCCTCCCTTGGACGTAAATATTCTAGCAGGAGGAGAGAGATGATAAAACTCAGAGAAGATAGTTTCAGATAATAGTGAACTTGAAGGGGTAAGACAAGGTGATGTGGAGTGATGCAGGCAGGGGTACGTGACTTCAGCTAGTTCATGTTTACCCTGCAGCCTGAGTGAGAAGAAGAGGCCATTCTTTGGAGAATGGAGGCAAGGACATCCCAGGCCGAGAGAAGAGGAACCGGCAAGTGCAAAGGCCCGGAGGTAGAAATAAGCTTGGTGTGTCCAAGAAACATGAAGAAGGCAGAGTGAGTCATCAGGAGAGTGACAGGAGGAAAGGTTGGTGACAGAGGCTAGGGCCATGTCATCAAGAATCTTGCAGGCTGTGGCAACAAGTTTCAGTTAGATATGATGGGAAACCCCTTCAGGTTTTAAGCAGGGGGAGTGACATGTGATTTTATTTTATTCATTTATGCATCTGTGCTGGGTCTTAGTTCCAGCTCTTGGGAATCTTCCATCTCCCTTGCAGCACATGGGATCTTTAGTTGCAGCATTTCAAACTCTTAATTGTGCATTTGGGATCTAGTTCCCTGATCAGGGATCGAATCCACAGCCCCCTGCATTGGGAGAGCAGAGTCTTAGCCACTGGACCCCCTAGAGAAGTCTTTGTGATTTGTTTTTGAAAAGACCTTTTTTAATAGCCAAAAAAGAGAAGTAACCCAGATTTCTATTGATGAGTGGATAAACAAAAGGTGGTATAGCCAAACAATGGGTATTATTCAGCAATTAAAAGGAGTGAAGCGCTGACGTGTGTTACAGCGTGAACAAACCTCAGAAACATTATATTGAATGAAAGAAGCCAGACACAGAGACCACATATTGTATGATTCCATTTATATGAAATGTCCAGAATGGGCAGATCTATGGAGACAGAAAGTACATTAGTGGTTGCCTGGGGCAGGAGTGGGGGATGGGGAGGAGAAAGGATGTGCTAATGGATATAGCGTTCTTTTGGGTGGTATTGAATGTTCTAAAATTAGATTGTGGTGATGCTTGTACAACTCTGTGAATATACTAAGAAATATGAATCGTGTGCTCTAAGTGGATGAATTTTATGGCATATGAATTAGAATTCAATAAAGTGTTTTCTGGGTAGAGAAGAGACCGAGGAGAGCAGGAGTGGACGGAGGGAGCCAGGAGGCTCATTTAGTCTCCTTGCTGGGCTCGTGAGGAGCTGTGGGAAGATGCAGTCAGCCACGTGGTGGTGGAGACAGGGCTTGCTGATGGCTCAGGGGAGGGCGGTGAGACCAAAGACAAGCATCGATTAGGGCTTGAGCTCAGGAGAAGGAGGAAACAGAACAGGCTCTATCTTGAAAGCAGGACTCCATCTTGGGCTGGACTGTGGACTTTGAGTTATATGCCCAGTATCTATGGAAACGACATACCAACTGGAAAACCAGGCCCCCGGAAGGAAGAGCCCCAGGGCTTGTCCCTAGACTCTCCACGCCGAAGAGAATACCCTAATTATCTGTGTAACCGAATAGAGTCATACATTATATTATGCTTATTGGGGTATGACCACAGGCCTATTGATAATTGTCCACTACCTAGGCTTAAGGCGTATGAATCACGGGTTAACTTTGACTGTATCTTTCTTTTTCCTTTGTTCAGACTAGTTTCAGGGAAACTTGTACACTTAAGGTATGTAGGTTTTCGCAAAAACTGGTCAGGGTCCTTGGCTAAGAGGAGACTCTGCCTTGTGTCCGCCGGTGTAATAAACTGCACCCCGATATCTGCATTGTCCTTCTGAGTGAGTTTGTTTCCCGGAACGCGTGGCTATAACACGGGTAGATGGTAAGGCCATTTTTGGAAGTCTGAGAGGCCCAGGCTGGGGGGAACTGGGTCAGGTCTGCTGTGTGGAGATGTCCTGAGCTGCCAGAGAGGAGTCTGGGGCTGTGAGCTGCTGGACTGCAGACTTGGGAGTCGCCAGCCTCCAGATGACATCTAAAGCCACCAGATTCAGTGAGATCTCAAAGGAGAGTGAAGAGGCCTTTGGCCTCTGTGGCCGCAGCAGCTGAACGTGGTCCCAGATGTGGCTGAGCCTTGGAGTGCTGAGTGGCTTTGGCTGGACTCAACAGGCATGGGGCTGGGGCTGTGATTAGCCAGAAAATAGATTAATTGGAGGGGTCACGACAGTCTTTGGCTAGACTCTCAGACTGTCCAGGCAGAGAGATTTGTTTCCTGGGGTCAGGAGGGCCCACATGGACTGCTTTATTCTCAGCATCATTAGCCTGGCTGCCACCGGCGTGGCCTGGGGCCTGTGAACAGAGACCAGGCCCCACCCCTACCCTCGTTGGTCCGAGGAAGTGGGGAGCTGTTCTCCAAGGGCACCTGCGACTCTGAGGCACAGTCAGGGTTGAGAATCACTGGGCTGGCGCAAGCATTGTATTTTCCTGTGTGGGGTTTTTGGGGCGCTAAGCATTGAATGACAAATCCGGAAGAATTTTTCCTTTTTATAAAACCACCCTCCCCGCACTCCTGTTGCTCATTCAGGACTGGGGCCTGAAAGTTTCAAATGCAGAGGCAGCCAAGTTCCAAACAAGCCACAAAAAGCAGCGAATCTGACATCTGAGGGCCTTTAAACAGGGTTGGGTGCAGGAGGACGGTGTGGAGTTAAGAGCCCCACGCTCCGCCCCTCACGTCTGTTCTGAGCTGTGGCCAAGGAGAGGGCAGGGATTGGGGTCAACCTCCTGGTTTGCCCAGGACTGAGGGCCACCCAGTATGAAGAGCTGCAAGGCCAGGGCGGGCTGCGTTGAGCCAGCCGCCTACAGGGGAGGGACGAGTCTCAGGTGCCTCCAGGATGTTTTACTGCATAAGCTCTGATCTCAGCTGTGTGCTTCAGAGGTTTGAGCCACAAAGGATACACGGCCAGACAAAAAAGCATGAAGGTCCTTCTTATATGGGAGACAAGTTGTTACAGCTTGCCTCTTATCAATTGAGACAGAGGAAAACTCAGTCGAGTTTTTATAATTCAAAGACTAAGAAGGGAATTAAATTTTGTGCTGAAATTAGTGGTGGACGAGGTCAGCAGAGGACTCACTCTGGGGAAGGCAGGTATTGACAGGAAGCAGCAGAAAGATTTTCTGGGGGCTGGAAATGTTGTGTCTCGATGAGGGAGGTGGTTTTAAGGTCTGTGTGTATACGGGTCAACATTTCTTCAGCTGTACATTTAAGATTACTGTCCTTTGCATGTGTTGCTGAATCTGCATTAAACCTAAAATGTTTGTTGTTTTTTTTAAGTAAATATTTCTATGACATTAGGCACCTTCAGTTTTCAACTATCTTTCACTCTATTTTCAGTTCGGGGCAGGGCTGAATATAAAATAAGAAAACCCCCTTCCAATCTTTTAAAGAAAAGTTTCATTTAAAACCTCAAGAGAAGCAGGGCTCATTAGAAACATGGGAAAAAGAAAGTAGATTGACGGGAGGACACGGGGTTGGAGGGGAGAAAGGGAGGGATTTCCTTAAGGGCACGATGAGCTCTGAGCTCGGAGACAAAGATGAAAGGGAGGAGGAGGCGGACAGTCTCGAAGGAGGTTGCAGGTAATGAATTGTTCCTCAACAGGAGGGATCCCATAGAGACTTCAGAGAGAGAGGCAGGATCTCAGACAGGTCTGATGTTTCCTTGGGGGGGGGGGGGCAGGTCATCCTTAGGAGGGGGGCCCTTAAAGCCACGGTAGGCAGCAGCTGTCAGGGCAGGCCCGTTGGCCAGTGGGTCAGCCTTGGGCAGGGAAAGTGTGGAGGTCATATGGTGATTGTAGGTGAGGAGCCATGGACCGGAGGGAAAGCCCTGGAAAGGTGCAGAGTCAAACCCTCCAGGAGGTGCCAGGGAGACCACAGGGCAGAAGGGGAGGGGGTGCGCCAGGCATGTAGGTGTAATCCAGGCCTGTGGGGGAAGCTTCTGGAAGGCCGTTGTCTCCTGGTTAGCATTCCCCACGAGGGGAGGGCGTAAAGGTGGACAGAGGTTTATGTTTGAGACCTGGAACTCACTGACTTCCTGCCTGCCACAAATCCAGAAGTTTCCAAAGGGAAAAGGGAGAAAGACCCTGGGCCCCACAAACAGCCTTGATTCCGCACACACACGGGAAGGAGAAGCGCCGTCGTAGGAAGCAACTTCTATTTTTTAAAAACTCAGCTGGGCTTGTTGAAAGGAGTTTGGGGGGGCGGGTGGACAGAAGGGAGTGGAAGCCGCAGGAACAAAGGTCAAAGGGAAGCTGGGGTGGCTTGAAGTCTCCCAGGCCCGAGACCAGAGGAAGCCAGAGGCCGAGGACTGGCCGGCAGAGGGCGCTGGGCTCTCTCTGCACTCCCGAGGGCACTGGTTCCAGAAGCTTCTGCTAGGAACCCAAGAATGGTTTTCCGCTGAGACCGATGTAAGGGGAGTAAAAAGAGGATTCTTAGGCATCTCCACTCAGAAGTGAGAGGAAACTTTCAAAAATGTAAAGGAGGTCATCTCAGGCCCCAGCTTAAAACCCCACCTAGCTTCTCGCTGCTCTCCGAGGAAGGGCAAGCTCCGCCCAGTTCCGGAGGCCCTGCAGGCTGGAACCCGGTCAGTCCGATCTCTTGCGGTGGGACCGCGTCTCCCCCTGGCTTGCTGCCTTCCGGCCCCTCGGACAGACCAGAACTTCCTCTGTTGAGCCTTTGCGGCGGGGACTGGCTGTCTCCTCTGCCCGGGACGCTCCGTCACACGTGTCAGCTCCCAGAGGAGGCCCTGACCTCCCCGTCTCCTGTCCTCCCCGTTCCTCTCACATGTCCGCTGACTGTGGTCTCTCCGCCTGCACTCACCTTACGAATATGTCTGAGGTTTGCTCACTAGCCTGGAAGTCCTGTGGGAGCAGCCACCTTGTCTGTCGTGTTCTCAGCTGCAGTTTTGGCACCTCGCTCTTTGTGCGGCAGAGATGGTTAATAGCTACTTGTTGAATTACAAAAGCCTGGAGGATTCCGGAATTGAGGAGGCCGGGGCAGCAGCCATGAGCCCCATAACCCAACCTCAAGAACTTACTGGATGGGAGAAAGCACAGCCAGCCTGGTAGGAGATGGATCTGTTACACACATGGGGTCCCCTGCTCATAGGAGGGCTGGTAGCTGTGACCCTGGACAGAGCCCACAGCACCGGCTGCCAGCAACCAGGAGCAAAGAGACCTAGTCATTGAAAATATGCTGAATCGGACTTCCCTGGTGGTCCAGTGTTGAAGAATCCATCTGCCAGTGCAGGGGACGTGGGTTTGATCCCTGGTCCAGGAAGATTCCACATGCCTCCTGGCAACTAAGGACTACTGAGCCTGGGCTCTAGAGTCTGTGCTCCAGAGTCTGTGCTCCACAACAAGAGAAGCCGCTGACATGCCAAGCTCTTGCCCCACAGCTAGAGAATAGCCCCTGCTCGCCACAACTAGAGAAAGCCTGCACACAGCCAAAAATAACTTTAAAAAAATATGCAGAATCGGTACCTGGAGAGAGTCCCACGCAAGTCCTAGGACTGCCACAGTTGAAATTCTCTAAAGAATTTCAGAAGATGGAAACATTCCTGATGCCTCCATTCTTGTGAGGTGGCTGAGCACGAAGGGGCTTCTCCCCCCAGGTTAGAGGAAGTGGCCCCCGATGCTACACTACCTGGCCTTTGGGGAGCTGAGGCCTTTCTCCATCTGGGACTCTCTGTCACTGCTGTGGTCCCTGCATGATGAGGGCATCTGAGTCTGATTCGCGGGGCTCTGGAGCATCATTTTCAGGGATAATGGCCAGAGGGCGTGGAGTTTGCTTGTTGATTCTAACCTCTAGCTGGTGCTGGGATTCTTCACGTCCTGTTGAGTCTGACCCCAGAAAAGCAAGATGCTCTAGAAACTTGGGATCAGATTAAGTCAACACTGGGGGTGTTGACAGGCATGTAGGAGATGGCTCAGGAGGCAGCTGGGGCTGTAGGAACCCTAACATCCGAGAGGCCCTGACATCTAAGGAAAACAATTGAGAGCAGAATTTTTATTCTGGTCAAGATTGAGCAGAACAAAAAAATTGGAGAAGGAAGAGTTTGGACTTCAGTTTCTTTGGATTTTGGTTTTCATCACAAAGGAGGTTTCATTGTGAATTTTATTTATTTTTTGAGGAGAGAATTCATTGGAGGGTGTTTGTATTGTTCAAAACAGGGGGCACTTCTTGTTTGGTTTATGGCAGGACCTCTGATGAGCACACACACAGTTGAGGTGGGAATGATATGGAATGGAGATGGGCCAGGCATGGGTTTTATTCTGGGGTGTGGGGTGGCCTTGGGGATTAGTCAGCATCGGTGCTCCCACATCTACCTGCGCCAGGGTCACTCGAGAGCTTGTTACAAGAAGACTGCCGGCGCCCCCAGAGCTGCTGATTGCGTCGGTCTGGGTAGGGGGAGCGGTGCCTGAGAACTTACATTTCTTACAAGCTCCCGGGTGCTGCTGGTGCTTCGGGCTCGGTTCCACACTCTGGGAGTGTGACCTAAGGATGCTTCAGCTCTGAATCATTCTGTGGCCCAACACAAAGCCCCCTTTTCAGGTCTCGGGGGAGCTCCCGAAGGAAGAGTGACTGGGGGCGAGGGGGTCCCGGTGGGGTCAGGACCATCGGGGCGTGCTCTACCCTCACCGCCAGGGAGACAGCCAACCCCTGACTGCAAGGTTGGCCAAGAAATCCTAGGGCTTAGGAGAGGGAAGTCAACGGGTGTGTTTGTGTGTGCATATGAGTGTGTATTTGTGTGCTTGTACGTGTGTGTGTTTATGTGTGCACACATAAGTGTGTGTATATAGGTGTGTGTGCATGTGAGTGCATGTGCATGTATGCGAGTGTGTGTGTGAAACCTTTTCCTCAGCATGCTCTCATCTCAGCGCCGACTGGAGAGTGATAAACAAGTCTGGCCTGTCTCCTCCCTCTCTCCATGGGACAAGGGCTGGGCTGATCAAGTCGGTTTTCTCCTGTGTAAATAACTGCTGGCCTTGCCTCGCTTTCAAAATTCTAGGGAGGATTCAAGGTCTCTAAGAAGAGGAAAGAAAGATAGGACCTCAAACACGTTCCAAAGCAGAGATGCCTCTCTGCCAGCATCCTGGACGAGCTCTCAGCCTCTTCCTCCAGCCGGCCACTCCTGCCTGAGCATCCTTCACAAACTGACCGGCCCTTGGAAGCCCTTGGACAGCCTATGAAGCTTCATCCCAATTTCCCAGTTTTTGCAGATTCAGGGCTAACGGCAATATGATTGTTCCATGCGAAAAGCAGAAAATGTTCAAATTTATTGCTTTGAGAATTTGGTCTCTCTTGGGCCTGGTTGATGCAGTTTCCTTCAAGTTTCATAGCATTTTGTTAAAAGAAGAATTTTTGACAGTAGTATTTTGCCTCACATTTACTCGAGGTTTATAGTTTATGAAGAGTGTTCACGTAATAACGATAATCACTGTAGATATTGACTTCCTGACCGCGGAGCTCAGTTAACCCTGGAAACCACTCTCCCTTTCCACAGATGGAAAAGCAGAACCCCAGAGAGATTAAGGGGCTTGCTAAGGTCACACAGCCCAGGGAAAGCACAGGGTGGAACTGAACCCAGGTCCATTTGGTTTCAGCCTGCGTTCCTCCTCTCCTTTGTCCTTCTTATCTTCAGCCTGACTGAATGCATTCCAATCTGCAGAAAAACTGAGTGAGAAAAACACAAAACAAAGCAAAAACCAGAGGCTTTTGCAGAAGACAGAGGCTGAAATGCATATAAAAATAAACGCGTGTGTTCAAGGGAACCCTCAGGTCCCCAAACAATATGTTTTGTGTAAGATTCTTCCTATAATGATGCAGGTGGTGGGGGGTCCAGTGGGGCAGGTCGTCAGCGAGCAGAGGACTGACTTTCTCAGTTTTAGGAATGCACTGTCCAAACGGTGGCCAGGAACCACACACAGCTATTTAAATTTAATTAAAATGAAAAATTTAGTTCTTCAGTCGCACTTGCCGCATTTTAAGAGCTCAATATCCATATGTGGCCGCCCTTTTGGACAGCAGGGATCTAGAACATTTCTATTATCACAGAAAGTTCTACTGTATAGCATTGTTCTAAGCCCCCATCGAGCCTGCTCCTGTCTTATCCTGACTGTCCTGGAGGAGGTGATAGACCCCTCTTCTAAGGTAGGTTCCTCTGTAGTCAAGGTACCTATGGTTGCCATCCCAACACCCAAGTCGCTCCACTTTACTCTGGAGAGGCGACAACACAAGGGAAGCAGATAAAGGCCAAAAACCGAAGGAGTGGCCATTAACTCAGGCCGTGCTTCTCAAAGTGTGGCCCAAGGACTGGCAGCATCAGCTTCTCCTGGGAGCTTGTTAGAAACGCTCCATGCCAGACTCTCTGAATAAGGACCTGTGTTTTAACAAGACCCCCAGGTGATTCAGGTGCACATTTAAATTTGAGAAGCTGTGACTTAAGAGACAGGCTGAGCAGGATCAAAATATTGTCCCAAATATAGGAAACCAATCAGATATTTTTAGACACACGAAAAAATAGCATCAGCACCCTGTTCCCCCAGTAGTGTGTGATTAAACATGAGTCACAGAGGCCTGAGCATCTCTGCACCACGTGATCAATCAGCATATTTCCTAGGTTAGGCCCCTTGGGGGGAGCTGGGGGGAGCTGGCCCATTCCCCACCCCTAGCACCTTCTTAAACCAAGATGAGGTCACCTCTCCAAAGCAAAGAGAGCTAAGACTCACATCCTGGGTCTCAGGGATGCTGCCTTTATATCAGATTTTCTATTTTTGCCTTTTCTTTCCAATGCATCTGGCTTTGAACTTTGTAAATTGCCAAAGACACAATGCACTGTATAAAGTCAGCCTGAACAAACACACAGTCCTTTAAAGGGAAGCACCTGGCAAAGCACGGTCTCCCCTTCCCGGGGACGCGATGTCCTTCCTGCAGGCCCCCGTGCCTGGAGCCAGGTGCTAACGAAGCTTTCTGGGAAGGAACCAGCAACAGACAGATCCATGAAGAAAACAGGTGGAAGAGGTGGTTCCATCCGCCAGGAGGGCAAAGATGAGGCTTAAAATGAGCCTGGCAGCACACTGCCTGCCTTCCCACCACCACCCGAGCTGGGGACGGAGAGGTCTGCTTCAGGAATGGTTCCAGAGCTCGGATTCCTCCGTCATTGTGGATGACGCACCCTTTTATTCCCCTCTCCTCTCAGCCTACCTTGGGTCTTACTTATTTTTATCCCCAGAATGGAGTTAAGTTGCCAAAAGGATGATATTTCTCCACCTGCAAGGGCCCTCCTGGAGGATGAATATTAAAATATTCATTTTTACAACTTGCTCCCAGCGATAATGCAGACAAGAATGCTGTGGGGAGGAGTTGGGGACAGCGACATGGGCCCAGTGGGGAAGCCTGGGGCCTTGGGGAACTGCTCAAAGGCTCTGCCATGAGAGACATCCCAGGAATTGACTCCAAGGGGTTGGACCGGGGAAAAGGGGAAGGGGCCAGTGTGCTTTCGTAACTCTTTATAATGCTGAGAAGAATCAAAGTCATGCCTAAGAATAGTCCTGCTGTTTTTGCCTTGTCAGCAGACAGATGTGTCGTTTTGGTAGCAAACCTCATTTTTTTCTCCAGGGAACAACCCGTTGCCCATTGCATGGGATCTTGGTGGGTCTGTCGGTCAAGATGCCTCACCCTCCCCTGGGCTGGGGCACGTGACCCAGGTCAGGCTGTTTGGAAGCTCGAGTCCTTGAATGGAGACACACAGTAGAATCTGGAGCAAATATTTGGATTCACCCGTCCTGGTGGTGGTGCCTGGGGAGGCTGCCCCCTGGTTCTTGCAACCTGGACCCCTGGCAATATCCTCTTCCCTGCCCTTCTTGAGGTCTGGCTGTTCACTCTCCTGAGATTCCTTGAGCCACTCCGAGGCATTATAATACTGTATTATTATTATTAATTTTTTTGCTTAAGTTAGAAAGAGTTGGTTTCTATTATTTGTAGGTAAGAATCCAAACTGACACAAACCCAAATGCCCAGAAATCAGGGCTTAAAAGCATGATCCAGCCCACGATGGAGTACCACACAGCCAGGTACAGCAATGAGACACGTGAACAGAAAAGATGTTTATAACGTGTAGTTCAGTGCAGAGCAGATTATAATAAAACAGGATGCCATAGTATGATACAATGCTTGCAAAATACACTCTGTACCATCATAGAAAAAGGCCTGGAAAAAATATAACAGTATTTATTCCGGGGCTGATGTATTCAGTATTTCCCTGATGCTGGGAAAGATTGACAGCAAAAAGAAGGGGGCAGCAGAGGATGAGATGGTTAGAGAGCATCACTGACTCAATGGACGTGAATTTGAGCAAACTCCAGGAGATAGTGGAGGACGGGGCAGCCTGGCGTGCTGCAGTCCATGGGGTCTCAGACATGACTTAGTGACTGAACGACAACATTTATTCTGGAGGGTAGGAAGGGGAATGATTTTTCTTTCAGCTTACCATAAAGATATTCCTAACCGTTCTATAATATTTGTATAATAACTCTTCTGTTTTGCTTTTTAATAAAATGGGCCCAAGCAGGTGACACTTTCTTGGTGCCTGTCAAGAATGATTTGCGGGGTTCAGACAGCAACTTATTTACCAAATGCCAGGGCTCCTGCTACAGCCACAGCTCCCTTGTAGCTCTGACTACTGTTAAGAAGATGCTGGAAACGTCTGAGTCTCCACAACAGGAAGCAGCATCTCCCACAAGCCTCAGGGCACCAGCCATATTCTGCTAACGAGAACCTTATGAGGTGGAGGGTCCACCCTCTGCTTGGTGGAAAAGAGAGGTTCAGAGAGACAAGAGACCTGCCCAGGTCCCCCCAGTGGGGGTTTAAAGCCAAGTCACCTGGCCCAGGGCCACAGCCCCCCAGGGTGCCTCTCAAGTTCACTAACAGCCAGAATGAAGTGGCTGAGCCTGGAGACAGACTCAGAACCATCTTGTGAAGTCAGCCAGGTGGACACGCTGCCGAGGGGTGAGGGTGAGAGAGGAGATGCTCTCTCCAAGGTGCTGGGGCCTGAAGTCTCTGCCCTGCAGAATGGCCGCCTCCCAGGGGTGGCAGTCACATGGAGAGCAGATCTGTGGGATACTCTTCCTTTTCAGGTCTCAGCCTGAAGGTCATCTGGTCACAGAGGCTCTTGACCCCTCCTCTAAGGTAGGTTCAGGCATCAGTGCCTCGGCCTGCTTGTCTCCTTTGGAGTGTTTAATGGAACTCTTGCAGTCATTCTGCTCCATGGTCTGTGTCTCCCTGCTTGACTGTATGCTCCCTGAGGGAGAGGCTTCTGACTGTTCCACTCACAGTTGTGGCCCCGTGTCTGGTCCCCTGCAGACACTCACCAGGTAGCTGCAGAACAATGGAATAGATGAACGCCGGATGGGGGCAGTGAGCAAAGCATGGAATCTGGTCTCACCTCTGCTTTTATTGGCTGTGTGACCTCGGGCATGTTGCTGCCCCTCTCTGGGTCTCTTCCAAGCCATGAAGCAAGTATAAATATCCAACTTCATTGAAAAGGTTGGCCTCACCCTTGCTGAGTTTCTCAGGACCAATGTAAGGGAAGGTAATAGAAGTTGGCATCTTTACTAAATTATACCTTAAATCAACTGCTGGTTGATTATTCTTTCTGATGATAACTCTGCAGTGGTTTCCCCATGAGTCACTGATGTGCAATGAACCCAATTGTATTTCTTATTCAATAAACTCTTTTATTGTAACTTTACAGATTTTTCCATTACAGTAATGAAAACAGCACTAGTGATTCATAACTGGCCCAAATCAAAGGGGAACTCTTTCTCAAATTATAAGATAAATGACACATAATTGAACATATAGTAAATGTTGGGCAAAAGGAATTAAAAACATAGAAAATGGGGTCAAGATTTTGTATGTTTGTGTATGTGAGTGCAAACACTTTAAGGTTTAGTTTATCAGGATGACAGCATTTTTGAAAGCACATGATTTTGAAAACTATACTTATAATCTGTGATAAAAACACAACTGTAGAGAAAAGGCAAAATCAAGCAAAACCCAATAAACCGCCAAAAGGAAAGGAAGTGAATCAAATCCATGAGGCTGCAATGCAAACCTCCGGTGCTTTGGCCCTGGAATGGCGAGAGAGCAGGCTTCACAGAAATTCTCTGTGGAAAGGAATGTCTGGGCCTGGTGTGACATCTCCGCATCTCCAAGTCCTGTCTCCTCACAGAGGAAAAGAAGTCGCTCGTCCAACACATCGGCTGGGTCTGCCGGGCAGGGGCCCACGTTCCCAATCCGTTTGAGAACAACCCCTAAATCTAGAAGAGGTGACCCGGGAGCGGCAGGGATCCGGGTGGGCGTCAGCCCCCGCCCCGGCCGGAGCTGTCCGAGTGGTTCACGGGGAGTGGGTGGGCCTCTGTGTTGAACACCCAGTCTTCCAGGGAGAGCATGTCATCTTCAGAGAACAGAAGATAGAGATACCTGTGTCCAGCGGGGAGGGAGCAAGACAGCCTGTCAGTGCTCTGGGGAAGGGGGATCTACTGCGAACAGAGCTCAGAGCGCGGGGGGGCGGGGGGGGGGGCCTCCGGGACAGGCCTGTGCCCAAGGGGCAGGGAGGTCGCAGACCCCAAATCTGTCCAGAGGGCCCATCCCTGAGAAGGAGCTGTGGATGCCAGGGGGCACATCGAGCTTTAGGCCAGATGGAGCTGCTTCATCCTGCCTCTGCCCCCAGCCCCCACTCTGTACCTCCCCCCAAACCAGCTTCCCCTGATGGAAGGAGCAGACCATTCCCATCCATCCTGAAGGGCTAAAGCACAAGGGACCTGCTTTAGGAAGCCGCAAGGAAATGGCGGCCAACTTCTACCCCGGAAAGGAGAGGATGGCGCAGCGGCTGAACTCCTGTGGTAACTGGTACCGACATCATCCTGGTGATTACTCTGCCCATTTTACAGAGAACTCAAGTAACAGGTTGAAGCAGTTCACTTCTCACACAGCTAATGCCTGTGTGCATGGAGTCCGGCCCACCTCACTCTGCATGGAGAAACTGGCCTGGCCCAGGGCCCCCACCCTGAGTGAGACAACCCCCTGGTTCCCAAGCCCCATCCCTCCTGGGATGGCAGAACCTGACTGATGGTGATGGTGGAGCCTGCCCCTCCCGCCTGTTCCCTGCCTCCCTAAGAAAAGATGGAGCTGCCTTCTGGAAAGAACTCTGGCCAAGCCCCCAACTCACTTTAGAGTCTCTGCCAGAAAGAACGTCTGCTGCTTGTTGTCGTGGTTGGGAACCTTACTGTACACGTCCTGGATCCCAGAGAACCCAGCTTCCGTCCGACAGTATTTCTCCAAGGCCTGAAGAAATGGAAGGCAGATTCATATGGGGAGAGGAAAGGTCTCCCCAAGACTCACGCCTGCCCAGTTCTTTAACAGGCATGCGCCACCCCCCTTCGGCTGGCGACTGCAGCATTTGTGGGAGCAGCAGGCCAACTTCCTCTCAGGGTTCAGCTGCCCTGCGTGAGCAGGCTCCCTGGGCCCCGCCTGGGAACTCAGAGGAAGCTTTTCTGCCTCTCGGAGAACTAGACTGGCCTGACAGACTCCCTCACGGTGGCGGACAGAGGGCAGGGAAGGGGCCGGTGATGTTCCTGGCCTGGAATGTGGGGACTGGACTTGGCTCGCCCCAGGGATTCCCTGCAGAGATGTGGTCCTTGGGCCAGAGGCTGTGTCCGCCTTCTGCACAGAAATGCAAGGTTGACCCACTCAGCATCTATGGGTGGGGCCCAGGGAGACAAAACACGTGGCCTTCAATGGTCAAGAACCAGGGTTCTCAGAAAAGGAGGGGGGCTCTGGCCAGTGCAGCGTGTCCGTGGGTCTAAGCAGGCCCTGCCCTCTGGCAGAACATGTGCTCTGGGTGGTCTGGGCCCCCCCAGGGCAGTGGGCCAGGGCAGAACAACAGAGGGAGCTCAGCATCCATCCAGGAATCTTCTGGAGTCCCCACCTACCCCAAAGAGGGGACGGATTGGAGGAGCAGAACCCAGAGAGGGGGAAGCCCAGGGCTGGGCTGGCTTTGGGGAGAGGAGGCAGGTGAGCTGGCAGCCTGCTCCTGTTTGAGAGGAGAGATGGACAGTCACCTGTCCAGGCTTCAGGGTCAGAAGGCGGTGACCCTGTGTGTGCTGGGCCGCCTCTGGCTAAAATCCTGCGTTTGCCCCTCCAAATCTGCTGACACTACTCAGCACTCAGCCCTCTTCACAAGCTCCGGGCCTGCTCTGCCTGGCCGGCGACTCTTGGCCCTGCAACCCAACCTTGACCCTTGGCACTCTCAGCCTTAGCCAGATGCCAGCCTGGCTGGCCCTTCCTCTGGGTTTTGGACCCTGGCTGTGGTCAGCGGCCCCTGCCACCAGTCCACCACCCCCCGCCACTCACCGTCACCACTTCCCAGCCCCACTCCCTGTAGATGGGGTCGTGGGTCTGCCGCCACAGGTACATGTAGCTCTCCACCACCTCCGGCCGTAGGATGTAGTAGCTCTCGCTCGTCTGTGTGGCCACGGCCTCTCTGCCCGAGTTAAACCAGAAGGCCTCGGGCCCCAGTTTGGTATCTGTGGGGAAATGACCAACCAGAAGCCTGGGTCAGACCTCCCATCTCCTTGCTCTTCAGGACCCTGCTGCCCCAGGACAGATGGAAGCCTCTGGAAGCCCTGGCCGGGACTGGTTGGTGATGGATTGGCATGGGCTGGCCTGATTTGCCTGAAAAGCTGCCTGGCAGAGGTATAGCACCCCTCTTGGCCTAAGTTGGCCAAAGCAAGACCCTTAGGCCTTGAAACATCGGCAGTTTTAGATCCTGAGAATCCAAACGAACATCCCAGCAGTTCAGCGAGACAAAAGTTTGGGTGGTGTGCCCCCCACTGTGTATTTTAAGACCTTAGTCCTGCTAAGATGTTAACCAGAGCTCAGTCAAGAAATGGTTGCAGGTTTAAGCACATTTGGGGAACAGTGGGTTAAAACCAAGTAAAAGTCTCTTGTCTGCCGACCCTTCTTTAATTTGCTAATGCAATGATGCTTCTCCATTGCCAGCCCCCCACTCCCCACCCCACCCCACCTTCTCTGGGAACCGCCCTTCCAGAGCTGACGGTTTGCAAGACTGCTGAGGTGGAGATGAGGGAAGATTTGCCCAGAAGGCATACATATTCAGGCAGAGGGAGCTGAATAAAGAAGGCCTGCTTGAGGTCTGGGTTCTGCTGTCCTCGTCTGCTTTTGGTCAGTTTGCTGCTGTTCCTATTTTCTTATAACCACCACTGCAGCCACCGTGGATGAGTTCAAGGGCTGGGCTGGGCGCTTTACATTCATTTCAATCCTTAAAGAAAATGTTGCTTTGGTTAAGGCAGATATTATCTGCCTCTCATGCATGTGGAAACTGAGCATCAGAGAGGCTATGTGATTTGTCCAAGTTAACACAGCAAGCTGTGGCTGAGCTGGGGTGTGACCCCGGATCCGTCTGATGCCCTTTCCCCAGGCCGTCCTCTCTCTCTCTTTCTCTCCTGGGTCCAGCTGTCTAGGTCCAAAATTTAGGGGATGTGGGTCAGATCATCTTCCCTTTAATGCCTGCCCATCCTGTCTGGTCAGCGAAGGGCCCAGCTCTGGTCCTAACGTGGCCCTCCCCTCCTCCCCTGAGGGCTCAGGACCCCTAGACACTCTGGGCTGCTTTTTCTCAGGGACAGATTGGAGCTTTGCAGGACATCCTACTCATTCATGGAGGGCTTCACGGAAGAGGAATTAGGCAGACCCTGGCCCCTCCAATCCTCTCAAGTGGTGGAGCCGCTCATGGTCATCAGAACCCAGCCATTTTGCCAGGCTGTCAAAGGGGCGAGGGTGAGAGTGACCGCGGCAGCCATCTGCGGCGGAGCCGGGCTGGCTGCAACAACATGCTCGATCAAGTGGACTGTCTTTGATGGTCTGGGCTGATTGTCCCCAACAAATAGCAAGCTTTTTATCATTCCTGAGATTTTCTGTTTGTTTACGGTGCTGACAGAGGCAGCTGTTTGAAGAGAACTGAAGACCAGTTTTAAGGACCCACTGGGAATCGCTGGCCTCCTGAATACAGCCCCAGGAGCTCTGGATTCCACTGTTGGACTCACACACTCGTCTTCGGTGGACCATTAACAAATGTCTCCCACAATGCTGGCTGAAGGTGCAGGCTGAATACTTCCCATGTGGCCTAGGAGACCTGTGTTATGTTCCCATTGAACAGATGAGAAAACAGAGGCCACCAGCTGGGTGAGTGGCAGAGTGGTACTCAAGCCAGGAATTTTTTTTTTTTTACTGCAAATCTTGCGTGGATCCTCTCCTCCAACCAAAGCTGGAATTACAACTCAGAGCAATGGGCCCCTTTTGGGGTCCCGGGGTGGGCATCAGAAGACCTGGGTTCCAGCCCCACCGAGCTACTCAGGTGCAGCGTGGCTTTGGCTTAGCCACGGTTTCCCCACCTGTACAATGAGGAGGTGGGTTCATGGTCACTAACGGCGGCTTCTGAGTCTAAAGTTTGGCAGTTCTGCCGTGAGGGCTGGCGGGGATGGTGCAGAAGCTCCTGAGCTTCCCCCGGGGGTTCTTGGATCAGAAGGTGATTATGCGGGTGGTGCCAGGAGGTGGTGAGACCCTCTAAATAGGAGGATTCCAGGGAGGAAAGACAGGGTACGTTGCAGGGTAGGGGCTCAGGGAGAAGCAATTTGCTAGGCTTAGGAAGCAAACGCTTCCAGCTCTGTGCCCCTCATGTGGGAACTTGGCTGGGTCACTTCTGAGCCTCAGTTTCCTCATCTGTGCTGTGAGGGTCAGCAATGATGGGTGTCGAGTGCTGAATGATACCTGGCACAGGCAAAGTGCTTAACACAACACCATGTTCCCTGTAACTGAGGACACAGTCTTGGTGTATGGATAGCACACCCCTCATTCAAATTCTGCATAACCCCTAAGGCGAGCCAACCCTAAGTCCATGCGTTCCCTTCACTCACTGCCACTCTCCTGGTCTTTCCAGTTCTTCCTGCTGTCTAGCCTCAGTCTTTCCTGCTGCCCCTTCCCCTTGCAGGGTTACCTGAGCGGGCGTACGACTCGTGGCACGTCTTGGTGATCTGGGCTGCGAGCTCTCGGTAGTGGGCCCTCTTTTCTTCCTTGGCATCCTCAGCGCCAAGGGCGATCATGCCCCCGGAGAAACAGGCCAGGTGCCCCATCTTGTGGTCCAGGATCCCCCCTCGCCACTCGGCGATGTAGGTCAGCCCCCCGGGAGAGACATTCACCAAGTGGGTCTCTATTGCCTGGGAGCAAGGTGGGAATCGGGCAGGGAGGAAGGGCGAGGGAGGGCGTAGAGAAGGGAAGGGAGAGGACGGAAAGTGAACATTTTGGAGATGCAGCAAGCGCAATTCGCAATTCAAGCCCTCCATCCCAGACAAACAGGGCCTGCTGACCTTGGCTGGGGGTGGTCCCAGGCGGGGCTGGCGGGGGTTTCTGCCACTCACTCAGCTGAGGCCTGCTGCTTGCTGGGGCAGGGTGGGGGGCTTGGGCACAAGGCAGCTTCCCCAGGGTGAGTCTCTTATACAGATTTTTAAAAATCCTTTACGTTCAAACATTTTTAGAAAAGAATCTTTAAAAATTATTATCATTCTCCATTATATTCTCTGTTTCCTGCATTGCAGGCAGATTCTTTACCAGCTGAGCCGCAAGGGAAGCCCATATCCTCTGTTAAGGAATCTTAAAATGAAGCCTGGATGGCCTGTGGATGGGCTCAAGGTGGTCCAGAATTCCCCTAATATTGTATGTGACACTTTAGAGCATTTTCAAGGGAAGAGGATCAGTTATATTTGATCAGATTCTCAAAAGGGTCCACATACAATAAGAGCTGCCCCCTGTGAGCCCTTAACAGAGGCTTTCTCACTTAATGCCCACAATAAGCCAGGCACAGGGTCGAGTGGCTTGTCCCAGGTTTCCCACCACACCAGGATCAGGACAAGGACCCCTATATGCCCACATCTGATTCCTTCCATGACCTGACAGCTGCTCCTCTTGGTGACAAGAGGCTTTCAGAGTTCCTCCCTGTTCCCCCAAGAGGTGACGCTGTTGGGGAAAGACTCCCAGGATACTGGCGGGGGGGTGTAGGTGTCAGGCCATCACACCCCCGACTTCCTGCCGTTAGTCCCTGGGACTCCAGGAGCCCTGGAGACGGAGGTGATGATGGCAGCCACCCACACAGCGCAGGGCTGCACTCAATGGGTCCTGCTCCAGGGTAGAGCCTTTGGGGGCCTGGCCAGGCCTCTGCCTCCACTGGTCCTCTCCCCTCTATTCTCTGGGGTGGGATGGGGGGTGGATCTTTGTACTCGGTAAATAGCGCATGTGTCTGCATCTTGGGCCTGTTTAATGCTCGTCCATGGTTTCCAAGTGCCCTAAGACAAAAGTCCAGCAGGGCCTCCGAGACTGTGATCTACACCCTGAGGTTTAACCTAACGCCAGGGACATGGCTCCCAGGTGTAGGCTCCGGTTCAAACTGCATCTCCACCAGCCCCAAGCTGTGTGACACTGGGCAGGTTCTCTGTTCTCTCTGTGCCTCAATTTCTTCATGTATAAAACAGGGATGAGAGCACGAGCCACTTCACAGGGTTAGGAGGGTTCAATGTGACGTGTCTGCAGAGCTTAGCACGTTTCTTCGGGTAGAGAGGCCTTAATAAAGAGGCCTCTGGCAACTGGCTACCTCCAGTTCTGCCGCTTCCTTGGCAAGAATGCCCCTGTTGAAACCACGGGGGCCCCGTCATTCTACCACCCTGTTATCTCTCTATGTGGTGCTGGCCCCACGTGCCTGCTCCTATTTGTATACGATTCTATGGGACATCTGCCTCCATCCCAGGGCTCTGAGCGCCAGGTGATGGCAGAAGCCACCATCGTCAGCCACCAGCCAGTGTCTGGCACAGGGGAGGTGCTCAGACAACATTTGTTCCTTGATCTGTTTTTCTTTGCCAGAAAAAGCAGAGAGGCTGGCAATTTTGACTCCTCTCCAGTCTGCCCTCCGGCCTCGCCCACTCCCTCCCTCCCCTTCCCCCGCCCTGGCCACGCCTTGTGCCCCCTCCCAGCCCCCAAGACACTTGTGAGCGCTCTCAGTGCCAGCGCTGTGCTCCTTGCAGGGGATACAGCCCAGAAGATGGGCCTGGGCCCCAGGGAGCTCACCCGTGGGCACAGAGGCTTCCCAACAAAAGCAAATAAGCCTGAGAATCCTGACTTGTGATCATCATTTGAATAAAACAAGGGAATGAGACAGAAAAAAGCTTGGGGAGGCGGGGTGGTCCTATGCTGCAGAGTGAGGTCAGAGACGGTTTCAACGCTGGTGACTTCCACCAAGACCTTTTCTTCCTGCCTCGGGCTTTGTTGCAACTGCTGTTTCTCCAGCCCCAACTTGCTACCTCCAGCTCTGCTGCTTCCTCGGTGAGAATACCCACGTTGAAACCACAGCGACCCCATCATTCTACCACCCTGTTATCTCTCTATGCGGTGCTGGCCCCACATGCCTGCTCCTATTTGTATACGATTCTATGGGACATCTGCCTGCATCCCAGGGCTCTGAGCGCCAGGTGATGGCAGAAGCCACCATCGTCAACCCCCAGCCAGTGGCTGGAGCAGGGGAGGTGCTCAGACATCATTTGTTCCTTGATCTGCTTTTTTTTTGCCCTCCGCTGTCAGGCCCAGGCTGGTGGGCTGGCAGCAGGACCCTCGCTGAACAGCAGATGGGGAAGCTCTGATGATGTGACTGACGCGACAGGGCACTGCTCTCCTTGGGAGGAGCACTGGGGCGACCTGCAGGGCTGCAGGGCCCCGACTCCTGGGCAGAGCTGGGTCCACCGCAGCTGCTGTGGAGCGTGCTGGTGTGGGGAGGGGCGGCAGGGCTAGTCCTGAGTGCAGAACCCTGGTTCAGTTACCCACTGTCAACAATTGGGAGAGCATCCAGACATCCAGGGAGATCCTAGGAAGCTTCGCACTGCAGCTGGAAATCTGCACCTTTAAGACTGTCTCCCATCGGTTAACCTGGAGACTTTCATGGAGAGAGGAGCCAGGCAGGCTACAGTTCATGGGGTCACCGCAAAGAGTTGGACATGATGGAGCGATGAACACTTTCACTTTCACCACACTAAGTAACTGTGGTAAAGAGTGAAAAGGTCGGCCAGTCTCTCTGAGGGTATAACTGAGACAAGTAAATGTAACGGTGAAAAGGCAAAGCCCAGCGCTTTCTAAAACCCTAAGCAAAACAAGAGACAGCACAGTCTGGCAACTGACCGGTAGAAAGGCTAAAATCATAGCAAGAGACAGAGCAAAGAGCTGAGTCTGAACCCCAGCTCTGCAGTCTGAGAGTTGCATGACTTTGGGCAAGTTGCTTTCCTTTTCTGAAGACTCTCTTTCATCATCTGTAAAACGGGAACAAAACTTCCTGGATGGTCACGAAGCCGCTCAAAGACTCTGGCTGAGCACGGGCAGCTCCTTCCTTTGCCTCCTGGAGGGCACCCTGTCTGCACCCCCCTGCGGCGGTGGTCAGACCAGCCAGGATCCCTGTGATTTGGCAGCTGCTAAGTGGAGGATCTGGAGTCAGTGAGACCTGTGTTTGAGCCCTGGCTGTGACACTTGCTGCTGGGGGCCTGGGGCCTTTCTTTTTTTTAAATTAATTTATTTTTTAATCGAAGGATAACTGCTTTTCAGAATTTTGTTGTTCTCTGCCAAATATCAACACGAATCAGCCATAGGTATACATATGTCCCATCCCTCTTGAACCTCCCATCTCCCTCCCCATCCCACCCCTCTAGGTTTTTGCAGAGCCCAGTTTGAGTTCCCTGAGTCAAACGACAAATTCCCATTGGCTATCTATTTTACATATGGTAATGTAAAGTAATGCTCAAGTTTTGAGCTAGCAAAATTGAGCTATCAAAGTAAAATTTTTGCTAAGTAAAGTAAAATTTAATATAGTAAAAAAGTAAAATTTAGAAAAAAACTGAGCTAGTAAAGTAATGCTCAAAATTCTCCAAGCCAGGCTTCAACAGTATGTGAACCGTGAACTTCCAGATGTTCAAGCTGGATTTAGAAAAGGCAGAGGAACCAGAGATCAAATTTCCAACATCCACTGGATCATTGAAAAAGCAAGAGAGTTGCAGAAAAACATCTATTTCTGCTTTATTAACTATGCCAAAGCCTTTGACTGTGTGGATCACAACAAACTGTGGAAAATTCTGAAAGAGATGGGAATACCAGACCACCTGACCTGCCTATTGAGAAACCTGTATGCAGGTCAGGAAGCAACAGTTAGAACTGGACATGCAACAACATACTGGTTCCAAATAAAGAAAGGAGTATGTCAAGGCTGTAACTTGCCACTCTGCTTATTTAACTTATATGCAGAGTACATCATGAGAAACGCTGGGCTGGAAGAAGCACAAGCTGGAATCAAGATTGCCGGGAGAAAGATCAATAACCTCAGACATGCAGAT
This sequence comes from Odocoileus virginianus, assembly GCF_023699985.2. NCBI lineage: Eukaryota > Metazoa > Chordata > Mammalia > Artiodactyla > Cervidae > Odocoileus > Odocoileus virginianus. The sequence goes on along the minus strand of NC_069703.1, from coordinate 36,740,191 downwards.
GATACCACTTATGGCAGAAAGAGAAGAAGAACTAAAGACCCTCTTGATGAAAGTGAAAGAGGAGAGTGAAAAAGTTGGCTTAAAGCTCAACACTCAGAAAACTAAGATCATGGCATCTGGTCCCATCACTTCATGGCAAACAGATGGGGAAACACTGGAAACAGTGACAGACTTTATTTTTGGGGGCTCCAAAATCACTGCAGATGGTGACTGCCACCATGAAATTAAAAGACACTTACTCTTTGGAAGGAAAGTTATAACCAACCTAGACAGCATATTAAAAAGCAGAGACATTACTTTGCCAACAAAGGTCTATCTAGTCAAAGCTATGGTTTTTCCAGTAGTCATGTCTGGATGTGAGAGTTGGACTATAAAGAAGTCTGAGTGCCGAAGAATTGACGCTTTTGAACTGTGGTGTTGGAGAAGACTCTTGAAAGTCCCTTGGACTGCAAGGAGATCCAACCAGTCCATCCTAAAGGAGATCAGTCCTGGGTGTTCATTGGAAGGACTGATGCTGAAGCTGAAACCCCAATACTTTGGCCACCTGATGTGAAGAGTTGACTCATTTGAAAAGCCCCTGATGTTGGAAAAGATTGAAGGCAGGAGAAGGGGACAATAGAGGATGAGATGGCTGGATGGCATCACCGAATCAATGGACATGAGTTTGAGTAAGCTCCAGGAGTTGGTGATAGACAGGGAAGCCTGGCATGCTGCAGTCTATGGGGTCGCAGAGTCGGACACGATTGACCAAACTGAATATAAGTTTCCATGTTACTCTCCCCATACATTTTACCCTCTCCTTCCTCCTCCAGACCTTGGGGTTTTCTAAGTCTCAGTTTCATGACCTGTAAGAAGGGGACCAAATAAGGCCAGGCATCCAGCACAGCTGCCTGGAGGAGACCACAGGACAGAAACTCCCTGTTCTTCCTGTTGTGCCTCCTCTTGATCCCCAGGGGTGTGCCCGCCTGTCTGTCTGAAACCCCCCCGCCCCCAAGCCCACCCTAGCAGGACATTGGTCTGACCTGCACATTGGAGGTCCTGAGGCAGCTTTCAGGGTGGTTGCCTGGGCCCCAACTCAGAGCTTTAAAGTAACCTTGTTGGGGTGCAGCCTGAGCACGGGGATTTTACACCTCCCCAGGTGATTTTTAACATGCCAACAAGGTTGACAACCACAAGAACATTTCTTCAAAGCCCCAAACTCGCCAGAGGCCCAGCCTTTACCCGGGGTCAGAGACACTGCAGGCTCTTCATTGGGGAGATCAAATGCCAGAGCAAAGCTGAGTTCTCTCCTGTTCAATCAAGTGTTTCTATAAAGCTCCCCGTTTGCTTAAATAATTCATGGCCATTTCTTCCCTTGAAGCCTCAACTACAGGGTGCCCCGAGGGCTGGGAACCGGGCTGCTCGTTAACTTTTCTGTTTATTCTGCGAGGAAGGCAGGAAGGGCCTCTCCAGGCAGCCCTGCTGGACCTTACCGCTAATCCTTGACAGATGCTGCAGGCTGCAGATTCAGCTCAGCCCAGAAACTCGGAGGGACGGGGCTGAGCCAGACTGAGCTGGGACTGGAGTCCCGGGACCTGTTTCATGACTGAGGTCTTGGCGCTGGGGATCTGGGCAGGGGAAATTCAACACTGAGCCCACAGTTTTAAGGGGTCCACAGCTCTGGAGGGCTGTTCCAGTGTGTTTCCTTGAAGGACTACCATTCCTGGCCAGATTCAAGTGATCAGAGCGTAGTTAGATGTCATTCATCCATCCAATCGCTGCCCACACACATTCATCCACCTATATCCACCCATCCAGCCACCCGCTCACACACCTTTCCTCCCTGCCTTCCTCCCCACTTCCCTTTCTTCCATCCCTCCACCCACCTATCCATCCATTCAGTCATCCATCTGTCCCTCCTTCCTTTCTTCCCGTCCTCCCTCTATCCATTAATTGCTCACAAGATAGTGACTGCATGACCCCTAGGTACAAGCGCTGTTTTGGGAGTGAAACACACAGTGAATGAGTAGACAAGGCCCTTGTACTAGACAGCTCAGGAAGAGAGACCATAAACAAGAGAACAGGTAACACACATGTGATCATTTTAGATGGTGATAAAGGTAGAGACGATTGATAATGAGCCCGAGGTATGTGAGAGAGAGAGAGGCCGGGGAAGGCTGATTCTGTGGCTTTTGAATTGACCAGCAGGCAGGACCCAGCCACGTGAATCATAGTCCAGGTAGGAGGGAAGCAGGTACTAGAGCTCTGAGGTGGGAATGAGCTGGTGTGCCTGAGGAAGGCTGGGGACCAGAGCTCAGAGGGCAAGGGGGACAGAGAGAGGTCAGGGTGATTGGCAGGCCTAGGTCAGGGACTGTGGGCAAAGGCAAGAAGCCTGGTTTATTCCAAATGCTGAGCAGCTGTGCGGGGAGGGACATGCACTTACAGCTACTGGGGCTGCAGTGGAAGGACTGACTTAGAGTGGGGAGGGGTGAGCAAGGAATCCAGGTAGCTTCGACCAAGGTGGGAGCAGAAAAGATCCAATGTACTCAATGTACTTTATGAGGAAACTGAGGCCCCTGCCTTTTCTTTCGTTGGGCTCAAAGGTATCTTATCAGTGAGCTGCTGGGTTCCAACCCGCTTCAGAATAGCCTAGGCTAACTGGCTGCCCATCAGTCCCACGGTCTCTGCCCCTTTGGCCCATCTGAGCCTAGCATCCTTGTTCATGCCATGCCACGTGAACTGACCGGCTGAGAGACAGTGGGGAGAGCCTGGGGGGTTGGCTTTGGAGACTTGCTTTTAGCTGGAGTTCTGCCCCTTCTGTGCTGTGTGATGCTGAGCCGGTGCCTTCCCCTCTCTGGGCCCGGAGTCCATCCGTGTCAAGAGAAGGAACAGAATGGGGTGCTCCACTGGGGGAGGCTCCTCCCAGCTTGGATATGCTAATTATGTCCCCTGTTTCAGCCGGAAGATAGCTGAGGGTCTTGCTTTGGCCGCCTCCCTTGGGGGCCCCTGTGTTCTGGGTTCTGACACAGCAGGAGCGCAGACCCTGCTGCGGTTTCTGCATCAGGCTGCCTGCTGCTTCCCCTGAGGCCTCGGACAAATGACTTCATCGCCTTCAGCCTGGGTTTTGCATTTGTAAAACAAGGGGGCTGACAAGGCCCTGATTTCAAGGTGTTTGAGAAGAGTCACAGACAGGGCGTGCAGAGCGACAGGCTGGCGAGGGGACAGTCTCGGGGTTTCTGCTCGCCGTGGGGTGCAGGGGTAGGCAGAGGTGGGTGGGGGGCAGGCTCCCAGCTCTCAGGGACCCTCGGGGAACTGGTGGTGAGTGACCAAACCACCCATGCAGAGTCAGGAGCCTGTCTTACCTCCAAGGCTTCGTAGTACATATCTTTAGCTTCCATATCTGTTTTGGCCGACATCAGCCAGGACTTGATCAAATATTCATAAAAACTGTCCCCGAGTCCTCCAACCGAGACGTGGTCTGTGAGGGGAGAGAGGACAGGAATATCATCACCACCGGCCGCAGGCAGGACTCACCGGGTGAGCTCGGCGGGGAGTGTGCATTTAATCCCTGGTCTTGGAGACCCCAGCAGAACGGTTCAGGGGTGCCAGGAGAAAGGCGTGGCCTGCAACTGGGGGCCACCGGGGCAGCTTGAGCTTGATGGCCCCACACAAAAGTGCAGGGGCTCCTCTGGCTGCTATAAATCATGTCGTTTAGCAGGCGGAGGATGGCAGGGCCGCTGGTTATTAACTGTAAATGAGTTGCATTTCTTTAAAAAGATAATCTGGTGGCAGGGAGTTCAGAGATTTTTTATTACCCGGTGCCAAACATGGTAATTAATGCTGGGCAGGTTCATAAAAGGCCACGGGAAGGAGGAATGAGAGGCTTAATTTAGTCGGTCAGAGCGCACAGCTATTCTGAAAAAGCCAGGTTTAAATTTAGCCAATTGGGACGAAGAGAGTTCAAAGGAGCAGGGGGAGGAAAAACGGGGTTGGAGGACCTCTCCGTCTGCCCTGGGGGAGCAGGACCTCCAGGCGTGGCTGGACGAGCAGGTGTCCCCATGCAGGGCAGCTCCGAGAGAGTGACAACTGACAGAGGAGCACTTAATTACAGAAGCAAAAGCGCACTCCACCCCCATTAACAGGCAACATCAAGGCATTTAGTAGATAGGACAAGGAGCGAACTGCGGTTCCTGGTTAAGCAGGGAGACAGAGAGAGGAAGGAAAGGGGCTGGATGAAGGCTGCTGCTGCTGCTGAGTCGCTTCAGTCGTGTCCAACTCTGTGTGACCCCATAGATGGCAGCCCACCAGGCTCCCCCATCCCTGGGATTCTCCAGGCAAGAACACTGGAGTGGGTTGCCATTTCCTTCTCCAATGCATGAAAGTGAAAAGTGAAAGTGAAGTCACTCAGTCGTGTCCGACTCTTAGCGACCCCATGGACTGCAGCCCACCAGGCTCCTCCATCCACGAGATTTTCCAGGCAACAGTGCTGGAGTGGGGTGCCATTGCCTTCTCCTGGATGAAGGCGGGGCGTGGGAAATGGAAAGAGGATTTTCAGCTCCTCTGGAGAAAGAGGGGGCCGAAAGAGAGGGGAGGGGAAGGGGTGGGGGCAAGCACGGCTCAGGCCGTCTCCCAGGTTCACCCCACCTGGAAAGGCTTTCCTCCGTGTCCCCACAGGGGGCCATGAGGATGGGGGGAAATGCGGTCGCTGTGGCCTCTGGCCCGGGCCCCCCCCTGCGGCAGGCGCTGGGTGACAGCGGCCCCCCACCATTGCTGGGAGCTGTATCGTCAGGATGTCTGTGGGTCTGCCTCCCCCGCTAGGCTGTGGGCCGTGTGGGGAGGGACCATGGGAGATTCCACGGCACACAGCGGACGCCCCAGTGGGCCCCGAGTGAGAGAAAGGCGAGCAGATTTGGGCTGTGCTGGGAAGGACCTTGAAGGCCATGCCAAAGAGGCTGGATTTCATCATGTGGGTGCAGAGCGTGGGTGAGTGACGAGGCCCAGGGCTTCACCTGGCAGGTGTGTGTGGGAGAGGGGAGCCAGGTCAGCAGGTGTCCCACAGTTGTTTGAGACGAGACCGCCCCCTTGGGATGTGCGTAGAGTTTCACAGGGCCTTGGCTGCAGTGCATAGTTCTCATCTGGAGGTCCTGCTGCTTTCTAGGCTGTGTGTGTGTGATGTGTGTGTGATGTGTGATGTATGTGTCTGGGCGATGTGTGTGGGTGATGTGTGTGATGTGTGATGTGTGTGTGTGTGTGTGTGTGATGTATGTGTCTGGGCGATATGTGTGGGTGACGTCTGTGATGTATGTGGTGTGTGTGATGTGTGTGTGTGACTGTGTGTGATGTGTGATGTATGTGTCTGGGCGATGTGTGTGATGTGTCTGTGTGGGCGATATGTGTGTATGATGTATGTGATGTGTGATGTGTGTGTGATGTATGTGTCTGGGCGATGTGTGTGGGTGATGTGTGTGATATATGTGGTGTGTGATGTGTGTGTGTGATTGTGTGTGTGATGTGTGTGTGGGCAATGTGTGTGTGTGATGTGTTATGCGTGTGATGTGTGTGTGATATGTGTGATGTGTGTGTGATGTATGTGATGTGTGATGTGTGTGTGATATGTGTGTAATGTGTGTGGGTGATGTGTGTGATGTGATTGTGATGTATGATGTGTGTGTGATGTGTGATGTGTGTGTGTGATGTGTGATGTGTGTGTGATGTGTGATGTGTATGATGTATGATGTGTGTGAGTGTCTGGGCAATGTGTGTGTGTGATATACGGGATGTGTGATGTGTGTGATGTGTGTGTGTGTAATGTGTGTGGGTGATGTGTGTGATGTATGTGATGTGTGATGTGTGATGTGTGTGAGTGTCTGGGCAATGTGTGTGTTGTGAGTGTGATGTGTGATGTGTGTGTGTTGTGAGTGTGATGTGTGTGTGATGTATGTGATGTGTGATGTGTGTGATGTGTGATGTGTGTGATGTGTGTGATGTATGTGTGTGATGTATGTGATGAGTGATGTTATATGTGATGTGTGTGATGTGTCTGGGCGATGTGTGTGTGTGATGTATGTGATGTGTGATGTGTGTGTTGTGAGTGTGATGTGTGTGTGTGTGTGTGTGTAATGTGTGTGGGTGATGTGTGTGTGATGTGTGTGATGTGTGTGTGTGATGTATGTGATGAGTGATGTGTGTGTGATGTGTGTGATGTGTGTGTGTGATGTATGTGATGAGTGATGTGTGTGTGATATGTGTGTGTGATGTATGTGATGAGTGATGTGTGTGATGTGTGATGTGTGTGATGTGCGTGTAATGTGTGTGGGCAATGTGTGTGTGTGTGATGTATGTGATGTGTGATGTGTGTGTTGTGAGTGTGATGTGTGTGTAATGTGTGTGGGTGATGTGTGTGATGTATGTGATGTGTGATGTGTGTGTGATGTGTGTGATATGTGTGTGTGATATATGTGATGAGTGATGTGTGTGATGTGTGATGTGTGTATGTGATGTATGATGTATGTGATGTGTGATGTATGTGATGTGTGTGTGATGTGTGATGTGTGTAATGTGTGTGGGCGATGTGTGATGTGTGATGTGTGTGATGTGTCTGGGCGATGTGTGTGTGTGATGTATGTGATGTGTGATGTGTGAGTGTTGTGAGTGTGATGTGTGTGTAATGTGTGTGGGTGATGTGTGTGATGTATGTGATGTGTGATGTGTGTGATATGTGTGTGTGATGTATGTGATGAGTGATGTGTGTGATGTGTATGTGTGATGTGATGTGTGATGTATGTGATGTGTGTGTGTTGTGAGTGTGATGTGTGTGTAATGTGTGTGTGTGATGTGTGTGATATGTGTGTGTGATGTGTGTGATGAGTGATGTATGTGATGTGTGATGTGTGTGATGTGCGTGTAATGTGTGTGGGCGATGTGTGTGTGTGTGATGTATGTGATGTGTGATGTGTGTGATATGTGTGTGTGATGTATGTGATGAGTGATGTGTGTGATGTGTATGTGTGATGTGATGTGTGATGTATGTGATGTGTGTGTGTTGTGAGTGTGATGTGTGTGTAATGTGTGTGTGTGATGTATGTGATGTGTGATGTGTGTGATATGTGTGTGTGATGTATGTGATGAGTGATGTGTGTGATGTGTATGTGTGATGTGATGTGTGATGTATGTGATGTGTGATGTGTGTGTGTTGTGAGTGTGATGTGTGTGTAATGTGTGTGTGTGATGTATGTGATGTGTGATGTGTGTGATATGTGTGTGTGATGTGTGTGATGAGTGATGTATGTGATGTGTGATGTGTGTGAAGTGCGTGTAACGTGTGTGGGCGATATGTGTGTGTGTGGGGGGTCTTCCTACACCAAGGGGCACAGGGGAAGAGTGCAGGAGTGGGAATTAGAAACATGGATCTGCCATTAGCTCAGGACAAGTCAGACCCCGCCGGGGCCTCTGTCTCCTGATTTGTAAAATGCCGATGGGAGCATGAGTTTGTGCGCCTGAGTGGAACTGGATTCTTCTGCTTCCTGACCGTGTCAACAACACTCCCATCACACTTGGCAGCAGGAGGCGGCCACCCTACACGCCTGGGAATCGCCGGCAGGAAAGGAGCGCAAAGCTGGGGAGACGGCCAGGCTGCAGCTGGCAGGATGCTCACGCTCCTACGCCCACAGGGGAGAATCCAGGCTCGCTACATCCCTCCCACCGAGGACAGTGTGGGATTTAGGCAGTGGACAAGGAGGCCAAGCCACTCCAGGGGCCAAGCCGGAGGGCTGGCCACTCTTCAAGCTCTCGGCGGCTCTGCTGGGGCCGGTCTCATCTTGGTGCTTGGCGCCAGTAGCAGCCTGGTAGACTTATCCTGGCTGCGACATCCTGGGCCGGGAGGGTCTCGGCCTCTCGCTACTCTGAGGCCCAGCTTCAGGCAGGAGTGGGGACTGGGCAAGGGCATGGGTCTAGACTGGGATGCAGCCCCAGTCAGTCCTTCGCCTCCTGAAGCTGCAACATCTGTGGCTGCAAGTGAGCTACACAGAGGATTCAAGGAGAGATAAGAACGCGAACTTGGCTTATGCAAGATGGGAATGGTATCATCTGTTGGAAAATCACACAGTCATCCAGAAAACAAAACCAAACCAAACCCAGTGAAAACCACAGAAAACCTGAGATGACCCCTGGCACCAAAGCCAGGGCAGGAGGAAGGCAGGTGCCCAGAGGAGCAGGGCTTTCTTTATAACCTTCCCTCTGCAATTCAGTGGGCCTCGGCTTCATATTTTATTAATAGGAAACAATTTTCCATATGTGACTGAGTCTGCCCAGCCCTGCGACCCTGGGTGCAGCCTGCAAAGAAAATTATGCTTCTCAGCAGGGCTGGGGAAGGCAGGGAGGCTTCCCTGTAATTTGCCAAGGTGGCCCTTCAGGCTGGGGAGCCACGCCCCTCGTCCCCTGGTAACGGGTTTTGCCGCACTGTCCTGGAGCAGCTAGGGCCGGCAGCTGCACAGTTTATCTCTTCATCCAGTCAGGCCTTGCAATTAAAGGCAGTAACAGTTATTGAACTGTCTCATCCCGTGGCCATAATCTGTAATTCAAACCTTCATTTTCCCCTGGCACTTCTGAATTTGGTAGTGTGTTTTCATTACAAATACTTTGCATTTCTCCAAATGGTTTTTGCAGGAGGCTCCTTGGGAATGAGGTCATCACCAAGGAAAATTCCCGGGTCGAATTTTCTGGGTCTCCTGGACCTGCGGATCCTAGAGGCTCTGGCTTGGAAGGACAGGTCTTTGTAGTTTCCTCACAGTATCCCTGCCAGCTGGACAGCTGGCCCTCCAGGCCCTGCTTGCATACTTTTGGTGATGGGTGCTTATTACCTGTTGTGACAACCCATGCCATCTTTTTTTTTTTTTAATTTTTTTTTTTTTTTCAGTCTTTTTTTGAATTTGTGATGATATCACTTCTGTTTTATGTTTTGGTGTTTTGGCCTTGAGGCATGTGAGAGCTTAGCTCCCCACCAGGGATCCAACCCGCACCCTCTGCATTGGAAGGCAACTTCTTAACAACTGGACCGCCAAGGAAATCACAGCCCGTGTCATCCTTGGAGAATGAACCGAAATCTGTTTACTGCAGCTTTTGACCATTGCTCCCACACCCCTCCATAGGACACAAAGATTATATCTCCAGCTCTTCTCCCATTTTGCAAGAGAGGAAACCAGGGCTCAAAGAGAAGTGACATTCCCACTGTCCTCTGCCCCCCAGGGTGGGCAGGAGTTAGACTCAGTTTCACCTTGTCCCTGAGCCCTTGCTGATGACATTACAACTGGGGTTGGAAACAGGGAAAGGGGTAAGGCAAAACAAACAAACAAACAAACAAAAACAGGTAAGGGGAAACGGAAAGGGTCCTTGTCTGGTAAGAGGCAGTGGAGGTGGGGCCTCTGGACGAGTCTCGGGAAGCCCTGAGAGGCAGGGCGCATGGAACCAATTTGCGCTGTGACCACACGACTAGGGCCTTGGTCAAAAAGACAAGGCAGAGCCGGGCTTCCCGACAGTGGGGCAATACTGGAGGCTGGGAGACTTTAACACTCCCCTGGCTGGGAGTTTCACAAACCCCATTCTGTTTCAGTAGGTGGAGCTGGGGGCTGTGAATGAGGCTCCAGAGGTGACTCATGACTGGTTGGAAAAAAAAAGCCTCTGAACATAAACAGCTGGAAATCCTAGCACCAGTTCTTATAGGTGTAAGATATGAGTGAGGAACTCATGCTTTTTATGTTGCTGTATAGGTAGGATCTGCTTAAATGTTTTTGTAAGAAATTAAAGTTGGAGGAAGGGAACCAGACGAAGCAGGGTGGGAGGGGACTGCCTGGCTTTTCTTGGAGCCACGTTTGGGGTAAACTTCTAAGTGGAGCACTCTTGCAAGTTTGGGGGAGGGTGAAGGAGGTTTCGGTGGGCGTCGGAAGAGATGGAAGCTGGGGATGGCTGGCACGCGGGCGATGCACAGGGCGGGCCTCACCTCTGTCACAACGGCAATGGCAACAGCAATGAGCACTCCCGAAGGCGGCGGGCAGGAGGGTGGTACCCAGGAGCCCCGAGCAAATGCATCGCCCCTCCCTGGGCCCAGGTGCCTTGCACAGCCTGGCGGGCGAGGAAGCTGGGCAGAAATCCAGTGGGCCAGGGGCACCTGTACTCACGTTGCATCCAGTTCCCGCTCACCGGGCTGAGGAAGTTGGGGTAGAGGCCGAAGGGCTTGTCAATTTCCCGAAGGACTTTTCGGATGTTCCTGACCTGCCAAGAGATGGACCGCCAGGCACATCTTTACTTTCTCCAAGAAGCCAGTCAGCTCCCAGCCCACTGAGGACCAGGGTCGCTGATTCCAGTCCAGAGAGGAAAACAGTCCGACAAGGAAGGAAAGGAGAGCTGGGTAACCAGCAGTTGGCTCCAATCTGGAGGTCAAGAGAGGGGCGTGGCAGGACGTGGCCACAGTGGGGCCTGACCCCCCCAACCTCTGCGCTAACCGATCTGCCAGGGGCCCTGCCAGTCTCCCCTTTCCCACCTCACCCCTTTCTCACTGTGTGTGGATTTAGGGGACGAGTCTTTTTACGAGGGGCTTCGTACAAGTGATAGTCGCTCATTTGTAAGTGCTAGACAAAGCTGTCTTTTTAACAGTCAGAAATGGTTAAATATTGGCAGTTTCACATAGCTCAGTCTGGTAATATGTTGTTTTATCTGACATGGTAGGAACCATTCCAGAAGGGAGGCTCCTTAGCATCCTTGTGCCCTAATAGGCGTCTCGGGGTTTTAATAACAACTGCCACAGCTGTTAACATTTCTCAGTTGCTCTGAGCCAGACCCATCTGATACATGATCGCCAACTCTCCTAACAATCCATACGGGATTATCATCTCAGTTTAACAGACAAGAAACCAGGATATCAGAGAGGTGCAGTCACTTGCCCGTGGTCACAGGGCTTGTAAGTGGCAGAACCAGGGTGTGAGTATGGTCTGTCCGTCCACACGGAGTGGCCCCGGGTCCAACAGGGATCAGGGCAGGGGTCCGGCAGCAGCGTGCAACAGAGGCTGCCCCTGCTGGAGCAGGAGGCTGAATCCGCAACCTTCGGGGCTGTGAAGGGCATGACATGGGATTCAGCAAGGCTTTATCCATCAGGGCCTGCTGTCTGGCAGAACATGGAATCTTCCGGTGCACTCTGCAGGACAGAAATGCCCTTGGGGACTGAGCTGGAGCATGCTCGCAGACTCATCTACAAGCCGAGGAGCAGCGTTTTAGCTGTCAGACCTTTCTCTCCGGGCACAGAAGCTCATTCGCACTTTGCTTTGCCACATCAGATCTCACATCTACTTATGCTAACGGAGTCCATTATGGGGGACAGGACTGTGCTTGCACCTGAGTTATTCTTGATTGTCCTGGTGGTGAGCAGTGAAGCGGGCTAAATGAGCTCCCCTGGAGGGTCCGGGTGCTTCCAGAATGGGGGCCAATTTGTTGACTGCCAATAATCGCCTGTGTGAGAGGCATGACTGGGGGAATCAAAGGAGCTGGAGAATGTAAATGTAGCGACAGAGAGATGGAGGGACTCTTGTGAAAAAGCTGGAAGCCTGCTGTACTGATCTGGTCTTGTAAGAGCATGGGTTTCAGGGCCAGAAAGTCCTGGGTTTGAGTCTCGGCCTAATCACTAACCAGAGGGATGACTCAGGACAGGTGATTGAAGCTCTCTGAGTCTCAGTGTCCTCCTCTGTCAGATGGGGACAAAAGAAGTCACACCTCACCGGCTTGGTGGGAAAATCAGAGCCACTGTAAGTGCCCAGCACATCGTAGGTGCTCAGGCAGTGGCCTCTCCAGTCTAGCAGGAACTAGAGCAACTCCTCGGCTTACTCCTCTCTGAGCCAGCCATGGTATTCCTAGAGGAGTCTGGCTCAAGAGCAGTGGAAATAGGGAGGCTTGGGGGCAAAAGGACCAGAGACCAGAATATAAGATTCATCAAAAGTGGGATTGAATTTACTCCATGAGCTCTGGAGGTGGGGTGTCCCGGGAAGGCAGAGACCTCTCAATATAAGGAGGAGCTTCTGAAGGGAGGTCTGACAACATGAGGGGCTGTTTAAGGGTGGTAGTGAGCCCTAGGGCAGAGGAAGTGATCCAGGGGTTGAAAAACTCTTCTTGAGATTCTTTAGAAAGCTTGGGTGGATTCCTACATTGCATAAGCGGTGGTCCTCAACCTGGCATCAAAAAGCACATGTGTGCTGTTTTTTTTTTAAAGACTTTTTTTCCCCCTGATGTGGACCATTTTAAAAATCTTTATTGAATTTGTTAAAATATTGCTTCTGTTTTATGTTTTGGTTTTTGGGCATATGGGATCTTAGGTCCCCGACCAGGGATCAAATCCACACCTTGCTACCCTGCACTAGAAGACAAAACCTTAACCACTGGGCCTCCAGGGAAGTCCCGTATGGGTGCTTGTTTAAAATGCAGATTCCTGGGCTTGGGATGACACTCAGAAATCTGCTTCTTCACCAGCCAGCGTGCTAGGTGATGCTTTGAGGCAGGCTGGCTGACGTAAGCCAGCGTGCAAGGTGATGCTTTGAGGCAGGTTGGCTGACGTAAGCCAGCGTGCTAGGTGATGCTTTGAGGCAGGTTGGCTGACGTAAGCCAGCGTGCTAGGTGATGCTTTGAGGCAGGCTGGCTGACGTAAGCCTGGGAGCCACCGGTAGTGTGTGACTCTGTGACCCGCTGGCTCCCTTGGCATTCTAAGAGACTAACACAGGACCAGGGAAGAGAAGGCTTTGGCAGTGGGGGGGTGGGGGGGTGGGGACAGTGGTCTCCTGCTTCCCGGAGGGCAGGGCTTTATGTCCCTACGGGGCCAGGACTCGGGAAGGGACAAGCGCCATCGGCGGTTGGTGTGTGTCCACTTTCCTTCTTTGGGTTTAGAGTTAGATCTACGGGGACCCTTCCAGATGGGACTGCCCCGGGCTGTGACCGTGAGAAACCACTCCTTCCGGAGGGCTTCATGGGACAGGGGCAGCTGTCAGGAGGGACAAAGGCCTGGACACTGGCTCTCTGCACCCCTGTGGTCTTAGCCAGCCCGGTAACTGAGAAGGAACAGACGTGAGCCTCTGCCGCGGAGGGAAATCGCTTTGCCAGCCTGCTGACAACATGAGCTAGACGGGCGTCTGGAAGCGCTAAGGCAGGCAGATCTCACTGAAGAAGTTAAATGTCTCTGGAAAGGGGACTTCGGTGCCGGGTGGCCAGTTCCTGCCAATGCAAGCTGGTGCCTGGATTTCCCTGGTTGTACTTACTCCGGATTTCACACGTGTGTGGTTGTCACCGAGCTCACACGTACACCAGGGAAAACCTTCTCGCTAGCAGCCATGTCTCTTCCCTGCTTACTCCTTGTCCTCACCTTCCCTGCCGCCTGGCATCGGGTACAACTAGGCAACTATTTGCTCCTCTGGCCCTGGCTGCGGGCTTTCAGCTCCCGCGCTCCCCACCCTCAGCTGGCCCGTGCTCCATCTCCCCATCAGAGGCTGAGTGTTCACCCTCTGCTCTCTGCAAGGGAAAGAAGGAGCGGAGAGACTTGCCTTTTCTGCGAAGACCTGGTTGCCAGAGAGCTGGGTGAGGTGTAAGAACTCCAAGTGCAGGGACCCAAACTCCGCCAGGATGCTGCTGCTCCCTGCCATGGCCCAGCCCCAGCTCCTGTTGGAGCCGCTGAAAGACAGAAGCAGTCGGGGTCACCCCTGCCGGCGGGGCTGGCTCCTCTGCTACGTGGGGGAGCACCTACTATGTGCTGAGCACTGGACTAGGAGCTTCACCATCCCATCCCAGTGAATCCTCCCTGGCGGTCGATACTGTTCGTACCCCAGTTTTAGTATGTGTGCTGCCGAAGCCAGCACATACCCCAGTTTATCTGATGAGGATGTTCAGGTTGGTGAGAAACTCGCCTACAGGTCATTTAAACCCAGGGCTGTCTGACAGGCAATAGTCTTCATTTCTATGGTCAAGCAGCTCCTGTAAGACGTGTGGGCTCTTGAAGGACGTGAGCAGAGCTGCCTTGGTGGCCAAGACCTGGCACAGGCGTGATGCTAAATTTACAGGCAATAGGGATAATGCTGTCAGGGACCACAAAGACCCCCCAGAACATTCTATTTCCACCCACTTGTTCAAGGGCAACTGATGGCTCACAATCATTGTTGCTGCGTGTGGAGGGTAAATAGTGCATGGCTGGGGTCCAAAGTGGGGGATGACGAGAGGGACCCCGCTTGGCCCTTTTTCCTTCCCTCCACAGTCACTGCTGCCCATGGACTCACAGCGGCCCCCATCTGGAACTTTGTGGAACCCACACCTGAAGGGTGGATGGCTCTTCTAAGACCACCCACCAGGGACTACCAGACCCTGGGAAGTCTGAGGTTAGGGATGAAAGCTGCAGGGGCTCTCTGAGCAAAGGTCTCCCCGCCGCAGAGATGCACGTGTCTCATGAACACCTTACATGGATCACCAGCATGCCTTGGCGACCCCGCCGGAGAAGGCTGTCAGCTAACTGTGTCCTCCCTTTCCTTGAAAGTACTGGGTGCTTTCAAGGAGGAAGAGTGGAGGCAGGGCCTCGGGCAATCCTCCCATCTGCCCCTTTCACAGGTGAGGAAACCAAGGCACAGGGTGGTGACGTCACTGCCTGAGATCACACAGTTAAGTGGAGCAGCTGGGACCCTGGCTCCCCAGTAGCTGGCCTCTGTCCACCCTCTGTCTCTCAAGGACAGGACCTAGGAGGGCAAGCGTGGGTCTGGGAGGTCACAGTTTGCCAGCTGAGGGGCCCTGCTTTATCTGGGTGGGCTGGGGCTGCCCCGAGGTTGCCTTTCTCCTCTCTGATGTGGTTTCAGGGAACTCTTGCAGCAACAGATGGAATCGAGTTCAAGGATCTTTTGGAGCAATGACCTCAATAAACACACCCGCTTCCTTGGGTGTTACTCTGACTCTGGGCCGGTGGGGAGGGAGGGGTTGCACAGGGGGCAAATTTGAATTCTAGATAGTAAATAAAACAGCTTCCAGATGCAGGCACTGGGGCGGGCTGTCCACATCATGACTGCATTTAAAGCCCACAAGTTTAAGCACCGTTAATCCCTGAGGAAAGCAGAGAGGGAAGTGAGCTGCCTTTAGAAGCTCAGAACCAGTAGGTGGTGGAGGCAGGATTCAAATTGAGATCTGTTGGCCTTGGCCTCAGACGGCATAGTCCCCCAGATGGCCCCATATCCACCCCGAGAGAAGGGGAAGCTGACCCCTCTGTGCCCCTCTTCCCACCAGGCCAGGAGACCTCTCTCTCCAGCCTGTGACCTCAGTGGGAGCCTCAGGCACCACAGAGGGCTTCCTGAATAATTGAAGCCTCCTGCCCTGGCAGAGAAACTCAAGGTAAACAAACAAACAAACAAAAAAGCCCCAGCCATCATCAGCAGTCTTCTGTTCTCCTTTTCCTTACAGGAAAGAGCCTCTCCTTCCTTCCCCTCCCTCCCAGTACTCACCCTCCCAAGGGGACCTTCAGTGGTGCAGTCGCCCCTGGCAGGGGCAGGCGGTGGGCCAGGCACTTCCCTTTCTGCAACCTGGCCTCACATACTGGCTCCCCTAGTTCCCAGCTAGGGGACCTCAGGCGGGTCAGGGAATTCCTGCAGACCCCGGTCTCCTCATCTCCACACCTCAGAGAGTCATGGTAAGTTACAAATCACACACGCGATGACTGTCGTTGTAACCATTACGTATTAATGCACATTAAATTATGTTGTCTGTTAGAGTTAAGTTCTTGATATGTGCCAGGCAGCAGCGGTATTTAATTTTACCTTCACATCCAACTGCAGGGGTAGATAGCAAGATTCTTATTTCACAGGTTAGGACAGTCAAAGTCAGAGAGGGGAAGACACTTTTCCAAGGTCACACAGTAACTGATAGTGTTAGCTGAGCTGAAACCAAATCCAAATCCTAGGTCCTCTGTGCCCCTAATGCATCCGTTCTGGGCAGCATCCATTCGGAGATCAGGAGGTCTTCTGATCAGCCTGTGACTGGTGGGCTGACGGAAGCGGGTCTGCTCCCCTTCCTGCCTTTTATGCCTGCAAGTGGGCCTGCAGCCTGCCTTCTCTCCCCTGGTGTGAGGGGCTGCTCCATAATACCGCTCCCCAGCCTGGCAGAAGCGTCTGTGTGTGTGTTACCTGTGTGTGTACACATGTGGATAGTATCAACACAATCATTAATTCTGGAACCAGACAGAGACTGGATTCTAATTTCTAACTTTGCTGCTGTGTGACCTTGGGTAAGTTACCTTACCTCTCTGAGTCTGTTTCATCACTTTAAACTGGGGTCCATGTGGTTGCTGTGTGATGAAGAGAGAGAATCCGTAACGTCGTGCCTGGGACACATAGTGACCATTCGACAAACCTGCATAATTATTACCACATGGATGCATGTGTGTGGCAGAAGTGTGCACTTGTAAACACATATTTGGGTGTGAATCTGTGCACATAGGGATGGGAGAGCGTGTGTGACAAAGGTGAGGCTGGATCTCTGAGACTTCATGATTAGGGTGAGTGGCAGTGGGGTGCACGTGTGTGTGTGAGCCTGAGTGTGTGAAAGCTACCTGGAGAGGCGGATTCAGCTGCAGGGGCCCTGGGACTGGACACCTCCCCTCCCCCAGAGTCCAGTGGTCCTGCAAGTCAGAGGTCACGGCTGCCCCTTGCCTCTGCCTCCCAGGCCTGCCGCCAGGGAGGAGGAGTGGTTACGCTCACGCAGGGACCACCACCCCTCAGGGTCCTCCTCCGAGTTACTGCCCCTCCTCCTGGGGCCCCAGGCAGAGCTGCCCAAAGCCAGCCCCACGCTGGGCAGGGGCAGCAGCGTGGACCCTGCTCGGCCAGCAGGCCCTGTCCAAAGGCAACACTCAGCACCACGCCCCCAGGGCTGTATACATCCCTGATGCTTTCCCTGGTGGAACCAGGATGCATTTTTAGCAACAGACTCTCTTACCCAGAAAATGAGAGGGCGGTGTTGCCAGGAAATATGCATTTACATACATATGTATACAGCACCGGCAGCATGCAAACAGCCTAAAAATAAATGCGCTTTCTTAATCAGAAATGTCAGGATCTGTGTGAGATCAGGTCTGGGTTCTGAGGGACCCAGGAAAGGCGGGCAGTCAGGGCCGTGGCGCATGGGGCTTGCTGGGAGTCAGGGGAGGGGGGTGCCACGTATGGAGGAGGGAGGGGTGCCTGAGCTAAGGTCTTATCCCAACCCCGGGCAGGAAGGCCCAAGAAGCTAGACCCAGGACAGAGTCAGAATCACAGGGTGCTTATGTCTTGGCTCCGAGACATCTGGCCATGTTTCTCCAGATTCAGTGTTTGTGGGAAAGGAACCTGAAAAGAGATCCAACTGTCCACCTCTGAGAAGTGAAGCCTGGCACCGAGATGGTGCTTCAATGGGTCCCTAGGGTTCCTCGCTGGCCTGTTACAGAGGCTGAAGTGACATCACTCCCCAGGAATCCTTTCAGACCAGAGATGGTAAGTCAAGATGCCCAGCAGGCCGAGTCCCCTCTTCTTTGCAAGGTCCTAGAGGGTGGGACCTCTTCCGGACAGACGGGGAGGTGGGGACTCGACCTGAGCCCAGAGACTCTGCCTACCCTCCCCGGTGGGGCTGAGATTCCTGAGATAAGAAACTGCTTCAGGAGATGGGACGGAAGTTCAGTGTGATGGAAATATTACAGCCCTTCCCCCAGGGTCGGGCTGTAGCAGGGCCTAAAGGAGAGCTCCAGAGGGCTCCCCGGGTGCCTGGGGACAGGCTCGTGCCTTCTACTGAGACTCCTGGCTCTGTTCCGCGGAGCGATGGGCGGCAGGGTTCCTGCCTGAGGGAGGGCCAGGTGGGCATCAGGAGCACAGCTGTTGATCCGTAACAAAATGACTTAAAAGTTGGCCCCATTACCTGTGAGCTAGAAGACCTTGGGCAGCGGCCATAACATAAATACCGACCCTAAAGGGCTGCTGTGCGGAGTGTGATAGGTGAGGCGATGAGCGAAACCCTCGGCGCGACGCCAGGCACAGAGTGACTGCTCAAAAACGTCGGAATCAGCAATCATCAGAGTCGGCCTCTCGTCCCACACACGGTGCCTCGAGTGAACATGTGCGGAAGGAGTGAAAAGGCAAGGGGACAGGTGTCCTGCCCTCAAGAAGCTCCAGGGCTGGTGGGGGAGCGTGGAGAACAGGGGAAATGAGGGCCACACGAAGCAGAGAGGGGGCCTGGTGGCCAGGCGAGGTGAGGATGCTTTTGGCTTCTGGAGAAGGTAGCATCTGAGCTGGGCTCTGATGGCCAGAGAAGCGGCGAGAAGCCGAGGGGACAAAAAGATGGAGGGCAGGCAAGGCAGTGGGGTGCACAGCGGTCTCCAGGAGCAAGCTGCATGCTCCTCAGTGGACCTTAGGGCCTGCTGGCCACTGTTCCCTTGACTTTCACCCCCCTCTTCCCCTCTGGGAAGCAGTGGGACGCAGGTAAGTCCCCGAAGGCTTTGTTGCGGGCTGGAGCTGCAGCCTGGCTCCACCTGCTCCAGCCATGTCCCCCAAGGTCCTGCTCACTCTGGCTCTGGGACTTGGCGAACGTCCAGAAAGACGGTAGCTCCCACACTGAATTAAGCAACCCATCGGGAGGGAAAATGATGGAAGCAGCCAGTGAAAATCAGTGGCCAGTAGAAAGAAGCATACCAGTCGTTTCTTGCTTAGTGGAGTCACATGTGATATTTTGGGTCTTATCCAACACTTCTTGTATAATCCACATTTTTTGCGAGGAGAATTTACTTTTATAGGGGGGACTCACAATAAATATTATTGAAAATGGAGTGGGAAGTCCTGAGCTCATGCCCTAGGTGGCCCTTTACTGGCTTATGTGACCTCAGCCAGGGTCTTTCCTCCTTGGAGTCCGAGCCTCCATGGGGTCGATGTTTCAGGAAGCCCCTCGAGGCTCCTGAGACTTAGCTCTGAAAGGGGCTGAGGGGGAGGGTCAGCAAACCAAGGCCCCTCTGTCCATGGTCCTGGCTCCCCAGCGGCTGCGGGTTCCTGCCCATGGTGGGAGGTGTGATGTCCCTCCTGGCCAGGGATCCCAGAGGGGGCGGGGGTGGCTGGGGCACAGCTGTGGGGCTGTGAGTCATGGCAGCATTACAGGAGGATCCCAGAGGCACGGCGACCCCCTCTCCACACCAGGAAGATCAGGGGAGCCCTTGGCTAAGGCTGGCTTTCACTATGCCACCCCCTCCCTGTGATCCCACACCAGAATCACTGCCCTCCCCCCACCCAGCCACCGTGGGCCTCAGTTTCCATGCAGATGCAGCCAAAGCCACAAGGGGGAAACCAGAAGGCAAGCTACCTTTTGAAGTTCACCACGCCTTTTGGGATTCCCGTGGGGGTGTCGAAGGCTGGCAGGAGTTTCTCTCCCAGCTTGATGGCCTTTATCCGGAACACCTGGAAAGGAAGGGTCAAAGGGCACTGTCAATCCTGGCAGATGAGCCCGCCAAGGCTGCTGGACCCAGAGTGGGAGGGTTATTAGGCTCCGGGGTCAGACAGGCCTGCACGTGAGCCTGACTCCATGATTTTTCTGGCTCGATTCCCCTCCTCGTTTATAAATAATCAAGGATCACACTACGTTCCTCAGAGGGCTGCTGGTGGCAGGAACATCAGATAACGGTTGCAAAGCACCTACTGTGGTGTCAGGACCGGATGAAAAGGCTCGGTGATGATGCTGTGATCAGGGTGACCGGCGGGAGGGCAGCGGGTCACCAGTGTCAGTGCCAGCCTGCGCTGCAGCGGGCTGAACACGTGGGAAGCACCTTCGGACAGGATATAAGGGGCCCTGGACCGCGAGCTCCAGGCCTTGCTCCCCAACTTCGCTTCCGTGCGCTTCTCAGCAAACCTCTGCCTTCCCCCACGCCGTAAACCCAGGGGAAGGGCCTTTTCCCCGCTGACATTCTGCCCACTGGTCCTGTTTTATAGCAGGAAAGGTGAATGGGTAACCCAGAGATACGATGGCTAAAGAGCCCAGGTGTCAGGGGCCCTGCCCAAGGCTCTGGGCCCCTCAAACTGTTCTGATTAATTCAAAATCACCTGTGACCCTCTGAGGAAATAAATCATCAAGGAAGTTGCAACAACTTAACTTTATGGCTATTTATTCCAGTGTTGTTTACAATAGTAGAAAAAGTGGAAATACACTAAATATCAAGTAACAGGCAAATAGTGAAATTATGGCTTTTAAGTGCAACCACTGAAGTGATGTTGGAGACGGTTATTTTATAGCAAAAGAAAGGGGTTTATGATCTATTAAGAGAAAATATTTCACAATGGTGTAATTCAACTTTCGCATGAGGAAAGGTTGGGAAAACACTGAAATACTAACAATGGTCTTCCCAAAGGACTAGGCTCATGGAGGATTTTTATTTTCTTCTTTTGGTTTATCTCTATTTTCTGTGCTATTTTTACAATAAAAGAAAACCCACAAAAATGTTGTTTATTTTTTTTTTTTTAAATGAGATGCAAGTCCCCAAGCAGCCACTCCTGGTGAGACAACGAGCATTTCCTTTCACTTCGGGGCTCCAAGGGGGTCTCAGTGCACTGACGCCTCTGTGTGTCGTTGCAAGATGAAGTGCTCCTGAGGTCTCTCCTCCTAACACTTGCAATTCATAGCCGCTCAGGCAGCCGTCTGGGGACCACGGTGGAGAAGGAGTTTGTGACCACCAGCTGGGATGTGGATTAGAGGGCTCTGTGGAGAGGTGTGGGTGGTTCTTGTTTAGGAAGGAGGGTGGGAGGGACGGAGGGAGACCCAATAATCGCACCTGGGGACTGGCTGTGATGGGTGAGAGAAGATGATAATGTCCAGTGCCAGACGGTGGGTCCGAGAAGTGGGTACGGGGCAGCTCGGCAGAATCCCGAGGGAGTTCGTCTAGACACCAGATTCCAAAGCCTCAAGTCACCCCAGAAGCCACTGGTTCAGTAACAAGGGGCTCTTGTTTGAAGGTCCTGCTATCTTCATTTGACCCCCAGGAGGGCTGAGCACAGAGGCACAAAGGAACCCACGGGGACCTGACAGAAGGCTGGGGCTCCAGGCTGCCCTCTGCTCGAGGACTCGACGCTAA
This sequence comes from Odocoileus virginianus, assembly GCF_023699985.2. Taxonomy (NCBI): domain Eukaryota; kingdom Metazoa; phylum Chordata; class Mammalia; order Artiodactyla; family Cervidae; genus Odocoileus; species Odocoileus virginianus. The sequence goes on along the minus strand of NC_069703.1, from coordinate 36,719,094 downwards.
CTCCTCTGAAATGCTCCTCTCTGCCAGCAAACCGCATCTCCTCCTTTGGAAGGCCTTCCTGCCGACTGGTACAGCAGGGTCTCAACCATCCCAGGGAGGATGCTGGGGGGCTGTGGAGATAGGAGTAGTACCACGGGGAATAGAAAGCCTGTCCTCCTTATCATTTGGAAATGATGTGTCTTATCTACGTGGCCTTCAATCCTTGCAACAGCCTTGGGGAAGACAAAACTGAGTCTCAGAGGAGCAATTTGCCCAAGGTTGTAGAGCTCTGTTATGTGGCTCTTTTCCAGGACACCACGCTGCCTCACCAACACAGAGAGATTCGGTCTCAGACAGTCAAGATAATCAACGGGCAGTGGTCTCCTAGTTCCGGAACAGAGGTGAGAGAGACCGGCAGGAATTACGTGCCACAGAGTGGAAAGCGCTATGGACTGGGAGTCAGACCCAGGTCTGATCTCCCAGATGGGCAGCTGCGTGACCTTGGGTGAGGCATGTGCTGTCTCTGAGTCTCCTCTGCACAAAGGAACAGTGATGTGTGCCCTGGCTGCTTCAGAGAGTCTTCCAGAAATCAGATGAGAGGATGTACATAAGTGAATGTGCCACATAAGCTGTAAAGTGCCCTGAGAATCTCACTCGATGCGGCCGTAGCTGTACTTGTCGTTCTCCTGGGAGTGGAGTCTCAGGGGCTCCACCTCCTGCAGGTCCCCGCGTAGCAAGAAAGGCCTCAGCACCGGAAGGGATGTGGGGGCTCCTTCATCGTTCATTCCACAAACACTCGTGGGAACAGCCCACCCCACAGATCCCCACTGTGGGCGAGACGGAGGAGGAGAGGGGAGGGCGTCCTCACCCTGGTGTGGCCAAGTCCCGGTGACAAGCAGTGATGCTGGGCCAGGCTGAGCAGGGGCTAGGACCCGGGCCGCGGCAGGAAGGCCACAGGAGCCTGTGTGGCCTGCACCAGATGGCACTCTAGGTCTCGGTCTGCACGCCTGCCAGGGCAGCCTGGTCTCTGCCACGTGGAGGGAGGGGCCCGGGAGGCGTGTCTGGGGGGACGGGGCAGCGCCGATCACCCAGGAGCCTGCCTGCTCAGGGACTCTGCACCGATCAGGCTCTCCTGGGGCCTCCTGGACCACGGTGCTCAGACCACACCCCACTGCCTGCTCTGCTCCCCAGAAATCATTGGTCCCACACCCACCCCGGTGGGCCCTGAGCTGTATCACTCCTCCCCCATCCTGGACAGGAGGCTGGGGAGTGCCTGGGCAGAGCCTGGTGCCTTTCTCGACTCCACGTCATTTTCCTGTCCTGGGGTTTTTCAAATGACATTCAGGCCTTGGGTGGCTTGCAGGGTTCCCCTGGACCATCAGTTCAGTTCACTCGCTCAGTCGAGTCTGACTCTTTGTGACCCCATGGACTGCAGCACGACAGGCCTCCCTGTCCATCACCAACTCCCAGAGTTTACTCAAACTCATGTCCCTTCAGTTGGTGATGCCATCCAACCATCTTTCTCTGTTGTCCCCTTCTCCTCCTGCCTTCAATCTTTCCCAGCATCAGGGTCTTTTCCAATGAGTCAGTTCTTTGCATTAGGTGGCCAAAGTGTTGGAGTTTCAGCTTCAGCATCAGTCCTTCCAAAGAATATTCAGGACTGAGTTTCTTTAGGATGGACTGGTTGGATCTCCTTGCTGTCCAAGGGACCCTCAAGAGTCTTCTCCAACACCACAGTTCAAAAGCATCAATTCTTTGGCACTCAGCTTTCTTTACAGTCCAGCTCTCACATCCATCATTTGGGAACAAACTGGTACAAGCAGGAAGCTCTGCTTAGAAGACCAGGCTTGAGGGAGAGGGGCCGTGAGTGACGGCAGAGATCGAGGGCTCACTGCTGCCTCCACATCCCTGGCGTCCGGGGAAGCCCAGTGACCTCCTCCGACGGAGGCGGCAGAGGCTCCCCGCTGGCAGGGAGCAGGACCATTTTTGTCCCTAAGTGATGCGCAGTGAGGCGCAGAGCAGCGCAGCCCTCTGGGTAATGGAGACATGACTGACGGCTGACCCATGTGCTGGGGACTCAGCCAGCTTGCCCCTCAGTCCTCAGACACTCCCAAGGGATGAAGTCCCCCCAGCTCTGTGATCTCAGGGTTCCTTACGGTGCGGAGAACATGGGCTCTGGAGCCCTTCAGCCCTGGGCCCAAACTCTTTCCCTCTCATCCCATTTCATAAGAGCTCTCTGACTCCATGGGCTTAGGATCACCCCACGGAGGGGAAGGCAGGAGGCCCAGGAATGGGAGAAGGAACTTGCTCAAAGCCAAGGCAGGTGCTGCATGCGGGTGAGATGAAGGCTTTCCTACTCCGTGCCCAGGGCTCCACCTTCTCGCCTCACTTCAAGGCTCTCCTTCTGGAAGCCAACGCAGCTCGCCTGGGCTGAGTGGCCAGCAGTGGCTGCCCACCTCCCTGGTCAGCCCCTTGAGACCTAGGGCTGGTGTCTGGCCCTGGAGCAGAGGACAAGGGATGGCTATAGAGCAGGCCCAGGCCCAGGGGTCCGAGGTGGAAGTGGGCAAACAATGGTCTTGGCTTTATCAGTCCTGAGAACCAACATGTGTGAAAACCAGCCCAGCAGCAACCCAAGCCCAGAGCAAGCCCGGATGTTGAGGGTTCCACAAGGGGAGCTGTGCAGATGGTGAGCAGACCCAGCTGCTGCCCTTAAAGATTTACCGCCGACTCTGGGAGCCAGTTCTGAGCAGCAGAGTGGACATGCTGGACAGAAGAGGAGGCGGAATCTGCAGGTGGCCCCATGGAGATGGGATGTGGGTCCCCGGGAACCCGTTTCCTTGTTGGTAAAACAAAGGGGGTGGGGTTGCTGTTCTCCCAAGCCCTCTTCAGCCAGGATGACCCAGGGGCCTCAAGAGGCCAACTCACCTCCTCTCCAGTCAGGTAGAAGGCTGAGAGCAGTCCTCCAATGTACCGGATGTTCACTTCGAACAAGGACGCTTCTCCGCTCTGCAGGGCAGAAAGATGGGGAGGGCAGAGGGGACACACGTGAGATCCCCACAGGGCTCCCTGGGGCCCGCTCAGCCCTTGAGACAGGTCACACCTGCCACCCACCGCCTCTGCCCCACTGGCCTGGCCACACTTGGGCCAGGCTCCAAGCCCTTGCCCAGCAGGCCAGGCTCCCCGCGGTGGGGGTTTTCAGAGCAAAAGGCGAGAGGGATCAGCACCTGCCTGGCGGCAGCTACCGCACATTTACAGAGTTCCAAATAAACACTGGGCTTGGCTTCCTTCCCCGGCCCTTGCCAGAGGCCATCGGAGCAAAGTTATTCCTGGCTGCTCTCCAAGGAGCTCGAGAACGCGCTGGGGGAGCTGACGGCTGAAGCTCAGCCTGAGGACCGGCCAATCCTCTCACAGTCTGGCCCCCCCTTTCCCCAAGGGACCCCCCCCCCTTGGCTTTGCAGGAGGCTGGTGTGGTCTTCTTTGGGGTAACAGGGCAAGCAGAAGGTTCTCAGAGGAGGTTCTGGGGCAAAAGGAGGGCTGCCAGGCAGATCTTGACAGGCAATCAGCACTTTCTTAGCCTCCGCTCTGTAGCCCTCAGGGTACACCCACACTCGCCTTCAACATGGTTGTTTTCTTTCTGAAGCCTGGACGGCAAAGCAGGGGTGTCAGAGCATCGTGCCAAGGCCCAGATCTGGCTTAATATCCTACCTGAGCCACTCACTTGGCGTTCAGACTTTGGGCAAGATATTCAGCCTTTCCCACTCCGAGTATCCTCTTCCTGAGCAGGTGGATAGGAGATGCTGACTGGGGCAGGGGAGAGGCCTGCACAGTGCCTGTCCAGGGCTGGGTGTGGCTCCATAAATGTACCCCCCCCTTGCTATTATCCCCCCCTTGCTTCCGAGGGCGCCCTTTGCACGCTTCCCACATTGTAGTCTTTTGTTATTGGCGACAATGATGGTCATCCTTTTATCTGGGAGAGCTTTTCCATTAACAGAGCACTTGCAAAGCTACTCCTCTCTTTTGCCTTCCAGTCCTTGGTGAAGTCATCACTCCCACCTTTCAGATGAGAAAGCCCAGTCTCAGAGAGGTGAAGAGCCCCCACCTGGCTTTCTTCCAGGGACACTCCCTAACTGTCCCTGGGCTGCCTGAATGTCCCTAGGCTCCCCAGCCCTGCCACCACCCGGCCCCTCGGGCAGCTGCCTGCGGCCCACTCTATTCCCACCATCTGCTTAGGGGTCCAGATGGGCTATGGAGCCACTCCTTCCTTCTCCCGCCTCTGCTCCCATAGGAAATGGGAGGATTCTGAACTTCTTCACCTCATCCAGACTGGCAGAAGTCATAACAAGCTTTGAAATCATCACAGGGAGACTGGCATCACTTTATCCGCACTGGACTTTACAATGTGTTATAAAATGCTTTTTACAACCCTCCATGGTTGTCCATCCTTACAAGCCTGTGAATTAGGCACCAGCATCGCCCCGTCTTTCGGGTGGGAAACTCAGGCCCAGTAAGGTCACATGACTTTTTCCCAGCCTGCTGGCCGAGCCGAGGTTCCCCTGTAGCGTCGCTCTCCCAGACCTTTTCCACTCTGTCTCTCTGCCCTGCTCCACAGTAACATGGGCCCCTCTAGGAGCAGAGGTGTCCACTCTGCCAGGAGTTACAGGAGCCGTCCCAGTTCATAGCAGGACCTGTCATTCGTGGAGCCCCGGCTGGAGCCTGATGGTGGGCTTTGACATGACCCTACCATCTGTCTCCACGTCCTACTCCCCCAGACCACCTAAACGGCTTCTCCCTGCAGGGAGCTGAGACTGCCAGGATGGATCTGTCACTTTAGCCCAGGCTGGGAGATCACTTGGAGAGGGAGGCATCTGGTATTTAAGGCTTTTGTACCATCCACACACGTGAGCAGTCCCCCTCCAAGGTCTGGTCCTTGAGGTCCTGAGCAGGGTTGCCTGCAAAGGCTAGAGACCAAGAGGGTCCCAGACCTGGCCGGGGGCCTCATACCAGATGGCCTCTGTGCCCCCTCAGCTGTCTCAAGAGGGCAGCGCAGGGGGGCGTAGATGCGAGCTCCAGCTCAGGGCAGTCCAAGCAGACAGCCACCTCTCCCTTCCCAGAGTCGCTTCCCCTGTTGCTGCTATTCTGTCTAACGGATTCAGCCCCAGAAGGAGCTTCCTGGATGGGAGTAATGTGCCTGGAGTTCAGGCTAGTAAATATTCATGGGCTGGCGGGACATCCCCCACCTTAAGGCTGGTCACAGGGGAGGGCACTTGGCACAGAGTGTCGGGAGCCCTGGCTCTGAGAATGCCCTGCTGGGCAGCCTGGGTCTCAGAGATGGGAGGCGAGCTGGTGGCTGACCTCTCAAGGCCCCTTCCAGCCCTAGTACCCCAAAAGGTCTTGGACTCACCACGTTCAAGTGGAAGCTCTCTTCAACCCAGGCCTTGGCCTCCTGGAACTCCTCCTTCAGCTCCATGAGGTAGAGGGTGTCGAGGGAGTCGATGACCGTGGCCCCGCTGAGGCCTCCTGCAAGCACAGAGGATGCAGGGCGTGACCCAGGGTCATTCTCATCCTTTCCACCCCAAGCATAAGCCACCATTTGCCAGGCCTCCTCTAAATACCTGGGCAGGCTCCCAGGCACAACTCAGGGAGACCCCAGGGCCACCAGCCTTTAAAGGCACATCTGGGACCCAGAGTCCTCCCTTTAGTTCCTCCTCAGGGCAGCAAAGAGGGGGTGGTGGGTCGAGGAGACAAGTTCAAGGGCTGAGCAGCTTCCCAGACCTTGGTTCACTTTTCCGTCTGCAGCAAGTCAACTATCAGCACCAGGCGGGCACCTACCACTTTTCTGTGATGCCGCAGGGTGAGCAGAGGGGTGGGTGAACTGGTATTTAGTGTACAAAATCTTAAAAAATGTGCTAGTCCTCTGACTCTTCAATTCCATTCTTTATTTTATGCTAAGAAAAAAGATGTTCATAAATATTTACCCAGGAAGGTATTTATTGCAATAACATATAATGGGTGAAAAAGTAAAAAGTGAAAGTGTTAGTCGCTCAATCGTGTCTGACTCTTTGTGACCCCATTATAGCCCACCAAGCTCCTCTATCCATGGAATTCTCCAGGCAAGAATACTGCAGTGGGTAGCCATTCCCTTCTCCAGTAGATCTTACCAACCCAGGGACAGAACCCAGGTCTTGTGGGCAGAACTTGAAGGCAGATTCTTAACCATCTGAGCCACCAGGAAAGCCCCAAATATAATGGGTAAAAGTTGGGGAAAAAAAGCTCCAAGTCCAATAATAGGGCATCAGTTATACAAATTATGGCTTATGTACAAACTAGGACACTATGCATACATTCACACAAGTGAGAAAGACTATTAGTTGGGGATATATTCACAGGATCTGATAAGCTAAAAAGATTACATTGCAAAAAAAAAAAAAAAAAAGCAGAGTATAATTTCTTTACTGTTTGCCAGTATGGACAAGCTGGTACTGAATTAAGTCTGGCAGGAAGTGATTCAGTGGTTATCTCTGGGGGTGAGGATTACAGGTGCTTTGATTGCTTCCAGCTCATGGATTATTTTTATAACCAGAAATTTATTTCTGCCTGAAAAAAAAAAAGGAAAGATGGTTTGAGCAAAGAAACCAAACACACGCACAACTAAAGAGTCCATGGCCACCCCTGGGCCTCAGACTCCTGACTTGGGAGTAAAGGCAGAGAAAACTGTACAGTGTCCCCCCTCACAAGCCAGACAGAAAAGCAATGAGAAGACCTCCCCATGTGGGACAATAGCACGTGGCTTGTAGAGGATGGTGAAGGAGGAAAGAGGGGAGAAAGATGTGTTTGGTGCCACCTGGAGGGCTTCCTGGAAGAGACGGCAGGCTCCCATCAACTCTGTCCTACAGTCATCACAGGCAGCAGTAACTTCCTTCAGGGACTAGGGGGTAACTTAAGAGTATTGTTCCTTCAATGCACTCCGTGCAGAGTCTCAAAGCATTGAGCCTCGCAGGCTCTGCCTTCCCCCAGCGGCCGCCAGAGCTGGCCAATGGGTGCTGAGCCCCACTTGAGTTTGAAGCACGGCTCTGTGGGCCCTCCTGCATTCAGAGCTAGTGTCTGATCTCCTTAATTAGTGCTTCTCTAACTGCTCACTTGTGTTGACTTTGCAGAGTAATTCCTATGAAACTCAAACACTTAACCACCTCTCTAGGCTGGGCAAGTTCAGATACAAGGCGCGCCCTGGAAAAGGATGGGAGGTAGACCCGGGAGAAGTTGGCAGAAAGTTAAGTCTAGAGGTTAAAGAGCCATTTCCAGGGGGAAGGGTTTTGCAAGGAAGAGTAGAGGGTAGGGAGGGCTGGTGGGGGGTGGGGGGTGAGGGTGCGGGGGAAACAACTCGCTTCCCAGTCCAGAGATGTGTGTCCTGGGATGGCTTTGGCATTTGGGTTGAACTGAATTTCCAGAATATCAACCCCTCCCACACTTAAGCATTAATAGGAAAACATACTCAAAGCCAAACAAAATTGATCTTTTCCTGGTTTATCCCAGCTGCTTCCAGGCAGGTGTCCAAGGCTGAACACAGTTCGTGGGAACTCTGGACCCTCCTGAGGTGCTCAGGCCTTGGGACACGGATGGGCCATACATGGACAGAGACATGCCCAGACCCAAGGGTGCTGGCCTGGCATCCACGCTCCAGGCTCTGATGCCGGGGCCCCCTTCCCGTTCACCACAGGGCCTCAAACCTGAGTTCTTCAGGGCCTGAAGGAATTCTTGGGATCCCCCCTTGCCTCACCCCTAGATTTCATAGATGAGGACCCCAGAGAGATCCCCTTCAAGTTTAGGCCAAGGGAGGAGAGAAGCCCCAGGCTGGGCCACATGTAACGTGTTTTCCGTATGAGGGCGTCTGGGTTCGCTGGGAAACAATTTCGGATCTGCTAGCTGAGCCCCCTTCCTGGCGGGGCCCGGAGGCTGCTCCGATCCGTGAGAAGAAAAGCCCAAGCTGTCTGTCCTTCAGGGCCAAGGGCGAGGCGGCCCAGAGCATCTGATTCCTGGATCCCGTCTCCGGGCTGGCGGGTGTTTTCACCCCGTGGGCCCTCCGTCTCCTAGGCTGACCCTGAGCCCAGAGGCCCCGGGACCTCGGCTGGGCCGGGAGGGCAGCCAGGGCGCCTTGTGATCAGCTGTCCTCCCGAACACTCCCGAGGCCGCTCACTAGGAGATCTGTTGGCAGGCTTCTGCCCCGGCTCTCCGCTTCCTCTCACCCCGCCCCCCGCCACCACCCTGCTGGGCCACAGGCCAGCAAGTCACTTATTGGAAAGCTTTTTGTTTCAGGCCAGAGGTTACCTGGTGGCCCAGCTGCCAGGCAGGAAAGAAGGCGTGATCCCGAAGTCAACTCTATCTGCACCTGCAGCCCGTCTGGGGTGGCTCCCCCAGGGAAAAGGAGATCCGTCCATTCAGTCAACAGGCCCACAACTTGTCAGGAAAGAGCCAGAGGGTGCAGAGAGTCAGGCAGCTGGCTTGGCAGCTTCCCTGGGCTGGGGCAGCCCACTCCCCCAGCTCTAGCTCTGAACTCGTGTTCACAAAGGACACCGCTGGCTCCTCTTTCTGCCAGGGCAAGAGGCAGTGGTGGTGGTGGTTCAATGGCTAAGTCATGTCTGACTCTTGCGACCCCATGGACTGTAGCCCTCCAGGCTCACTCTATCCATGGGATTCTCCAGGCAAGAACAGTGGAGTGGGTTGCCATTTCCTTCTCCAGGAATCGAGGCAGTGGGGTCTGTTAAAAAACAAAAAAACCACAGCTCTGTGTTCAAATCCCAGATTGGGTCAGCAACACATCTCTAAGTGCCAAAGTTCTCATCTGTAAAATGAGGTAAAGACCCCTGGGCCAGGGTACTGGGGAGCCACTGAAGGTTCCTGAGCTGGGACAAGGGTATCATATAATGCCCAGCCTAAATACACTTGTATGTGCCTGGCACAGAGTAAGCGCTTGACGTATCAGTTCACTGCTCTTATTTCTGGGGTCCCTTAGCTCACCTTGAAATGTTGGTCTGGCCCAGGGAGGTATGGGTTCACATTCTGGCTCCGTTATGTACTAGCTGTGTGACAGGGCAAGTCACTACCTCGCTGAGCCTTGTTTTTCTCATCTGCAAGAGGGGGAAATACAGCAGGACCAACCTGGTAAGGCTGCCGGGAGGGTTAAGTGTGGCGGCAGATGAAAAGGAGCTGGCACGATGTTGGGTACACGTGCTTGCCCCTACAAGCAGAAGTGTGGCCCTCTGTCCCCAGCTGGCCCTGGGCAGCCCCTACACAAAGTCTTCTAGGGTCACTGAGGCCTTGTGACGCTCCTGCATTACTGGTTTCTCACCACCCCGTGGGCACCAGACGCAGCTTGTAAAAGTCTGGACCTCAGCTTAAAGGAAAAGTGTCACACGGGTCCCACCTATGTCCACTGCTTCCCACCCCTGACTTGGCCATGCATCTGCCTACAGAAAGGTCTGCCTGCCTCCCAGGCCTCTCCGATTCACCCTATACATTGTCACCTTACCTGTCTTCCTAAAACCAGATCCACTGTGCCCCTCCCCAGCTCAGGAGCCTGTAAAGGCTTTGCAGTACCCGTGCAACAACTGGGGACAGGGGGTGAGGCCTTTTGGGTCTGAGTCCAGTGGATCTGGCTAATATCATCTCCCATCTAGCTCTGCTTCTGGCCACAGGCTGCATGCTCTGGCCTCCCTACGTTTGCATGTGTGGTCTCCTCTGACAAGAGAGCTTCTCTGTGCATTTGGGCACTCACAAAGCTTTTACCTTCTTCAAGGTCATCTCCCACTGGCAGCCTTCTCTGATTGCACCCAGCCAACCTCCTCCTGCCCAGAGAGCTCCCATAGGACTTTCCCAGGCCTCCCACTCAGGTGCCCTTCATTCCTGCCCTGTACTGTACCTCGCTGAGCAGTACATTCCCACTAACTAGACTGAGAACTCCTTGAGGCCAAACACTCCCAAGGCTTCTCTCACACCCCTTCCCTGCAGCCCCGAAGACCAGAGCCCCCAACCCCAATGCCACCGACCATTCCCTGCAGCCTCAACACCTGCCCTGACTTGTGTGACACTGCTGCAAACTCGGCTAGGGATCGTCTTCCCCATCTCCCCTTCTCCTGCGGGATCTAGAGCCCGCCCAGTGCCTCCTCGGCCAGGAAGCCACCATGATCCTCCCCCCACAATCTGCATGAAGTCTCACCCTCCCGGAGACGTGCTCACCAGCCCCTCGGGGCCTATCCTCTAGGCTCGCGCATGCTCATCTCCACTCTCATCACCATAACGGAGCTGTCCATCCACTGCCCTGTCCTCTGTAGCAGCAGGGGCTCAGTCTGCAGCAGGGTCGCCTCCAGGCTCGAGAGACAGTGGCCAGTGGAGTGGGCCGACAGGAGGGAGGAGACCAGGCTGGCCGTCTCCTGCACGGACTCCCTGGCCTCGCGCTGGCTCTGGGCTGGGTCTTGGCCTTCAGGACGCCCCTCTTCCTCTTGCTTCTCCTTCTCACCCTGTGGTTGCTTTTTCCCAGTCTCCTCTGCCGGTTCTTCCTCAAAGCCAGGCCTTGAAAGCCTGGGGCTCTGTCCTTAGGCCTCCTGTCTGTTCTCCTTCCTCTTCTTAGTGACTCAATCTGATCTCATGGCTTAAATACCATCCACATGCTGATGACTCCCAGATTTAAATATCCAGCCAGGACCTTGACCTCCTGCCCAGACTCACTATCCAACACGCCTTACTCACACTTCCACTTGGAGATCTAGAGACACCTCGACTGTAACTTGTCTGAAGGCAAATCCTGCCCTTCCCTCCCAACCTGTCCCTCCCACAGTCTTCCCACCTCGGTGAATGCCAACCCCCTCCTCCCAAGAGTTGTGGCCCCAAGCCCTGGATTCTTCATCTCTCGCCCCCACATCCTATCCTGCAGCAAATTTTGGTGGCTCTGTCTTCATAAGAGCTTCAGCCTCCACCCACTCCTCACCTCCTCTGGCCTTCCACCTTCAGAAATGCAAGTCATGTCACGCCTTTCCTCTGCTCAGGACCTCCCAGGGGTCCCCCCACTGCCTGGAGGACTGTGATCCTGCCCTGGCTTCCTCTCTCTGCCTGGCCTCCCTCCCTCCACACCAGCTGCTTGTTGCTCCCAGAGCCCTCCAAGCCCTAGAGCCTTGGCCTTGGCACTTCTGATAGCTCTTCCCTCTCCTTTATCTTCAGCGCCTTTATCTCTGGCAACGTCACACATGGGTCTGCTTCCCTGTTTGCTGTCTCCCCAACGGAGTGTAAACTGCTGGAGGGGAGGCTCCGTTCTGTGCACTGCAGTCCTCCACTGTCTAGAACACTTCCTGCCCATCACAGGTGCCTAATGAGTATTTCGGAATAATGGGGCCCCTTCCCTGGTGCAGGGAAGGCTTCGAAGGGGCTGTGGCTCATTCATATCTTTCTGTGTTCAGCTACAGTCTGGCACCCAGAGGCATTAAAGGTAAATGTGTGGGTTGGACAGACTGAACCTATCACGTGGGCATCTTCGGTGACCATGTCCAGGGCAGCTTAACTCTGTGCTCTAGGAGCTGGTGCCAGGACAGAGGAGACCCTCCCAGCAGGCTGTGGCCAGGTCGGCCAGAGTGGTTGAGCGGGTCCACATCACTACCCTGCACAGAGCTATCTGTCTCACATGTCAGGTGCTACAGGGGAATGGACCCTGGGACCCCATGGCCTCCTCCCCTGGGGGCTGCCTGGCCATGAACCACCCTGCCCTGCTGGACTGTGGTTTGTATAGTCTCTCCCAACTCTGCCATATTAATGATGATGAGGTTTTTATGTGACATAGTATTAGCGAAGAGAAATGGGTCAGGCTGGGCAACATAAACTCCAGAAAGAACATTTAGATAGGGAAAAAAAAAAAAATCACCCAAGGCGTAGCCTATTATCACAATATCCCCAGAGCCAACTACTAATGGTTGCATTTAATTTGATGATACGATCCAGAGACTTTTCTTCATCTGTAAAGCAACAACACAAATGTCTCTCTCAGCTTCCAAAAAAACCACTGTGGTTGTGAGGCAGGTTGGGTTCCCAAAGATGGATTCCACAGGACGTCCCATCCCACAAGAGAACCTCTGCCCACAGCTCCTCTCTGTGAACCTGGGTGCAACTTTGTGACTACCTGGAACAACAGAATAAAGAAAAGTAGATGGTGTGCTAGTTTTCAGGCCCAGACCTTGAGAAACAGGCAGTTTCTACTTCCTGTCTCTTGGAATGCTGGCTCTTGGGACCAGCTACCATATTGAGAGGAAGCCCGAGAGAGCCCACGAGGAGAGAACGCGTGGAGAAGCCATACGTATGCTATCTGACGGACAGCCCACCTGAGCTTCCAGTCAACAGTCTGCATCCATTCCAGACATGGGAATGAAAACGCTTCCAGAAGGTTCCAGCTATCAAGTCACCCTCAGCCTTCAAGCTTCCCAGGTTAGGGGCCGTAGAGCCTGGCAGCGAGATAAGCTGTCCCCATTGGGCCCTTTCTGAATTCTTAGCCCACTTGATCTGTGAGCATAATAAAATCATTGTTTTAAGCCAGTAAGTTTTGGAGTAATTTGATATGCAGCAGTAGCAGTGGAATGTTCTGGGTTTCTATGAGGATGAATTAAAGCGATATCCCCACTGCCCCAAAGTATAATGTTTAAAACTACCTGAGGTCTTCTGTGAAAGAGTGAAAAAGGAGAGTGAAAAAAAACTGGCTTAAAACTCAACATTCAAAAAACTAAGATCATGGTATCTGGCCCCATCACTCCATGGCAAATAGATGGAGAAACAATGGAAACAGTGACAGACTTTATTTTCTTGGGCTCCAAAATCACTGCAGATGGTGACTTCAGACATGAAATTAAAAGATGCTTGCTCCTTGGAAGAAAAGCTATGACCAACCTAGACAGCATATTAAAAAGCAGAGATATTACTTTGCTGACAAAGTTCTGTCTAGTCAAAGCTATTGCTTTTCTAGTAGTCATGTATGGATGTGAGAGTTGGACAAAAAGAAAGCTGAGCACCAAAGAACTGATGCTTTTGAACTGTGGTGTTGGAGAAGACTCTTGAGAGTCCCTTGGACTGCAAAGAGATCCAGCCAGTCCACCTTAAAGGAAATCAGTCCTGAATATTCATTGGAAGGACTGATGTTGAAGCTGCAACTCCAATACTTTGGCCACCTGATGCGAAGAACTGACTCATTAGACAAGACCCTGATTCTGGGAAAGATTGAAGGTGGAAGGAGAAGGAGACGACAGAAGATGAGCTAGTTGGATGGACATGAGTTTGAGTAAGCTCCGGGAGCTGCTGGTGGACCGGGAAGCCTGGTGTGCTGCAGTCCGTGGGGTCACAAAGACTTGGACACGACTGAGCGACTGAACTGAACTGACATCTTCTGGCTGCATAATATTTTAGGGATGAGGACTTCCCCATTTTTATCAGGTCTGGGTTATTTGTTTTCCTCCAGGAGGAATTTTTTCCTTGAAGCTTTCCGTAATGATTAGTTCCTGGATCACATAAAGTTGTGTTCAGGGGCTGAGTATTTTCAGGAAAAGGTTTCTTCGTGCCTCCGGAAGGACTAAAGATATTTTTTAGGAAATATTCTTGGAATCCAACAGAATGTTCTTACTAGAAGCTGATTAATAAAAGGTGATCAGATCTGACTGTATCACTGCCCTTTAAAAAAGCCCTCAAAGCCTCCTGTTCTCCAAGTTCAAAGTCCTGGGCACAGTGTGCAGGGGGCCTGTGGTCCAGGCCGTGGCACCCTCTCCAGTCTCACCTCCCTTCTGCTCTCTTTGCATGTGATGCTCTGCCCAGAGCAGACCACTAGCAGCTCCCCAAACACCCTGCAGTGTCTGCTGATGCGAGCGTTGTGTCTTTTCTCAGGATGTTCCAGAACGACGAAGCAGAGCTGACCGCCCCCTCCTTTGCAAGCCTGACTCGCTCTGCAGCAGGCGCCTCCGTCACAGCACGGTCCACCCTGCATCTGACATCTTTGCCCATGAATCATCTTTGCCCGTGAATCATCTTTGCCCATGAATCCTGGAGGGCAGTGGCTGGGTCTGACTCTTCCCAGGAGCCCCAGCATCCATCCTCAGGCCAGGCACCAAGAAGGCAAGAACAAATGGCTGCTGTATGAATAAATGGCTGGCAGAAATACCCACAGCACTTTCTTAGGGATTTCCAAACATTTTACAAGCCCTTTTGGCCTCGGAGAAAACACAGTGCTCATAGCAGTGGCCAGTTATCCAAGGAAAGCACTGTCAGAGGGACATGATGGGCAACTGCTGACATCAGGGCCCTGGTGGAACTAATGGCTTCCTGCATCCTTCCCAAACACATGCCACGCTTTGTGGCCACAGCTGGCTGGAGAACGCTTGCTGCGGCCGACCGCCGGATGATGTTTACTGCGACGAATGGCTAGACACGGTTCATTGAAGCAGCCTGCTGGACAGGGTTCCTCGTTGGAAAACAGGGTGTGCTTCAAAATGTTAATGTTTTGTTTGCTTTTAAATAAGAGCTGGGGGTGCAGGCTGACCTGGAAACTGGTATTCAGACAATTCCCTCCAACAGTGCTGTGTAACAAGCTCTGAACTGCTTTCATCTCAGAACATCTCAGAGAGAAGAAAAGGCAGATGGAGAAACTGGAACTCAGGGCACTCACAGTTATAACCAGACATCACCTTTCAGACCACATGACTTTACAGACTTGGTTTTAACCCAGCTTCATCCTTTCCCAGCTGTGGGATCATAGACAACTGACTTGACCTCCCTGGGGCTCAGAAAAATTGGACAATGGGCCTCCTTTTGAGAACAGAGTGGCCACTTCAGATGGATGTATAACAGAGCACTCAGCAGGTGCTCAGTACCAGAGAATCTGATATCCCCAGCACACAGTAGGTGCTCTGTGCACAGGGCCATTATCATAAGGCTCAGTTCTGGCAGAGGAAGGCATACCCTCGGCCCGGCAGGAAAGGATGGCACGGCCTAAGGGCCAAGCAGGCAGGAGCTGCGGGCTCTCAGGAAGGCAGGACCAAGCTGGGCAGGCACTCTGGCATTTTTAACACACTTCTTGCCTCAACAGGAAGAAGAGCAAAAGCCAGAGTCCTGGCTGCTCACCCCAAGAGACCCTAAACCCAACCACTGCTCTGGGGAGCTCCTGAGGGCAGGCCCAGAGTCCTTCCATGGTTTGGCTTCCCCCTGCAAATTAGACGATCGCTCTGTACTGTCTCTCCACCTCCATGGGAAGGGTAAACATCCTTGTTCTATCAGCCTTGGTCTTATCCATGTAACCTGCTTTGGTATCATGGTGGGAAGGGAAAAAATTGGCTCTGACTTTAGGCTCAGCCCTGAGACTTGCCAGTGGGATTAGTGGACATGACTTGAACAGAGGTTTGAAATAAGCTCGCATGGGTGGATTTGCCCTCCTGCATGCCCACCTTTCACCAGGAAAAGAACAAGTCTCAAACAGTCACTGGTCCATGAAGGATGACAGATGGATGGAGCAGACCTGAACCAGCTGAGCGCAGCCTAGATAAACCAAACCCTAGCCTATATGCAGCCACATGAACAAAAAATAAATGCTGACTGCTGTCTGCCACTCACTGTGGAGTAATTTTTTACATGGCATTATTTTGGAAATAGATGACTGATACAATGCCCTTTCAGTCCTGTTTCTAAATAGTCTTGGCATGTTTTCTATACTCTAGCTAGACTACAGACTCTATGAGGTCCACCTTTTCTCACCTTCCAGCCCTTTATTCTGTCTGCTTGGAAGTGCCTCCTCTAACCCAAAGTGTCTCCACAGATGGCCAAACCCAATATCTACTTTAAGTCTTGGAGAAAATGCTGCTTCCTCCATGAAGACATCCCGGATTGCCGCACCTGGACTAGAGGTCATCCTCCTCTGAATGTTTATAAAAGAATTGCTTTTCAACTTTCATTATAGAAATCTGTGTCCTTTTCTCAAGTCCATCCCAGGCAGCGAGTGTCTTCAGGGCAGAATCTAAGCCTGTTTAACAGAAGCTGGCACAGGCCCTGGAGAGTAAAGGTGTCCCTGAGATCTGCTGAATGATGCCCTCTACCCACCGCCTCCCACCTGGATGATGAAGACTGGAGAGCCAGGGCCCCTACCAGGGGCTGATCCTAACATGGTGGCAGGTGTGGAGGGGGCTGAAGGGGAGGGCAGAGACCAAGTCCATGAATCTCTGAAATCCTGGCCCAGGGCGGACACCCAACCAAAGTTCGCTTGTGGAATGTGGGATTCTCTTAAATGCCAACCACAGAGGTTAACAAGAACAGCTGTAGACAGCGCTCCGTGCCAGGTACAGTCTTATATGTTTACACACATCTTTTTGAAGCCTTGTGAAAACTCTATCATTATCCCTCTTTTACAGATAAAGATGGAAACTTCAAGAATTAAGTCACCTGTCCCAGGCTTATTCACTTACCCGAAAACACACTGTGGAGTGTTCAGGCTGTGCCCCGCACTGAGCACAGTGGGGAATGGACGGTCCCGGTCCCCACCCTCCAGGAGCGGAAGGTCTGGTGGGGAGAAAGATACCAACCAGGTATCACACGATGGCACCGAGCCACAAAGGTGCACGTGCGGTAGCGGGAAAGAGCAGGGGCGCGGCCGAGGCTTTGAGTCGAGGCCTGAAGGAAGGAGGGAAGAGGGGGTCGGGGCAGGCCAGGCAGGCACACAGCAAATAAATCAGAGCCGGGAAGTCTTGGCCTGTGTGGGCAGCAGAGAGGAGGCATGGGTTGGTGAGAAAGAGGGAACAGAGTGGGTGGTGAGGGGTGGTGGGCCAGACCACACAGGGCCTTGGGGGCTCAGAAAGCCTCGTGTGGATGGCTTAGGGACCCCAGCTGCCCGGTGTTTTAAAGCGACACACAAGCGGCTGTGTGAAGAGTGTCCTGGAGGGGGACCCCAGGTAGAATAATCCCGGGAGCTGCCCATCGTGGCTGGGGAGTGCCCCCTAGTCACTTAGGATGAGTAGGAAAGAGGCAGGGAGCACCTGGGCCGGTGCTTTGAGATCCCCTGAAGGCAGCTGGAGACGCCCTGGCAGCTGGTGTGGGGCTGTTTACCAGCTCAGGGTAAGGAAAACAACCACGGGCACAGGGCAACATCAGCCAGTCACCTCACTTCAGCCCCGTTGGGGGGAGCCTCCAGCTGCCCTCTGAAAGCGCCAGAGCCTCCCAGACCCATGGATGCAGGGTCACAATGTCATCTTGTATATACATGGTGGCCACACAGAGCTATGCATTGATCATGGCAAACACAGCCTGCGGGCCAGAGCCAAGAGGCACAGATGCAAGGCTGTGATAACAAGATGAATGATGACTCCTGGAAAGGGGAAAAGCAAGGAAATCAAAGAGGCCCTATTCACCCCAAGAAGCATAGAGAGATGGCAGAGGCGTGCCGGGAGAGCCTGGTACAGAGCTGTGCCCCAGCCGAAGGTCCCTCCAGTCGCTTGGATAGCTGAGCTGCAGGGAATGGGCCAAGCCCTGGAGCCCCACTCACTAGCTGCCTCAGTTTCCTTATCTGTACAATGGAACAACCATACCTCCACCTCGCAGAATCACCCTGAGGGTCAGAGATCACACCACTTCTGGCCCACGGCCAGCCTCGATTGAACCTGTGTGGAGGCAGATGGGGGCACTCTTTAAACAGCCTCCCAACAACCCTCTGAGGAGGGTGCAATTGTGTCACCCTTTATCAAGTGGGGAAACTGAGACTGATACAGGTCATGGAAGGTTCCCAAAGTTGATGAATGGGGAGCCAGGATTCAACTCAGTCTGCCTGCCTCAGAGACGCCGCATTTCATTGCTGGGTCATCTTGTTTCTGCACAGTTTCTGGAAACTTGGCCAGGTTCGGAGGGCCTGACAGGGTCCCAGGGAGGTGCCCACAGTCACTAGACCCCCAGGCCATCTCCCCAGGGCTTGGCAGCACCTGCCACCTGTGGGTGGGAGCAGCTGGTACCTCCCTGCAGGAGTCCTGCCCTGACGCTCAGACGAACCTCCACACAGCCTTCCCAGATCTCCTTGAGGCAGTGCCGCTTTCTCCCCGCACATTCTGGGTCCCACTGCTGATCACTTGGCCAGGCCGACCCTAGGAGTGTCCCTGTTGGTCTGTCTCTCTAACAAGCAGGAGCCTGGAAGTCAGAGATCCTGCCATATTCATCTTGAGACCATCCATGATGGCTCCCCTGGAGGCTCAGACAGTAAAGAATCTGCCTGCCATGCAGGAGACCTGGTTTCAATCCCTGGGTCGGGAAGGTCCCCTGGAGAAGGAAATGGCAATCCACTCCAGTATTCTTGCCTGGAGAATTCTATGGACAGAGGAGACGGTCCATGGGGTCGCAAAGAGTCGGACATGATTGAGTGAATAACACACACACCTTCACACACTCAATGCCGGGTGTGCTCAGTAGGGTCTGAGTCAACATATACAGAATTAACCTGGAGAGAGAACTGAGGAGGAGCCCCGCAGGCAGGAGCAGAGGCCAGACCAGCTGGCCCTCTTCCCATCAGGTGCATGACGGCCCCGCCTGACTCACCCTCAGCATCCAGCGCAGAGAAGGGGCCAGTTCCCCCTCCTCCACAGATATCTGAGCCCTTCCCTTTCCTTAATCCGTGGATCCCTTTCAGAATCTGCTAGAAGCCACTCCAACCCCTCCCCTTTACTAAATGGACATTTGTATGCATTTTACACAGAAAGTAGCCCAGGCTTCCCACTGGCAGACCTGTCCGTGTTGACCACCTAAATGAGATGGGGGACCTCTGGGCAGATCTTTATCTCCTACAAAAGATGAGGTGAGGAATTTATTTTGGAGTCAGGGAGATGTAGAAACAAATCCTACCTTACTATTTCTAGCTGTGTGATCTCTGGTTAGCTGGTGTACCCACATAAGCCTCAACATCCTCATCTGTGAAATGGGGATAATGTCAGGTAACGCATATTATTAGAGAGAGTGCACTAACAGGTGGGCAGGGAAGGTTTTTCTTTTTTTTCTTTATATAAGAAATAAGAAAATCAGCTGCAGTAGGTGCCTCTGAGTCACCTTTCACTTGATTTTATTTGATTTCTCTTAATAGACAGCAGTGATAATGGAAGAAGCATAGGCTTCTAGTCAAAATGTTTGGGCCTTGGCTCTGTGTGGCCACAACCGGATTCCTTAACCTCTCTGAGCCGCGAGTCTGCATTTGTCAAAAGGGACTAATAACATCCCCCTTGAAGATGTGGGTGGCTTGGATGTGGCACAGAGTCTGGCAGAAAGAGGGAGCAGGAGGGGGAGGGTCTGTGCATGAACTGAACACTTCAGTTCATGCAGAGCTCCTCACCCACCTGCCCACGTGTACCCACTTCTCATTCCTGGTGCAACAGCCCTGAGCACGCTTCCTGGGTGAGAACTGCTTCTGTTTTAGATCTGGAGCACAACGCAATAAACAAATGCAGCAGACGTGCCGTGGCCCAGAAGACAACTCCCTCTGCTTCAGAGAAAACACACAGTTCAATTTCCCAAAGATCGAACCTGGGAGCCTTTCAAGGCTTTCCCAGCGCGAGCAGTTCTCGGAATTCTCAGGCGCCACCCTCATACGACTTAACAATTAAAGCCCAAGTATTTGTCATTCTCTGCAAAGGTTTGCGAGGATGAGTGAGAAAATGAAAAAAAAAATCTGACTTCAGTGGCACAGTTTTCAGAAATATATGGTAATCCATTTTTGTCAATCCACGGAAGGCACAGCTCAAATCATTAAAAAGCCATCGTACTTAATCATGCATGGAGAAGGCTGGGCTGTGACTCTCAGATCATTTTCAAATGGTTTCAGGTTAACTTTCAAAAACTGACAGGCAAGCAGGCAGGGGATTATGACAGATGATAATCTGAAGAATTTCTGGTTCTGGTTCTCAGAGGATGAGGGATTTATTTGAGAGAAAATTGCCACCCAGACCTCAGCATGATGGCAATGGTGAGGGAAAGACCAGGATGGATCAGCTGTGACCTCTGCCCTCAGGGAGTCTGCAGCTGCTTTCTCAGAAAGACAGCAAGTTCAGAGCAAACTCTGAAGTGAGCAAATAATTGTGATGCATTGTGACAGGGGCTAATAAAAGGCGGAAGTTAAATAAATAAATAAATAAATAAATAAATAAAAGGCGGAAGCTGACCCAGTGGTTAAGTCTCAGCTGTGAGTGTACAGACCCTGGGTTTGGAATTCGTCTCTGCCACCCACCCTGCGGCCTCACGCAGGTTCCTGAATCTGTCTTGGGTTCCTGATCTATAAGAAGGGATAGCCAGCTCAGAGGCTCAGGAGGTTACGACTGAGCTCATTCCTATAAATCCTTTCACATGGTGAGCTCTCCGGTCAATGCTGGCGAAGCAGCTAACTGCGGAAGGAAGCCTCCCAGGCGACCTCTGATTGGGATCAGGAGGGATAAACGGGAGTCTGCAGGGACAAGCTGTGGAGGAAGGGTGTTCCAGGCAGAGGGCACAGCACATGCAAAGGCCCTGAGGTGGGAGGCTGGCCAGGGAGGAGCACAGAGTGTGTGGGGAGCAGGACGCGGGAGGGGGTGCCGCAAGGGAGTCCTCCTGTGAAGGTCAGTGACTGCCAGGCTGAGGCGTTGGGACTTTACCGAAGGTGGGGGCAGTGTTTGCGACCTCAGAGGGCCGGGGCATCCTGTGTCTTCTTCCAGGTCTTAATGCATGTTGGTTACTTGTTGAATTCTCAGGGACCACCTCCCATCAAACTTGATCCAGGGTCCCTGGCCTTTATGTACGAAAAACACCCTCTATTAGGCCCAGGAGTGGTCATGCTTCCCCTCCTCAGGGCAGAGCCGTTGGAGGGGAACCGCCTTCCAGTTAGGAACCGCGCTTCCCACCTCCCTTCTGTTTAGGTGGGGCCCTCTGACCCGGTTCTGGCCGGTGGAATACAGTTTGTGTGTAAGGCCTGGTCCATGAGACCCGCTGTGGGATCCTCCGAGGCTGAGGTGACCTCGGGAGTCACAATCTGAAGATGATGGAGCCTCTATTACCCTGTCCCCGAGGGACCATGATGAGTGGAGCTCCCTCCTCCTGCCATCAATCTGACTTCACACAAGCAAGAAATAAATGTCTGCTCCTGAGCCATACAATGATCTCTGGGTTAATCTGTTACAGCAGCTCGCATCACCTTAAATGAACACACCCATTACACAGCACGACCCTGGGCATGTTACTTTGCCTCTCTGAGCCACAGTTTCTCTAATGTGGATTGTTGTGAAGGGCTAATACAGACAGATGTGAGGGAACACAGTGCTGCTCTTGTGGCTTCAAATCTCTCCAAGAGCCTGTAGGGGAGGGCACTTTGTATGACCCCTGCTCCGGCAGGGGGACTGCAGCTAAGGGCTTAGAGATGGCCCGGTCAAGGGGTCCAGATCTAGCAGCAGATCCCGATCTGGACTGGAGACCCTCCCTCCGGGCTTTAGTTCTGCCCCTTGGCAGAGATGCTCCCCAAATGGCTGAGGGAGGGGGCTGGGGCCTGGCTTCTGTCTCTTGGCTTCTGCTCCCCTGGGAAGCAGTCAGCCCAGCCTCCTTGATGATAACTTGTTCCAGCCTCTCACAGCTCATTAGCAGGAAATTGCATGCCCTGCCAGGAAGATGCACGTCTGATTTTTCAGACACGTCAGGTAGACACTGTTATCAAAACCTTGTCATGTCTCTGCACAGCCCCGCATCCTTCTCTGAGGTCCTCCTGGCAGGTTCTGTGCTCAGGGCACATGCTTGCTATCTTGGGAGATTGAAGAGTCTTGTTCAGTTGAGCATTCCGCCAGCCAGCCTGCAAGGAGCAGGGGCTCAGGACGGAAGCCCGTGCTGGTGGCTGAGGCTCACGCTTCACCCTGCCACTAAGCCGTCCTCCACTCCCAGCCCAGGACTGATGCTGAGACCCGCAGAGGAGACAGGAGGAAGGCCTGAGCGGTCTGTGACATGCTGAGCTGGCTCCGGCCAAAGACAACTTTAACAGGATCCAGGTCATTACATGTCCTTTTGTGGACAGGGTTTCTGCTCCCATAGATTGGAGGTGGGGATGGAGAATGCCCTGCCCCCAGCCTCTGGAGCCCAAAGTCAGGGCAAGGCCACCTCATCCGGTACACATGGCCCCATGGCCCCGCGCTCAGGTGGGTGGGTGCAGACGTTGACCTTTTCCACCTTCCGTGCCCTCACCTTTGCCCACTGCCCACTGGCCAGCGCTAGTGGAAGGCATGTGAAGAGCTCTCAGATCACCTGATGGACTGAAGACCATCAACACCCTGGGCTCGGCTCTATGGAAAAACAGAGAAGAAGCAACGACAAGGACAAAAAGCATCCATCTCCACAGTCTTTTCACACAATAATGAACCTGTCTGAGCCTTATATCCTCTTTGAGGAATACCATTACCCTTATTCCCCTGAGGAGGAAACTGAAGCTCACAGAGATTCAACGACTGGTGCTCAAGGTAACCAGCTAATGCACCAGGCAGTGATCTGAGCTGCATCCCGCGAACATCCCATAATAACCTCAGTCACTTGCTTAGAAGGTCCTACATATCAAGCACTAGACTAAGCATTTTGTCAATTCTCCAGTTGAGGTCATATGATCTCCATTTCCAGGTGATCTATGGAGGCTCAGAGAAGTTAAGCAACTTGTCCAAGGTCACACAGCAAGGAAGCAGTAACCACAGCCTTAATGCCAATGACACCAATGACATTGGTGCTGTCTCCCTATACCAGTTGCCTCACCAGTGAGAAGGGTCCCAACCTGGGGAGGGCAGTGAAAGAGATCCTACCAGATCTTACCAAGAAAAAAAGCAGCAGATAAAATTGCACACATGCTGGTCACCACTCCATTAAAAACCCAAGTGGGCATGGATCGGATAGGGTGGGATCTGGTAGACAGTTGGGTAGGTGTCTCAGAGTGAGGCAGGGCCTGGCAACTTCTGTTAGCTCACAGTCTCCCGTGGCTGCGTTTTCCTTGTAAGGATGACTGAGGGTCAAAGTGAATCGAGGCCAGGTGGGCACAGGGGTGGTGGCCCCTCGGTTCCTTGGCCCTGGCAGCAGGGGGTCCCCCCTCCTTCTCCCAGGTGCAGGAGCCTCCTGGCCAGGTAACCTCTCCACCCTGCCACATGCCAGACAGCCTTCAGTCTCAGACAGAGATCCCAGCAAACCAGCGCCCACTGCGCTGAGCACAGAGAGCTTTTGAAATAGTGAGATTTGCAGGCGAGGGGCCGAGCAGCCGCGACAGCCCAAGCAGTGCGTGTCTGGGTCCCCCATCCCGGAGGCCAAGGCCAACAAGCTGGTCTCCAATTACCTTCTGAAAGGCCCTCCGTGCTGTAGCCTCCGCCCTCCGGGCAGCTCATTACCCACCTCTCCTTTCATGCTCCAGTCACTCTCAGGGCAGCACACTGGACCGCCAAACCTCCTCCCCGGCTGTCCCTTCCGCCCAGGATGCCCCCACCTCCGCCTGCCTGTTCCTCAGCTCTGAACGTGCGTCTGTTGTTCCCAGTTGCCCTGGATCCACCCTCCAGCTTTCAGACTGCTATATATCTTAAACTTTGGTTCAAGCAAACACTTTGGGAGAATCCTTCCAGAACTCCTGCTGGAAGGCAAGGTGGGGTGGAGAAGGAGGGTGGGGAAGGGGAGAGGGGCACTGAAAGGTGAGGTGAGGTGGCCCGAGGGTGCCCGGCACACCCGTGCTCTGGCCAACGCTGGGCAGGCTTGCCGTAAGCTGCCTCTGCAACAGCTCCTGGACTCTCACGCCGCTGTGCCTGGGCACGTGCTGGGCCCTCCACCCAGAAGGCAAGTCTACTCTCCTCTGCCCAAGCAGCCCCAGCGCATGTTTCAGGGCCCAGCTGGACACTACCCACTCTGCAATGCTACAGAAGTAGGCTCCTTCCTCTGTATTTTCAGCACTGTGTATGTCACAGTTACAGGGGGGTCCTTTCCTCGAGGAGAACTCTTTAGGGATAAGGGATGTGGCCAACTCATCTTTTCATCTCTCTTATCAGCCCAGAACTGGCCTGGAAATGTCTCATGAAAGAATGAATGAACCTCCTTCTCTAAGACCTCAAGAGGCCTAGTTCCCCTCTTCCTGCTGGGCCTTCTTCTCCAGTCATGAGGGGAACAAACTGTGCCCTTTGTCTTCATACCACTGTTGGTATTGACCAGAGTTGGGTTTTAATGGCTCTTTGACAAAAGGCAGCACCCACATTCATTTTCCTTGGCTAATTACATTTCCCAATTGAAATGCTTATCTCTGGGCTGATGTTAAAGACATAATCAGTTTCCAGAATGGATTCAAAGGAGGTGAGAAGCAAGAAAATAATTAAGCTAACTTCTGATTGAATCAAATAATTAAGCAGATTAAATCGGCTGCTTGCGATCTACAGCCCAGCCCAAGCCTGGGGAGTGCATTTCTCCTATCGGAGAGATTATTTCTGATTGTTTTAGAGATGGAGAGCCTTTCTTCTGAGTAGTATGTAAAGGACTGACTCCTTCAACTGAATGCAAAATCAGAGTGGCAGGACCCCAGCTTCCTGGCTTAGGGAAAGTATTCCGGGTTTAGGGAAAGAAAGCTTGAAGCAGGGAGGGGTGCTCTGTTTCAGAACCACACCTGGACACTCGTGGGACAAGGGTAGCATTGTTGGCCTTAGTTTCTCACTTGACCCTGTACCCATGCCCTCTGCCCTCTGAGCGGGCTTTCCTGCCCTGTCCTCTTATTCGGGGCTCAGGCATGTGGCTAACTTTAGCCAGTGACAGCCAGTGTGATGTAAGCAGAAGCTTGAAGAAACACTTGCATGGCCATCACTGTGAGAACACCCTGGGACTAGACCCTGAAAAGGAAAGACCTGTGGAGCAGAGCTGAGTTGACCAGTTGTCCCAGCCAAGGGTCTCCTAGGATAGTTCACAGTCAGCTGTCCTACTTGGGATCAGCAGAATCACTCAGCTGACCCAGCCTGGAGCTGCTAAACCCTGAAGGCTCCCAGGCTAAATGAAAACTTAGTGTTGCATGTCGGTGAGATTTGTGAGTGTGTGTTATGCGTTGTCCTTGTGGGGCTAGATTACTCCTCAGCCTGGGGTGATCTATTCTCCAGTCCCAACCTCTAGAAGGTCCTCTCGATCCTCAGTTCAGCATCACGTAGAACCCTGGTATGTGACCAGTAAATACTGGGTTGGCCAAAAAGTTCATTCAGTTCGTGACTATGTTGTTCAATAAAGTTCTTGGTGAAAATGAAAAATGTCTTTTATTTTTATTTAAAATTGAATGAACTTTTTGGCTGACCCAATATTTACACAAAAACTCATCTGATCTTAACAAAGGCTCCTGGGTGGTTGTCAGGACAGGGATCATTTGCCCCATTTTATAGACGATGGTGTGAAGGTTCCAAGCAATTAGAAGAGCAAGGGATTATGGTTATGGAGAGTGGGTTGGATGAATACATTAGCCTCTATTTCTATCCCTACTCTGAAACTCCACTAAAACAACAGTATAAATTTTTTTTAAAGATATCATTTCAGAAGGACAAAAGAGAGGAGAGGCAACAGCAACAATCTTGGCCTCTGCTAAAGAGAGAGATGTGTAACACTAAATTAGCAAAGCCAGGAAAGCAGAATCTATGCCAAGATGCTGAAAGCACATGCATCAGGTCTATACCAGAGAACCTCACAGGATCTGGAATTGGTGGCAACACCAGGCATCTCTGGAAGGATTTATTGAAAGTCATCTTAAAAGGCGGAAAGTCTCCGTTTCTCCTACATCTAGCCAGCCAAGAAAATGTCTCCCTCTCATCCTAGCATAAAACTAGGGGTTGAGTCTTGAGTGGGGGTGAGATAGAGGGTCTCTGGACCATGGGAGACCCTGCAGAGGTGGGGACACCATCCTGAGAGCATGGGGGTTTGGGACTGCCCCACTTTGCCCCCTAGCCCTCCTGCCTACCCGGCTCTCAGCAAACAGAAGCCCGGAGTCCACTCTCAGAGAGAAGAATGGAAACATCTCAGCAGATGCTGAGCAGCCACAGAAGGCAAAATCCTTTATCTAGAGTTCCCTGTTGCCTCACCCTGCAGTGAAGTATCAGCCAACAAAACCCACTCACCACATTGGAGCCCCAACCACCTTCTTTCCTGGCCCCCATTTAACATGCACACAGCCAAGGGTCCCTAAGCATTTTAGGGAAAACTCACATGTGCAACAGACATACATACACTCAAATGATCAGGAAAAGTATATTGAGAGGACACAGATCCTGCAGGAAGGAGGAAACTACAAAAAAATAATCATATCCTCACAGAGACAAAAGGAAATGTTGCACCCATGCGATAAGAACAGGATGCTCAAAAAAGAACATTCACAAAGCAGAACAACTCTTGGAAATTAATACATAACCTGATAGAATAAATACAAGCCCTACAGAAGAGTTGGATGATAAACTTGAGGAAATTTCCCAGAGTAGAACCAAAGACAGAGACGAGGATGGGGAACAACTAGAAGTCTCAAACACTGCTGGTGGGGATGAAGAAAGGTACATCCACTTTGAAAAAGTTTGGCAGCTCCTTACAAAGTTAACCATACACTTAATACATGACCCAACAGTTCCACTCCTGGGTATACACACATCTATGCAAAAACTTGTACATGACATGCAAAACAGCATTATTTGTAATATCCCCAAATTGGAAACAACCCAAATATTCATCAATTGGTGAATGGAAAAAACCAACTATGGAATAGTCATACAATGGAATACTATTCAACAACAAAGAAGTGCAAACAACTATACATACAACAATGTGGATGAACCTTACAAACATAATGTTAAGTGAAAGAACATGACACAAGAGTACATACTCTATGGTTCTATTTATAAGAGACTCTAGAAGGTTCAAATTAAACCAGGAAGCAGGTCAGTGGTTGTCTGGGCCAGAAGTTGAAGAAGGATCAACTGCAGAGGGGCATGAGAGAACTTTCAGAGGACAAAATATTCTGTATCGTGATTTTCAGTTCAGTTCAGTTTAGTTGCTCAGTCGTATCCAACTCTTTGTGACCCCATGGACTGCAGCATGCCAGGCTTCCCTGTCTATCACCAACTCCCGGAGTTTGCTTAAACTCAAGTGCATTGAGTTGGTGATGCCATCCAACCATCTCACCCTCTGTCGTCCTTTTCTCCTCCTGCATTCAGTCTTTCCCAGCATCAGGGTCTTTTCCAATGCATCAATTCTTTGCATCAGGGGGCCAAAGTATTGGAGCTTCAGCTTCAGCATCAGTCCTTCCAATAAATATTCAGGACTGATTTCCTTTAGGATTGACTGGTTGAGGACAGTCATTTTGGTGATGGTTAAAAGCACTTCTCAAAATGCATTGAATTTTGAGAATTTTTGTTATTCTCTTATAAGTAGAATCATAGAGTGTATACTCTTGTGTCATGTTCTTTCACTTAAAAATTGAATTTTTAAGTACACTTAAAATTGGGTATATTTTATTGTGAAAAATTATATACCAATGTAGTTGATTTGAAAGTAAAAAAAGAGAGTTACTGATTCAATTAGGGTTTAAATCAAGGAGATTTCATGGAGAAGGCAGAGTATAAGCCTTGGTTTTTAAAAATGAGCTTGAGAGACATATGGAAGAAAAGAGCAGTGACCTGTCGAGGAGAGCAAATCGTGTAGGTATGGCTGAAACTGCTAGTGCCCTGCTAATATGCATTCTCTCCTAATGTCTACAGAAACAGAAACCACAACTTTATCTGAGCACATGGCCATAAGAATTAAGGCCACATTTCCCAGCCTCCCTTGCACCTAGGTGTAGGCATGTACACAAGTTCCAACTTTTATGTAACTTGGGGGTATAAGTGGAAGTAACTTGGGGATGTAAGCAGAAGTGGGGTGTGCAACTTCTGGAAAGTATGTTTAAAGTGAAGGGACATTCCTTCTCTCCCCCCTTTTCTCTTACTGCCGGCTGAAATGTGGACATGATGACTGGAGCCAGAGCAGCCACCTTGGATAACACTGGACTGAATGCTTGTGTGTCTCCAAAATTCTTGTCAAAACTCTACCCCTCAATGTGATGGTGTCTGGAAATGAGGCTTTCAGGAAGTAATTAGGGTTAGATGAGGTCATGAGGAACTGTCTGATGGGATTAGAACTCCTATAGAGAGCTTGCGCATTCTCTCTCTCTCTCCCCTATCTCTCTTGTTCTTGTTCCGTAAGTCCACAAAGAAGTCATGAGAGGTAAGCACACAGGAGGATGGTGGGTGCCTACAAACAAGAGAAGATGCCTCAGAATGAAACCCCCCTTGGCAGCACTTTGATCCTGGACTTACCAGCCTTCAGAGCATTCGGAAATAAATTTCTGTTGCTTAAGACATCCAACCTAACTTCCCTGCTGGCTCAGAGAGTAAAGACATCTGACCGGTGGTATTTTGTTTCGGCACCCCAAGTAGACTAATATACACAAGATAGACTACGAGTTTGCTTCCCGAGGACAGGGCCTGAGCCCCCCTCAACACTCCCATAACCCTTGCACCTAGCTCCAGAAGACTTGTTGTGGGATCTCAGGTATTTGCTGAAGGAAAGAATGAAAGGTTGATGTTGCAGAAATCTGAGATTTCACAGCCAGAATTTGCCCGTGTTTTTGGTTAACAGGTCCCCAAGTTGCTTCCAGGGATCCCTCCTCTTCTCTCTCACTCCTAGTTCATGTCGCTCTTCATGGAGTGGGACTGTCTAGACCCCCGGCAATGCGAATGAATGATCTAGACCCCAGCCAACCCATACCTTTCATCCCTTTGGACCTAAGGATATGTTAGGGACAGACAGAGCCATGGGCCCCATTAAAGCTTGTCAGAGCTAATCTTGGGACTTCAAGTGAGCAATTTAAAAAGTGGCTCTTTTATACCACACACAAACAGACTGGATGTGAGATAAAGTAGCTGTAGCCAAATCACCATCTTAAGGAACAGCCAATCTGAGGATAAAGCCTGAGAGAAAGCAGAGCAGAGAGACAGAAGGGGAACGGAGCCTTGGCGACTTCACCTGGTGCCTGGATCAAGCATCACCTGAAGCCCATCCAATCCCAGTGATTTAAACTAAGTGATCTAGTAAACGTCCTTGGGGGTTAAACCAAATGGGCTTCAGTCTTTATCTTGTACAACCCAGAGAGTGCATACTAACAATTGAGCTTAAGGATCAATGTCACCTTTAAAATATGTCATCTTGGGAGCAGGGCTGCCATCTAAAAAGGGGGCCAGGGCACACCAGGTTGTTGCATTAACTCTACTTCCTTTCAAGCATAGCTGACTCTGAGAACTCGAACAAGGCCTTGTTGATTCTACCTGGTATGTGACATTGTAAACCAATCTCATGTTATCAGCATTGCAAAAATTCCCCTATAAAAACACAGGAGTCTAAAATGTTAATCTGGGAATTAGTGGACATTTATCTTCCTTCAGATCGGTATAATTTCCTCCCATTTTTCTATCTGCTTTCTGAGCCACCTCATTTATCTAAGCTTTCAAAAGCTTATGCAAAACACATAATGTACTTCAGCTACAAAAATCAATGCTTGAGGATGTGTTTTTTACCAGGATTGCTACGGAAATTTTTCCTGTTGCTTTTCAGAGCCCTCACTACCAAAATTTTTATTCATGAATAAAAGCAAGAGTAGTCTCATTTATAAACAAAGCTTTTCCCTAATTATCAAGTAAAAGGGAAAATGTAATTAAAAAAAATAATTCTTTTTTTAAAAATATGTTTTTGAAGAGAAGGAGATTTATGTTAGTTTAGGCTTCAAACAACCCTCCCCTACCCTCACCCTCACTGAGACTGACTTTAATTAAAGACCATTTACCCTGGGAATAGATTGCTTGCTGCAATTTGTACCAAAGAGACACATTTGCAGACAAATGGATTGCAGTTCTTAGATTTTGCTCAAACGACAAAAGGAGCGATTATGTTCCCTCGTCACTTCCTCACTCTGAAGAACTCTATTAAGAGAATAATTTGAACGGTCTCTCTGCTACTCTGCATTTTAAAGTGTGATCTATTTCAATGCCACCAACATTTTCCCCCTTTAAAAATAATGAGTGATATTTAAGGAAAAATGCCAGCTGGGTGTCTATTTGAGGAGGGGCTTGTAGGAAACGTGAAGGTTTACATAACTCCCTCTGAGGCCCCAGCTGCTCACAAGTGCATGGGTAACCTGTAGCTTTGTTTTGTGGCTGCAAATAGCAGACAGAGACAGTCCTAGAGCACAGGAGGAGTCTAATCGAATTCCCACGCTCGCTCTGAACACCTTGTTCTATTTTCCATTTCCTGGCTGCCCAGTGCCAGAGGGGTTTCAATAGGGCTGTCTAACTCTGGAATCATAGAGTTTAAATGGAACTGTCAGCCCTAAGGCTTCCTGACTCATATGTGGTCTGAAAACAAGCCCATGGATCTGCTGAAGGAAGCCCAAACTGTGTGGAGGTCACTGGTATTGTATTAAAACAAGCCCAGGGGTACCTTCTCCATGACCCTATAAACACCTGCATGCTATGTTATAATGTTCCATGCACCTGTTATCCTAAAGGACTGAGGGTGGATGCCTTGAAAACAGAGGCTAGTCTACCTCCTCAGGGCTTAGCTCAGTACCTGGCACACAGTGGGGCTCACTAAACGCAGAGTGAGTGACTGAGTAAGAACATGTCCTTAGGGTCTGTCCAGTTGGAGCTGAGCTCAGCACCAACACTGACGGGTACCTGGGCAATTCACCCCAAATCCAGGAAAGGCAGATCTAGTCCTTGGCCTGAGATGATGGGAATTGGCTTCCTCCTCTCACTTTGATCCATGCGCTATTTGATTTTAGAGACTTTAGAACAGGGAGAAATCTGAGTGTGGTGGACTGCAAAAACATTCCCAATTCTTCGCCCTTCCCTGCACCCATGTCTTTGGTAATGTGACTTAGATGATTTCAGTCCATCCCCTCACCCCTTTGTCCAGGCTGGCCTTTTAACTTGCTTAGCCAACAGAATATGAAGGAAGTAATGGTGTACCTTCTAAGCCTGGGTCTTAAGGGGATATGCATGCTTCCACCTTTCTTTCTCTTGGACACCTGTCTCCATCAAGAGAAGAAGTCCAGGTCCATATGCAGCAAAGTTAGGTAATCCAACCAAGTCCATCTGAGACCAAAGGGCTCCCAAGTGACTTAGCAACTGACTACAGATTCATGAGTTAGCCTAGCTAAGACCCACAGACTGGTGAGAAATAATAGTTTTGTTTTAAATCACTAAGTTTCGGGATGGTTTGTTATACAGCTATAGCTGATTGGTACACGAAGCTCAGTATTACAAATAAGTGGACACCCTGAAGCCCAGAAAGGGGAAAGAACTTTCCGAAAACCACATCTGCCAGCGACAAGAATCCACAAATGGGAACCACTCACTCAGGGCCCTTCCAACTACGCCAAACACTGGTCTTTCTTTAAGTATCCATTTCTTTCCATCTTTCTAAGTCATCGGCCCTCAGGTTCTGAACAAAGGGCAGGGGCAGGCACATGAAGATCACCCAGCAGCCATAAAGAGGCAAAGTACATGTCATTAGTTTCCATCTCACTACCTCTGAGGTTCTAGAATCATACTCCCAGGAAGCTGTTAGGTTCCCACACATGGTAACCATGTGTACTGCCGTGAAAATCAACCACAGAGGCCTTTCCCCAATTTGTAAAAAATTATGGAAATCAATAGGACTTTTAATGTCAATAGTAATTTATAAAAGAAACTTAGAACAGCATTTGGCACACAGTAAGTGTTCAATAAATGTAAGTTATTATTGTTAAATTCTCCTTTCATATTTCTTCTTAAACCTCTGGCACCTGCTACCATGCGTCAGCCAGCAGGCAAAATGCATGGATGACAATAACCACAGCTAACATTCATTGAGCACCTTGCAGGCCTTCTACACGTCATTGATGTTACTCGTCACACTTCTTTGAGGTACCAACCCCCTCCTACAGATAAGGAAACTGAGGCTCAGGGAGATGAATTCATCCAAGGTTAATAAAGCTGGAAAGTGGCTAGACTCACACCCTGGCTGTCTGATGCAAGCCTGGGGCAGCACAGATCATGACATGATTATTCTTTATTTTCTCTTGTGCTTAGCCTAGAGGAAGGACTGAACGAAAGTACAGAATGAATAAATATATTTCAAGAATTCAAAGATGAAAATGTCTCCCTGCCCCACCCCAAGAAGGGCTGACAATAAAAAGATTGACAAGGGACTTCCCTTGTGGCCGAGGGGCTAAGACTCCACCCGCCAATGCAGGGCACACAGGTTTGACTCTTGGTCCAGGAAGATTCCACATGCCGTGTGGCAACTAAGTCTGTGTGCCAAAACTACTGAGCCCAAGCTCTAGAACCTTCTGTCACAACTGCTGAGCGCGCACGCTGCAACTAACTGAAGCCTGCGGGCTCTAGAGCCCATCCTCTGCAACAGGAGAAGCCCACACACTGCAACTAGAGAGCAGCCCTCACGCGCAGCAACTAGAGCAAACTTGCACTCAGCAATGAAGACCCAGTGCAGCCAAAAAAAAAAAAACAGGGAGACAGACAATATGAAGTACTGGTGAGGATGTGAAGCAACTGGAACTCTATGCACTGTTTCTCCACCACCTCCCCACACTCCCTCCTCCCCCACCAAATCCCAGGCTCTCATACTTGAAACGACATTTACTGCAACCAAAAGGGCAGGGCAGCAACCGCGTCTGATCGACTGACACAATTAAACAGCCCTCCAGAGCTGTGGTGAAGAGCATGGGCTTCAGATCTGGATGGGTAGGGTGGACAAGAACTATCTGTGAGCCCCTAGAGTGTTAAGTTTGATCCAGTACTGTTCCTTTCCATGGGACTCACTCACTGCTTCTTAATACTTTATTGAAGTGAGGCGAAGTCACTCAGTCGTGTCCGACTCTTTGCAACCCCGTGGACTGTAGCCCACCAGCCTCCTCTGTCCATGGGATTCTCCAGGCAAGAATACTGGAGTGGGTTGCCATTTCCTTCTCCAGGGGATCTTCCCAACCCAGGGATTGAACTCAGGTCTCCTGCATTGCAAGCAGATGCTTTAACCTCTGAGCCACCAGGGAAGCCCCAATACTTTATTGAGCACCTACTCTATGCCAACACACAGACATTGAAGCTGCTACTGTTATGACTGCTATATTAAAAAGGTGGTCCTATTGGACTTTTCTAAACTCAATCAGCCTGCTTGATCTTTGGTTACCTCCTCTACACGCTACATCAGGTCCCTAAGTGTCCTTCCTCTTTGAGAGGAGAAAATACATCTATAATACAAGCCTTTGGTGCCTCCCCGAATATCATATGTTGAAATCCTAACACCCAGCATGATGGTATTAGGAGGTCAAGTCTTTGGGAGGAGATTTTTAGGTAAAGAGGGTGGAGCACTCATAAATGGGATTGGTGACTTATAAAAGGGAATCCAGAGAGCTCTCTTGCCCCTTTCACCCTGTGAAGACACAGTGAGAAGACAGTCTCTTATGAACCAGGAAGCCGGCCCTCAAGGAGACAATTAATCTGCCAGCACCTTGATCCTGGACTTTCCAGCCTCCAGAATCGTGCAAAAGAAATGTCTGTTCTTTAAGCCACCTACTCTGTAGTATTTTTGTTATAGTTGACCAAGACAGGTGCTATTTTGTGGGGGCAGCATAACCTTCACCCCACCAGCCCCCCGTTGCTTAGCGCTGTGTGACAACTCAGTTCAGCAGGTCCTGGACTCCTGTGTGGCAACATACATTGGCTATGTCACATCTGGGAAGATCTGTGGATGCCCATGTTCCTAAGCTCGGGAAAATGCAAGTGTCCAAATTCCAGGTGATGCTGACTGAGTAAGAAATCCATTACGGACTTTCTCAGATACTTTCCAAGACAGTGGCTCTTTGGTACTGTCTTGGGATTGAACTCCCCACCCCCTAGGTCCTAAGATCACATATGCAGTTGTCTAACACAACCTAGATGCCCACTGACAGATGAATGGATAAAGAAGTTGAGTACATATATATAACGGAATACTCCAGCTCAGTTCACTCACTCAGTCGTGTCTGACTCTTTGCGACCCCATGAATCATAGCACGCCAGGCCTCCCTGTCCATCACAAACTCCCGGAGTCTATTCAAACTCATGCCTATCGAGTCGGTGATGCCATCCAACCATCTCATCCTCTGTCGTCCCCTTCTCTTCCTGCTCCCAATCCCTCCCAGCATCAGGGTCTTTTCAAATGAGTCAACTGTTCACATGAGGTGGCCAAAGTATTGGAGTCTCAGCTTCAGCATCAGTCCTCCCAATGTACACCCAGGACTGATCGCCTTTAGGATGGACTGGGTGGATCTCCTTGCAGGCCAAGGGACTCCCAAGAGTCTTCTCCAACACCATAGTTCAAAAGCATCAATTCTTCGGTGCTCAACTTTCTTCACAGTCCAACTCTCACATCCATACATGACCACTGGAAAAACCATAGCCTTGACTAGATGGACCTTTGTTGACAAAGTAATGTCTCTGCTTTTTAATATGCTATCTCAGTTGGTCATATCTTTCCTTCCAAGTAGTAAGTGTCTTTTAATTTCATGTCTGAAGTCACCATCTGCAGTGATTTTGGAGCCCCCAAAAATAAAGTCTGACACTGTTTCCACTGTCTCCCCATCTATTTCCCATGAAGTGATGGGACCAGATGCCATGATCTTAGTTTTCTGAATGTTGAGCTTTAAGCCAACTTTTTCACTCTCCTCTTTCACTTCCATCAAGAGGCTTTTTAGCTCCTCTTCACTTTCTGCCATAAGGGTGGTGTCATCTGCATATCTGAGGTTATTGATATTTCTCCCGGCAATCTTGATTCCAGCTTGTGCTTCTTCCACTACTCAGCCATAAAAAAAGAACAAATCTGAGTCAGTTCTAGTGAGGTGGAGCCTAACCTAGAGCCTGTTGTACAGAGTGAAAAAAGTCAGAAAGAAAAAAACAAATAATGTCTATAGGATCTCTATAGTAATAGAGACTCAGACAAGGAGAACAGCTTGTGGACACAATGGGGGAAGGAGAGGGTAGGAGGAATTGGGCAAGCAGCGTTGAAACATACACATTACCATACGTAAAACAGACAGCTAGTAGGAAGTTGCCATATAACACTGGGAGCTCAAGCTGGTGCTCTGTGACAACCTAGAGGGGTGGGATGGGGTGGGGGTGGGAAGGGGGTTCAAGGGGGAGGGGCACATGTATACTTATGGTTGATTCATGTTGTTGTGTGGCAGAAACCAGCACAACATTGTAAAACAATTATCCCCCCCACCGCCAAAATACTGTCATATGATTCTTCTTGTTTAATCCTTCTAACTCTAATCGTTTTTGTCTAGTTAAGAAAGTATTATCGATCTTCTAAGCATAATATAATTATATAAAATTTGAGAAGAACTGTCTTTGTTTTAACACTGTTTTATCATTATTTTGTTAACTATACTGTCTAACAAAATTACTTCTTGTTCAGTCGCTAAGTCGTGTCTGACTCTTTGTGATCCCACGGACTGCAGCATGCCAGGCTCCCCTGTCTTCCACTATCTCCCGGAGTTCGTTCAAATTCACGTCCATTGTGTCAGTGATGCTATATAATCATCTTATCCTCTTCCGCCCCCTTTTCCTTTTCCCTTCAATCTTTCCCAGCATCAGGGTCTTTTCCAATGAGTAAGCTCTTTGCATCAGGTGGCCAAAGTACTGGAGCTTCAGCTTCAGTATGAGGCCTTCCAATGAATATTCAGGACTGATTTCCTTTAGAACTGACTGGCTTGATCTCCTTGCAGTCCAAGGGACTCTCAAGAGTCTTCTCCAGCATCACAGTTTGAAAGCATCAGCTCTTTGACACTCAGCCTTCTTTATAGTCCAACTCTCACATCCATACATGACTACTGGGAAAACCATAGCTTTGACCACATGAACATTTGTTGGCAAAGTGATGTCTCTGCTTTTTAATATGCTGTCTAGGTTTGCCACATCTTTCCTTCCAAGAAGCAAGCATCTTTTAATTTCATGGCTGCAGTCACTGTCTGCAGCGATTTTGGAGTTCAAGAAAATAAAATCTGTCACTGCTTCCACTTTCTCCCCCATCTATTTGCCATCAAGTGATGAGACTAGATGCCATGATCTTAGTTTTCTGAATGCTGAGTTTTAAGCCAGCTTTTTCACTTTCCTCTTTCACCCTCATCAAGAGGCTCTTTAGTTCCTCTTAGCTTCCTGTCATTGGAGTGGTATCATTTGTAAATCTGAGGTTGTTGATATTTCTGCCAGCAATCTTGATTCCAGCTTGTGATTCATCCAGCCTGGCATTTTGCATGATGTACTCTGCAGTACTTGGTTGCTAAACTTTATGGGGAGTATGTCACTCATAACAGCATTCTCCAACCCTTGTGGCACCAGGGACAGGTTACATGGAAGATAATTTTTCCATGGACTGTGGGCAGGGGGGGATGGTTTCTGGATGATTCTCATAAGGAATGCGCAACCTAGATCTCTCACACGTGCAGTTGACAAGGGTTCATGCTCCTGTGAGAGTCTAATGCTGTTGCTGATCTGACAGGAGACGGAGCTTAGGCAGTAACGTGAGTGATGGGGAGTGGCTGCAAATACAGATCAAGTTTTTCACTCGCTTGCCGGCTGCTCACCTCCTGCAGTACGGCCCAGTTCCTAACATGCCACAGGCCAGTATCAGTACGCAGCCCCGGGGGGTTGGGTGTCCTTGACTTAAAACATAAGTGGAATTGAACTCAATGGGGGAGAAGGCACTAACTTCATAACCCTAACCCTTTGAGGATGGTCAGGGTTAGGAAATAGTCTCCCCATTTTACGGGCTTCCCTGGTAGCTCAGCTGGTAAAGAATCTGCCTGCGATGCAGGAGACCCCGATTCGATTTCTGGGTCGGGAAGATGCCCTGGAGAAGGGACAGGCTACCCACTCCAGGATTCTTGGGCTTCCCTGGTGGCCCAGCTGGTAAAGAATCTGCCTGCAATGCGGGAGACCTGGGTTTGATCCCTGGGTTGGGAAGATCCCCTGGAGGAGGGCATGGCAACCCACTTCAGTATTTTTGTCTGGAGAATCCCCACGGACAGAGGAGCCTGGTGGGCTACAGTCCATGGGGTTGCAGACTCAGACATGACTGAACCTCTAAGCACAGCACTCCCCATTTTACAGATGAGGACACTGAGGTCTAAGAGGTAGATTCCTGGCCTAGGATTACACAGGCTTCCTGCCTGACTCAATCTAGTGTTCCTTCTACTATATATCTCATAAATAAAGTGCAGTGGGGAGCAGAGAGGTGGGGAGAGTGGGGCATAGTATTACAGCTCTCCTGTTTTTACTACGTTAGGTGTTTTTATGTGTTATCACCACAACCAGGTGAGGTGATATTATGCCCATTTTATAGATGAGGAAACAAATTCAGGAAAGCTGACTGATTTGCCCAGGGTAATGACAGTAACAAACGGCAAAGCAAAATTCAAACCCAGGTTTGGAGGCCTACTTTCTAGAAACAGAGTTTATTGGGTTCCCAGTCTGGTGAGTGACAAATTAACAGGACGTGATGATGCATGGTTCAGGCACTGACTTCTAAAAGCAGCTCTCAGGTGGTAGGTTAGAACTGCTTAAGGCTGGGCAGTATCGGGAATATGAGCTGGCCTCTCAAAGGAACCACCTGGAAAGAAATGAGTCACTTATGTTATTCTAGTAGTTATGTTTTTTAAAAACATGTAAGTTTTGAGGTCAAATAAAATAAGACCATCAGCCTGGAAGGATGAAAGGCTGTCGAGAGTTTCAGCTCCAGTATGTCTTGTTATCTCAGGCCATGCTCTTAGGATTCTGTCCCAAAATACTTATTTTGGCTGTACACCCTCATCTATTCTTTGCTCTGAGGCAAATCTATGTTCCTGGCCCTGGAGAACAGGAAGAATCTGAGGTCTGCAGCGTAGCTGTCACCAACGCCTGGACACCTTTTCCATCAGTCAAGCTCTGGCCCACCCATCTGCAACATCTAAGGCTTCATGGAGGTAAAGAATCTGCCTGCTGAGCAGGAGATGTGGGTTCGATCCCTGGGTCGGGAAGATCCTGTGGAGGAGGAAATAGCAACCCTCTCCAGCATTCTTGCCTGAAAAATCCCATGGACAGAGGAGCCTGGTGGGCTGCCATGGGGTCATAAAGGGTCGGACACGACCTAGTGACAGAGCACACACACAACACTTCACAGAGAAATGAACTGAAACAGCTTCTCTTTTTTTTTTTTCTTTTTTTTTTCTTTTTTTTTTTTTAATTTTTTTTTTTTAGTTGGAGGCTAATTACTTTACATCATTACAGTAGTTTTTGTTATACATTGAAATGAATTAGCCATGGATTAACATGTATTCCCCATCCCAGTCCCCCCTCCCACCTCCCTCTCCACCCGATCCCTCTGGGTCTTCCCAGTGCACCAGGCCCGGGCACTTGTCTCATGTACCCAACCTGGGCTGGTTATCTGTTTCACCCTAGATAATATACATGTGAAACAGCTTCTCTTTAACAGCTGATCTGAGATTTCTGACGTGGTCCATCGCAATCACCCGCAGACAGGAAAGGAAAGCTGAGTGCCTGCCCCCGGGGGCTCTCCACTCCCAGCACTTGTTTCCTAACATCTGCATCTTAACAGTGTGCAGCTGTCTTCCTGTGAGATACGAGCCATATCAGGCCAGGTCCCAGGGCTGGTTTCTCTCTGAAATCTCCAGTGTCTAATCCAATATTTGGAACTCTGTAGGAGTTCCACCACGATGGCTTGTGGAATAAACGAACGAACGAACGAACGAATGAATGAAGAAGTCCTGTCCGATGATGACTGCTTTCCTGTACCAGGGGCCTGGCGGCTGGTGACGACTGTGAAGCTAATGATAAGGAAGAGGAGGTGAAGTTTGTTGTTCAAGGTTATAGCAAAGTTCCGGGCAGGGAGAACAGACGCTGACCTTCCCAACCTCAAAGCCTGCTGTAGCTTTTCCCAGTTGGCCCATGCCTTTTTGAAGCCCTCAAATGCATTTTCTCCCCCAGATCAAGTTACTGCAGAGGCAAACCAATTCTCTGGTTAAGTGAAAAGAATGTGAGCAGATTATCTATTGATTGCCATCCTTCCAGGTTTTATGGATAAAGACCCCCTACCTGGACTCTGCATGGAGCATTGACAGGCCAAGTGGCCGCGTGATGGGAGGTCGAGAGGCCAGAGCTTTGAATGGCCTGATTTTAGCTCTCTGATAATCTCTGCTGCGTGGGATGGCTTTTGACATTGGCATTTCCGCTCCCTGGGTTTTAAAGAATGAGAAATCTGTGGCTGATCACATATTCAGCAGCCAAAGCCACTTATTTGAAGACCTAAATTGCAGAAATAACTTGCCTGATTAGTTGAATGAATATGAGTCAGATCATCAAGCTCAATCTATGGATAAATCAGGATGAGCTAGCTGGGCCCAGTGGAGGGCAAGTCTCTTCTGCAAGTCTCATCAACCTCTTCTGCTGGGCCAAGACACACTTTCCCTGCAAGGTGGCCCAGGCAGGAATCCTTGAGCCTCTGCTCCTGAGAGAGGCTTTGCCTTGCTCTGCTTATGCATCAGGACCCTGAGCCCCAGCTCCAAGGCAGAGTTTCAAGTTCGGAGGCAATTGGACCTCTGATTACTCCCCAGGGGCAGATCCCCTGAGGATGAGCCTGGCCTAGTGAAGGACACGCGAAGAGGGCCCCGCCCCACCCTGGGGCACAAGCCTGCCCTCCTACTGCTCGCTGGTGAGTTCCTGCAAAACAAGCCTCAGCTTCTAGACGTCAGCCTTAGATTAGCCCGGTCCAGCAGTATAATCACCAAGCAAATCTCTAACAGCCCTGCCGCATGCCCAACTCCCCCAGAGTGGCCTGCAAGGATTCCCCCAGCCAGAGCCGGGCTCCCACGAGGAAGTGCTCTAGAAGGAGTTACTGAGCCTCTGAGAACAGTACATGCTCAGCCTGGCCGTACCACAGCCCGGCCTGTAGCCCAATCCCGCTGAGCTGTCAGAGGCCTTACGGTTCCCTGAAAGTGGACCTCCGGTCAACACTTCTTCTCTCTGGAGTGTCCCCAAGAAGGCATGTCCCAGGGACTGAGAACCACGCCTATGTCATAGTGGAATGGCACCCCCACACCTACCAATGCTTCCTTTCTTGTTCCTATTATGCGATGGTGGCGGTGACTCGGAGGAGATCAGGCCTCGGGTGAGGTGGTCACTGAGTAAAGAGCTGGAGGAGATGAAGCAGGGGACAGGTACCCTTAAACCGTGCAACGGAAGGCTATACAGACCTAACCCTTTCCATCAAAGCTTAGAGGATCGGAGAGTTTGGGTTCCAATCATGGCTCTGCAATTTGCCGGCAGTGTGACCCTGGCCAAAGTATATACCCTCTCTGGACTTCAGTGTCCTCATCTGTAAAATGTAGATATTTCTATATAGAATTATTTGTAAGACTCAGACTCAACAAATAATATATTTAAAACAGTCAGGAGAGTGCCACGTGGTAAATGCTTGCACATGTTAGCTAGCCCTGTTCTAAAAACCTATCTTAAGAAAATATTAGGACACGTATGCCAAGATTAGTGAACTGAATTAGAAAGAATGGCAAAAAAATCAGAAATAACCTAAATGTCCAGTATAAAGATAACAAAAAATATATATATATAATGTATATATATATACATACTGTGCTGCAGTCTGTGGGGTCACAAAGAGTTGGACAGGACTGAGCGACTGAACTGATACATATACAAACGTGTGAATATGTACATTGTATATATTTGTGTGTGTATATATGTGTTACTTCCCAGATGGCTCAGTGGGTAAAGAATCCACCTGCAATGCAGGGGACAGAAGAGACGTGTGTTTGATCCCTGTCGGGAAGACCCCTGAAGGAG
Organism: Odocoileus virginianus; assembly: GCF_023699985.2. Taxonomy (NCBI): domain Eukaryota; kingdom Metazoa; phylum Chordata; class Mammalia; order Artiodactyla; family Cervidae; genus Odocoileus; species Odocoileus virginianus. Next base: position 36,678,139 of record NC_069703.1, on the reverse strand, counting down.
GAAATGGCAACCCACTCCAGTATCCTTGTTTGAAAAATCCCATGGACAGAGGAGTCTGAAGAGCTACAGTCCACGGGGTTGCAAAGAGTAGGACATGACTGAGCAACCAACCACACACATGCATGTGTATGTTCATACAACAGATGACTACAGCGCCATTCAAAATGACAATATTAAACATGACAATATAGTTGCTAGTGTTTAACAGCTTGAAAAGGTGATCAGAAAAACACTTTAAGTGTTAAGTGAAAAAGGCAGATTACGAGACAGTGCTTTTTATATTATTCCATTTATGTAGAAATAAATATTCATATGTATGCCTTTTTCATGAAAGAAGACATATCTGGAGAGACACTTGAAACCGTAGGTCCCCTCTGAGTGATGGAACTTCAGGAGCCTTTCTTTCTGGTTCTTATTTGGAATTTCTAATTTCTCTACAATGGGCATATACTACATTTACTTGTTTTTTTTTTTTAAAGGAAAAAAGAGATGGAGTAATTTTAAGTGTAGAAAAGGATTTTCACACCCAGATAATTCCAACACAGATAAAAGGATTTGTTCAAACTTCATCACTCTCCAACTGAGAAGAGGCATGAAGAATGGCAACCTTAAAAGAAAAAATCCCACATTTCAAGGTTTAGTGTCTGAGAAGAGTAGCTTAAAAATTGAGAGTGTCTCGGGCCATCCTGATGCATCCTTCCCTGTCGCTCCATCCCCCAGGACACCAACCTTGAAAGTCAGCAATAAACCAGACACAGAAGGTGTCTTTCTCACAGGGAACACAAAATCAGAGTATCACAGTGACAACGAATTTCTACTTTGCCTCGCAAAGAGACCCTTCCTGCTGAGATGGGGGAATTTGGGGCACAAATCAGCTCTCTGGAAGGAGGAGACATTTTCACAGGATCAGCTGGAGGTCGGGGAAAACTGCAAAGTCTAAACATTCTTCGTGTCATAACTTTGTCAGCTGTGTTGAAGTTGACAAGATGCTTACCCAGCATCTCAAGTCATATGCCCAATTGAAGTGGTTAAATGTGTAAGCTATAATAACCACTGCAAAGATTTCGCAAGCCTGTGCCCAGGGTTTTAGCAAGCCTGCCTGCCTCTTCTCTCCACACCAGGAGAGGCACAGCCCCAGTGCCCAAGAGTGGGTCACAGGACAGGAGCTGCCAGTTTACCCACCTGCCCATTTCCAGCATTGGAGCTGTGGTCTGGGGCTGGTACTGGATGTAGGGTCAGTCAGAAGCTGTGCCTGCCTTCAGAAAGCAGATTATACTACAGAGCACGTTCTTCCAAGAGAAAAACACAAACCCAGTTTGTGGACCCTCACAAAGGGGACACCAGTGCTTGGAGGTAGCAAGGAAGAGAAAAGGGGGTAGATGGAGAGAGAGGCTGTCCCATGACTCAACCTCAGGAGAGAGACGGGCGCCAAGGTTTCCTAGGTTCCTGACCGGCTCCTGCCATCAGAGACAGGAGTGGAGATGTGCTGAAGGTGTGAGCAGCCAGGTCAATGTGCCAGGCGGGGGTCTGCAGGGAGCTGGGCAGTGGGATGGGCACTAACAGGGGAAAGGTGGGGCCCCACAATGCCCAAGGAGATGGACCATTTGTGATAATACAGCTCCTTTGAGGGTTTCTCTTATCAAAAGCATCCCAAGTCCTCTCCCTGACCTCACAGGGATACATCCACGCTCCCAGCCCCTTCTCAACCACACTTCAGAAAGAGCTCACAGTTACACTGGGAGCACCCTGTTACCTGGGGGTAGGGTGAGTTCCCAAGTACCTCGTGGTTGGAAGGCACCGTCTTTTCACGACTGCTCTGCCTGCCATTTGCGCAGGCCGTGCTCACTGCACATCTGCTGAACGAACCCCTAGACGGGCTGGACCACTCACCCCGCGTGGCTGCTCTCCAGACCACTACAGCCTTTCTGCTGAACTGGAGACTGGCCTTCCACATCCAGTAAAGTGTGTCCCCCTCCCCACATCTCACCCAGGTGGCAGACTCGGCATCCACAGTGGGGCAGGGGGCTCACCCTGGCCAAAGGCACCACCTGGGCTGACAGGTCTGCGAGAAAGGGACTGATTACTCCGGGAACCACATCCTTTAGGCCGAGGACGGTCCTGTGGTTCCTAACTCAGCCTATGTATCAGAACCACCAGTGGGGAGATTCTACTTTTAACACAGGTTCCTGGGCCAGATCCAGACCCACTGAATCAGAATTTCTGGGGAGAGACCACAAAAGTCTACATTTCCAAAAGCCTATGGGTAATTCTTGGAGAAGGAAATGGCAACCCACTCCAGTGTTCTTGCCTGGAGAATCCCAGAGATGGCGGAGCCTGGTGGGCTGCTGTCCATGGGGTCTCAAAGAGTCGCACACGACTAAAGCGACTTAGCAGCAGCAGCAGCATGGGTAATTCTGATGCTTTTCCCTGGTAAGAGCTACAGATTGGTCCATGCTGCTCATTTCATAGACAGCAAGACTATGCCAGGGAGAGGGGAGAAAGCATGTTGTCCAAGGTCACACAGGCAGAACAGGGAGGGGACCCAACCCTCCTGCTTCCCTGGGCAGCTGTGACAATATTAATAGTAAAAACTGATGATGATAACAGCAGCTACTATTTATCAACACAGCTCTAAGCCCTTCACGTGTATTAACCAACTGAATGCTCACAATCGCCACTCTATGAGGCACATGTTATTATTCTTGTTTTTTTCCAGGAGAGAAAACTGTGGCAGAGAGGTTCATTTAATCACCCAAGGTCGCACAGCCAGAAAATGGTGACAGTGGTGACCAGGCAACCTGGTGACAAACCTGTGCTCTTAACCCGTTGGTATAACTGCCTTCAACCACCAGGAGCCTTCTTTGGATTTTGCTTCCTCCCCGGTGTGCGGAACTGCAGACTCTGGGATGCTCCAGGGTCTGGTCTCTGTGGAGCTGTCCAGCTTTGTGCCCTGGAGGAGGAAGACAGAACCCCAGCCCTGATCCTGGGAGCCGGGGGAGCCCAGAGAGAGGGTCTTGCTTGCCGAGGGACCTGCTTTCACATTTCCATCTGGGTCTGAGTGTGGTTTATGTCCTAGGAATTCAAGTCCCTTCAGACGAAGAGTTGACTCATTAGAAAAGATCCTGATGCTGGGAAAGATTGAGGGCAGTAGGAGAAAGGAACAATAGAGGAAGAGATGGTTGGATGGCATCACTGACTCAATGGACGTGAGTTTGAGCAAGCTCTGGGAGGTGGCAGAAGACAGGGAAACCTGGCGTGCTACAGTCCACCGGGCTACAAAGAGTCAGACACGACTGAGCAACTGAACGACGACAGATGAAGCCACAGCTCCAGGGGAAAGAAGGCCCCTTGCTGTGGATTAGGGCAAGAACGGAAGAGGCAGTTCCCCCAGACAGCCCCTGTGACATCATTTCAGGTGGTGGTGAGCATCATGCAATAATAATAGCCTTGTCTGAGGTGTTTGAGATTTTGTCCTCCTTGGTTTTGGGAAAACAAGTAACTACTCTGGCTTCACTTTTTCAGCCCAAGGCAGGGCAGAGGGACACGATGGACCAAGGCCAAGCTGTGTCAACAGAATCTCCATGGCAATCTCCTTTTAATCAATAAACATACACAGGCCCTTCTTTGCCCTTCAGTAGTCCTCTGGACACCCCAAAGCACCATCTGGGCCTTACGACATGCTGGTGTCACACAGGGCAGGTAAAGCAGGGACTCCTGACCCATGGGAGGTCACAGTCCCTGAGGCAGAAGAAAGAGGATGGGGGGGTGGGTGCTTCGGAGGCAGACAGGCCTGGGTTGGGACCGCTGCTCTGCCTCTTTGCAGGCCTGGGTTGGTTAGTTCTTTTCAGAGCTTTGGTTTCCTCATTACATCCACACCTCAAAGAAGCACCATCAGGAAAAAACGAAACTCACGAAAGGTTCCTGTGCGGGCAGGTGGTGCCTGCTGCGACCCCTGCCAGCCCAGTTCTAACAGAGACAAAAAACCCTGGGCTGTTGGCAGGTATACTGCCAGCATTCCTGGCAACAGTGGGAAGGAAGGCGATTCTTCCCATGGAGTGTGGGCAGGTGCAGGCTTTCCCAACCCGACTTTCACAGGTCTTACCTTGGTAAAAAAAAAATAAATAAGCAACTCAAAATAATCTTTTACGGTTGCACTGGTATAAAGAAGCTGGATTCATTATTTTATATTTGCATTTTCTTCTGATTTGAAAAGAAATTAAAATGAAAATACGTTTGTGAGCCCCAGGCACTACATGTCAGGGAGAGGTTAGGCCCTGTGCAGGGAATACTTGGCTGGATATGGGATGCTCAGACGAGATCTCTTCCCTTCAAGCCTGCAGCCCCGCATCTCCACTCCCACCAACGACCCTTGCATCTGAGCACCAACACTCTACCCAGCAGGACTCCTTGACTTTGGGCTGAGCTGCTCCCCAGCCTGTAACAGAGATTTCATGGGTGTCTGTCAAAACCCTGAGCAACTCTGGGGTAGGTGCTGCCTCCTCCCGTAAGACTCCTCCTAAGTGCCATTATCTGTGACTCCCCAGCAATAAAACGTGAGGAACTTGATAAAAACTTTTCACATAGTCTCAAGAACTTACTCAGCAGCTCTCGGTCAAAACTGACATTCTCTCTTGCAGCTGCGCTGCTCAGGTACACATGTTCTGTCCGGCTACACAGGCAGACATCATTTGTCTTTGCTCCAATGAGCTCATCACGTTGTTCTTTGCATCCTCTTCCCTGCTCCAGACCTGGCTCAGAGCCTGGCACATAGTAGGTACTCAATGCAAAGCTGCAGAGCTGAATGAAAAGTCTCCACATACCCCTGCGTTCTCAGTTGCTTGTTGCAAAATAACATCTAGACGCATTTCTGGGCAGCTGCTATTTTGGGAACGGGTTGTTTGGGGAGTGGAGCCCTGGCTGCTAGAGGTAGGAAGCAGGCAGAGGGCCTCGGGCGTGATGGCTCCCTTCCTCCCTGTCCTAACCATTTGCTTGGTCATTGGTGGGATTAGACAACAGCAATTATCCCACATGGTCTATTTCCAGAATTCAAAGTTACTGGGGGAGAAAATACAATTGTGCTTTATCCAGTCATTAAAAAAAACAACAACAAAATAAGAGCAGTGGATTTCAAACCGCCTTTCAGACTCGATGAAAAGAAAAACAAACTTGAGTATTAGCTTCAAATTGTGCTGACAACACACTTCCGGATCCTTTTGTCCTCCTCCAGGCTCTTTTCAGAATTTGTCAACAATTCCTATTGATCCCTGCGTGGTTCTCATGCTGACCATTTATGTCCCCTCTGTGGAGCAGGGAACAGTTCCGCCGGCCTCAGAGGCCCCCGGGGAAGGTGGGGGGATGTGAAGTCTGACCCCCACCCTCCAGAGGAGTGGCCGCCACGGCCCGCGCAGCATCTCTCCGTCTGTAGCCGATCAGCCAGGGTGAAACACACTCCAAAGTGGCCCAATCACCCTACTCTTTTAGGAACTAGAAGCAACATGAGAGCCCATATGCCAGAAGCCCAAGGTGTATGGTGGGGAGATAAGCCCAGAGAGGGAATGAGCTTGGCTTGGGTCACACAGCAGATTGGTGGCTGAGAAGCCACAAGAAGCCAGGTCTCCTGGCTCTTGGGTTCTGGACTAGGCAGAAAACACTGGGAAGCATTCATGGGACTCCCTTAATATGCCAGCGGCCCATAGAGGGTCTCTCATCATGCCCTCGCCCTCTCGATCCACAAAGGGTACCTTTTAGACCCCAAGGGGCTGTAGTCTTGCTCAGTCTCCCTCTGAGGTCTTTGCACATGTCTTTCTGTGCCCACGATCCTGATTCTTTCAAGTTTCAGGCCTCAGGAGAGGCGCCACATCCTCTCCCCACTCAGGAAATCTTTTTGAAGCCCACCTCCAAGGATGAGTTAAGGAGCCCTTGGTATGAGCTTATACCTCACAGCACTCATATTGCCTTAACTGAAACTACAAGTTCATGCATACATCTCCCCGCTAGCCCGGGACATCCATGTGGGCGTCCATCTTGCTCCCTGGTACTTGCCCTGTGTCTAGAGTTGGGTCTAGTGGCACACAGTAGGCACAGAATGATCACTGGGAGATAAAGAAATGGTCTCCTGGGATCCAGGAAGGTGTCCTCATCCCCATTCCACAGAAGGGAAATGTTCCACTTACCCAGTGAGTGAGTGGAAGAGCCGGGGTTTGGACAACTCAGGTCTCCTGACTCCTAAGTCAGCATTTTCTCTCTTAAGACCCCTTTCCTAGACCAGTTAGTGAACTAGAGAAATTTCAGTTCATACCACAGTCAAGTGGGCTGGGAAGTAGAGAGGCTACCCATGATGCTGGGGAGACAGTGTGGGGATGGGGGAGTGAAGGAAGACTCTGCTGACTGTTCCTTGTGCTGCAAGGAAGCACTTGAGGCAAGCTGGCCTCAGAGCCCCTATCCACCCGTAAGTCCAGGCAGGAGGGGCAGGGGCCGGCTCCAGACAAGGGCTGAGCCAGCAGCATAGGGCGGCTCTGCCCTGGGGGACACAGGCCCAGGAAGCTGAGACTTTGAACGTGGGGGGTGGTGGGATCTTGGTTCGGAGAGAGGCAGCATTCAGCAGGAGGCTAATATCAAGCACACTTAGGACAGCAAGCACCAGCAAGGATCGCAGAACCAAAACCTCACACACAGCTGGTGGACTGCTGGCTTATCCTCACTGGAAAGCTGGCAGCATTCAACTAAAGCTCAACATACGAACACGGAAGGACCCAGCAATTCCAACCCTGGGTAGATATCAACACAGACAACTGCTTGTTTCCACCAAAAGCACGTATCAGTGTTCATTAACTTCAAATACTCTTCATAGGAGTGTAAATGGTGCAGCCACTGTGGAAAACAGTAGCAGTTCCTCAAAAATTTGCACATACAGTTACCATATGACTCGGAAATTCCATTCCTGGGCAGACACCAAGAGAAATAAAAACCAACATTTCATACACAAAAACTTATACATGAATGTTCATAGCAGCATCGTTCATAACAGCCAAAGAAAAGTAGACACAATCCAAACATTTACTGACAGCTAAATGGATAAATAAAATGTGGCATGCCCATGTAATGGAATATTACTTGCCAATAAAAAGGGATGAAGTAATGATATCTACTACCGTGTGGATGAACCTTGAAACATTATGCTTAGTGAAAGAAGCTATTCACAAAAGGCCAGTTTTGTATGGTTCCTTTTACAGGAAGTGTTCAGAATAGATAAATCTGGGGACTTCCCTGGTGGTCCAGTGGCTAAGACCCCATAGTCTAAATTCAGAGGGCCGCCCAGGTTCAATACCTTGTCAAGGAACTAGACCCTATACACCACAACTAACAGTTCGCACACTGCAACTAAAGATCTTGAAGGCTGCAGCTAAGACCTGGTGCAGCCAAATGAATAAATAAATATTAAACAACAAAAAAAGAATAGACTAACCTATAAAGGGATGGAAAGCAGATTAGTGGTGGCTTAGGGCTATTGGAGAGAGAGGGTTGGGGAGAAATGGTGAGTGACAGCTAAAGGGTGCAGAGTTTCCTTGTGGGACAGTGAAAATGTTTTAAAACTAATTCTGGTGATAGTTGCAAATATAATCAATCACTAAATTTTAAACAAACAAATAAACAAAAAGTGTTTATAGCAGCTTTCTCATAATTACAAAATACTGGAGACAAAAATGTCCAGGAACAGTAGAAGGGGTAAACCTGAAAAAGAATGAACCCTTCATGATAGAATTATGAGTGAAAAAAAGTAAACCATAAAAGTACATACAGTGTGATATGAACTTATTATTTTTTTTGCTGTACCTCGAGGTATGTAGGATCTTAGTTCCCCAACCAGGGATGGAACCTGCCCCGCCTGCATTGGAAGCTTGGAGCCTGGACTCCACTTCCACTGGACCACCAGGGAAGTCCATGATGGGAACTTTTAAAGCAGACAAAACAAACCTAAGGTGACAGAATTCAGAACAATGGGGACTTGGGGACTGCTGACCAGGAAGTGTCTGGGGGAACATTCTAGGGATAACAGAAATGCTCCCTGTCTTGATCTGTGGGGGTGGTTACAGGTGTGTATCTACATGTCAAACTACTGGATTGCACACTTAAGATTTGGGCGTTTTATTCTAAGTTACAAGTTACATCTCAATTTTTTAAGAGTATTTAATTAAAAAGATAATGGCTCAAGTCACAGGACCAGGGTTCAAGTCCTGGCTGTCAGGCCTTCCCGAGAGTCCCTGTCCCCTTGGGCCTCTTTCCCCATCTTTAGACACTGGACCAGATGGTTTCAAAGACTCCAGCTGGCACGGACGGTCTGAGATTCTGTGAATTCACATACCTATTTGTCACTGAGTTTGCTGGGAAATTTGGCAAGTGCTTGCCATCAATGTGGTGTGAAGAAAAGAAGGCTGGCTGTCTGCTGTGGGCTCTGCCTTGTTTCCAAGGAAGGGAAGGTCTTTTGGAAATTGGGCAGGAACATGTCACCCCCCAGGAGGGAATGTCAGTTTCAATATGAATCATCCTATGCATCGCCAGTAACTTACTCTGGGAATAGACACCCTGACTCACTCCTCCCCAACAGGAGCAAGACTTGCCACTAAAATTTCAGATTTCAAGAGAATCGGTATATCCCAAATAGCTTCTCTGAGGCAAAAAAAAAAAAAAAAAGAAATAGCCTAGTAACCAACCAAGAGTCACAGAGAGGACGCTGAGAGCCCAGGGTGCAAATCTCTTTGTCCTAAAGCAGAGACGGGGCCCAGAGGAGGTCGCCGGCTCACTTGGCTGCTGGCGCCAGTGCTGGGACGGGGACCCAAGGCTCTGAGCCTTGAGTTTTCTTTTTGCAACAACCTGCTGCTATATTTTCTAAAGAAATAAATTATGCTCTGTGCTGGTGGGAAGCCTTTTAAATGAAAAGAAAAAGAAAACAGCCAAGATGCATCTTAATTAGAAACTGCTTGGGGAAAAAAACAAATTCTTTGCGGGGAGGAGGGTGCAGAGCAGTGGGCCCTGAACGGTCAGCTGCCCGAGAGCCTGAAAGTCCAGTGGGCCGATCTAGAGGTGAGCCTGTTGCTTTGCTAACCACCCAGGGGGACATTCTGGTCTTTAGAAGGTGGCCAGGGAACTGTGGATCTGTCATTCAAGGCAGGCCACCATGGACGGCAGAACCTGACCAGCAGTTGCCAGTCCTATCTGTCCTTCACACGTGTGGGGCACATACTTTCATCCTATTTCCCTCCTTGTGCTAAAGGCCATTTGCCAGTGACCATTTCCTTCTAATCCATTTCCTCTGAGCTTTGACAGCCTCTGGCCTCCGGATGGAGCAGAGGCTCCTCAGACACATGACTGCCGGGAAGGTCTGTTTGCTGCCCTGAAGCCTGACCCAGTCTACCCAAGGAATTGCAACATCATCACCTCTGCTGAGGCTGATGACAGCTCTTTCTCAAAACAAACTCCAAGCTTCGGTCAGGTATGTGCACCACAGCCGGCCAAAATCAGGGAGCAGCACGGCCTGACACCAGTTTCCCAAGAACTATGGGTATTTGGTTTTTGTTTTTGTTTTTCAGAAAACAAAACAAAACCCAAACCTCCGAAAAACAAAACTTGAAAGAGTGGATATGGCCTTTTCAGCCAGATAAGTCCAAGTGCCCTGGTACTTGACAAGACAGGAGACAGGAAAAGGACTGGGAAGGGTGGATCTGCACTTGGGGAAGAAAAATCGACTGTTTCATGGGGAGTTACTAAGTGCAGGCTCTGTACTAAGACGACCAAGCCCTCCTGGGCCCCTTTTACAGGTGAGTAAACGGAGGTTCAGAGAACTCTGTCTCTTGTCCAATTTAAGTCAGCAGGTAAATCTGAACCAGAGATTTGAACCTGGGCACATCTCCAAAGTCAAAACTGCTGCCACCCAGAAACAGACTCAGATCCATGGAAACAACGTGGAGATCTGTGGAAAATGGGGAAATGAGTGATTTCCCCAAATGGTCTGCAAAGTGTGTGGTTCCCCTGGGAGCCACACTGCAGTGTGTGTGTGTGTGTGTGTGTGTGTGTGTGTGTGTGTGTGTGTGTGTGTGTACCTTTTGTGGAAGGCACTGCTAAGTCACACACCATAGCCCAATTGTAAAAATGACATCTTGGGGCCTGGATTGATTCCCTCTTCAACATCCTATTTGCTCCGTTTACAAGGCAAGGATGATTTTTTTCCCTCTCTGCCAAGGCCAAACATTCCCGGGCTGTGATCTGAAAATCGTGCTGTGTTCACTTTGCCTCCTGACTCACCCAAGGCCATAAATCATCCCTCGAAATGGGGATGTGGTTGGGCAGTTCTATCAGGGATTCACCAGGTGGAGGCAAAATCCAATCCGGGGCTCTCACGGTCACCCAGGGACGGCTCAGAGCTTCTGGCCACATAAGCACCTCTATCCTCCAAAGAGAAGATGCCCGAGATCAGAGCAGCTGACTAAGCAGGACTGCTGCTCTTTCAGGGTCAGCCTGCTGACTCCTGATGTCCTTTGTGATGGGGGAGGTCAAGGCAGCTGCAGAGGATGCGAGCACAGCAGGACCAGGAAGAAGGGCTTCAGGGAAAACAGGGCAGGCAGAGACTGCAGGGGGCAATTCATTCATTTAGCAATATTTATCGAGAGCCTACTACTGTGTGCCAGGCACTGTTGTTTTCCTTGGGATGTAATTATTCTCACAATTATTTTACAATAGACACAATAATAATGGCAGTAGCTTACAGTTAATGAGTGCATATGGGCAAGTATATTTAAGCATATGGGCAGGTTTTCCACACATCAGCTTTTACCTAATCCTCGGCACTGCTGGGTGAAGTAGGTATTATCCTCACGGTACAGATGGAGAAACTGAGGTGCAGAGAGTTTAAGAACCTGGCCCAAGGTCACATGATTAGTAAGGGGCAGAGCTGGGATTCAAATTCAGGCTGGCCTGGTTCTCAAATCTATGGTTCATCAAATCCATCATGCTGACAGCCAATGGCATGTTTTGCAAGTAGGTGTTTTTAGGTTGTTGGGCAGAGACAAAATATTTGCCTAGTATGGGAGAAAAGTGGGAAATCTTAATCTTTTTTTCCAGGCCCTGTATAGACAACTGATGTCTACTAAGTCATGATGCCTTCGGATGGGTGGCTGCAGACCCTGACCTGAAATACAGGTCTTTCTGAACTTCCCTGAGGGCAGTGGCACAGAAGAAGCAATACCACCCACCCAGAGACCATCCCCTGGTTCTACTCCCTTCTCTACAAGATGCCCATGTGGTCACTGGGAGACAGGGCAGTGTTGGTGGTTTGTGGACTGGGGTTTGGAATCCAACGGAGCTGTGATCAAGTCTCTGCTTGATTACTGTATGACTGAGCAAATCCTAAAACTTTTCAGGCCTCAGTTTCCTCATCTGTGAGATGGGGATAAGTGGGTAATTCATACCTTGGCAGAGCTGTGAGGACACGAGAGAAAGCAGCTATGGTGCCAGGTGTGATATATGTACAGGAAGCAGGTGGGTTCTTGGCCCCTAAATCATATATCTCTCGAAAGACAGTTTACTCTTGCCAGAGTTCTGAGAAGGTCCAGCTCCTGGTGGTGATCTGCCCAGGACCACAGGCCTTGTGTGACAATCTGGCTAATCTTAGAGTGGGTGATGCAAAGAGCACAGGGCTGGGATTGTGGCCTCCAGAGTTCAAATTCCTGATCTACAATTAGCATGCTGTGTCACCCTGGGCGAGTGCCTTCCCCTCCCTGGGCCTGGCATCCCCCCTGTCTAAGATGAAGGAGTTGGACTTTTCATCAAAGGGCCTCTCTGGTGCGGACCTCCCAAGACTCTGATTCCAGTACCGATCTCCCCCACTGCTGAGGGAGAATGAAGGTTTTACGATTGCTCTGATTTCTTGGGAGGATTAATGCTCACTAAGTGCTTCAAGGCTGGCAGCTGGCACTGGGTGTGAGGTCTCATTACTCTCTTGGAAACCCTGCCTCTGCCAGGAGGCCAATTTATTCCACAGCCTTGAACCCTAACCTTCCCTAGACTCTTCCCTGTTAAAAATTCCATTGTAAGCTGCTTAAATGAAAGGCTGAGAGGCACACTGCCTACCAGTGGGCTGCCCGCTCGTGATCTGCCATGGGCACCTGAGGGCTGCGGGGAAGGGCGGGAGGGATCAGGGCTGGGAAAGCCCTGGAGTCCTCGCGTGGGTCCCTGAGTCCAAGATACTTGGTCACAGCCCAGCAAAGTGGGAGAAGCGCACACTGTCCTAAGGGCCTTGCATCATCCTCATGGAGGCTTCATGTGCCAGGCATGGATACGAGCACTTCTCATGTATTAACTCATTCAGTTCTCAAAACAATCCTGTGAGTAGACATGACTGACTTCATAGCTAGAAACTGAGGCCCAGAAAGGTTAAGAAACTTGCCTAAGGTCACACAGCTGGGAAGTGGCAGGGGAGCATGCCAGCCCAAGCCGTCTGGTTTCAGAGTCCGTATTCTTCAGCTGACTTCTTTAATACTGCCCCAGGGTCTAGCAGCAGCCCCTATTAAAGGTAAGGAGGCTGGGCCTCTGGGTACTGAGCGAGCCGCTATACTTTATAGCATCCCCAGCAGCGGCTTTATGGCAGGTTCCTCTACACTCCCCTCCTCGAATATGTTCTTCAAGTGGCGGGCTCGCCGCTGTGACTTCACAGCAATGAGAGCATCGCTGCTGCGTGCCGGGTGTGTCTGTGAGGAACAGGCCGTGCCCTCCCTGCTGGCAGCTAGCACTGGGGTCTTGAGGGCATTTTCTGGCAGGACCTGCAGAGCAGGACTGCGGTGAATTGAAAGCCACTTGCTCAGGACACAAAAGCTGGCTTGAATGGTGCCTCACCCAGAGGTCTGACTCTCCAAGTGGAACACATCCAGGGAGGGACACCGGGCAGCAAGGAGGGGACATTCCGTTAGGTGAGCCGCCCCACGCGGCGCCCAGGCTCCGCATCCGTTGCCCCCGCTGCAGCCCCGGTGAATCCTGCGGAGCCAGGCACCAGCGTGAACACATTACTCCTCCCCGTGTGCAGCTCTTCTGGAGCTGCAGGCCTGGGGGGAGGCCGTCAGAGCCCACGCCAGACTGATACGCACCAGGATGCAGCTCAGGGACCCCAAACATCCAGCCAGCTGGGCAGAGCAGGGTGGGCACGGCGGACAGCTCACCAAGCCCTGCGGGGCTCAGCTTCCAGTGAGGTGACTGATGACAGAGGCTGCCAGAGCCCGGGAATGATGCCACCCATAAGCCCGTGTGAGTCCAGCAAAAGCAGCAGTGCTATGACAAGCGGCTTAATTCAGGCCAGGTCATCTCCTACCTTCTAGAGTAGTCTGGCTTCCAAGTCCCTCGTGGGTCCAACCCAAACTAGAACCTCCTCCAGGCTCCTCAAATGCCCCGAAACCCTCCTCCTCTGGGGGGGTTCCCATAAGCCTCTGTATCATCAGATCCATCTGTGGCAATGATAAGCATAACTACCACCTAATAAGACAGTTCTGTTGGGAAGCCCTGGGCTGGGCTGGGGTAATGTTTTCCTTTTTTTTTTTAAAAGATTTATTTACTTTTTTGGGGGGGGGCGGGGGTTGTGCTGGGCCTTCACTGCCGCACACAGGCTTTGCCTAGTTGCGGAGAGCAGGGGCATCTCCTGTTTGAAAGCATGGACTCTAGGCGTGTGGCTTCAGTAGCGGGGCTCACGGGCTCTACAGTGCGGCCTCAGGAGGCACATGGGCTTAGGTGCTCCGTGGCATGTGGGATCTTCCCAGACCAAGGATCGAACCCACGTCCCCTGCATTGGCAGCCAGATTCTTAACCATTGGCCCACTGGAGAAGCCCCTGGGGTAATGTTTTCATTAGTTCCACTTTACACAAAACTCAGGCTCAAAGAGAAATGTCTTGCCCAGGGTCACTCAGATAGGAACCTGAACTTGCTGGGCTCCAGGGCCCAGAACCACAAGCCAGAGAAGGACTGTTGATCCCCTCTAGTTCTCCCTCGTTCTGAGAGCACCTAGACGACCCCAGAGGGGCCCCAAGGAAGGGTTCCTGGTGTACATCTTGGCAGAGCTGGTGGAGTTTTCGCTGTACCATTTAACCCTGCGTCCCCAGCAGTTAGCACCAGACGTGGCGCTAAACAAGCAGCTGCTGAGTAAAAGAGCAAGAAACCAAGACGAGCTTCTCCTTGCCCAGTGCCTGGGGCCCCACATGTCCTCCTTCCCCAGGAGACAGCCGCCCACTGCAGCTCAACTGCTGGCTGCAGAAGGCAGGCCTCGCTTCACCGCCAGGACTGCTGCGGGCATGGGGTGATGGGGCACCCAGGGCCTTGCCAAGGCTGCTGGTGGGAGACAGGGAACCTAAGACTCCCCTCCATGGGCTCACCTGGGCAACTGCCAACCACATTTATTACAGTGGAAATCTTAAATCACTCCTGTATACTTGGCCCTTTGCATGTTCCTGCATTCTCTCATAGCAACCCGAGTGTGAAAGACGAGTGAACAGGGGCCCAGAGAGGCCAAGTGACTTGGACTTGGACACACAAGACAGTTCAGGGCAGAGTGAGGACTGGCACCTGGGTCTCCTGGTTCAAGATCCAGCATTCTTTGCATTGTTCCAGGCTGCCCTCTCTCCTTCAGGCTCCGTGATGGGGAAGGGGTTGGAGGGTGGAAATGTACATCACAGGCCCTGAGCAATTTCATAAAATGGGACTTGGTTCAGCCCAATTGCTCCCAGTAGTGTTCCCCATGGTGCTCCCACTATCCCCGTGAGTGGTCATAGCAGTAGCTATGCCCATCTCTGCAGTTTCAGAGATCAACAGCCTCCCATCCACCTCCACCAATTTCCAGAATATCTGCACACTGTGTGGAGTGGTGAGGATTACCTCCCTCAATGACACTAGTGACCAAAGCTCTAAGAGCTCTGATGAGAGCCACACTAGCCACCTTTCCCAGGGCTGAGGTGGGTACTGGGGAAGGTCCATGATCTGGGCAGGGAAGGCAGTGAGCCTCCGAAACTGTAATCCACACATTCCATATTTGAGGTTAAAGAAACATCTGCCTTCCTCCTTCCAACTCAGGAGTCCTCTCTCCAAACCTGTCCTAAGACAATATTTTGTGCACAAAGATGGTAATGATGTGCTATTTCTATTGGTGAAAAATTGGAAACAATATTTGTCCAACATTAGTGGAATGGTTAAATGAATTATGGCATGTCAATGTAATAACTGTATCCAATAAAAATATTCTTTTTTTTTTTTTTTTTTGGCCATACCACATGGCATGCAGGATAGCTTAGCTCCCCAGCCAGAGATCAAACCTGTGTCCCCTGCCATGGAAGCACAGAGTCTGATCCACTGGACGGCCAGAGAAGTCTCCCCATTAAAAATATTCTTTATGAAAAATTTTAAATGAGTTAAGGAAACACATGATGTAACATTAAATTAAAAAAAGAAGGAACATAATATTATATAGAGAAGAGGGAAGAGAATACTGAAGAAAAGATTGAAAGGAAATAAGCCACAGCATGTTAAAAAGCAGAGACATTACTTTGCTGACAAAGGTCCATCTAGTCAAAGCTATGGTTTTTCCAGTAGTCATGTATGGGTGTGAGGGTTGGACCATAAAGAAGACTGAATGCCAAAGAACTGATGCTTTTGAACTGTGGTATTGGAGAAGACTCTTGGGAGCCCCTTGGACTGCAAGGAGATCCAACCTGTCAATCCTAAAGGAATTCAATCCTGAATATTCATTGGGAGGACTGATGCTGAAGCTGAAGCTCCAATACTTTGGCAACCTGATGTGAAGAGCCGACTCATTGGAAAAGACCCTGACGCTGGGAAAGACTGAAGGCAGGAAGAGAAGGGGACAACAGAGGATGAAATGGTTGGATGGCATCACTGACTCAATGGATATGAATTTGAGCAAGCTCTGGGTGTTGGTGATGGACAGGGAAGCCTGGCATGCTGCAGTTCATGGGGTCAGAAAGTCAGAAACAAATGAGCAACTGAACAGCAACTCCAAGATGTCCACAGAGGCTGCATCTGTGTGGTAGAATGAGTTATTTTTTTGCCAGCTTTACACTTTCGATACTTTCCCTTATCCCCTACATGCCTATCATAATTAGGGGGAAAAAAGCAACAGTCACCCCAAATCACACCCTCCTGCCCAAGGGAAGTAAACTGTCTGAACAGCCAGAAGGGTCAGGATGCCTGGCGTAGATC
Organism: Odocoileus virginianus; assembly: GCF_023699985.2. Lineage (NCBI taxonomy): Eukaryota > Metazoa > Chordata > Mammalia > Artiodactyla > Cervidae > Odocoileus > Odocoileus virginianus. Next base: position 36,661,896 of record NC_069703.1, on the reverse strand, counting down.
CTGGGTCTCTCTTCACATAACAGAAATACACATGGGAGGCTTTTCTTTGTAAACCTGCTTTTGAAATTTTTCTGGAGAATTTCATCTGACTTAGGTCTTTGGTTCTTGGCGTCAGGAGTCTGTGCTTCTGAGGAGTGGGAAATACAGGTGAGGAATTTCTATCTCCAGCCCCGCCCTGCCCAAATAGCTCCTGTCATCCCAGGGACGCGGGAGCCTGGTGGGCTGCCGTCTGTGGGGTCGCACAGAGTCGGACACGACTGAAGCGACTTAGCAGCAGCAGCAGCTGAGGGAAGGAGAAAGCCCGGTGCCTCCAGCACTTCTCACGTGAAAGGCCTGCAGAGAAGGGAGCCGGCAGCTTGTCCAGGAATTACTTTTGAAACCTGAAGCCGCGCCCACAATGAGGCACTCTGCACTCTCCAGCTGAGAGGGGCGTTCGAGGCTCTGGGTGAGGAGGATCTCGGCAGAGGGCAGAGAGGTCGGGCAGTGAGGCTGCTGGTCAAACTCAAGCTGCCAACACGCGGCGGCACCCGTGGGGTTCCCTAACGTGACTGTGTGTTCAGCAAGCCGGCCGGCGACAGACCCACCCCCAAGACCCTCAAGGCCACGTGCATGCCCAGTTTATCAGAGGTGTGTCTGGTTTCTCTAGGCAAACACCCCAGATCATTTTAGAGCCGCTTGAAGGAGCGGATTTAAACCCCATCCTCTGTGTCCTTCCGATCGGCACGCCTTCCCTGTGGAAACAGGTCTCCATCACTCACTGTCCCCACTCACATTTCCAAGCCTGTCTGCTCTGCAAATTAACAACAGGTGGTGCATCTAAAGAAGAGTGTGACGTGAGGGAGGAGCATGTGGGTTTCCCTCAAACCTAGAAGGCTCAGCAACCTAGACAACCCCGAAGGAACTCACACTTAGGAGCCTCCAGGTGTGGAGAAAGAGGGACACCGCTCAGGAGGCAAAATGCCAACAATAAAACTGTTCCCGAGCGGGGACACTGCTCGGCCCCCAGGGGCAAGGGGTCTCCCGAGGTCAGCTCACCGAACATGTTGCCCTCGTAGCCGTCTCTGGTGAGGGGCCGGAGCTCGTTTTTCCCCATCGCGTAGCGCTTGTAGCTCTGCCAGGCGAACTGCATCATCTGCAAGGAAGAGCGGAAACAGAGCCTGAGCGTGCAGAGTTGCGGCAGCGCGGCCTCGACCCTGCAGCGAGCGGGATTTGAAACCACATTACGAAAACAATCTTCCACACTGAGAAAGACAACTTCCTCTCACCATCATTTTCATAGTTACACCTGGAAGACCATTCTCCTCAGACCACCCCATGCATCCTGCTCTACCCACAGATTCCGCAGAGAAGACAACAAACGATACTAAGTACATTCTGGCCATCCGGATGTGAGTGCCACCGTGGAAAGACACCTCCTCCGCGAAGGCTTCTTGGACTTAAAAGTGACCCTTTGAAGGGAAGGAAATGAAACTCCCCAAGGGATGTCTGTTAGAATCTAACAGAACCATCCCCTGTGGGAGGGATTAACTCCCCTTTTGTAGATAAGGAGACAGGTCAAGACTGGCTGTAACCTGCCTGGGGTTACCCAGTGAGTCAGTGAGAATGCCAGGACCTGAGCGCATGCCCTCTGGCCCCGAAGTCTTACGTCTGTTCCCTGAAGTCACTGCAGGAGTCTCCTTGAACTCCTCCCACACTTGGTTTGTCTGTCCCAGGCCCTGGCTGTCCCAGGCCTCCAAGCACCCCAGCGGGTCACAGTTTTTGCTTCACTGGTTCTGGACCATGAACTCTTGGAGGCCATTAAACTATACTTTCTTTGCCGCAGTTTCCCCAAAGCACCCTGCACAGGGCTTGGCGATGAGTATCTGTCAGCCTTGTCTCCCAGTGCGTGCATGAGTTCTTACTGTGCTAAGTCACTTCAGTCATGACCGACTCTTTGCGACCCTGTAGACTATAGCCCACCAGGCTCCTCTGTCCGTGGGATTTCCCAGGCAAGAACACTGGAGTGGGTTGCCATTCCTTTCTCCGGGGGACCTTCCTGACCCAGGGATCGAATCCGCGTCTCTCATCTCCTGCCTTGGCAGGAGTCTTCTTTACCACGAGCGCCACCATTAGGCCAATTATGTCAGCCCCGTGGGAGCATCACAGAGGCACCTTTGTCCCCTAACTGCGCTTAGCACTGGAGGCTGGAGGGATGCAAGGTGACAATTTGTCCCCAGCCCTGCTACCCCACCCCTCCCCAGGTCTGCCTTTTGTCTTTGATGGCAGGCTGAAGAAGGTGGACAGCTGAGCAGGCTCTGGGGTGACCACGGGGTTGAAGAAGGGGCCAGGCCAGGCAGTGGAGGCACTCCTGAGGGACAGGTAGGTGGGAGGCAGCCTGGACTAGTGGAAGGAACTCAGGCTTCCGGGCCAGGGAGGCCTGGGTTCTAATTCTCTCTCTGCCACTACCTCTTTGATTTTGGAAAGCGACTTAAAGTCTCTAAGCCTCAGCTGCCTCATCTCTGAGGTAGGAATAACAAGGCCTGCTCTGCCACAATCCTGAAAGGTTTAAATGAAAGCAAGTAGCTGGAAATGCCCAGTTTTCAACCCAACACAGCAAGTGATCAATAAACACAGGTCCTCCTTCCTGCTCAGTCTTTAAAATACCCACTGGGTTCTCCAAGCCTTATCCATCCACCCTTCCTCTCATCCACCTTATTAGTTCTCAGACTTGGACTGCATCTGCGCCACCTGGGGAGCTTGTTAAAACAGGCTGTTGGGCCCCATCCTTGAGTTTCTGATCCAGCAGGTCTGGGACGGGACCTGAGATTTTTGGCTAAGACACTCCCCATGGTCCATGGGCCACACCTGATAACCGCTGGTCTACTGTGTGTGTTTATTTCTACTTCTCAGCTCACTTCCAGGCGCTGCCTGGCACCCTTCTGCTTTTCTCCTTCGGTCTCCCGGCCCACCTTCCTGCTTCAGCTGTCTTTCTGGACAACATCACCTGCACTCGCCATGATCGGCCACCCCTGGTGCCAAGCTATGTCTTCCAGACACACCTAGGCAGTGACTACTGCCACGCCCACCACTGGGGCCCAAACACAGACCCAGAGGGCAGACCGGCCAGGGCCATGACCTGCGCTCCATGAAGTCATCATACTAGCACAATCTAGTACTCTCTCTCCACCTCAGGGATGATGAAACTGAGGCTCCGAGGTGGAGGTGGTCAGGGAGGCACACTCAGCAGGAGTGGTGGTGGGTACGGCCCTTTCAACTCCCGGGCCGACAAATCCCACCTCCGCGCTTGGCCTGATCTGTGGTTCCCGTGAGACACACGTGTGAATGTCATGGTAATACATGCCAAGCTCTTGGCACAGGCTTTGGGTCCTGGTTCCATTCCTCTGTTATTTTCTACTTATCTTGAATTGGCAATAAGGGAAACTAATTGCTGGGTATGAGCGCTTCAGGGAGACCAGCCTCCTCCCTCAGGCTCTCTTATTCTGGGTCGGGGGCGGGGGTGCCCTCAATTAAGTCGTGGGGGAGGTGGCTGGTAGGGGAGCAGCAGGAGGCTGTTCCAACATAAATGGCAGCAGGATAGCAGGAGCGGAGGTCAGGAGGGGGAGGGCCGAGCCCCACCCCAAGCCCCGCCTACTAGAGAGAGAGAGAGAGGGAAGTGGGTGTGCAGGAGTAATTAAGAGAACCGTAGGGTATCGACAGGCTCTCAAAGGAGCTGTCACTGCAGAGACGTGGGGATGTTTGGATCATGGCCCGTTCTCACAGTCCTCTCCATCAACGGAGGGAAAGGAAGGCACACACAATTCCTGCGCCACTGGGACAGGATTTGGAAGGCAATCAGAGCTGCTCGGTCACACACACACATGCCCAAGCGCACACAGACCCTTGAAAGCTCAGCCTGGAGTCTGTACCTCCGGTCGCCAGCCCAGGCGCTGGATGAGCAGGGGTGATGGGGAAAGGTCACAGCCAGGCAGTCTTTATTTCCCTTCCCCACCCGCCCTAACCCGACCGGGCGGCCTGTCCTGTGCTTGCCACAGTTTGGGGTGCAGTCATTATGGGAGTGCTCCCCAGCCCCCTCCCTCCACTTCCCTGCCAACTGCTTATCTACTTTCAAGTCTCAGCGGAAATTTGAAAGAAGGTGTGTCTTCTGAGTAACAGAAGCGCTCAGAAGAAGGCGTGTGTCTCAAGCGGAGCTTCTGGGTGCGTGCTGGGCTTGGTCGCTCAGACGTGTCCGACTCTTTGCGACCCCATGGATGGCAGCCCGCCAGGCTCCTCTGTCCTGGGGTTCTCCAGGCAAGAATACTGGAGTGGGTTGCCATGCCCTCCTCCAGGGGATCTCCCCAACCCAGGGATCGAACCCAGGCCTCCCACACTGCAGGTGGATTCTTTACCATGTGAGCCACCAGGGAAGCCCCAAGGGGAGCTTCACGGGCACCCAAATGTCCCGATGGACAAGTAGGATCGTGAGGACACGAGGATGACCGTGAAACTGGTGCTGTGTGCCTTAGGCAAACCCTGGACTTAGCTTTAGAGATGGACTGTCCCTGGCTTCCAGTTTAGGCAGTTCTAAGGCTTGAAAGGTGACCCGGCCACCTCTTGCCCCATGCAAGTTCCTTAATAAAAAGCTAAGTAATCTCTCTTTGAACACTGTGAGTGATGGGGTGCTCACCATCTTACCAGGCAGCTCATTCAACTGCGGAGTTTCACGAAGTTCTTAATCAATCCAAATCTGCTTTTCCCTGCGGGCCATGTGGAAGACAGCTCATATGCTCCCACCACAGATCTTCATGCAGGAGGAGCCAACTCTCAAGCCACTGTAGGCTGCCTACTGGCCGCGGAACAGACCAGCTCCTTCAACAGTTCCCCTGATGGCAGAGCTCTGAATCCCCTGAAGCTGCAGGCAGAGATCATAACGTTTTCCCAGGGTGCCCAGACTTTACTACCCATTTGTAAAGGCTGGTTTTTGGTAACAAACAGAAACCAAAGTGCAAACTCTCCCTGGTTACATCTGGACCAGACCTTGTGGATGTGGATTTGCCATTTGTCCTTAATAACTGCATGTCGTTGGACTCTGCATACCATTCCGTGCTGTCAGGATCTTTCTGGAACCAGATCTTATCATTCAGTGTGTGTGTGTCTGCCTGTTTTGGGTATTTTGCCTGCTTTGATGGCTCTGCCATCTGCGTCTCCCCCAAGTTTTGGACAGAAATATTCAACGGCTGGGCGGAACACAGAAGCGGGAAACAGCAGCAGGGGCCCTTCACCTGACTCCAGCCCTGCTCTCCGAGTGTCATCTGTCAACACCGGAGGAATCTGCCCGACAATCAGTCCAAGCTTCTGTCTCCATTTTGTATACCAAGATATAGTGAAGGACAGGGCTGAAATACAAAAAACACTCTGTCCTGGTACAGAGAAAATAGATGGTTTTTTTCTTTCAAAGAGAAATCAGGGGTTAGACTGGTATGATCCGCTCTTAGAGAACCCATTTTGGCCCCTATGGGTCCCCCTTTTTCGGTTCTAAATGCTTGCAACTCACCAACTTAAAAACCTATCAGTTCCACTAGGATGGCTGTAATCAACAAGATGGACAATAACAAGTGTTGGCCAAGCTGTGAAGAAATTGGAACCCTCATCAATTGCTGGTGGAAATGAAAATGGCTGCAGTTGCTTTGGAAAACAGTTTAGCATAAAAAGTTAAATACAGAGTATCATGTGACCTAGCAATTGCACTCCTCCGTGTAGACCTGCACAGAACAGAGTTAACACAGCGGGCCTGAGACTTCTATCCCTAGAAAGGCCCTGCTCACACATTTGGCCCTTGGCTGGTGTCTGGGAACTTGAGTTTAGTGAGTGTTCTCACCATTCTCTGGTGGGTAAGGGTGGTTTACTGCACCCGGGCACAAACAATGTGGTGTATGCTGAACACCCACTTTCCTTCTGGGAGTCTGGAATTTCGGTACGTGTTAGGCGGGAGGTTCTTCTGTGAAAGTGAAGTCGCTCAGTCGTGTCCAACTCTTTGCGATCCTGTGGACTGTAGCCCACCAGGCTCCTCCGACCATGGGATTCTCCAGGGAAGAATACTGGAGTGGGTTGCCATTTCCTTCTCCTGGGGATCTTCCCAACCCAGGGTTAGAACCCGGGTCTCCCGCATTAGAGGCAGACGCTTTAACCTCTGAGCCACCAGGGAAGCACCAGCCCCCAATAAAACTTTGGGCATTAAGTCTCTAATGAGCTTCCCTGGCGAACAGCATCTCACACCTGTCGTCCCAATTCAGTGCTGGAAAAATGAAGTGTGTTCTGCTTGACTCCACCCAGAGAGACTCCCGCAAGCTGGGCCTGGTTTCCTCTGGGCTTCCTGCATACACATTTCCTCTTTGCCAATTTTGCTTTGTGTCCTTTCACAAGTAAATCAGCCAGGGGTAGGACTATGTGCCAGGTCCTCTGAACCATCCTGGGGAATCACTGAAACTAGCTATGGTATTGGGAACCCTGACACATACCCTAGAAAACTGAAGACATATGTCCACACAGAAAGTTGTACATGAATGTGCATAGCACCACTATTTGTAATAGCCCCAAAGTGCAAACAACCCAAATGTCCATTGACTGAGGAATGAATCAACAAAATATGTTGTTGTTTAGTCACTCAGTTGTGTCTGACTCTTGGTGACCCCATGGACTGCAGCACGCCAGGCTTCCCTGTCCATCACCAATTCCCGGAGCTTGTTCAAACTCATGTCCACCGAGTCAGTGATGCCATCCAACCATCTCATCCTCTGTCCGCCCCTTCTCCTCCCGCCTTCAATCTTGCCTAGCATCAGGGTCTTTTCCAATGAGTCAGTTCTTCTCATCAGGTGGCCAGTATTGGAGCTTCAGCTTCAGCATCAGTCCTTCCAATGAATATTCAGGACTGATCTCCTTTAGGACTGACTAGTTTGATCTCCTTGCAGTCCAAGGGACTCTCAAGAGTCTTCTCCAACACCACAGTTCAAAAGCATCAGTTCTTTGGCGCCAGCCTTCATTATGGTCCAACTCTCACATCCATACATGATTACTGGAAAAACCATAGCTTTGACTAGATGGACCTTTGTCGGCAAAGTAATGTCTCTGCTTTTTAATATGCTGTCTAGGTTGGGTTGGTCATAGCTTTTCTTCCAAGGAGCAAGCATCTTCTAATTTCATGGCTGAGGTCACCATCTGCAGTGATTTTGGAGCTTAAGAAAATAAAGTCTGTCACTGTTTCTACTGTTTCTTCATCTATTTGCCATGAAGCGATGGGACCAGATGCCATGATCTTAGTTTTCTGAAAGTTGAGTTTTAAGCCAGCTTTTTCACTCTCCTCTTTCACCTTCATCAAGAGGCTCTTTGTTTTTTTGTTTTTTGTTTTTTCCATTTATTTTTATTAGTTGGAGGCTAATTACTTTACAACATTGCAGTGGTTTTTGTCATACATTGAAATGAATTAGCCATGGATTTACATGTATTCCCCATCCCGGTCCCCCCTCCCACCTCCCTCTCCACCCGATCCCTCTGGGTCTTCCCAGTGCACCAGGCCCGAGCACTTGTCTCATGCACCCAACCTGGGCTGGTGATCTGTTTCACCCTAGATAATATACATGTTTCGATGCTGTTCTCTTGAAACATCCCACCCTCGCCTTCTCCCACAGAGTCCACAAGTCTGTTCTATACATCTGAGTCTCTTTTTCTGTTTTGCATATAGGGTTATCGTTACCATCTTTCTAAATTCCATATATATGTGTTAGTATACTGTAATGGTCTTTACCTTTCTGGCTTACTTCGCTCTGTATAATGGGCTCCAGTTTCATCCATCTCATTAGAACTGATTCAAATGAATTCTTTTTAATGGCTGAGTAATATTCCATGGTGTATATGTACCACAGCTTCCTCATCCATTCGTCTGCTGATGGGCATCTAGGTTGCTTCAATGTCCTGGCTATGATAAACAGTGCTGCGATGAACATTGGGGTGCAGTTGTCATCAAGAGGCTCTTTGACTGATGAATGACTGATGAATGAATCAACAAAATGTGTAAATAGATATTATGCAATGGAATATTATTTGGCCATAAAAAGGGATGCAGTGCTGATACCTGCTCCAGCATGGACGAACTTTGAAACCACTGTGCTGAGTGGAAGAAGCCAAATACAAAAAGCTGCAGAGATTTGACTTATATGAAATATCCAGGATAGGCAAATTCATGCCAACAGAAAGTAGATTAATGGTTACATGGACTGGGGAAAAGGACATGGAGAATGATTAGTAACGGGGATGGGGTCTTTTGGGGGTGATGAAATGTTTTAAAATTGATTGTGATAATGACTGTACAACTCTGGGAATACACTTAAATCCACTGGATTTTACACTTTAAAATGGTGAATTTTATTATATGTGAATTGTAACTCAATAAAGCTGTTATTAATATATAATTTTAAAAACTATTAATGTGGACAAACAGATATCACATGCCATTTAATACGCCATTTCAGTGGTAATCTTTCCAAAAATCCAAACCTGAACTGAATCATGAGGAAAGGTCAACACTCAAACTGAGGGACAACTTACAACATAAAGGGAAGCCTGGTGGTGGAGCGGTAAAGAATCTGTCTGCCAAGCAAGAGATGCAGGTTCGAATCCTGGGTTGAGAAGATACCCTGGAGGAGGAAATGACAATCCATTCCAGTATTCTTGCTTGGGAAATCCCACAGACAGAAGGAGCCTGGCAGGCTACAGTCCATGGGGTTGTAAGGGTTGGACATGACTTAGTGAGTAAACCACCACCCCCACTACAACAAAATGGCCTTTACTCTTCTAACACACCAAGGTCATGAAAGAAAAGACAAGACTGAGCAACGTTCCAGCTAAAGGAGACTAAAGTGACATGAACTAAATGCAATACATGATCTTGGATGTGATGCTGGAGCAGAAATAACAACTACTATTATTATTATTATCATCGCTACTATAAAGGACAATTGCCAAGATAATTGACAAACTGTGAATGATATAATCAGATAGCATTGTATCAATGTTAATTTTCTGGCTTTACTGTGGTTATGGAGAAAAGTAGAATGAATCTTTCGGAGATGCACAGTTAAGTATTTAGGAGTAAGGGCCATTATGCTTGCAATTTATTCCCAGATAGTTCTGAAACTTGCATGCACACGTGTGTGTGTGTGTGGAGAGAGAGTACACACAAAGTGAACAGGGTAAAACACTAACATTATGCTGAAGCTGAAGCTCCAATACTTTGGTCACCTGATGCGAAGAACTGACTCATTGGAAAAGACCCTGATGCTGGGAAAGATTGAAGGCAGGAGGAGAAGCGGACGACAGAGGATGAGATGGTTGATGACATCACTGATTCAATGGACATGAGTTTGAGTAAGCACCAGGAGTTAGTGATGGACAGGGAAGCCTGGCGTGCTGCAGTTCATGGGGTCGCAAAGAGTTGGACACAACTGAGAGACTAAACTGAACTGAACTCAGAGGAATCTGGGTGAAGGATAAATATGAATCTTTGTAGTATTTTTTGCAACTTTTCTAAAAGTCTGAAATTTTTTCCCATAACTTTATTTTTTATTTTTTGGCCACACTGTGTGGCATGCAGGATTTTAGTTCCCTGACCGGGGAATCAAACCCATGTCCCCTGCAATGGGAACACAGTCTTAACCACTGGACCACCAGGGTGGTTGCTGACGTTCTTTTTTCAAAAATATTAGGGAACTTTGCAGGATGTCAATGTCACTTTCACCCAAATTTATACATTACAGAATTCTGTTTTCCTCCACTTTTATAAATTATGACAAAATGTTGCTGCCAGTCTCCTGTGGCTCCTCTTACCCCTTGGTTCCTCAAAAGCCCTAGTGGGCTCTCACATCCCCTTCACCAAGCCTGGCCCGCCCACACTGGTCAGAAGATGGAGCAAATGAGGAACCCGTAATTTTGGTTTCTCTTTTTATCATTATCTTACTATATTCAAATGAGGTGCCTATCCTTACTCTATTCTTCCTGCTCCAAAGCTAAACTAAAATGCACCTTTTGTGGTGCAAAGCATTTTCCTAAAAGTTCCAGGTCAGTCTGGGCTCAGCAACCCCATGCCCTTTTCTCGTATCTTTGGGTCACTCTTTTCACTTGAGCTCGGTTTGGTGCCCCGTACTTCCTTCTTCTCCCTACATCCTTTCCAATAGTTTAAAAAACAAGGTTGATCTAGCTATCTATCTAACTACCTATCTACCTATCTTTTCATGAAACCAAGGTATGCAAGGTCATTGCAGAAAAGCAGAGAGAAAGAAAACAATCACCTATCACTTAAATATTATAACCACCATTCCCATTGGGTGGTCTTTCTTTTCACTCTTTTTCATTCATCTTTTTTTTTCCCGTGATGGTGACATAAACATCTTCCATTTTATTACAAAGCCTTTGTAAACATTATTTTAGCTAGCTATATAATAGCCTGGCAAGCAGGTTCAGCATTAGTTACTTAACCTTCCTTCCATATAATTGGACATGGCAGTGTTTTCTACTTTGGGGTTATTGTAAATAATGCCTTCATGGATATCTTTGTTCATACTCCCTTCTCTATATTGCAGGTAAATTCCTTAGGACAGAGCCTCTAGGAAATTACCAGGAAAAAATAAAAACTTCTTAATAAGTGCATTCTCTTTTAAAGATTAAACCCAGACAGCTTGTTTTACCCACCACTGGGCAAAACTTCATGAACAGGAAAGTGAAAGTCGCTCGGTCGTGTCTGACTCTTTGCAACCCCATGGACTATTATACAGTCCATGGAATTCTCCAGGCCAGAATACTGGAGTGGGTAGCCTATCCCTTCTCCAGCAGATCTTCCTGACCCAGGAATCGAACCGAGGTCTCCTGCATTGCAGGCAGATTTTTTTTTTTTTGCAGGCAGATTCTTTACCAACTGAGCTATCAGGTATTCCCCCATGAATAGGAAAGTATACAACAATTTTGTGAATACATAAAGTATTTGCTTGGGAAGATAAAGCAAACAGGACTCATGATCATTGCTCATATTTGTTCAGCTCTTTGCACACTTCCTTAATTTGATTGGACAGTTCAGTGGGCTTGACAGGTATTGTTCCTAATTAAAAATAATCATGCAAGGGATAAAGTATGAGATGTAAGGTATGAAACAAGTGTTAAAAATTGTGTTTCCAAGGAAGGAGATGGTGAGATGAATGGAGAGAGTGGCATGGAAACATATACACTACCATATGTAAAACAGATAGCCAATGGAAGTTTGCTGTATCACACAGGGAACTCAAACTGGGGCTCTGTAACAACCTGAAGGGGTGTAAAAGGATGGGAGGTGGGAGGGAGGTTTCAAGAGGGAGGGGACGTATATACACCTATGGCTAATTCATGTTGATGTATGGCAGCAAACCAACCAATATTGTCAAGCAAGCATCCTTCAATTAAAAATAAATATTTAAAAACTGTGTTTCCTGAGTATTCCCTAGGGGTCCAGTGGTTAAGGACTCCGTGCTTCCACTGAAGTGGGCCTGGGTTTGATCCTGACTGGGGAACTAAGATCCCACAAGCCAAACAGCCAAAAAAAATTATGCTTCTAAATATTTAGTGATATAAACTAAATATCACTATATATCAAGAGAGACACACAAAGATGCTTGTTATATAATATTAGTTGGAAAAGCAGGACACCAAGTTATATGGCATGAAGATCACTGGATTATTATTAGCATTTTAAAGGAGAAAGACCTGAAGCATATGCACAAAAATGTTGACAGTGGTTATGCCAGATAGTGAGTGGTTTAGTGGTCATTTTTTCTTCGTATTGACCTATATTTTCTGGATTTTCTACAACAAATATCTATAAATGTTTGTAAGGTGAAAATGAAAGATTGTTAAATGAAAAGCAAGGAAAAATGATACAATGCTTCCCCTAAGTCAAAGGGAGTGCATGGCTGATTAGCCACGGGGTGGATGGGAAGGAGTTGGTTTTGACAGAGTAGAAGGCCTTTACAGCCAGGAGTCAGAAAGGGCCCAACCAGCAAGAGAAACAACATAAATAGAAGCAGAGAGCCAGAACCTCACAGTCAAACAGGATTTAATGCCAGAGACATTATCTATTTGCCAAGCCACATTTTACAAGAACCATGTGAGACCAGACAAGGAAAATGACTTGTCATCGCCTAGATGCGTAAGTCAATAGCGCAGGGATGGTCGTGTTTCCAAAAAGATGGGCCAGGACAGTGAAGCAGCTGATGTAGGCAGGGGCAGCCTCAGCTAGAGCAAGAGAAATCTGGGACAGACTCAAAATGTGGCTGTAAGAATCAACAGAAAGGAGAACTAAACCCCTCTGCCCCCACTGGGATCTGGAAATACACAACAGGCAGTCATCATCTGTATGTGTATGTATCTGTGTGTCTGTGTGCGCACACGTGTACGTGTGTGTATGTGCGCGCACGCGCGCATCCATGCATGTCCATGCTAAAGACAGAGGGAGCTCCGGATGGTCTCTGGAAGCCCCTCCCTTCCAGCAGCCTATGATTTATAGATTCAAAGAACATCTAACAATAGACCACAAAGCATTCCCTTTGCCGAGCTCTGCAGAGGCAGGCAACAAAGCTCCAGTGATGGAGAGACAGGCAGAGCAATTGGAGCCGAATCCTAAGACACCTCTTCAGTTCTCTCTCAAACAAAAGCTGTTCTTGTACACCTGAACAAATTGCAATGACATAAAATCTTACAATGAAAAATATTTACAAGTTTGAGGCAGACGTTTTTATTTTGCTTAAGATGTTCTTTTTCCCTGTCTCAGAGTTCTAGAATCCTGTCCTGCAGAAAACTAGAATCCATGGCTATTGCCCCTGCACAGACACCCACCCCAGCCTAAGGAGCCCCCAAACAACAAAGCCAAGACAGAAAGGATGTGTTTGAGGAGACAAGGAAATGGGAATACTGGAAGACTGTCTGGAGAGTGGAAAACTGGACAGAAAGTTTACCTCGGAAAGTTTTCTGGCGGCAGCTAGGGAGAAAGGAGCGATCACTGAAACAAGTGAGACATCCTCCCCTTTTAAAAATAAAGCATGCGCACAGACAGATCAGGGCTGGCGATGACCCAGAAGCACAGTTGCAACATCACAAAGCTGCCAAGAAGGGAAATGGATTTTCCCAGTCATTAAAGTACTCACACGGTGACTTGCAGCCTTATTGGCGTCTCCCAGCAGTGACACCTGGCCTATCTGCAGGGGCTGAGCAGGAAGGGGCTTGGTCTCCAACCATCCCAGGAGCTAATGATCACACAGATTAAGAGATTAGAACGTTCGGTCGATTTTGTTCCCCTTCATTTTCAGTACGGCCCAGGGAAACAGCTGACAGCTTGGTACTAACAACCATCCACATTAGATTTCTCAATTCACCCCCATTGATAGGTCCCCCACAAAATGATCTGATTGACAACTGCGGAGACATCTGTGAATGCACGTGACCCCTGGTCCCTGGTTCAGAAGCAGACGCAGGATGGGGTCTGGTTGTGCTGAGGCGAGGAGGGGCGGGTGGGGAATAGACGGAGAGGTGCTACCTCCAACCCTCTCACTTCTGGGTTTGCTTGAGCTATTGGGCAAAGGGAGGAGGAAGTGAAAATGTGAAATAACTTCTGACCTATCTGAGGTCCAGACAGCTCTCCCACATCCTGCCCAGGGTGGGATTCAGATTTGAGTATCTTCAGAAATCTCCCGCCATCTGCAGCTGTTCTAAGGCACCATGGCTGAGAGTGTGGGCCCTGGAGGCAGATAGACCTCTGCTATTCAGTGTTGTCCAGGGACCAGCAGTGGGGCAAATCCAGGGAGCACATTAGGAATGGAGCATCTTGGGGCCCATCCCAGACTTGCTGAACCAAAGCCAGCGTTGAACAAGATCTCTAGGTGATTCACTCTTTGATTTCAGTCTGAATTTGGCAATAAGGAGTTCATGATCCGAGCCACAGTCAGCTCCCGGTCTTGTTTTTACTGACTGTATAGAGCTTCTCCATCTTTGGCTGCAAAGAATATAATCAATCTGATTTCAGTGTCGACCATCTAGTGATGTCCATGTGTAGAGTCTTCTCTTGTGTTGTTGGAAGAGGGTGTTTGCTATGACCAATGAATTCTCTTGGCAGAACTCTATTAGCCTTTGCCCTGCTTCATTCTGTATTCTAAGGCCAAATTTGCCTGTTACTCCAGGTGTTTCTTGACTTCCTACTTTTGCATTCCAGCCCCCTATAATGAAAAGGATTCAGTCCCCTATAATGAAAAGGACATCTTTTTTGGGTGTTCACTCTAGAAGGTCTTGTAGGTCTTCATAGAACTGTTCAGCTTCTTCAGCGTTACTGGTCAGGGCATAGACTTGGATTACCGTGATACTGAATGGTTGGCCTTGGAAACAAACAGAGATCATTCTGTCGTTTTTGAGATTGCATCCAAGTACTGCATTTCAGACTCTTTTGTTGACTATGATGGCTACGTCATTTCTTCTAAGGGATTCCTGCCCACAACAGTAGAGATAATGGTCATCTGAGTTAAATTCACCCATTACAGTCCATCTTAGTTTGCTGATTCCTAGAATGTCGATGTACACTCTTGTCATCTCTTGTTTGACCACTTCCAATTTGCCTTGATTCATGGACTTAACATTCCAGGTTCCTATGCAATATTGCTCTTTATAGCATCGAACCTTGCTTCTATCACCAGTCCCATCCACAACTGGGTGTTGTTTTTGCTTTGGCTCCATCCCTTCATTCTTTCTGGAGTTATTTCTCCACTGATATCCGGTATAATATTGGGTACCTACTGACCTGGGGAGTTCATCTTTCAGTGTCCTATGTTTTTGCCTTTTCATACTGTTCATGGGGTTCTCAAGGCAAGAATACTGAAGTAGTTTGCCATTCCCTTCTCCAGTGGACCACATTCTGTCAGACCTCTCCACCATGACCCGTCTGTCTTGGGTGGCCCCACACGGCATGGCTTAGTTTCATTGAGTTAGACAAGGTCCCATCACTTCATGGTAAATAGACAGGGAAACAGTGGAAACAGTGTCTGACTTTATTTTTGGGGGCTCCAAAATCACTGCAGACGGTGATTGTAGCCATGAAATTAAAAGACGCTTACTCCTTGGAAGGAAAGTTATGACCAACCTAGGCAGCATACTGAAAAGCAGAGACATGACTTTGTCAACAAAGGTCCGTCTAGTCAAGGCTATGGTTTTTCCAGTGGTAAAGTATGGATGTGAGAGTTGGACTATAAAGAAAGCTGAGCACAGAAGAATTGATGCTTTTGAACTGTGGTGTTGGAGAAGACTCTTGAGAGTCCCTTGGACTGCAATGAGATCCAACCAGTCCATCCTAAAGGAGATCAGTCCTGGGTGTTCATTGGAAGGACAGATGCTGAAGCTGAAACTCCAATACTTTGGCCACCCAATGCAAAGAGCTGACTCATTGGAAAAGACCCTGATGCTGGGAGGGATTGGGGGCAGGAGGAGAAGGGGATGACAGAGGATGAGATGTTTGGATGGCATCACCAACTCAATGGACACGGGTTTGGGTGAACTCTGGGAGTTGGTGACAGACAGGGAGGCCTGGCATGCTGCGGTTCATGGGGTCACAAAGAGTCGGACACGACTGAGTGACTGAACTGAACTGAACCAGGTGATCCAAACACACATTAAAATTTGAGAGGCTGCTCTAGGGCTCTGCCACCTACCAGCTATGTGGTCTTGAGTGAGTGACTTGACCTCTCTGAGTCTCAGTTTCCTCATCTGTAAAAGGACAGGAACATTTAATCCTTATGATAACCCTGGGAGTAAATAAGATAACACACACAGAGGGCTTAGCACAGCAGCTGGTACATAATACGTGCTCAGTCAAAAGCAGCCATAGGATGACTGCTCCCTTTTAATTTGTCTACCTAGTCTCTCCACTCACTTCTCTCTGCACCACCTCTTGAATCTATAGCCTCCCACCTCTCTGGGGGACTCCCGCAGCAGCCTCCAATCTGGCCTAGAGGACGCTCTTTGGCCTCTTACACAGTGCCCCACACTATAGCCACAGTGATTATTCAAAGTGCAAATTTATTCACATCTCTACCCCACCCCACATACACACTTCAAGATTTCCAACACTCCCTGTGAGGCCCACAGGCACAGCAAGAATGGGTGAGACACTTACCTACCGCACACGTGTATGCTCTTGGTGCGGGGTCTGAAGGCAGACAAAAGAAGCTGATGGAGACGGTCACAAGCAACTCTGAGCTCTGCCACTGTACTGAGGTTGGCCCCCCAACTGTTAAGTGAAGGGCCCTCCCCACCCTAGTCTATCAAAGACGGGGCCTCAGGGTGGAGGCAGGAGATGGGGACAAAGGTGACTGACAACAGGAAAGACCGCAGCACATCTGTGAGTGAAATTCCAAGGGGAAATCATTCAGTGAGGTGATTTGGAAGAAACTGAGTATAAACACCACCCAAGAGCAGCTAGCTCTACCATTTCCACTGTGCTTTGCCTTCCTGATTTGAGTCTTATGATCCTGGGGTGAGGCAGGGTGGGTGTCACCATCACTCCCATTCTACAGAAAAAGAAACTTACACACTACACACACTACACTTACACACACATGCACTTATGGAACATACAGCATGTGCCAAGCACCATGATAAGGGCGCTTGTACGTACTAGCACATATAGTTCTTACCACAGCTCTGAGAGGCCTTCTCAAGGAGGAGCTAAGGCAAGGAGGATAAGAG
The DNA here is from genome assembly GCF_023699985.2 of Odocoileus virginianus. NCBI lineage: Eukaryota > Metazoa > Chordata > Mammalia > Artiodactyla > Cervidae > Odocoileus > Odocoileus virginianus. The sequence goes on along the minus strand of NC_069703.1, from coordinate 36,645,123 downwards.
CCTGGCTTTGGGTCCCAGATTTCCCTAGCTGTGTGCCTTTCCTTAGACAAGATACTTAACCTCACTGTGCCTCAATGATCTCATTTGTTTAAAGATAATGATACTGTTATATTATGCTTAATATATATATATTAAGTGGGTCATCAGTGTTTCACATATATGTCAATTCTTTTAATCTTCACACTAATTTTATAAGGTTAGTATATCATTACTCCCATTCTCGTATGAGGAAACTGAGGCACAGGCCCAAGTGTCACATCAAGTAAGTGGCAGAGCCAGGATTCACACCCAGACAGTCTACACTCTTGGTCACAATACCCTACGCCTCTCATGTGCTATGCTTAGTCGCGCAGTCGTGTCCAACTCTTTGCAACTCTGTGGACCACAGTCCGCCAGGCTCCTCTGTCTGTGGGGATTCACCAGGCAAGAATGCTGGAGTGGGTTGCCATGTCCTCCAGGGGATCTTCCCAACCCAGGGATCAAACCCAGGTCTCCCGCATTGTAGATGGATTCTTTACTGACTGAGCCACCACGGAAGCCCAAGAACACTGGAGTGGGTAGCCTATCCCTTCTCCAGGGGATCTTCCCAACACATGAATGGAACCAGGGTCTCCTGCATGGCAGGTGGATTCTTTACCAGCTGAGCTGCCAGGGAAGCCCATGCCTCTCACAGAATGGAGTGATTACCATGCCTGCCTCCAACAGGGCTTTAAGGACTGCAGTCGTCCCTTAGTAGCCAGGACCTGCCACGGATATCAATATCCACAGATGCTCCAACCCCTTATGTAAAATGACTTGGTACAGTTGGTCCTCCTTATCTTTAAGTTCTGCATCCATGGATTCACCAACCTCAGAATGAGTCTTGGTTGGCTGAATCCATGGATGTGAAACCCATGGATACGGAGGGCCGACTGTAATTACAAGGCTAGGCATTCGGCGCAGCTCCCGGCAAAGAGAAAACCCTGTCGTAAGCATCAGCACTGGTGGCTGCGGCCGTGGGCTCCACATTCATTATCTTTCCAAGACTGGAAAAGGCAGCACCATACATCTGAAACCTCCGAGTCCTCTGGAGTCTCTTTCAACTCCACACCTCATGTTCACTCTCCAGCAAGTCTGTCTATGATATCTCTGATTCATCTCTTTCCCAGCTGCCTCCCAGCCCACCACTGTGCCTTAACCTCAGCTCAGTCTCCCTGCTTCCTCTCTTGCCCCTGCTCTTGCATCCTTGGTCTATATATCCACCAGAGTAAGCCCTTTAAAAATGCAAGCCTTTAGGGACTTCCCTGGTGGTCCAGTGGCTAAGACTCTGTGCTCCCAATGCACGGAGCCCAGGTTCAATCCCTTGTCAGGGAACTAGATCCCACGTGCTGCAGCTAAGAGTTTGCAAGCTGTAACTAAAAAAAAAAGTAAAGATACTATGTGCCACAACTCACACCTGGTACTGCCAAATAAATAAAAGAAAAAATCATTTTAAAATGAATAAAAATAAAAATTGTCATTGTTTTTGTTCAGTCGCTCAGTCATGTCCGAATCTCTGCGACCCCATGGACTGCAGCATGCCAGGCTTCCAAGCCATTAAATGTCATTTCTGTGTAAGAGCTTCCAAGAGCTTTCCAAGGCAATGTGCCTGCAAGGCTTGCCTCTGACCATTTCCCAGGCCCCTTCCATTCTCCAAGCTTCAGCCTTTGGATAATATCTCAAATGCACACAGCACCTTCCCACCTAGGGCTTCAGAATAATGGCCCCCAAAGGTGCCCATGTCCTAGTCCCTGGAACTGGTAAGTATGTATGGTAAAGTGGAACTAAGTTTTTAGATAGAATTAAGATTAGTAATCAGCTGATCTTGAGAGGGGGACATTAGCTTGTGTCATCCAGGTAAGCCCAGTGGAATCACGGGGTCCTTACAAGTGATAGAGGGAGGCAAGAGTGTTAACATGGTGAGATGTGAAAAAGACTCCACTGGCCATCACTGGCTTTGAGGAGGGAGGAAGGGGCCATAAGCCAACGAACCTAGGGAGCCTCTAGGAGCTGCAAAAGGCCAGGGAATGGATTTTCCCCTGGAGCCTCTAGGAAGGAATGTGACCTGACCAACACCTTGATTGTAGCTCAGAAAGCCAGTCCTGTTAGACTTCTGATCTCCAGAAGCATAAAAGAATAAATTTGTGGATTTAAGTCATTGTGTGATTGGTGACTACAACAATAGGAAACTAATATACTGCTTCAGCACCTTAGCATTTCCCAATGAAAAACTGAATGAACAAACCCCACTCGGCCTCCAAACCACTTTCTACTCCACCATAACCCTTTTTCTGCAAAAGGAGTTCTAAGGTTCTGGAGCATAGGTACCGGCATTCTGGAATTCACTGTCCTACAGCCTCTTGCCTTCCATCAGTGACAGTACTTCAGACTTCTGCAGGATAATAATTTCTTTCATGTCTGCCTCCCCTGCCCTTGAACTTTGTGACCTATTCACCAACGCAGCCTCAACCTCCTAGCACGAGGCTGGCCCAACAGAGGAAGTCAACAAAGCACATTAGTAATAGTAATGGCCACGTGTGTTACCTCTGTTATCCAGTGGTGGACACGAGCACCAAGCCTGTGCGGAGCCCTGGGCTAAGCCTTTCAGGAGCATTTCATCCTACACCAACCCTGCAGGGTGGGTTACCTTTGCGTTCTCCCTATTTCATAGGGTGAAGGAAGCAGCTGAGTCCTGAACGGTTAAGTAACTTGCCCAAGGATGCAGAACAAACAGTGGCAGGGCCAGGCAATGGATCCAAGAAGACCGCATGGGAGTCTGCACACTTAATCACAACAGCGCACTGCTTCCCACTCTACAGCCTTCCCAGGCAAGATGAGCGTCTCCTGTTCCCAGCATTTGGGGGCCTGTAGCTGGCGTGTGGCAGAGCCAGTGTTTGAAGCTGAGGTCCGACTGATTCAAAAGGCTGTGTCCCTTCCCATCTCACTAGGCTGCTTCACTGTCCAACGAGTGAATGAACAAAACATCAACCCAGCACCTCTGGATGGCACGTGGCACACAGAATCAAAAAGAGGACCGGCTGCTGACTAGTGCCACGGGGCCCATCCTGAGGACCGCTTCTTTTTGAAAACAAGCAGTGTCCAAATTTCTAGTTCCCGAAGGCTCAGTCTGCTGAAAAGGAGGGATGACCTGCTTCAAAGCTGCCCCAGCAGAGGCTGCGGCCTCTGGAAACGTGAGAGAGGCAGAGCCAGCACTTTGTCTAAATGTTAAGAATTTTTAAAAAGAAAGGGGAAAAAAACCAGGTTTATGTGAAAACAAGGAACATGCCAAAAGGAGTAGAGAGATGGTGACTGAAGTGCGGAGAGAGGTCATCTGTGTCGCCAGGTTGTCTAGGAGGTAATGCCGTTTGAAATCTGGAAGATAAGCCTTGACAACCAGTTTCTAAAGGCTGTTAGCGGCATCTCTGTGACAGCAAGGGGCCTCGGTGACCTGTTTCAAGGTCTTCGGGATATGCATGGAGACCTTCAGCCTAGGATGAGAACAAAAGACTTCAGGAGGACAGGAGTCTTGTTTTCTAGGCAGTGTTGCCATCTCCTGAGGAACCAGGTCTCAGTATAGAGTCCTTAGGACCCCATTTTTGACTTATGCATCTAGAACCATGTGAGACTGCCTACACTTCACGGTGATTCTCCTTGGAGCCAAAAAAGGATTAGTACTGTTTCCCTTGGAGATACCATTCCTAGACCCAAGAAGGAGGCCTGAGAGCCACTGGATACTCCTAGACAGTAAAGGGCCCTGTTTCTTGTCCAGTAAAATTGTTTCAATCAAGGCTTGGAGAATGAGCCAGTATTTACTGAGCACCTCCCTGAACCAGCCCCTTCGCCAGAAGTTACCATATGCTTTATTTCATTTAATCCTCCACTGCTATTCTGGGAAGCAGGTTAATACCGACCCATTGACTCACAGAGGTTTGGTAACTGCTCCAAGGGCACACAGCCAATCAATAAGTGGAAGGTTTGGATGTAAACCGAGGTCTGATTCCAATCTTTGCCTCTTCTTGTTCCTTTCTCGACCTCCCTTCACCTGACATCCATTTAAAAAAGCGTGTACTGAACATTTTACTATGTACCCCATGTTCTGGTACATGCAGCAGTGAACAAGACAGACAAGGTTCCTGCCTTTATGGCGTGGATACCCTCGTGTGGGCAGATGGACAATAAGAAGGAGACAGATAAGCAAGGTAATTCTGAATAGTGATAAGCACTGTGGAGAAAAATCAAGCAAGGGATTGGGAGAGAGGATGATTGAATGGGTGGAGGTGGCCAAGGAAGGTCTCCAGACAATAATTGAGCTGAGATCTTAATTAGTATCCAAAAAACCCCACCAAATTCCTCCTGTTTCCCACATGTAGCCTGAGACATGCATTTGACTTTTCTCTTTATTCCCTCTAGTCCCCCATCAGCAGAGATTCCAAAGTACATATTTTCTTTTTTGGGCTAGAATGCCTTGCGAAACCCACTGATAAGGTTACCTGTTCACACCAGGAGAGAGAATTTCAAAGCGGTAAGCAGACCTGCTCAGCCTTACAAACACCATATAAAGACAGGTCCTGGGGCTCATTTATCCTATGAAGCCAAGGAGCTGCCACCCCATAAGCACTCCTTGAGTCTGCATTAATCAGACAGCTCGACGAAGGTTTCCTTTTCATTTTTCTAGGTCTGTGATGATGGATGATGTGTGGCGGCACTTCTGGATCCATAATCAGGGGGTGGTGGTGTTTTCTCACTCCTACAAGACTAAGCTTCATGGGACATTTAGGACATCTTCCTTGACAGTGCTGAGCTAAAGTGCTGTATCCTTGAAAGGATGATTGCAGCCCTATTATAAAAGATAACCTAATCACACGGGAGAGAGTAAAACATCAAGCAATTTGATTTCAAAACTCTGAAATAGAAGACCAAAGAATAATTAACTATGAGAACCACAAGGCTCTAATCTTGAAGAACTAGTGGGACAACCAGGAATGACAGAAAACTTAGATCTTCGAGCTTCACAGATCCTTGAATTGTTTGAATGATCAGCATCAGAGCTCCCGCAGGCCTTCAGCTGGCTTGTGTGTGAGCTTTCTCCTCCCACCCCCTCAAGTCCGCACCCCCCAACACACACTCTCAAGTAACCAAGTGCGCCTGCCCCACTCGGCCATTCTGGCTTCTAGTAAGAAGGAGAAGACTTGCTCTCAGCGGCCCCCAGATCTCGGCTTCCTGCTGGGGCTTGTACGCCTGCTGCAGGGAGGTGGCAGTTCCCACAGAGCCGGCAAAACAGACCCTCTCACAGAAAGGAGACAGATGGACTGACGGCCAGTGACAGGTGATTCGATAAAACCTTCACAAGATTCCTCTTCCTTGTATTCGCTTTTGAGGTACAGCTACGGGTGACGGTGGCTCATGGGGGCTCTTTCATAAATCTCAAAGACAGGCCCTTTTAGACACTGCCTACAAAGGAAAGCCCTTGGTGAGATTTCTGTCACCGACTGCCATATATTCTGTATAAAGGAGAAAACCATCATGTTTTCCCAATTTTGAGCACAGTGGCTGAGAGAAAAAAGAAAAAACATCGCCTAAAACGATGTCAGTTCAGCTGGCAGGGTTGGGGCCAGGGCCAGGGTCTTCTCCAGCTGCTGTTAATAAAATAACAACCCAGTCTTGGGTGCCTTTTTTAGGAAGGGTGGCTTTGACTCAACATGCTGACCCAAGAAACTGCTCTTTTTTTTTCTTTTTCTGAGCAAGAAGAGAAGGGAAATTCTTCTTAGTTTCACCATGGAGTTTGTATTCCATTTGTGGACCCGAGAAAGATGTGATAACCATTCACTCTCAGATCTGACTCCGGGCCTGGTTGGTACACTTAAAATGAATAAAAGAGATGAGCCTCATTAGCTGGAATTCAACGGGCCCCTCGTGGATGAGAAGTCACTAAGTGAGAAAGCTTCATTCAAGGGCGATGAAAGGGGGTCAAGGATGGAAATGACGCAAAGGAGAAAATGAAAATGCATGAAGTTTCCTGAGTGATTTGCTGTGGCTATTTAAACCATTAAAGTCTAAACCCTCTTGAGGTCAGGGAAAGAACCAGTGGAAAATCAGTGGTACATTTTAAAATGCAAAGCATCTCTAAACAGCTATTTGATTAGGTTTTTATCCAACTAGACTACGATAATTAGCAAATGCCTGGGAGATGAGATTTAAATATGCCAATCAGCCCATCTCAAGAGTTTAGCGTGAACAATGTAGAATTTAATTATCCTTAAGCGATCACCACTTTGGCGGGGTTACAGCCTTAATAGAGATCTGAAACCCAAAAGATGACCTCTCCTCAGGCCTGGAGCAGCTGCTTTCCCACTTAAAAAAAGAGAGCAATCCCAGGTGTTATCTGAAAATTCCACCAGTGTGACCTTTAAAGAGAATGATTTGGAGTACTTCTAGGGATAACTCTGCCACCATTTCTTCCACTAATGGGGCAGTTTCAGAAGCAGCAGGGTGGTGGAGATAACTGACTTCACGGAGGTGCAATCAGACTCTACCTGCAATACCTAAATTGCCATTTTCCCCGTCAGTGACCATTTCTTAGGTTGAAACTCATCAAAAGCTTAAAGACTCACAACTTCTGGCTTCTCGTGCAGTCAGATGGGACATGCAAAATGGGACCTGAACTAGAGATTGGCCTAAAATGGGATTGAACGCAACTTGAAGAAGGAGAGAACACAGCTAACTGTTGAGGTGCACTTTTCTGTCTTGCTACCTCAGAATGTGGCATCGTGAACTCTGGTTAAATGAAGTATTTTCAATGACTCAGGTTCTCATCACAATGGGTCCATTTTTCACCCCACAGACTGGGCTTGACTATCTCTCAAAATAGCTTTTTAGAATATTGTGATGGCAAAATGGCTAAGAGCAAGGAAGCTTTCACTTCTTCAGCCCGTAACTATAGAAACATGCATGTCTTGGGCACAAAAGGACATTACCAGGCAACATGACAAAAATGAACAGTATCAATAACCATCCCATAGTATCAGTTTTTTAATTATAGATGACTGCAAGTACAACAGATCCTGACACAAACGGGTATAATGGAGACGTGATCATTTCTCTGCTTCTTTGTCACCAACTCTCCTCCTGTCTACACATGGCCCTGCACTTGCATGAACTGCAGAGGCCTCTAGTTGACCATCGGCCCGTGTCACTGGCCATAACTAACTGGGCCAGCACTTTCTTGACAAAGTTCTCACAAGTGATAATTAAGTCCACCAGCCTCACTTATGAGGTCTGCTCACAACTGAGCAGTTCATACATACATTTGCATGTCTAACAGTGACAGATTCTCCAAGTACCACTGGCTGGCGTCTGGGCCGCCAGCACTCTAATCATGAGATAAGTATCTCCTTATGTGAGCGCCTTGAGTCACAGCCTCTGCCCCGGGAGTCTTCACCTTTTCTTTTAATGGAACAGTGTTTTGCAATTTCAGCTCCATCTATCAGGCGCCTCCATTGTCTACTAATAGAGTTTACAGAATCCTATTCCCTGTTCTAGGGCCAGGGCCAAGAAATCTTCCGTCGTTTCTGTAAGTCCAAGAACATTGCAGATGCACTATAAACTGAATTTGAACTTGGTCCACCATTGGCTACCGACCTCAGAATGTGACAGCAAGGGTTTTAATTCATAATTAGATGTTGACCAGACATATTACCTGCCAATGGTACCTTTGCCTACTGCATCGCACAGGAGAATAATGTTCAGTGTGGGGATACATGGAAAGAGAGAGCTCTCCTGGGAAGCAATGTTTTGCAAAATCTATTTCCTTGACAACTGTTTTCCAAGCAAAAGCTAGTACTGCAGATTTTCTCTCCAATGATTTAAAACTATTCTGGTGTCTAAAAATCAACATTGTCAAATGACCTAATGTGAAAAATAGGGATTTAAATAGAAGAAAAAAAATTATTTTTTAAATTCTAGAGTTGAACATTTTAAAAGGTAGGAATTCACATGTACCATAAGATTTGGGGAAGAAAGGGTGGTAATGAGCAGAAGGTGGGCAGTATTTAGTGGTAACCACATTAGGAATTAGTGACATCGGTGACCATGGAGAAGAATGTGGAGGACAAACGGGCTGCCATGCTGGTCCCCTCTATCCAGAATTGGAGGACTAACCTAGTCTCTATGTGGAATACAGCCTAGACCCCTTCTGAGGTTTAAGGAAACTCCAAGAACTAACCCATTAGCCTCAGGTCTAAGTTAAGTTCCTTAAAATTATACAACCTCTGATTTGCTGGGGCTTCCCTGGTAGGTCAGATGCTCAAGAATCTGCCTGCAATGCAGGAGACCGGGGTTTGATCCCTAGGTCAGGAAGATTCCCCTAGAGAAGGAAGCAGCAACCCACTCCAATATTCTTGCCTGGAAAATGGACAGGCATGGACAGAAGAGCCTAGAAGACTACAGTCCATGGGGTTGCAAAGAATCGGACACGACTAAGCGACTAGCACTTTCACTGATTTTCTGAGACAGGCCCAATTTCTACCCCATTACCAGACAACGTGTCAGACACCACGTTCTAAGTTTTTATTGGGAAAATGATCTTATGGAGCAGTGGCCCTCCAGGTATGGATAGAACCACACTCCTAGGGCCAGGACAGGTCAGTGGTATGGAGAACGCTACCATTCTCTGCTCAAGCTGACCCTCTACCCTGACGACGTCAATGAAATTTTTAGTTTGACTCTACACAGGTCAAGGCAAGTCAGGACAGTTTTTAACATACCCAGCTACTTATTCAATCCTACTATCTCCACACAAAGGCCTGAATGTCAAGAACCGTGTGAGCTACTGGGGCTGCAGAGGGATAGGACTGGCCTACGGTGGGGAATCTTACTTTGTAAAGCAGGGTTCTTGCCTTGGAATGGAAGCTTGTGAACTCCTTGAAACTGAACATAAAAACTGTGTGTGTGTGTGTGTGTGTGTGTGTGCATGCCAGGGGCATTATTCTGGGAAGGAAGGTTTATAGTATTTAACAGATTAGCATAGAGGCCTGTGACCTAAGAAAGATTAAAGAAAGTGAAAGTAGTGTCCGACTCTTTGTGACCTCACAGACTATAGCGTACCAGGCTCCTCCGTCCATGGGATTTTCCAGGCAACAATACTGGAGTGGGTTGCCATTTCCTTCTCCAGGGGATCTTCCCAACCCAGGGATGGAACCCGGGTCTCCTGCATTGTAGGCAGATGATTTACCATCTGAACCAGCAGGGAAGTCAAGAAGGTTAAGAATCACATAAAAGTTATCATGTAAATTGCTGCTTTCTGTCATAGATGCCTCTCCAGAGAGAAGACATAAGAGAATGCTATGCCATGGAGGTAAGGTTTGGGCAGGACCTTGACAAATGCAAGAGTTTGGCTGTACCTGCAGCGAGTTGGAGAAGGAAGGCTTCCTTCTTCCAGCTCAAGCCACTCCCTCCAGATGCCCTCTGGGCTTCTCAACTGCATGACTCTCCCTCCTCCAAGCTTATTCCCTCCTCCATTCACTTATTCAACAAGCTCTTTCTGATTGCCTTCTGATGCCCAGCCCTGTGAGCGAACCAGACATGGGTGCCTGCCTGCCTGCCCTCCTCAAGTTGACATTCTTATAAGAGAGACAAGACATCCATCAAACATGCACTCAGATACTTAATCACTGCAAAATGAGATCAGTGCTAAGTAGGGGGAGAACAGAGAAAGCAGCAACTGGATGCCTGTGGGTGGGGGCTTGATTCCAGAAAGAGGAAGAAGGCTTGGGGTGGGGACTGGGTGGGGAGGCATTCTGACCGCTGTGCTCCCTGGCCGTCAATCTGGATTATAAACTGCCCCACAAATCTGAAAATCCCTCAAGGGGAGAGGTCTCGGATCACAGGCTTGGCAGCTCAGAGAGCTTGCGAGCACCTGGCTGGGTAGGCATTTGTATTTGCTGAACAAACAGAGGTGTGAATCAGCAGGCTATCCTGTGATATTTCTTATATTAAATATTTTAAGCCCTTTCAGGTGCAAAGGTCTCATTTTAGATCTCCTTCATTCCCGAAGCACAGAGAACAGCTAACCATTCTTGAGGCAGGGAGGATGTATCCCATTTTCACAAACTTCAAAGAAACTGATTTTGCTTCCCTCTTCCTGGCTCCATCCCAAAAGCTGTTTCAATATTCAATCCCCGGCCTTCATTCAAGTTCCAAGCCTTTCCCGCATGACTCTGCTCAGATTCTGTCCTCCTCGAGATGAGGCTCGTCCCCAGCAGCTCAAAGTTGAAAGACAGAACCGGAATGGAGGCAGAGCTCACCCTGGGAAAAGGAGATCAAGACTCAGAGAGGGAGCTTTCGTGCCTTGGAGGAGGGAAGGGTCTGAAAATGGAGTTATTCTGCCGATTGCCTGTTTTGTTCACTGCTGGGTCTCTGGCGTCTGGCACACAGTACACAATATGTATTTGTTAAGTCAATGAGCCAGTGAATGAAAGGGGACTGAAGCATGCCAATCAAAGGCAGGGAGCCGGTAGAACACTTGGACCAGCAGCAAACCCTGTGATGTGCTGACAAGAGGTGGAGTTCCCACACAATCACTGGTCAATCCTTTTGTTTACCTTAAATAGTAAGACATAAATGAAATAACAAAAGCATACCAGAATTTCAGTTGCTTGTCAGTGATAGGAGTGGATTCTCTGCTGAATTTTTGGTAGCAATAGTTTTTGAAAGCCAGGAAAATGTTATTTTCAACTCTTCGCGCTTTTTACAACACATGTTTAACGCCTACTCTGCACTATTAACATTTTCTCCACCACTTTCTTAAGTCTAGATAATCATCAAAACAATAAATAAGACCCTGATTTACAGGGTTGGCCAATTTCTGTGGTGTAAATATTCCCATACCAAACCTGTTTTGGGTAGAGACATACAGTAGCGTACCATTATGTACAGACACAATAGACACAGGTAATCTCAAGAGGTTATCTATTTATTATAGGTAAATAATAAAAAGTGGAGTAAGTTAGGGAGTAACGAGACTTGAGTATTTTGCTACCTTTGCTTTTAGTATAATTTCTTTAATTGTAAATTTATATATTTAAAAGTAATGGCTGTCTTAACAATCAGCTCACAAAACTTCTGAAAATTTAACAATAGCTCTCATGACTCAGCTCCAGCACATCACTGGGCACATCCCACTGGCAGACCCAGCCCGGCTTTGGGGTCACAGGAGATGTAGCATCCATGGACTCACCCAGGACTGTGCAATCAGAAAAGCTAGAAAGCAAGCTACTGTATCAGAGTTCATACGTGTGACTTTTATGATTAAAGAAAAGGATTTCTCTTGTACATTTCAGGATTTAGGGTTTCTAAAGCCGAGCCCCAGCACCCCCTCCCCCTACGGAGGAAGGGTATACGCCAGGCTATTCCCCAGAGGGACTGGTGCTGCCTTTTGGAGGGCTGGAGAAGGACGTACCAGCCCTGCGCTTTTTAGGTTGTGAAGCACATCCTGTAGAAAACTGTAGCCTGAGGGCCAAATCAGAAGCTCCCCAAGTCAGCTGGGCGAGAGGTAGTCTAGATCTGGGGCGGGGTTGGGAGGATGGAGCCAGGGGAGCTACCGAGGTAGAACCACAAGCTGAGCTGACTCCACGGGGCACAAGGAGGGGAAACCAGCCCAGGAGACAATGATCTAGAACAAAGGGGCCCTGACTCGGCAGGCTGCCCAGGTGCCTTCTCAGCAACAGGACAAACCTCCCGGCCCTGTAAATTCTCCGTGGTTCAGCAGACGCAGAGGCTCCGAGTCCCAGCTGGGTGCGTGCGTGCGACACCAGGACTACTCAGGCAAGCCGGTGACTCCACACCCAAGCCCCCTGGCAGGTGCCAGGAATGAATACGCACCCTCAGCTCTACCAAGGCTCTCGCCCTTCCTACTGCGTCTCCCCTGAGCCTCAGGCTCAGGAACGAGGTGGGTTGTGCAGGGGAGACCGGGTCCCTCTCAAACAATGGTCAAGCTGAGATTTCGGGGACACAGGAAACCCCAACTATGGGAGGGTGGGGTTTGGGGTTGGGATAAGGGTGGGGAAGAGAAAATGGAGAGAACAGGACTCGGGACCCCAGAGTCCTGCTCACTCTACTGTCTGCTACACCCTCTTGGACAAGGCCCTACCCACGAGTCTCAGCTTCCTCATCTGGAAAGAAGAGGCCACTTTTGAGGACTGTTTTAAAAAGTTAAAAAAAAAAAACTCATTTATTTGGCTGCACCAGGTCTTAGTTGCAGCACGTGGCATCTTCGATCTTCGCTGTAGCATGCAGGATCTTTAGTTGCAGCATGTGACCTCTTAGTTGTAGCATGTGGGAGCTAGTCCCCCGACCAGGGATCGAACTCAGGCCCCCTGCATTGGGAGTGCAGAGTCTTAGTCACTGAACTACCAAGGAAGTCCTTTGAAGACTATTTTAAAGACCATAAGAGAGAAAGAAGAAAGGCTATATGAAAACCAATGGATTAAGCAGATGGGAGGAACCTCAGAGAAGAGACAGGACATCAGGTTGGGGGGGACAGTGAGTTGTCTCCTTACCAGGCTTATTCCAATCCTGGGGCCACTGGCCTTCATTCCCAGGAAGCCGCCAGCCCCCTCTGCACTCATGCCAGCTCATAGACATAGTTTGTACATTTTACAATCAAGGGCAAAATGGGATCACCAAGGCTCCCTCTTTGGTTCTGCCATTTTCTAGTTGTGTGACTCTGGGCCCATGGCCTAACATCTCTGAGCCTCAGCTTCCTCAACTGTGACACAAGGAGAGCCATCTCTATCAGCTAGAACCACGGTGGAGACTAACAACCAATGGGAAAGGCCCACTTCCTGGCAGTAGTTACTGAGTTTTGGTTTTGATCGACTGACATTGGCTAGGCCAGCCAGAGTGAGACCAGGTGTTCTTGCAAAGCAGGGGACGTGGTCTTGCTTAGACTGATCAAGGCCTGGGGGCAGCAAAGCGGGCATGGGAAGAGAAAAGAGCGCAACAGGGGCCTGGCTGTACATGCTCCTTACGTGGGTGAGCCCTCAAAGTGGGCAGGTGTCTAGGAGGCAGGCCAGGCTGTGAGTGTGGCCATCCTTCTGTCCAGAGGCAGACCGCAGCCTAAGGTTCAATTCCTCCAAACACACTACAGGACAGGTGACTTGGGGTGCAAGTCACATGGGGTTCTTATTCTATAGTAAGGATGACACATGACGGGAAGGCAGTGGTAGCCGCTGATTACTGAGGCCAAAGCCCCCATGGGTAACAGGGCCTAACACGAGGTTACCAAGTTCCCCGGCCCTGCCTTCTCATTTCTCTATGGCTCTTGCTGTATCAATCTCTTTTCTGTGTGTTTGTCAAAGGGCAGCCCCCAGAGCTCCCCAATGGGACATAAATAGAACCGATGTACAACAAGCTACTATATTCTCAGCACTGGGAGTGGAAGGTCCTTAGTCTTAAAGTGACAGATGAGCAGGAAATTATTTCTTGCTAAAGAATAATGAAGACCATAAATTGCTGTGTATGGATGATTCACTAGAAGGTAAGCATCTCCCACTGAAAAAGGAAGGTTGCCACCACTTCAAGCCTCAGGGCCCAATTTCACCACTTCATTCCTCCACTTCCAGCAACCCTACCTGCCCCCCTCCTCTGCCCTCATAGCCCTTGTCCCTCCTTCTCCTCAACCTCTGGACAGACGCACGTGTTGAGGGCCACTTTCTCCATCGAAAAGTTCCTTTACTCCTAGGAAAGGATTTCCGGACACAGAACTGTTCACTGGGTAATGGTGAGCATGGCCATGACGGGCTCTTGTTTTGAAGGCTGAAGGCCCTGGGATCCATCTTCCGACCAGATCCCACACATGAGACCTTTCCTCTGCCTGGTTATGACCCAAATTGCTCTATCACTCCCTCTCTCTCTCCTCTGGGACTCCCACCTGATCAAGGGACCTAAACAGCAAGATGCCAGCGTGCTGTGATCAAACACGTGTCTGCATTTTCCACTTCTAACAGCACCTTCAGAGGAATCAGTACAATTAAGCAGATACAAGCACAGCCTGACATACAGCTAAGAAACACATGGAATTCCCTGCACGAGGTAGAGACCTAGAAGAAATTCAACACTGAGGCTTATTTATTTCAAATACAAAGTTGACCCCGTAGACCTGAGGAACGGGTTTCAGCTAACACTTTGCCAAAGCACTGCTAAAACGAGATCGCTCATCCTGGAGGAGGTGCCAGACGGACCTGTAGCTGTATGATGCAACGATGTCTTTTAAAAGGACAGGATCATCACAACCTATGACCGCCCCCCGCCCACTGGCTTTGTAGCCCACTGGATTCATCACCCCCACCACCCCTAGAAGAGGAAGCAGCTCCGGGGGACCCCCAGTCCAGGCCCTGGGCTGCTCTCCCACTCCCCAGGGGAGCTATCTCACACTGTCAGATTTAAGGATTTTTTTCTTGAAGTCAAACTGTAGCAAGAGAATTGAGGTTTTGGTGAAACTGAATTTCTTTCTGTTGTCTTATTAACCACTGAAACGAGTCCCTGAGGGAAAATTGGCATTTTCCAGAGGGTTTTAAACAAGGAAGAGATTTCAACCAATAGACTGGAAGTCAGCACTCCTGATCTGAAGCTGACAACCAAACTGAGGAGAGAAACCAGGAGTTGAAAAGGGGTGTGGGAAGAAGAGCCTGCCTCCGAACCAGCCTCACACTGCCCCACACATCAATCACCTCCGTCCCCAAGGGCTGGGGAAAGAGCCGGAGAAGAGTCTTCTGTTCATATTTGTCAAACTCAGCTCACTCCCATGAAGCCAAGGAAAGAGATTTAAACTATGCGTGTCAGTCGGTTCTGTGTAACGAAACCAGACATCTGGTATTTTGAGAGTCTCTGAGAATCGTGACGATGAGGCAAGGAGAGAGGGTCGTTTCTTCAGCTCATTCTCACCTTTCAGAAGGGGTGATTTTAGTCCTGGAGGAGCAGTAATCAAGCACACGTTCCCTAAGTTCCATGAAATCTAGGATTTGAGTAAGAGGCTGCAAGCCGGAAGCAGACTCCAAGACCCAGTCTGGGCCCCCCATTTCAGAGATGAAACTCAGACCTGGAGAAGTTAAAAGCCTTGCCCAAGATCCTATGGTAAATGAATCTCTTAATCCATGACCTTTGGGGATGAAATAGGCTGGAGCCCTCAATCAGAGACAGGCTCTAAGTTTTCTTTTCACTTTAAGACAGCCTAGCTCACAAGATGGTTTATTTCAAACCAATAAGGCCTAGCTTTGTTTTAAGCCACTTCAATGATCAGAGGACAGCATGTGTTCCAGTGAACTCCATGGCACTTTGGAACCACGGAAAATTTACAGCCTACACGTGAGAAGATTACAGCCCCTGGCATCAGCTGTCAAGTCAGGCTTCCCAATGTGGCCACACACAGATTAAAGCAGAAAACTCGTGGCGCATAAAGAAAGGACAATTATTTGCAGGAGAGAAGAACTGCTTTGGCATCAGCACAGTCCTGGGACCTGGGTGGGATCCCACCCACCCCATGGGATGGCGATTCCCTAACTCAGAGCCTGGATCCAGCCCAGCAGTGCCCCTTCAAATACAAGTCAGAACCACTTTCCTTTTACAAAGCCTATCTCTCTGGAAGGAGTCAGGTCCCTTGCGAATCTGTGCAGCAGCCTGGTCCCCTAAGACAAGAAGCTCTACACCAGATGAGACGTCTCTGACAGATCATCATCTGCAAAGGCAACCCCCAGGATACCGGCGTGCAGGAAGGAGAACTAAGGCTCAGAGGGTTTCATTTGTCCACGGGTGCACAGCCTATCAGTAAGAGAAAAGCGATTCTAGGCTCTGGGGCTGGGGGATGGAAAGGAATGGAGGACTCGGACTGAGGCTGCTGGAGGCCGCTGCTTGACAATCCTCAGAGCTCTCAGGGTTCTCTCTCTGTCCAGCCGGAAATAGATCAGGGTTTCTCAACCTTGGCATGATTGACATTTTGGGCTGGATACTTCTCTGTTGCGGGAGGCTGTTTTATACAATGTCAATGTTGATCAACATCCCTGGCCTGTGCCCACTGGATGCCAACAGCATTCCCAGTTACGACATCTAAAAATGTCTCCAGACAAAAGTTAGGGGAGGTGGGGCAAAACTACCCCAGCTGAGAAGCACTGGAAGAGACAGACAACGGGTTTCAGAGAGAAAAAGAGAGAGAGAGAGAGAGAGAGAGAGAGTGCGAGCGAGCAGTTCCCCAATACTGTCTTCCCAAACATGCATCCAGTCCCATTACTTCATGGCAAATAGATGGGGAAACAGTGGATGACTTTATTTTTTTGGGCTCCAAAATCACTGCAGATGGTGACTGCAGCTTAAATTAAATTAAAACACACTTACTCCTTGGAAGGAAAGTTATGACCAACCTAGGCAGCATATTAAAAAGCAGAGACATTACTTTGCCAACAAAGGTCCGTCTAGTCAAGGCTATGGTTTTTCCAGTGGTCATGTATGGATGTGAGAGTTGGACAATGAAGAAAGCTGAGTGCAGAAGAATTGATGCTTTTGAACTGTGGTGTTGGAGAAGACTCTTGAGAGTCCCTTGGACTGCAAGGAGATCCAACCAATCCATCCTAAAGAAGATCAGTCCTGAGTGTTCATTGGAAGGACTGATGCTGAAGCTGAAACTCCAATACTTTGGCCACCAATGCAAAGAGCTGACTCATTGGAAAAGACCCTGATGCTGGGAAAGATTGAAGGCGGGAGGAGAAGGGGATGAGAGAGGATGAGATGGTTGGATGGCATCACCGACTCAATGGACATGAGTTTGAGTAAACTCTGGGAGTTGGTGATGGACAGGGAGCCCTGGCGTGCTGCAGTTCATGGGGTCTCAAAGAGTCGGACACGACTGAGCAACTGAACTGAACTGAAACATCCCTCACTTCCTGTGCCTTAGAAAAGAGCCTGAACACTCAGCCAACTTCCCGTAGGAGCCAGACTAGAGGAACAGTGAGGCCAGCCACGGCAGTCTAGTCCTGGAGAAAGCAGCTTAAGACCAATACCCACTCTGACGTGGCCCCTAGGCTCAGGACCTTGACATCTACTGGAAACTCAGGGAGTCCACAGAGCTCCCCACTTGGACTGCATCTAGGGCAGGGTGGCAGACAACTAATTAGGAGGTATCTGGATGAGCTATGCACAGTAGCTGCATCGCAGCACAAAAAGATGGTATCCTGAGAGTCCCTTGCAGAGCTGGAGCCATGACCACCAGGGCTGGGGAATTTTCAGGAGTCTCAGCAGAGGAGATGCAATAGGAAACTAAGATTGATGTGCCAAGAACTCTGCTAAGCACTTGATACAGTCTCCAACCCTGAGGACGGTCCCATTGTACAGAAAAGGAAACAGAGGCAGTGGTTCAGCACCTTGTTTGGGGCCCCCTGTTCTTCCTGCATGTTGGTGGGAGGGCAGCCAAGCTCTGCTCAGGACCAAGCCACCCTTATGCATTGCCTCGTGAGGCTCTGGACCCGCCGTCAAGCCAGAGGAAAAGACAGTCTGACTCGAGGGCCGGCAGCAGGCTTCAGTCTTTGCTATATAGCCCTGTGCCAAGTGCTGCCAGCGGCTCGGCCCCGTGCCTGAGCGGGTGCTGGGGGCCTTCCAGCCCGGGGAGCGGGAACGGCGGGCGCCAGCTGGAACAGAACCTGAGAACACATTAGCAGAGTCTCACTTCCCAGGAGAACGCCACTCCGCCGCACTGAGCAGACTTCTCTGGCAGCAAGGAGGACTGGCAGAGTCCCGGTGTCACTCAGAGGAGCCCTCTGTTTCCCAACAGCAGCCCGGGAAGGCGGCAGGGCCCCCGGTGGGAGTCAGGGAGGCCTCTGCTGGGAACCGCTCGGCCCTTCCAGCCCCGGAATGAGTACAAGCTCTGCAGGGCAGAGCCGGGAATACGGGGTCTCCCGGGGTCAGCTAGGCAGACTCTTAGGAGCCAGCAGCTGCGATGAAGGGGCTGGCTCTGGGACACGGTGAAGGACAGGGAAGCCTGGAAGCCTGGCATGCTGCAGGTCAGAGTCAGACACGACTGAGCGACCGAACAGCAACACTGGAAAGAGAGCGCATGTGGCTCCGGGTGGCCGGGGCCGGGACGCGGGCCCGGCCATCTGGGTCTGCAGCGCACTCAGCGATGCCTGCGGGCCGGCCTCCGCCACTGCAGTTGGACAGCAGGGTCTCGCCCCCTGCCGCCTCTGCCACCGCGGCCCTGACGGGGCCCCACTGCGAACTCGCCTCGGATGGAACAAGACCGTCGCTTTTCTAAATCCCACCACCAGGAGGGGAGGACACCGGAGATAAGCCTCCTTAACCCCCGAGGCAGAGGTTCTCCCACAGGGCACCTCCTCCCTTCTTTCCCTTCTTGTCCTGGCTGGGGTGGGTATTAGAGTGCCCTCTAACAGGCCAGAGCCGGACACTGCTGAGCGACTATTACTCACTCGCTCACTCGCTAACAGGCCAGCAGGACTGTCTGCGGTTAAGGACAAGCAGGTTAATTCTGTGAGGCCTGCTCAGTGACAGGAGGCAGAAGGGCACGCGTTAGTCTCTCCCTGCAGAGAGCATCTGCCTTGAAGAAACGGAGCTTCTTTCGCCCTGGGTCACAGCCCCACAGACCCAGAAGGGACAGACACTGCCTGCCCCGAGGAGTCTTGGTCGCAGAGCTGAGTGTGGGGTGTCCTTCCCACCTGCCAGGAGGCTGCTCACAAATGCCAAGGGCAGAGCGGGGACAGGGTTCTGTCCATGTCTGCTACTCGCCGGGCAACGAGCAGCCAGGAGCAACCCTCCCGGCCTCCAAACAAGCCAGTGAGCTGGGAGAGAGGATTAAAGCACAGCTGAACAGCCAAGCAGCCTCAGGGTCCAGGCCTGGAAGAACCAAGAACCCTCTTGGCTCTCAAGCTGGGCAGTTTGTCTTTCCAACCAGCTGGGCCTGATTACAAAAGGAACCTTGGCAAGGGTAGGCCTGAACGTCCCCCTCTGGGACAGCAGAAAGGATGGGAGCGGGTTTCTAACCAGTACTTCAGAACCCAGTGGTGGCTAGCCTCTGGTTCTCGGCATCCACTGATTTCTAGAATGTTTGCCCATTAGTCGGTGGACCCCCTGTCAAGTGTTCGGCAGGTGGGATCTCTCCAGAACCAAGCTTCCCTCCCCGACTCCTGCTGTGATCATTGCCTCCCTTTCTCCCAAGCCAAGCTCCTCTAGTTCTCCTTTGAGGGGTTCTTATTTACTCAATGGACAAGAAGAAAATAAGTTTAAAAATAAACTCAGCTAAGAGCAATACAGCCTCCCTTTAGCCTTTGCCATAATACTGATTTGAAACAGGAGAGCCAGGTTGTCCGGGTGAGAATTACAGGGTGTGTGGATTAGGGAGGCAACCAAGCCTTCTTTATTTCTCTTCTGTAAGGACTAAATTGATATTTACGTGCACAGGCCAAGAGGAAAACGGGGCAACCAGCTCTCCTAACAGCCATTTATACATCCAAGTGTGGTAGATTTATCAGAGTCTAAAATGGCAGAAAGAGAACTCAGGATATGAAATGTCAGAGATGAGTTCTGTGCTGTGCTGAAGAGAGTGTCCAGTGGGTAGAAGGCCCTGTCCTTTGCTCGAGGAGAGACTTGGTTAGGCCACAGAGTCAAGCGGAAAATGTCTGACCTGGTCTCTCTCAGGGACCCTGAGTACTCCCCCCAAACTAGCTCAGAAGCAGCTACACAGAAGCAGCCTGGAGCTGCGGTTGTCACCGAGGCTGATGGGTCTCTTAGAGCCTCGGCATCGCAAGCACCAGGCACTGATTTGGGAACAAAAGGCTACAGACTCCTACGGAGTTCCTCATCAGATCCTTCAGCTCGCGGTAAAACGTACTCACCAAGGTCACAGCCCAGCAATGAACCAGATGCCTCCTCATCCATCCATCCCTTGAGGGCAGGAGAAATACATGTTGGGTAAGAAACAATGCTGAGGACCTGATTTATAAAGGCAAGGAGGACACTCTGTCTTGTGGCAGAAAAGACCTGCCTCTGTTCAGGGTAAGCAGAGACGCACAGGAGCCCAACCGCACTGGGGATGCACGCCTGTGTCCGTGGGGGCTGCCAGCATTTACACCCTCTGCTTTTGGACTCAGAAGCAGAGGTTCTGTCCCCTCCCTTTGGCATCCCAGCCTGGCCGGTGGCTGGTCTTCTTGGGAGCCAGCACAGCTACGGGCGAGATGGAGCACCCTGGCATCTTCAACATCAGAAGCAACAAGGCTGAAATATGCTCAACTTCGGCGTTCACCCTGTTATGCTGGACAGGAGCCGGCTCCTTCCCTCTTAGGCAGGCCAGCTGGAGAAGTGCAGCAGTCAGGCTCTCAGAACCCCAGGACACCCGAGGCCCCCGTGGGGCAGGGAGGCCAGCACTCTAGGACCAGAAACCACGCATGTACTGGATGCCAGAAAGAGAAGCCCCGAAAGCATCTCTTACCTGGGAAACAACAGCAGAGCCTCACAGGACACAGGGGCCCACAGAGAAATAGGGAGCAGCTGAGAATGAAAAGGACAGCTAGGCTCCCAGGCCGGTGTTCAGGGCAGGAGGTGGGGGTTCCCATCTCAGAGCTCACCATGGGTAAACTCTGACAGCAAGAAGACCCATCAGCTTGAACTACAGGACCATTAAGAATGGCTCCCTAGCTCCAAGACTGCAAAAGCAAGTGTAATCAAAGGGTCAGCCAGTATGGACCAAGGATCCCCCCTCAGTTGCCGGTAAGTCCAGAAATACAAGGAATTCTTTGCCCATAGCGAGGCTCGGTCAAGAAAGTCTACAGGAAGAGAGGTGAAAACAGGGCCAGGGTGAGCCAGACAGACAGGAAGGCACCAGCCAGACCTGGGTCCCCAAGGTCCTTCTCCACCTCTCCCCACGCTCTGTGGATTCACATCACCACTAGGAAAACACTGGGATTTCTGACGCTGAAAAGGTGCCTAAGTATTAAACATCGGCTTCCCTGGTGGCTCAGATGGTAAAGAATCCGCCTGCAATGCAGGAGACCCAGGTTCCATCCCTGGGTCGGGAAGATCTCCTGGAGAAGGGAATGACAACCCACTCCAGTATCCTTGCCTGGAGAATCCCCACATTCAGAGGAGTCTGGCGGGCTACAGTCCATGGGGCCGCAAAGAGTCGGACACGACAGAGCCACTGACGCTTTACTCTTCACTTTTAGTATTAAATATTAGCATGCTCCGTGTGCCGTCACATGGTGCGTTGGTCACAGCGACAAAAGCTGAAGCTCAGAGTCTCTGGTGGAAAACACACAGCATCTTCAGGAGACCTGCTCAGCCTGCACGTTCTGCAAAGAAATTGGTGCCAAGGGTTCTTAGACGAATTAAGTGCTTGCGAGCGGCAAGTGCTAGACAGTCTGGAAGGTACCCTTTCGGAGCTAGATGAAAACTCAAATCAAGAGTCCTGGGGTCCTTCCTGGTACGTGTCTGGCATGAAGGTTAAGAACAGTGCTCGTGAAATTCCTCAGGAAACAGAGCAGCTGATCTGGCTTCCACCATTATACCGTTGACAGGAAGCAGGAGACAGGTAGTCAGGGAAGAATGACACTTTGGGGATTCGTGTGACGACAATTAGCCAAGTTCTGCTCTGCTTCTCTTTACAAAGAAAACTTCCTTTCTCTTTGCTCTTGGAATGCCATGTCAGAAGAGAGACATTTCCATGGCAACCACATACACATTTAGTGATGTGTCACTAAATTTGTGAGTGCACAAAGGCACATTAGGAGACTTTTTGAATGTGGCAAGAGAAATAGATTTTCATAATTGAATGTTGCCCTCAAGTAGAGTTTACCATTTGCTGAAAGTCAAGGTTGCAGCTGGAGATGCAAAACTCTGCCTCGACAAAATTGAGGCTTGACCCAAAATTCTCAAAAAAGCAGACTTTAGGTGTGGGCTGGCTATTTAGAATGCTGCTGCCTGGAAAGGGGTTTAGATAGCTGGGGTGGGGGGGGGGGCGGCCAGGATAGTCTCGGCAGAGGCAGGAAGAGCAGATCCAGCTACTTGACCAGAGCCGAGAGAGAGAGCAAGCTCCCTGCATGCGAATCACACATGATCCTGATCCTTCCCCAGCATCTCATGACCCCAAAACTATCATCTGTTCTCACGAAGAGCGTGCAAGAAAAGATCAGCACCAATATCAGATAGCTTCCCCCAGGAGGAAAACAAACTGAAAAGAGTGCTGAATCTAGAGCTAGAAGTCCCAGGTGTGTGTCCTAGTTCTGTCTCTTCCTAATCACGGAAATTTGAAAACCATTCTTTTTCTCAGCTTCAATCTGTAAACTGGGAATGTGCTTCCTGATTACCAGGTGCTTCAAGGAGGCGGCAGACACAGAAGCATCACTATTAAACCGTAACGCTGACGATCTAGAACACTGTTTATACGGTGGCACTGGCTAGGCCCATGCACCCCGAAGGGGGCCTCTAGCCAGATGCAGGCCGGGCTCCCAGGGCACGGGTGCGGCGAAGGGGCCACCCCAACCCTGTCTGCAGCCTTTGGGGCTGCTGTGGATTTGTGCTGGCCTGACCCTGGGTCTCTCCAGGAGCTGGGACAGCCCTGAAGCATCTGCTCAGCTCCAGAGCCTCTGATGTCGGCCTTTCTGGCTCTCCCTGCCCCCACGTAAGTGCTAAGTATCCTAAGTCCTGAGCAAGTCAGTACAGCTGTCAGAGGGCCTCAAATATTCAATTCCACGCACCGGCCACCCCTCCCCTAATCTCTCTATTCTCCCCACTACCCTTCCCACTCGACTAGGCCTTGGCCTCCACTGCTTTCAGGAAAGAGAAGCCACCCTTGGAAAGTACTCAACAGAAGCTCAATTTTGGCTTTTGAGTTTCCAAGGGCTTAGGTCCTGGCAATGAGAGGTTTTCCAGAACAGTTTGAAGACCTGGAATTCCCCTGACACGCTTGATTCAGAACTTCACTTCTGTCTCAGGAGAGCACTCTGCTTTGGGGTAAGAGCCAGCACCTCCATTCTGGAGCCCAGTGAAGCACCCCCTCCCCATCACCGCTCCCCTCCTTCCCCCATCAGCCTCGCCTGGGAGCCGGGCTGGGCCTGCCTCAGCGCAGCCTGTCTCCCTGGGGAGCCAGCACCTGCCAGCATCCCAGGCTCAGGGCCGAACGTGTCCCACCCACAGACACCACCTGCATCAGCCCTCCTGACGCACCACGCGGCCCTTCCACCGCCCCGCCACACGTGCCCATTACACACTCCCGTCACACACTCCCATCACACACTCTCATCACACTCATCACACACTCCCGTCACACTCACTCCCCATCACACACTCCTGTCACACACTCCCATCACATACTCTCATCACACACTCCCATCACACAGTCCCCATCGCACACTCTCATCGCACACTCTCATCACATACTCCTGTCACACACTCCCATCACACACTCATCACACACTCCCATCACACAGTCCCCATCACACTCTCATCACACACTCTCATCACACACTCCCATCACACTCATCACACACTCCCGTCACACTCACTCCCCATCACACACTCCTGTCACACACTCCCATCACACACTCCCATCACACAGTCCCCATCGCACAGTCCCCATCGCACACTCTCATCACACACTCCCATCACACACTCCCATCACACACTCTCATCACACACATAACACATTCCCGTCACACTCACTCCCCATCACACACTCCTGTCACACACTCCCATCACACACTCTCATCACACACATAACACATTCCCGTCACACTCACTCCCCATCACACACTCCTGTCACACACTCCCATCACACACTCCCATCACACAGTCCCCATCGCACAGTCCCCATCGCACACTCTCATCACACACTCCCATCACACACTCCCATCAGTCCCCATTGCACACTCTCATCACACACTCTTGTCACACACTCCCATCGCACACTCTCATCACACTCATCACACACGCCCGTCACACTCACTCCCCATCACACACTCCTGTCACACACTCCCATCACACACTCCCATCACACAGTCCCCATCGCACACTCTCATCACACACTCTTGTCACACACTCCCATCGCACACTCCCACCAAACTGCAGCAGCTCAACCACCCGTGAGGGCTAGGCTCTGGCCTGCCCACCTTGCCCTTGTAAACTCCCAGTTCCCCAGGCCCTGCAGCCCACCCTGCCCACTCCTGACGCCACTGGTCCACCCTCCACTGAGGCTCACCCCAGAGAACCACTCTGGTTTATGCCGGAGGGGCTGGCACACTTGGCTCCAAGAGTCTCCACCTCCCCTCATACTGCTGATGAGAACATAAACATTTCCAGTTTCCCGCTGTGGAAAACTGGCAATTCTGCAATAAGGTAAACACAGAAGTACCACATACACATAAAAGTAACCTCTTACATATGTCCCCAAAGGACTGAAAGCATGTGTCCACCCAATAACAAGTACATGAATGTTCAGAGAAGCATTATTCATAATAATTGCCCAAAGTAAAGCATCCCAAATGTCCATCAACAGGTGCATAGATAAACAAAATGCAGTATATCCATACAAAGGAATATTATTCAGACGTAAAAAGAAATAAAGCTGACATGTGCTGCAACATGGAAGAACCCTGAAAACATCATAAAGGTCACATATTGTGTGATTCCATTTATGTAAAATGTCCGGAATAGAAAACGGCATAGCGACAGAAAGCGGACGGGTGGTTGCCAGGGGCTGAGGTGGGAGTGGGGCGTACGGGGCTCCCATCTGGAGGGATGAGAAAGTTCTGGAACGGGACAGTGGTGATGACCACACAACACTGGGAGTGTACTTGATGCTACGGAATGGTCCACTTTAAAATGGTCAAAATGATAAATGTTATGTGTATTTTACCTGCAATTATTTTTAAAAAGTCACCATCTCACAGGGCCGTCTATGCGTTTCCTTGGTGCCCTCCAGCAGCCTCTGCGGCCTTGCTGAGGTGAGACCTTGGGGTCTCTGGCACTCCAGGACTGGAGAGGGGGGTGCTGGCTCAGGCCCCCAGGGGGCAGCACTGCAAGCGTCAGACGCTTCCCAACTGAGCTGGTGGGGCTGCCACAAGGGCCGCTGGGGACATAAATAAACCCTAGGAGGGCGGGCATGGACGAAGGAAAGGGAATGCATTTCAGCTTTCGGCGCCTCTCTGCGGAAGCTGCACCACTCAACACAGGCTGCTGCTGAAAACACTGTGACCCCGGGGAGAAGGACACCACACACTTTTCAGTCCTGCGACCACGAAGATGCTAAACCAGCACTGCGCGTGCAGCACCCGTGACCCCGAGGGATGAGTGGACCTAAGTGTTCAGACTCTAGATGCTCAAACCACTACAGGGAACGTCAGAATGATCGGAGCGAGATGGCAAGAGCCAGGACTAGCAGGCTGCCACCACACAGGGACCGCTTTGAACCAGAGCTTTCAGGATGTCTGCCAGGCGTTCGGTCCAGCCTGTTTTCCATCCCAAGCTGAGGCCAGGACCCAGGGTGGCTTCTGCAGCACTGGTGGAGCTCAGATATCAGGGAGACCATCTGGAAGGGGTGGCCAGGGTGCAGATGCCCCCGAAACACACCTTAGATGGCAGGATCGCAGGGACACGGCCACATGACCCTCCCTTCAGTGGTCAGGGGCATGGTTTCAAGAGAACACGCCCCACCGGAGCAGAGATGATGGCCAGAAGCTGAGTGTGGTGGGATCTATCCGGTCCCTGCTTGTGGTCAGGGGAAAAGACAAAGCCCACCATTACCACTGCGCGAAGTCTCCCTTTCCTCCACAGCAGCGAAGACTGAACCCTGCCTTCTCCCCCACACACGGCCTCCTCTTTCCACTGAGCAAGGAGCTGGCCTGCCGATCTTTAGCGCAGGCCGGAGGACGTACCCACCCTATTTCCAGAAAGCAGGGGAAAGGAGGGCTCCCCCGTTCTGCTACAAGGCTGAGCTCCTCCAGCCTCAGGCCAGGGAAGAGCCATACCCCGGGCTCAGGCTGGCTCTTCGTTTCTTGGTTGAAAATCAAAGAGCAGACGGCTCAGAGCACCAGCTCTTCAGAGCAGAGGTCTGGATACACAATCAGAAAACAAAGGGAAGAAACGGATGCTCTGATTCTTGATGCCAGCAGGGAAGGAAAGTCGTGGGGTCTGGGGCTGGTGAAGACAGTGCTCTGAAGCTGGGAGGTGGTTGATGAAGAGACAAGATGAAGGGCAGGCAGCTCAGGACAGGGTGCTGGACTGCAAGCCTGCGTGAGCCTGAGAGCTGTGCGTGGAGCTCAGGGGGCCCCCAAGTGTGGCAGAACCAGTCAGAGGAAGGAAAAAGGAGGCTGGACAAGGTTCCCTTGGTCCCTCGGCCACCTGCCTCTGTCTGCTTCCCAAATCTCTGTTCTTTCACTAAAATACTTAGGTTCCTGCAGGCTCTGGCGCCTGCACCTCTGGGTCCAGGTTTTCCTCAAGTGGCTTCACACTCCAGCCTTGAACCCAGCAGGTCATCCTTCTGAAGCCACATCCCCTGTGCCATTGCCCCCAACCAGTCCTAAACCCATATTTCCAACCACCTAGAATTCACAGGTGTCTGGAATTTTTGTTTAATCATGTCTACCATTCAACTCATCTCCGCCTCCCAGGATTTCTCACTGTCCCCACTTCTTGATGTTCCTATCTACTCCCAGGTAGAGGGGCTACCCAGTGGCTCAGCAGCAAAGAATCTTCCTGGAATGCAGGAGATGCTGGAGACATGGGTTCGATCCCAAAGATCCCCTGGAGAAGGAAATGGCAACACACTTCAGTATTCTTGCCTGAAGAGTCCCATGGACAGAGGAGCCTAGTGGGCTTCAGCCTATAGGGTTGCAAAGGGTTGGACACAACTGAAGCAACTTAGCATACACATCCTGGGTAGGAACCTTGGTCATTCCACACTTCACCTCCCATATCCAGACCTGTATCACACCCCCAGATCCAGCACACGGAGCCTCTTGTTCTCTGACAAGTCCACTCCACCTGGTATTCTCCACATTTGCCCGAAACACTGACCTTTCCCCTAAGCTCACATCAAAGCTGCTGTGGCCCCCAGGCCTTGGTTCACCCCATGACTGGGGCACCTCCATGGTGTCACAGTTGTGTGCACACACGTCTGCCTGGATGTGGTGCTCAAGGACAGAAGCCTCACGTTTGCATCCTCAGCATCTAGGGCACGGCCTGGCAGGTGGTAAGAACAAGGTAAGTTTTCTGGAAAAGTTGAGCTGGAATAAAACAGATAAGCGGCAGGTAGTTAATATTCCTCTCACTGCGTATCAGCTCAACTACATTATTTCATAAGGTCTGGTTTGGACCTGTTTGACAACTAGGTTTCCAACACGAATCAGCTCTGCAAATTCCAGCAGTCACATGAAGGCGGTTTCTAGAACAAGAACGACAGGGGGAGAAAAAAACAGCAGCTCAGAGAAGGAAGCAATGAGGGTTGCATCAAGAGAAAATGAAAGGAGAGGAGGTCAGGCCCAGAAAAACCGCAGATCCTCTCCAAACTGAGTAATGGCATCCACCTGGGGTGGGGGTGGGGGGCGGCAGAGGGGGACCCAGGCAGAAATGCCTCGGCATCTAATTAAACATTTTAGACTCCACTGCACACAAGAAGGAAACCTACGTCCCCCACGGAACCCTGACAAATGAGTCGTTTCCAACCAATCTATCACCATAGCATCTGGGCACCTCAGGAAGATGAAAATAAGACCAATACATAAATGAAAACCAATATATAAACAATCGTCTCCGCGCACAGGCCTCCAGGAAGCCACAGCTACAGCCATCTGCCAAGTTCCACCCTCGTCACTGCTTCCCGCAGCCAGAGGCCTCTGAGTAAGCACGGTTTAATATAAGATTTAACAGCAGAAGGAAATTTCTTCTCTGAAGTCTGCCTCTCCATTAATGCTCCTACGCTAAATGTCCACCGCTTGAAGCTGGAATGAAATAAGTTTGGCATTAATAGGACTTTGTTCTATGTGCCACGTCAGCCAAAGAATTTGCTAGAAATAGTTGGGGCAGATTGACAAAAGATCGCAACTTGGCACAGGTTGAAAATTCAAAGGTTTCTTGCATGGAAACGGAGCTCTCGGGGGGCCCATCACTAAGCCGTGGGAAGGAGGCTCACGCTCATCTATGGCATATTTTCACCTCCTGCGGCTTCCACGCGGAGGGGACCTGGGTAGATGTGATCTGATCAATCCAGGATGGCAATTCTCAGATTTAGTCACATCCAACTCCTGGCAAGGCAGTGAGGATACGAAACTGCAGCACTCCTGCCCTGAGCCTGAACACCTGGGACGGGGTTCGGCTCTTTCACTTCAGTATCTTTTTCCTGAGCATCTGTGATTTGATTTTAGGGCCCAAGCAGCAACATCAAAGGCTGCTCTGCTGACTGGAAAGGGGCAGAGGCAGTCGTAGTAGTGGGGGCGAGAAATCAACTTTTGGACAAGCAAATATTTTCATTCCAGATGTTTATGTTCTGCCTGCTTACCCCAAAAAAGATTTATGTGGGACAGGCAAATATTTATGCAGTTAACAGAGGTCTCCTTTCCTCCATGCATCTGTATATAGTGGGAAATGATTCCGACACACGACACCATGACACAATGATATTCCTTAAAGCCAGAGATTCATCTCTAATTTTCTTGAGTTCATATAGCCTTTGGTGTGTATAATAATTTCTGTTTCCAAGATCTTTTTCTTTAAATAAATTTATGGCTTCTCTTGATGTTAATAGTTTATGCTCTTAACACTGGAAAACTCAGTTTTAATTGAGTCTTTTCTCCAGCACATCTGACCCGATCCTGCTCTTAATAAATAGAGAAAATTTCCAACCTCTTCCCTAAGTGGGCAAAAGGGAAATACAGTCAGAAAGGAGATACAGTCTAGCTGAAGACGAGGCCGGAAGCACAGCTGTACATTACAACTGTCTGGGAAAAGTTTAAAAATCCCAGTGCTCGTGCTGTATTCCGGACCAATTAAATCAGAACCTCTGGGGTAGGAACTTGGGTATCAGTATTTACTAAGAGACCCCTGGGGAGTTCCAGACTGCAATTAAGGTTAGAATCCCTGTTCTAAAGATTCATGAGACCCATTCTGTTCAATGTCAACCAAGACTGTGACAATTTCTACTTTATTTCACCCCAAAGTGAAAACTCTTCCTCTAAATGATCAACCTTGACCCTTCAGATAACACAATAGAAAGAATGTTAACCAGAGTCAGGAGAGGAGGTCTGAGTCAGTGGATCACAATTTAAACCGGCAGGCCTGGAGCTGGTCACTAACTGCCTTTGCAGGGTGTTCATTCCCTGAGCTATAAAAAGGGATTATCGCCCTGCCATGTATGCCACAAGGCTGTTGTGGGGACAAGCTAAACTCTTAATGGGATGCAAGGGCTCTACTAAGAATATCACACACACAAGGAATCTTTGATCTCATCTGTCCACGAGGTCAGGTATCAGCCCGGTCCAGCCTCTACTCCCCTTCAAGGCAGGCCCCCTGGAAACTCCTCCGGGGAGAATTTAAAGACAATGGATGGTACAGGGAGCAGAGTCAGAAACCTCTTCTCTGACATGCAAGAAAACTTCAAATTCCAGGCCTGACAAACTGCTCCCACTGGTGCCAAATTTAAGCGCACTTTACTCAGATCACAGAGAATCTGATTATGCTTTAATCTAATCCAGCACCTAATCACAGGAAAGGCTAAAAGCTGTTTGTCTCCCTCAACCCCATCTGGACCGACGCCACTCTGGTACCATTCTTAGTTACTCAAGGATCGATAATCAGAGCTCCTACCATGATTACAGGGCCACTATTACACAAGACCACCTCTGAGACTACATCAGTGTGAAGTCTCTGCCCTTTGCGAAAGTATACACCCCGAAAGACCTGCATCTGAAACTGCTATAAGAAGCCTCTAGACTGAACTGCTATTTCTCTGTCAAAACATGAACCTTTCTCTATAAAAGATTTTCTTATAGTCTAAAGCAGGAAAATTGATTATATTTATAGGTTGCTTTCTAAAAGGTCCAGTTCTGAAAGCAAGAAATTTAAGTCTTCTTTTCCCACTGATTCTTATCATTAAAAACCAAGACTACTCCAGAGCTCTGTAAAGTATGTGACAGACGGAGAATGGCTTCTGGGAGAGCTGGAAAAGAGGAAGTTTTGCTGATTTAGGTCAAGAACACAAGTACAGAAAAACAAAGAAGGTGCCAATGTCTTTCCAAGAGATCGGCATTTACTTGGCAAAGTTTAGGTTGAACCTCTGAAAAGCTCATTCCAGGAATGAAAGTGGAGAAAAGAGATTTTAAATAAGAGACCTGTAACTTTAATTCAACACTTCCCCCAACCCCAAATGAGATGAATGAAATTAAAGATAGCCTTTGCAATAAGATACAACATTTATTTCCTACTGAACTTTGCTGAATGAGGGGAGATAAGAGATCAGACCCACAGCCATGTAAAGATCCTTCAGCCATGTATATTTAGCTTCCTTCTGACCAATATCAGCAATTTGGCTTATAGGAATAGCTTTTTTATGTGGGGATGTACAAACCAAGTTTCTAAAAAGTCATCATTAGAGTTAAGGTAGAGAGGCTAGAGAAAATATTTGACAGATTAAAAAATTCTGAGAGGAGATTCACACTAATAGAGACTGCTAGAATGTCACAGATGGCAACAAGTATTTCTTCTAACTCCTCAAAGCAGATGAGCAAAAAATGCACAAATAATCTCAACCAGAAATCAGACACCCCTTTGAGAACTACTCTATTTATTCAGGATATAATTTCAACACAAAATTATATTTCATGCATCTCATACCAATTACCAAAAGCAAATAAGAATCTTTAAATATCTAAACTATACCAAAATATGTCGTTTATATATTTAATTCAGGAGTCTTCTGAGACCTACTCAAGGTCTATTTATTTGTACTTTATATATAATGCTAACAAGATAGATTGAATGTTTCCTAGACATCTGCAGATTAGAAAATAGCAAAATAGGAAGAGTAGAGAATAAACTGGCCAGGAGCAGGAATCTTGACAGCCCAGAGATGTAACAGCTGTCAGCCTAACAGAAAAGGAGGATAAAAACTACTTAAAAGGAGATTTTTTAAAAAAGTAGATGAATCTAGAATCTCAAAAAAGTACATTTACAGTGTTTGGCATAAAATGAGTAGTTACATGAAGATGTAGGAAAATGTGACCCATAACCAAGAGATAAAACAGTCAACAGGGATAGACCCAATAATGACAAAGATGACTTTTTGAAAAGCTATTATAGATGTGCCTTAGGATTTAAAGGACAAGCTGAAAACAATGAGTGAACACAGGTGAAACATCGGAGAGCTCAAAACAATGAAAAAGGTCCAAATGGAAATTCTAGAGGTTAAAATCACAACAAACTGGAAAATTCTTCAAGAGATGGGAATACCAGACCACCTGACCTGCCTCCTGAGAAATCTGTATGCAGGTCAGGAAGCAAAAGTTAGAACTGGACATGGAACAACAGACTGGTTCCAAATAGGAAAAGGAGTACATCAAGGCTGTATATTGTCACCCTGCTTATTTAACTTATATGCAGAGTACATCATGAGAAACTCTGGGTTGGAAAAAGCACAAGCTGGAATCAAGATTGCCGGGAGAAATATCAATAACCTCAGATACGCAGATGACACCATAATTATGGCAGAAAGCGAAGAAGAACTAAAGAGCCTCTTGATGAAAGTGAAAGAGGAGAGTGAAAAAGTTGGTTTAAAGCTCAACATTCAGAAAATAAGATCATGGCATCCGGTCCCATCACTTCATGGCAAATAGACGGGGAAACAGTGGAAATTCAAAGTGGCTGACTTTATTTTGGGGGGCTCCAAAATTACCACACATGGTGACTGCAGCCATGAAATTAAAAGTTGCTTGTTTCTTGGAAGAAAAGCTACGACCAACCTAGACAGCATATTAAAAAGCAGAGACATTACTTTGCCAACAAAGGTCCGTCTAGTCAAGGCTATGGTTTTTCCGGTAGTCATGTATGGATTTGAGAGTTGTACTCTGAAGAAAGCTGAGTGCAGAAGAATTGATGCTTTTGAACTATGGTGTTGGAGAAGACTCTTGAGAGTCCCTTGGAATGCAAGGAGATCCAACCAGTCCATCCTAAAGGAGATCAGTCCTGGGTGTTCATTAGAAGGACTGATGCTGAAGCTGAAACTCCAATACTTTGGCCACCTCATGTGAAGAGTTGACTCATTGGAAAAGACCCTGATGCTGGGAAAGACTGAAGGCAGGAGGAAAAGGAGATGATAGAGGATGAGATGGTAGGATGGTATCACTGACTCAATGGAGTTGAGTCTGAGTAAACTCCGGGAGTTGGTGATGGACAGGGAGGCCTGGCATGCTGCAGTTCATGGGGTTGCAAAGAGTTGGACACGACTGAGCGACTGAACTGAACTGAGAGGTTAAAAAAAATACCTGAAAATTTAAAATTCACTGAGTGGGCTTAACAGCAGATTGGACACTACAGAAGAAAATTTCAATGAAATTGAAGATGGGTTAACATAAAGTATCTACACCAAAGCACAAAGATTGAAAAGAGAATGAACAGAGATTCAGTTACTTCTAGGAAAATATCAAGCAATTTAACTTATATGTAAGTTAAGTTCTAAAACAAAAGGGGTAGGAAAAATATAGAAGACCTAAGGGCTAAATTTTTTCCTTACTTGATAAAAATATCAACCCATAGACACAAAAAGCTCAACAAACCCCAAGAAGGATAAACAATTACATCACATCTAGGTACATCGTCAGATGACTTAAGGAGAAAATCTTAATAGCATCCAAAGGGAAGGGAAAGACATTACATGCAGGGGAATATACCCTGATCTTTCATCAGAAGCAATACAAGTTACAAGACAATGGTTCTTTCATGTAAAAGGGTGGTCGGGGGGAAGGGGATCAACATAAAATTTTATATCCAACAAAAATATTTTAAGAGGAGGGCAAATAGAGGCATTTTCAGAAAACAAAAGCTGCAAGAATCAGTTAACAGTAGACCTACACTTAAAAAAAATGTTCAGAGGAATTTGATTTATAGGTTCAAGGCAAATCCAATAAAAATCCCAGCACGATTTTTCATAGAAGCTGATGTACTTATTTTCAAATGCACTTCAGAAATGTAAAGGACTTATAGTAACTCAAGCCATTAAAAAAAAAAAAGTTCAAAGATGGAGAAATCACACAGCATCAGTATCGTATGAAATGACAACAAGGACCTACTGTATAGCATAGCGAACTATAGTCAATATAATAATCTGTAATAGAAAAAAAACTGAAAACGAAGATATATAAAAAACTGAATCACTTTACTGTACAACTGAAACTAATGCAGCACTGTAAATCAACTATACTTCAATTTAAAAAAAAAAACAAGCCAAAAAAATTCCAGGAAACAAAAGCAAGATGGTTTGCTTAAAGCCAATCACACTCAAAAAAAGATAGTATAAATTGGCATAAAGACAAATCAATAGAACAGAAGAGTCCAGAAACAGAACCACATACTTATGATAAATTAATCTAACAAGGTATCAAAGCAATTCCAAGGGGAAAAGAAAGCTTTTTCAACAAATGACACTAAACAACTAGACATTTAAATGGAAATAAAGAACCTCAACCATATACAAAAGTTAATTTGAAGTATATGAAAGACCCAAATGTAAAAACTAAAATGATCAAGCTGCTAGAATTAAAAGGAGACTATCTTCATGATCTTTGGGTAAACAAAATAAAATTTTAATCTACACAATAGTACCACCATAAAAGAAAATATTGATACACCAGATTTCATCAAAATTTAAAACTTCTGCTCTCTGAATGACACATTAAGAAAACGAAAAAATGAATCATAGAGTATGAATATAGGAATACATGTTATTGCTTAGTCACTCGGTCACGTCTGATTCTTTTGAAAACTCACGGACTGTAGCCCACAAGGCTCCTCTGTCCATGGGATAGCCCAGGCAAAAATACTGGAGAGGGCTGCTATTTCCTATTCCAGGGGATCTTCCTGACCCAGGTATCAAACTTACATCTCCTGCATTGGCAGGCAGATTCTTTACTACTGAGCCTGGGGAGCCTATGCATATGTACATCTGACAAATGACATATATCCAGATTATGCAAAGGATTTCTAGAATTCAGTAAGAAGATGATGAACAGTACAAATTTTTAAAAAATTTTCAGGGGTGGGAGTCGGGGGTGCAAAAGATCCGAACATACACTTAAAAGGAAGATAAAGAAATGGCAGATAAACATATGAAAAGATGTTCAATAACAATAGCTAACAGGAAAACAAAAACTAAAACTCCAACTAAATATTACTATACATCAAATAGAATGGCTAAACCGAAAAAGGGGGACAATAGCAAGTGTAGGCGACTATGCAGAACTCTCACGCACTGCTGGTGGGAGTATATAATGGTCTGACTATTTGGGAAAACTGTTTCCACTTTCCTATAAAGTTAAACATATATTTACTCTGTGAGCCAGCAATTATATGCCTAGATGTTGACACAAAAGAAATGAAAATATACCTACATAAAGACTTGTGCATAAAATGTTCATAACAGCTTTATTCATAATAGCCAAACACTGGAAACAACCAAAAGGGCCCACCACAGGTGGATGAATAAACAAATTGTGGGACATTCACACGATGGAATACATCTCAGCAAAAAGAAGCGAAATACTGCTACACACAACATGGACGAGTTTCAAAACATTAGCCTCAGTGAAATAAAGTTTTGCACAGAATGGCATATATTGTACTACTCCATTTAGTTGAAGTTCTAGAACAGGTGAGACTAATCTCTGGCGACAAATCAAAACAGTGTTTGGGTATAGAAGATGGGGACCTGATTGAGAAGGAGCAGATGGAACTGTCTGGGTGATGGAAATGTTCTATATCTTCCTAGGGGTATAGTTTACATGGTTTTCTGCAGTTGTTAAAATTTAGCAAACTGTATATTTAAGATCTGTGCATTTGTCTATATGTAAGTTGCTTTTGCTGCTGCTGCTAAGTCGCTTCAGTCGTGTCTGACTCTGTGCGACCCCTTAGACGGCAGCCCACCAGGCTCCCCCGTCCCTGGGATTCTCCAAGCAAGAATACTGGAGTGGGCTGCCATTGCCTTCTCCAATGCATGAAAGTGAAAAGTGAAAGTGAAGTCGCTCAGTCGTGTCCAACTCTTCGAGACCCCATGGACTGCAGCCCACCAGGCTCCTCCGTCCAAGGGATTTTCCAGGCAAGAGTACTGGAGTGGGTTGCCACTGCCTTCTCCATATGTAAGTTACACTTAAATAAATAAGTAGTTTCCTTGGGCTCCAAAATCACTGCAGACAGTAACTGCAGCCATGAAAGTAAAAGATGCTTGCTCTTTGGAAGGAAAGCTATGACAAACCTAGACAGCGTATTAAAAAGTAGAGACATCACTTTGCCAACAAAGGTCTATAGAGGTCTATAGAGGCAAAGCTGTGGTTTTTTCAGTAGTCATGTATGAACTTGAGAGTTGGACCATAAAGAAGGCTGAGCACTGAAGAGTTGATGCTTCTGTGGTGCTGGAGAAGACTCTTCAGAGTACCTAGGACTGCAAGGAGATCAAACCAGTCAATCCTGAAGGAAATCAACCCTGAATATTCTTTGGAAGGACTGTTGCTAAAGCTACAATGCTTTGGCCACCTGATGTGAAGAACTGACTCATTGGAAAAGACCCTGATTCTGGGAAAGATTGAAGGCAAAAGGAAAACAGGACGGCAGAGGATAAGACGGTTATATAGCATCACTGACTGAATGGACATGAATCTGAGCAAACTCCAGGAGATAGTGGAGGACAGAGGAGCCTGCTGTGCTTTAGTCCCTGAGACGGAAAAGAGTCAGACATGACTTAGCAACTAAACCACCACCACCACCTGCATCACAGGGTTGTTGCAAAAAAAAAAGTAAGGCAGTGAGAGACCAACAGTCTTACCTAAATGATTCATCAGGCCCTAATGGGACATGCTGTATTGCACAGTGGATTTTATGGTGACCCCCAAGTCACAGTAGAGGTGAAATGAGGGGAGAAAAACCTATCAGCCACTGAAAATGGTTGTTATTCAGTGAAAGCTATTTACCCAGAAGTTTCGTCTATAGAGCAGCTGACTCCCAGAGCATGCCAGGGAAAAGCATAATTATTGCTTATCTGTAAAGGACACTAATCAGTATGCCCAAGTTTCTTCTGTACCACTGCAATACTGCATTAAAACAGATGGACAACCGCCCTAGCCTTAGCTTTTAATTAATGAAAATTCAGAGTTAAGAGACATACTCAGACTCTCTTGCGAATAAGGGCTCTTCTGACCACCTGCCTGTCAAGTGTGGGGAGACCTCAACCCAGATCTTAGAAAACAGCCTTCTCAAGGGAAGAAACGCACACAACTGGGCCACCACACTGGGCCGCGGCCTATAGCTGTGGTCTCCATGGTTTCAGTTTTCTTCGGGGGTGGAGAAACCAAAAAGTAGGTCTGACTTCCAGCTATCTCAGACACACCCTGCATTTAAGAGAACCAAAACCATATTGCCTTGGCTATTAACCAGCCACCAGAGCTGAGTGGGGTGAAGGAGGGAAGGGGGACTTGGATCCTTGGGTCCTCAGAACTTCTTAAGGAATCTCCAGTTTCTTTTTCTTACCATCATGTGCCATGAGAATTCAGAACTTAAAAAGTCTGTTTTTTTCCCCAAAGTATACAAACACTGGTTCGTAAGGCCTTGGCGCTGAGACAGTGGAAAATGAAGAACCAGAGCCTATTGTTTCAATGAGCCCGGGCTTTCGGGGGCTGCAGTTGGACAGAACTGGAATAATAATCATTCTTGGTTCAGGACACTCATTCCTGCTCCATGGATGTGAAAGTCACTCAGTCGTGTTCAACTCTTTGTGACCCCATGGACCATACAGTCCATGGAATTCTCCAGGCCAGAAAACTGGAGTGGGTAGCCTATCCCTTCTCCAGGGGACCTTCCCGACCCAGAAATCAAACTGGGGCCTCCTGCATTGCAGGCGGATTTTTTACCAGCTGAGCTATCAGGGAAACCTGCTCCATTTATGGTACATCTTTTAAAGTTAACGTAAAAAGTGCCCACCACTCTCTCTTGAATCCTGTCCATCATGCCCTTGTGAAAGCTTTCCTGACTTGGCCAGTGAAACTAAGGCAGGGAGAGAATTTTCTGAAGCCCTCGCCACCACCCTTGGTGCCGATTTGATTTAGGATGCAGAGGCAATCACCTTCCCCATGCCAGAGGCAGTACCCATAGGCTGGTTGCCCACCTAGATTACCAAATAGCTTCCCTGCATGGGGCTTTCCAATCTGCGAGCCTGATTTATTTTTTTCAATAAGAGAAAAGATGTAAGTCCCTTTGAGCAAACTATGTGTGATATATATCACAATATTTATTTTTGGTAGAGTAATGGATCAGTCTTCAGGGAGAGCTAGAGAAAAGGCATTTCTTGAGCTCGGATATAAATCAGTCACTCTGAAAACTGCAGGGAATCTATATTCTTGCCCCCCTGCTAACAACAGTGTGAAATAAGCAGCTGACTTTTAAAAGTCATTGCACTATGTGTTTCTAAACCTAACACTAAGGACAGAGTTAAAGATGTGAGGCCTGAGAAATGACTGCTCCTGGAATGCCTGCATCAAGTCCCCAAAATAATGGTGCAGCTCAGGACGAAAGCAGAGACCCACCCAACCTGTGGTTGTTAAGCTGTAGACCCAGTGGGGACAAGGCCTAAGCTTGGCTCTACCTGCAGTCCTCTTAGTTCTAAGAAGCACCTAAAAAGAAAGATGAAGAGTATGACGGGGCATACAATGTGACGATCTCCCAACCGACCTGTCCAGTTATTACAGGCCACCCTTCTTGTCTATATTAAATGTATCATAGAGCAGAAAACACATCAGGAGAGAAACTGAAGGACAAGGGGGTAAAAATCTTCAGTGGATTTTCAACTCAAACAGAGCTCTTCGAAGGAAAGCTATTTAAATCTGAGATGTTCCTAATATTAATTATCCTGAACATCTCGCAGACTCAGATTCACATGCTACAAAGAACACAAAGCCTTTTAATTTTCCTACCTGTCCCTGAGACTAGCAGTAATAAATCAGATATACAGAGAAACCACATGTGACTAACAAACCAGCCCATTAGTGGGGAGCAAAGATCGTCTGCCAAGATGACTTATCTGGACATAGTCACACATCATAACCAGCAATGTCCTGGAGGCTTAAGACAGCAGGCATGGAAGGCAAGAGCTGGGGCACTCCCTGCCAAGTCTCAGGATTCTAGGGTAACTCAGGCATCCTCTAGATGCCTGCTTTCCAGGCATGAAAGATTTTACTCACGGCTGCCCCCTCCCCAGTCCCTTCAAGTTGCACTTGGAAAATTACTGCAACTTCTAAAAGGCTTCTTGGGTCACAGAGCTGCTGAGCCCCCAAACCTTGCTATGGTCTCTGCTCTGCAACTTTTGGAATTCAGGAAGAAGACCCGGCCTCTGCCACCAGGAACCTTAACTTTTAGTTAAATATCTTTACTGTAGCCACTCATTCAAGTACCTGGGCTCCAACGAAATGTCAGATCCTATCCTAGGTGCTTGGGCAGATCCATAAATAAAGCAGGTGGGAACAGATGGAAGAGAAAACTTCCCTAAATGCCAATCCCTTCATTTACCATGAAAAGTGAGGCACAGTGACAAATAGAAATTTTCACCTGAGGTCAGGGTTGAAGGCTTGGCTAGGGCCTGAACCCAGGCTAGACACTCAAGATGACTGTGACATACAGTGGTGCATAAGCGCACATTCTTCATATAGGTGAGGGGCAGCCCCACTCTCACTGCCCAATTCCCTTTAACAAAAGCCCCCTTTACTGGAAGGGACAATTGAGGTTCTCTAGATCAGCAACCAGCCATCATCAGTAGGACCCAACACTGTCTGAAACCTTTTATTGGGATGTAAGCCTGGCAAGCTATTCACTCCCAACTCTTGTCATGTGTTCAGTTCAGTTCAGTCGCTCAGTCATGTCTGACTCTTTGCGACCCCATGGACTGCAGCACGCCAGGCTTCCCTGTCCATCACCAACTCCTGGAGCTTACTCAAACTCATGTCCACCGAGTTGGTGATGCCATCCAACCATCTCATCCTCTGTGGTCCCCTTCTCCTCCTGCCTTCAATCTTTCCCAGCATCAGAGTCAGCTCTTTGCATCAGGAGGTCAAAGTATTGGAGCTTCAGCTTCAGCATCAGTCCTTCCAATGAATATTCAGGACAGATTTCCTTCAGGAGGGACTGGTTGGATCTCCTTGCAGTCCAAGTGACTCTCAAGAGTCTTCTCCAACACCACGGTTCAAAAGCATCAATTCTTGTCATATATGAGAAAGGTCTATTGAACTTGAATAGCAACCTACCTATGACCCTAACATAATTATGACAATAATTTCCTATATTATCATCAGATCTGTAAGGGAATGCAGTCTGCAAGCTGTTTCTCATTCTTACCAACCTCTTTACTCTCCAAATGAACCCAAGATGAGCATCTGTCACTGTTCAGTACCACGTGACAGGAATACTTACCTATGTGGTGCTAGGGATACAACAGTGAACACATCACCATCATCAACAAGAGCACAACACTGTCCCTAACTTCAAGGAACTGAGACATGCTGAAAACAGGGCTGGGAAAAACCCAACTGCTAAGGAGTCCCCGGCCAGACTGGCAGTCTACTTAGGGGCCGAATCTGGAAGCAAGAGTTTATGTCTCTTTTCCTCTCTCTCATCGCACTTTACAGAAGGAAAAATAAGGTCCAGGAAGGAGAGGAGGTGGCTTGTCCAAAGTCAGACAGTTGATGATTGAGCTGACACTTGAATCCATGTTCTCTGGGTTCCCCTTTTCACCACACCGCCTCCTCCAAGGTTCCAAAATTACAAGTGAGGAGAAATCGTTGGTTCCAGTGACAGATGGTTTCCTGATGTGTGAACAACCAGAACAGGCAGCCTCAACCCATCTTATCAGCAGAGACCTTGTGTCCACGTCTATCTCTCACACCAGAATGTTCATAAGTATACTTCGTCGATCTAGAGCCTGAATGACCAGTCTTCATTCACTCTCATTTATCACCCTCTCTGAATCACTCCTGATGCTTACTTTTGCTTTACAAACCTCATCTTATAAGAACAGAGCCCTTTTTATCTGATGCTAGCTCCCCCTCTGTTCCTGGGGTCTAATCAATCCACGTCTGGAAGTAAACAAGCCAGGCAAGAAAGCAGCAGTCCCTTTTCTGAAAACAGGCACCTTTCTAAAATGATCTGCCCCTGGGCTTGGCACAGATAGAAATTTAAATGAGAAGGAAATAAAGACATCCTCCGGCAACAGGCAAACGCATTCCTCATCAGGTGGGACACCAGGGAAGTTAACTCTGTGTTAACAGCTAAACCAGACACTGCCCACATTTTTTGTTTTTTTCGGGTTATTTGGGGAGGTGGGGAAGGGAGGGGTTCAAACTCAAGACACCTGAAGAGACAATAGGCTTCAAAATATAATAGCATATATAGTCCTGTCCCCTCTGTTCTGAAGAGCTTGAGGTCTTCAAGACAGTGAAAGAGGGCTCTTTGAATTGAGGGCTCTTTGAATCTATACCTTTAGCATTGAACAACTAAGGGTACAGACAAGCAGGCTTCTATCTACTACCAGGGGTGTACAGAGACGCCAGGCAGAAAGATCCAGACACCTGGCAACTAACACAGACCTCCACCCATTGTGTTACTTTATGCTCACCGGCACAGCAGAATTTCCACACCTCCCACCATCCCCAGCCACTGCAGTAAGTCACTGCCCACAGCCTTTGCCCTCGAGGGAGGTTCTCTTGGTCTAAAGGGGCAGAACTTGGTTCCCCATTAGCCAGCCCACTCTTCCTACCATGGCTCCCAACCAGAGGCTTTCAGAAATGGGTCACAGTCTTAGATGCAAATGCAGAAAGCACTGCTTCCGAAGAGGACAGTAGTTAATTCTTAATCCTTTGGTGGATCTTTCTGAAAATCTAATGGCAGCTCTACACCCCATGAAAAACTGTAGGCATGCACTTTATATGTAATTTCACTGGGAGTCACTGCCTTCCAAGGAGGTCTGAAAGGGTTAATGTGCTCAGAGGCAGTTTTGGGAAACAGAGCTGGAGTGGTTCAGGTGAGTATTCAACAACATAGCTCCTTAACCCGTGGGGGAGAAATGATGCCCCTTTCTTAGCTACTGCAAGTTCCAAGCTTCAATTAATCTTTGGGATTTCAGTAAGAATTTGGAAACTGACAGTGCACACTCGCACACAAGAAGCAAGGACTCATCTTTGTGATTTCCAATCCTGACATCACAAAATGTCCAGCAACTGCTAGTTATTCAGTAAGATAGAGTCTCCACAGGGCTTAGCATAGAAAGCTGAGTAACAACAGCAGAGATAACTAAGGGAGAGGTGGGCTCTGGGAGCGAGGGTAGACTGGACAAGAGGAGGAGGGCAGCTCAGCACTCCGCTGGCTCTGAGCAGGTCTTGGCAGGGCAGGTCCTGACCCTTGCTGCCTGCTCTCCCTGGAAATCAGAGCAGACTTGCTGACTGCTCTGCAGCAAACCAAGAGGTCCAGATAGAAGCAGTCCCTTCCTTCTGGGTCCACGGGGACAGGGGAGCATCTTCTCGATTCTAGGGAGGAGACCCTGGCCCACTGCTTGCCCACAGCCCCCTCGTGGTCCGGGGGTGTCACTGCAGCCCCCTCCGCAGTGCTGGGCAAAATCCTCACACAGGCGGCTCCAACAGCAGGCGGCTCTAACAGTGGCTGAGCAGAACATTTAGTTATCAGTGGTGGCTTGGCAACTGTCTCCAAGCCATGGTGAGGCTGCATTTGCTTTTGGTGTCTTAAACTAGGACTCAGATTCAGACTCAAAGTGATCCATCTAACCCCTGTGTGGTACAATCCCTACAGGAAACCAGTCCAAGACCTGCTTCATCAAGCCAATAACCTCAGAGCTTCTGTATCATTACCACTACCTTATTGATCACTGCTCCTTGTATCACATGCAATTATATACAATTGTTCCAAAGCTCGATAGAAACAGTTAGCAAGAATGTAGGACATCTTCTGGCTTGTGGGTTGCTGACTAGATTACAAAATACTTGCAGGACATGAAGTATCCCCCAAATTCTAGATTTCCGGGTAGCAGATCCTAAAGGGGTTTAGGAGATGTCATGACTTAAGGACTCACAGTGAGAAAGAACATGGCCCTTGGCCCCTTCAAACAGAAAGGGTGCCCATTAATGAACCCCACTCCCGTATTCTTGCCTCAAGGCTCCCCTGGACAGAGGAGCCTGGTGGGCTACAGTCCATGGGGTCATAAAGAGTTGACGCCTGAAGCGACTGAGCACACATGTATGCATGCAGCAACTCCACAGAAATCTTGTTAGCATCTCCAAAAGGGAGGGAGCAAGGCCCACCTGGGCTCAGGACTGGACTGGAAAGGCCAGAATCTGGGGGTGAGGGAAAGTTGGTTTAGGGCTTTAGCTACCATCCATCAGGAATGCAGATGGTTAACTGAACCCAGCACTGGAAAAGTGTGCAGGAAGGAGTGAAGGTGGGAAGTTTGGGAGGAGGGCCTCGAGTAGGTCAGGGAGCCCGGGAGTGACTGGGGGTGAGTGAGGATGGATGGGAGCACAAGAGCGTCTTTTAAAATATTCTGTGGAAGGAGGAGAGTCCTTACCTCCTTGATTTTCTCCCGCTGGGTCTGAACTAGGCTCTGGGGCCCCTTACTCCCGTCGGCCCTAGTCCCCAGGACCGGGTGGCGAAGGCGGCTCCGGAACGCCTTGAAGTCAAAGCTAGAGGGGACGCTCCCCTCCTGGGGTCTGAGGGCCGTGGCGCCGCCGCCCCGGGTCGCCGTGGCTTCCTCCCGGGGTCCGGTGGGGTGCGTGCGGCGCAGCCAGCCTTTCCTGCGCCGGGAACTGGCTTGGCTGCCGGGGTCATCCTCTCCCGGGGCTGGAGCCGCGGGGGCCGGGTTGGGAGGTGACTCCTGTCCGCGGGCCCGCGGGTGGCTGGCGACTTGGGCCACTGCCTCCAGGCTGGGCTGCTGGGTCCGAGGGGCCAGGAAGAGGCGCTTGAGGCGAGACGAGTTGGGCAGCAGGAACAGGGCCCCGAAGCACAGGGTGACCAGGCCGGAGAGGAAGAGGAGGAAGACGAACTTCTGCGGCAGCCGCAGCCCCCACGGGGAGGCCGGGACGAAGCCGGGCACTTTCCTCACGAGCATCGTGACCAGGCACGGGGCTGGGGCACGCTCAGCTCCGGCCGAGCTCCTGAGGTCCTCGGAGTCCAGGCACTTGTCAGCAGCGGGGCTCGGCGAAAGGAGGTCGTCGAGGGCGCGCCGCCCGGGGTGGGGGTCCCTGAGAGTTTCGCCCTTTGGGGGGCTTGTTCCCGAAGTTCAGGGAGTTTAGAGAGTCCTCCCGCGCCGGGACAGGGGGAACGGCGGCGGCCTCGGCGGGGCCCGGGCGAGCGAGGCAGGAAGGCTCGGGGCCCGGGCCCGCGAGGGTCGACCGCGCGCCGCAGCCTTCCCTCCGACCGCCGCGCCGCCCCTCCTCGCCGCGGCCGGAGCCCGCGGGGCCCGCGCCCCTTCCCGCGCTGCGGCCGCCACCGGAGCCCGTCACATGCCGTCCGCGGCGCCCAGGCTTGTCCGCGCGGAGGGGCGCCCGCAGGCCTCGTCCCCGAGCCG
Source organism: Odocoileus virginianus (assembly GCF_023699985.2). Classification (NCBI taxonomy): domain Eukaryota; kingdom Metazoa; phylum Chordata; class Mammalia; order Artiodactyla; family Cervidae; genus Odocoileus; species Odocoileus virginianus. The sequence goes on along the minus strand of NC_069703.1, from coordinate 36,601,256 downwards.
AGCCGCCCTCAGAAACCCCCCACCACCCCGGCCCAAAGTTTTAGCCTCAGGAGCAGTTTCCAGAAGGGGTAGACTCCCGTGGCGGGGGGGACGACGCGGCCGGGCTGTCAGTGGCGCTCCGAGAGCGCGCTGGAGCGGCCGGGTCGCGACAGCCCCGGGGCTTTGGCTATCGGGACACGTCCACAACTTTCCTTCGCCGGTCGGGCGCCGGGGAGCTGGGGCTGGTGGTGGTCAGGCACTTCTGAGCCAGGTGGGGCAGGGTGGGGGGGCTTCAGACGGGACCCGGGAGCGGAGGGATGCCTGAGCCGGGTCCGGAGCGCAGAGCCGTTCGCGACCAGCCGCGGCGGGGGCGGCTGCAGCTGCGCTGGGGACGGGGTGGGAGGAGCGGGAGTGCGGGCTCCCGCCCCGCCAACTCTCGGTAGGGCTCCGGGTTCCCGCTGGGATCACCTGTTCCCGGTGCCCGCCGGCTCCGCGGAGCGCGCAGTCCCGGCTGCGCCTCCCCCGCTGCAGCTGGCTTCCTCACCGCGGCCGCTCCAGACGGGCCGCCGCCGCCGCAGGCTGAGCCGCCGCCGCCGCCGAGCCTGCGCCCCAACACGCGCGCACACACCGCCCGGACGCCCCCGCCGCCGCGGCCGCCGCAGCTCTGGCTTTCACGGAGGCAGCGCCCGAGGCCCCGCCTCCCGCCGGGCCACGCCCTCGGGCCACGCCCACTGCGCGCGCCCCGCCGTCCGCCGCCGCCGCGGCGCCGCAGCCGGACCAGTTGGCCTGGCGACCCGGGATGGGGAGTGTGCTGGGGCCTAAGCCCGAGTCCGGGAGAGGGCCCGGGACTCCAAGCCACGCCCCCTCCCTCCAAGGGCCGGCGCCGCCGCGCACACGCCCCCCCCCGCAGCCCACCAGCACCAATGGTCCAGCTGCGCGGGGTTGGCGAGGGCGGGGGCGTGGAGAGCGGCGCGAGGTCATTGGCTGCCTTGCAGGGATCCCCGTTGGGCTGCGGTCCCCCATTGGTTAATGCCCAGGATTCGCCGGACTGGGAGCAACCGAGACACCCCCCCCACCTCCGCCCGGCTTCTTGCCCCCACCCGCGTGGCTCAGGTTGTTGGTCTCCTGGAGCGGGCAGAGGACCCAGCCGGTCTGCTAGGGCTCCGGCGGCCGCTCGGTAACCTCACTCACCCCCTCAGTGCCAGTCCAGAATTGGCAGGGAGCCGGGGGCTTGCCCGGGGGTCCCAGAGCTTCCTCGGGAGCCGTGGAGGTGCTGCTGTGGTCGGCTGTGAGGAAGGGCTGGCTGAATCCCCCGGCTAGGGAGCTGTGGCCACGGTGGGGCTGGGTTCAGGCAGGGTTTCCACCGGACGCCGCCCCCCACCCCGCCCCCGCACCGGCAGACCACAACTCTGTCTTCCTTTTCCTACGGCCCCAAACCAGGCCGGGGCCCCTGGGTGGGGCAGGGAGAGACGCTAACCGCAGCAGAGCAGCGTAGGGCAAGGAAGGAGAAAGAACCTTGGTCGTGTGCGTAGAAGACCACACACATCATGTGACATGCCTACCCAGATGCCTGCGTGTGTTTATGTGCTCTTGTGTGCTTCTATGCCTAGATGCAGACGCGCTCGGAGATTTCATGTGGGTGTGTCCCTGCACACAAACTTACGCTTAATTTAGGTAGAAGTGATTTACCAAAGCGCACGTAGACGTATATGCATATTATACATGTACTAATTTACATATTAGTATAAATAGTGACACGTACACACATCCCCACATGATACTTACACAACAGGTCCAAGAAACACACGCGTGTACACACTACCAGGCATAGAGACACAGGTGTCTCCACCCCAAGGTCCTCACCCTTTCCTCCCTTCTCCTCCTATTAAACCTAACCCAAGGCAAAGAAACACTGTGCTGTGTGGGTCTTTCATGCAAAACACTTTATAGAGACAAATAACAGCAGAGGGAGAGACAAATTAAGAGGTGTAATAGGCAAGAGGGAAAATATCTGCTTTCAGCTGCAATTTAAAATGAAATGCAGCGTTGATGAGACAGAAAATACTGCAGGGAGGCCTTTCCAACAGAAGCGGACCAGGCGGCTCTCACCTTGTAAATCTTGCTTCTTCCCTGAGGCCTGTTACCGGTGGGACTCTGACATCCTTCTGCCTCTGGCCAGGCCGCTGACAGCAGACCCTCCCCTGATGTTTAAATACTTTTGGCATGTCAGTGTCTTTCCGTTGAAAAGAAAAGATTGCTCTGGGTAACAGGTGCAAATATTTTGGTCACGGGAGATGCATAGTCTCTCCCCACCCTACAAGCACACCCAACTTAAAAATGTGAAATGCCAGGTGAGGTGTTTCAGTCTCTCATGAGTTTGACTGGCAGGAGTCAGGTGCCTGGAACCAGCTGTGAACATCAGAGACAAGCTTGCGGTCCACTTGGAGGCAGGAGCCCAGAAATCTGGCCAGGCTTCTTCCAATCTCCAATGCCCAAGCGTCTCCCTACTGGGACCCACCTTGGGCAGAGGGAGGCTTGTCTTTGGAGAATCCGACAGGAAGCCAGCAGGCACTGGAGGCACCCCAGAGCATACCACATTGAGAGTGTAGGGGAAGTCACTGCTCAGTCCCCTGGGAAGGGAGGACCCAGGAGAAGGGGAGGAGGGTCGGCAGAGTCTCAGCAGGCTATTTGAACTGGATCCTCACTGTGATTGTGACACAGTGACCGATCTCTGGTATGCTGGTGAGCTGGGGTAGAAAGTGAGGCTGCAACAGGATTCCACAGACAGCCTACAAAAAAACCAGCAGGGCCTGGGAAGACAGCTCCATTTCAAACCGATGTCATGTTGGTGACTTCATGACGCTGGTGATCCCGTAACCTTCTATAATCTCGCTAGCAAGCTGGCTGAGGGCCCATCTGGAGGTCCCATTCCACCCCCATATCCCTAACCCTTGTAGACCTCACACACATTATGGCTCTTCTCTCACTGGATTTTTACTATTGACATGCTGTCCCACAGCAGACTTCGTCCCTCACAGTGGGGACCATGCATGGCTTGTTCACCTCTCTAACTGCCCTAAGTCTTAACTACAGTGTCTGGCACATGAGTGCTGTGTTTGTTGAGTAATGAATGAATAGGTGTGGGAGTGGATGCCCATTTCACAGATGAGGAAACTAACGCTGAGGAAGGAGAATAATAATGAACCAACATTTTCAATGTGCTGAATACATGTTGCTTCATTTACTTTCAGAACATTCTAATGAGGTAGATATTATTAACAGGCTCATTTTTACAAATAAGAATACTAAGGCTAGAGAGAGATTTAGGGTAAGTTAGCAAGTATCTTTCTCAGTTCAATTCAGAAACTCAAGTGGGACTGGGAACAGAAATAAATAGCATTTTAAAATCTATTCTGTCAACAATAGATTTTTATTCATTGGATTTTATTGATTGATTGATTTCTATTTATTAAAATTAGATACTAGTTATTGTACTAGTCTCAGGTTGGTCAAAGATGAGCAAAGCATGGTCCCGGTCATTATAGATTCATTCTCAGTAAAGAGCTATTTGCTGAACACCTACTATGTGCCAGGGGCTGGGGGAAACAGCCCTAAATAAGGCAGATGTGAAGCCTGACTTCAGGGAGTTTCTTGTCTAAGAGGCAACAGGAACCAGTTCAGCATCAGAAGGGGAATCACCACGCACTGGGCCCTGTGCTGTATGCTTTGCTCTCATCCCGTCTGCTCTCACAATGACTGTCTCTGAAGTAGGCATTGAGATCCCAGCTTAAGAGAAGGGGAAACTCAGGCTTAGGGGTGTGACATGACTTGGCCACACAGGGGAAGAATTGCAAATGTAAGAGAAAACCAGATTCATCCAGTGCTGGGATCTATGCTCTTTCTGTTAATAATACTAATAGTAACTAAGCTTAATGGGGCACACATTATGTGCTAAACCCTTAAAATAGCATTGCATAGAAGTTCACTTAGTTATTCCTTACAACAATCTCATGAGATAGGAACTATTGGTACTGGCATTTTACAGAACAGGAAACTAAAGCACAGAGATTTTAAGGATCTTACCCAATGTCACACAGCTGGGAAGTGGCAGTAGAGAGATTTGAACCCAGTTGGTCAGGCTCCAGAGCCCTTAAGTCTTTCAGAGTCTATTGCTCCCCTTTTAGCGTGCCAAGAGAACAGGTGCTATAGGAAGTCAGAGCTGGGAAAGAACACTGGCCTCAGGCAGAATTTTCACAGGCTTGAAGGGAGGATTATATGAGTTCACTCAGCCATTCAATAAGTATGTATCGGGTACCTGCTATGTTCCAGGCAATATACTAGGCTTTAGCAAAATAATGAGGAGCAAAGATAGATACATTGTTCCCATCATGGAGATTACAGTCTTAAGGGGAAGAGGAGTTTAAATAATCTCCCAAATAAATCTGCAAGCTGAGATAAAAGTGAGCGATGGTGCTGAGATACAAGTGAGCGATGGAATGACAGATCTGGACCTAGACTGGGGTTGAAGGAGAAGTGGTCAGGGAAAACATCCTCTAAATGGAATTACCTAAGCCAAGAGTGACGGTGAGAACACCCAGGCTGAGGGGACAGCATATGCACAAGTCTTTGGGTGGAGAGAATGTGCTAACTTTTGAGAACAGACTAGTCAGTATGTCTGGAGCAGAAAGAGTGAAAGGGAAAGACAGGAAGCATCACTGAATGATTTAGGGCAGGAGTAGGAATGTGTGTGCAGGGGTGGGTGGGTGGGTGGATTCCGATTAACATTTTTAAAAGGCTACTGTAGCTAGACTGGGAAAATAGAATGGAAGGCAGGAGTGAATGAAGTGGGAGCCTTTCAGAGGGTATTGCAATAGCCTATGGTGGCTTGGGGAAGGAAATGGCAACCCACTCCAGTACTCTTGCCTGGAAAATCCCATGGACGGAGAAGCCTGGTAGGCTACAGTCCATGGGGTTGCAAAGAGTCGGACACAACTGTGCGTCTTTCACTTCACATAGTGGCTTGGATTGGGGAAGTGGGAGATGGACAGGCCCACAGGATCCAAATCATCCTCAGAATGCAGAACTGAGAGGACTTGGTGAAGGTTCGAGATTAGACTTGGATAGATAGGGAGATACCTGCCAGGATTCCCGGGTCTCTAACTTGCCAGGGGACAGAGGCACTTGTTGAGACGCGAGCAGTGAATTTTGCTGTAAGAGGCTTTGCATCTACTCATTGAGAAGCTTCTATGCAGTTGGTGCAGAATCTGAATCTCATGCGGTCATTGTGTGTGTTAGTCGCTCAGTCATGTTCCACTCTTTGATTCCATGGATTGGAACCCACCAGGCTCCTCTGTCCATGGAATTCTCCAGGCAAGAATACTGGAGAAGGTTGCCATTTCCTTCTCCAGGGGATTTTCCTGACCCAGGGATCGAGTCGGGAGACCCAACCTGGGTCTCCCGCATTGCAGGCAGATTCTTAAGAGATAAAGCCGAGTTGAGCCAAGAAACAACCATCGGGCAGCTTCCTTAATGGCCTCCAGACAAATTCAACCTGAGCGAGACAAGGCACTGATGTCTGAGGGGCTGCTGGGTGACAGCACACCAGGTTGGTCCAGAGATAAAAGTGCCTGCAGCTGTCTCAGGTTCTCTCCCGCAGACTGCAGATCCCTCGCTGTGCAGGGGGTGGCCAAGTTCAGGGTCACAGAGCCAGAAGATCTGTTCTCACGCTCATGAAGGTTTCCTTTCAACTCTTCTTGCTTGAGTCCCCAGTCCTGAGGTGGCCCAGTCAGCCAGTCAGAAGCAAGGGCTCTCAACGGGGAGCTATTTTGCACCCAAGGAACACTGACCATGTTTGGAGATAACTGTGGTTGTCACAATTGGGGGAGGTGTGCTGCTGGAATCCAGTGGATAAAAGTCGAGGATGCTATCAGACAGCTTCCAATGCACAGGATAGCGCCCCTCTCCCCCCAGATGCCATCCCAATGTCAGTTGTGCCAAGGGTGAGAAACCCTGGCTTAAAACCAAGGCTTTGAAGCCAGAGATGCCTGGGTTTGAATCCTAGTTTTGCCACACATTAGCTGGTTGTTCTTGGACAACTTATCTGGCCTCTCTGAGCCTCAAGTTCTCCATCTGTCAAATGGGGTGAATAGTAACACGCACCTCAGAAAGATGATGTGAGGATTACTTGAGGTAACTGGCCAAAAAGAGCCTGAAGCACATGTTACGCTCATGAGCAGAGTCTGGGTTGAACTTATTTTTGATCTATCTCCCAAACTAAGTTCTTGGTATGCTGGAGAAGGGAAAGCAGGGTGGTAGGAATGCGGACCCTGGGACTTCCCTGGTGGGCCAGTGGTTAAGAATCTGCCTTCCAATACAGAGGACATGGATTCAATCACTCGTCCGGGAACTAAGATCCCACATGCTGTGGGGCAGCTAAGCCCACGTGCTTAGCTAGAGAAGCTCGCGTACCACAACTACTGAACCTGCACCCTCTCTAGTTCATGCAGGGCAATGAGCAGCCCACACACCAAAACAAAGACCCAGTGCAGCCAAAATTATTTTTAAAAGTAAAAAGAACAAGGACCCCGGAGTCAGAGCACCAGTCTGGATTCCATCTCTGACCAGTAGCAAGAGAATTGCTGGGAAAGTAGCTGGGAAAATTGCTCATCTCTTGAAGCACCCGTTTCCTCATCTGTGAAATGGGGATGATCACACAGGGTGGTTATGGTTATTAAAGGAGCTAATTGTACCTATCTTAGCACAGAGTCTGGTACATAGTGAGCACTGGATAAATGGGAACCAATGTTAGAAAAGAATTAGTGCTGCTGCATTTCCCAGTAGCAAACAAGCTAGGGAGCAAACTGAAACTTGATAAGGCAAAGTTTCCAGGGAAGTTCGGATTTCAAATACTCTGTCCATGGTCCCTATGAGGACTCTCATCTGTCAGACTATACACACTGATGTTCATTTCAAAAAATATGGCCTCTACCCGGATTATAATAATAGTGCGATTGATGCACTCCTCTGTACTAAGCACTGTTCAGGCCACCCCTCCTCTCCAGGAGTTTCTAGATCATCCAACTCGAAGGAAGAAGGCTGCACGTGTGAAATCTAAGGATCAAGATGCCTGTGAGTAATTTGCAGTTAGCGGCAGGGCAGAGCTTGGCTCTTGTCAGTACTTGAGAATCCCAGCTGAGGCCACTTCCACGCGTATAATAAGGGTTCTTCTCACTTTCACAGCCCTGGGTTACATTTACCTCACTGATGTTGTGAGGGTTAAATGAAATAACCCATGTTAATGTCTTAGCAGAGTGCCTGACATATTGCAGGATCTAAATGTTAGATATTCTTATTTATGGTACCGGCATCTTTAAAGGGAAAGTAAAATAAATATCTTTGAATCTCATTAAAGTACACTTCCAAAAGCTTACACTTCCAAGCCCTACAAAGCTAGAAATGAAACACGTAAATGGAAACACATAAAATGTAACCCTGGCATAATTTGGTCATCTGGTTCTACTTACTAATATCAGGGAGTCTTTATCTTTTGTTTAATGTGTGTGTGAATCTTGTTTCTCAGTGTCCACAGGTGACTGAATTTCCAGATTCTATGCAGGGTGTCAAACTATCTGTCCCTCTGGGATTAGGAATGTAAGCAGGAATTGTTGGGACCACAGGAACCAAACAATCGTGGGGAGTTCCCTCATAACCTTATCCATTATGCCATTCAAATGATTTCTAGAACCAGATCAGTAAGCCAGAGTGGTACAACAACATCACAGTTACAGCCTTGACTGTCATAGACCTGCGTATGAACCCAAGTCCTGCCAAGGTTACCAGGGGTATGGAAGCTTGAGTGATCATCTCATCTGTTTGGGCCTCAGATTCCTTAGCTATAAAATAGCAGTGAAAATAGTACTAAATGCAGTATATGTTAAATGTTAGTATTAAAAGAAATAAAGAAAAGCAAGTTAGCAGGGTTGATAAGTGAAAGAGAAGAAAGATTGGCGTTTGCTGTCTCCATTAATCCATCCAAAAAGGATGCTGAATTTCCATTAATTATCTTACTTGTCCCAAGTCCCAGCTTTGCCATTGATTGTGAGACCTGGGCACACCACTCACCTCTCTGAGCCAGTGTCTTCATCCATAAAGCCCATAAAACCCCCATGGTCTTCCCAGGTGGCTCAGTGGTAGAGAATCTGCCTGCCAATGAAGGAGACACAGGAGACCTGGGTTTGATCCTTGGGTCAGGAAGATCCCCTGGAGGAGGAAATGGTGACCCACTCCAGTATTCTTGCCTGGAGAATCCCATGGACAGAGGAGCCTGGTGGGATACAGTCCATGGGGTCACAGAGTCAGACACAACTGAAATGACTTAGCATGCACACATAATACCCCTACATGAGATAACCAGGGGGCAAGCACTTTGTTAGTTACAAAGCAGAAAAGACCTGTTCATTGTGGTTATGATCCATTTTCAGAAAGAATTTTCACCATCTCATTAATATTTATTGAGCTTCAATCATAATTTTTAAAAATCTGTGATGCTGTCTGAACTTTTCTATTCCATTCTACTTTTTTTTTTTTTACTATCATTTAATTCTGTATGTTCTAAAGAAAGAAAAAAAGCTGGTAGAAATCAAGCTTATCATGTCCACCAAGGATTGCTAGAGCTCTGCCTCTGGGCACCGGGTGGGATCGCCCTGCCCCCTTGTGGTTAAGTGAAGCCATGTGACTGGTTCTGGCCAATGAACTATGAGCAGAAGCAACAGGCGTCACTTCTAGGCCAGGACGTTTAATTGCCAGTGCCATGCCCTCCAGAGCGCTGGCTTTCCCTCTAGCAAGGTGACTGACAGGGATCAAGGCAGCAGCTGCTCCATCAGCCAAAGTCCCTGTGTGACTATGATGTGCAGAACCTTCTGCACATCTGCTTTGGCGGCCCTGGCATGGAGCTAAGATGAGAAATTGATAGGTGTTGTGTTGAGCTGCTGAGACCACAGGGCTTTGAAAACAAGAAATATTTCAGGTTAACTTTCACAATATATTTTATTTAATCCCATATATCCAAAATAGTATCATTTCCGTTATGATTTTAAAAATCAGTCATGAAATAGGCTACATTCTTTTTTACATGCCAGGTCTTCATGATCCAGAGTGTGTTTTACATTTGTGGCACATCTCCGTTCAGACGAGCCACATTTCAGATGCGGCCACAAGCCCCATGTGGCTAGTAGCTACTGGAGTGGGCAGCACAGCCATAATGGCTAATGACCCTCATTTTGAAGCACACTGTTCTAAGGTGCCTGACACATAAATCTTTACCCCAGTTCAGACGATCTTTGGAAAAGGAAATTCAGTGTCTCATAAAATAGATTGTAGCCAGATTTTAGATCCTTTTCCCTCATTGAGCCTGCAGTCGGGGGGAGGGGGGATTTTCTTTCCAGGATAACTAATGCCATTTGGTTCCCATTAGCTAATTCACTTCCTCCTACTCTTCCTCAAAGAAAAAAGGGGGTGGGACGTTCCAGTGGCCCAGGTTAAAAGTAAAGAGACAACGACAGCTTTTTGAAATGTTCTCAGCACCCACAGTATTCTAAGAGTAGACTCACTAAACCCTGGGTGGAGGTGAGGGTTGAGGAGCAGCTGATGCACGTTTTTCTTTTCCACAGGAGGTGACACAGAGGCTTCAAGGCCAAGAGGAACTGTGAGGGTCAGGGTGGGGGGGAGGCTGGTGAGACTAAGGCATTAGAACTTGATCTCATACCCCGGGGTAGACAGGATCCCTTTGACTTGGATGTTGACTTGGGACCTATACTCAAGGATTGAGGGTAAATGTTAATTCTTTTTTTAAAAAAATTAATTTATTATTATGTGTGTTATTGTTATATTGCACTCACTGCCTAGAAAATTGGCTTCTTCAGTTTCCCAATATGTCAGGAGCATTTTTCCATGAAATTAACTATTCTTCAACCCCATCATTCTGACAGCAGATATGATTTTTTAAATTTAAAAGTGAAAGTTGCTCAGTTGTGTCCGACTCTTTGTGACCCCATGAACTGGGAATTCTCCAGGCCAGAATACTGGAGTGGGTAGCCTTTCCCTTCTCCAGGGGATCTTCCCAACCCAGGAATCGAACCCAGGTCTCCCGCATTGCAGGCAGATTCTTTACCAGCGGAGCCACAAGGGGAGCCCACTTATTTTTTTTTTTTGCCCACTTATTTTTTAAATGGGTAGACCATAATTTATCTACCCAATCTGCTGCTGTTGGACATTAAGGTCATTCCGATTGTTAATTGTGTTTATCACCCTTATTGTGCCTCGGCTCCTCCAGAAGGTACAGTCAGAGGACATGTTTAGATGGAGGAAGGTGTGATCACTCCATGGCGTCCTTCCGGCAAACTGGGGTTTTGCCACATAAGATGTCAACTTCTGGTGGAAGCGGGGAGGTCCCGGCCTTCTTTGAGCACTGCCAGGAGAGCTGTGTGAGGTGAAAAGAATGTTGGACACAGAGGCTGTGGGCAGCACCAGGTCCTGCCACTTAGGAGCTCTGTGGACCTCTTCTCCGAGCCTCTGAGAATGAGAATAATAATACTGGCCCTTTGGTGGTGGTGTGAGTTCTGGCTAAATAAGGCAGATTGAGCACACACACATAGCCCTGCTCCATTCTGACCCTCTGCTAACACAAAGACAAAGGGATTTTTTTTTTTTCTTTGACAGTGTAAAACCACAAGGATAATTAGCACAGAAGAAGAGATAATAGGAACAAAATTTGGAAGGCAGAAAAACCAGATTAGTGGGTTGTAACTTGGGGCAGCCAAGAACCTTGAACCTTAAACTGGCTATGGAGAAAGCTGGAGGTAACTTACACTGCAGAACCCCCACAAGGCGGTGATTGCCTACAGGGGTCAAGGGGAGGAGGGGCTGAGAACAGGAGAGTGGAGTGGGTCCCTTCTCTGCCTTGCCTTCCCCTGCACCCAGTTACTGCTTCTGAGAGCCTGAGGGTGGAGAGGAGAGAGCCTGTCCCTCTCATGGGCATGCACAGCCCACTTGATGCCAGGCCCCTGGTGCCCACGGTGGGGGGAGGGCGGCGGGCAGAGAAACCTAGCAGAAGCCATCTGTCCTGGGAAGGGGACTCTGCAGGAGGCAGTAGAAAGGCCAGGTGCCCGTGGAGAGTTAGAGTGGAGAGTTAGGATGAGCAAGAAGCCTGGAGCAGGAAGGGCTGGTGGGCAGAACATTTGCTTCGACCACCCGGCTTAAGACAGGGCCCTGACGGACCTCCCAGTGGTTAGGACCCTGTGCTTCCAGTGCAGAGGGCCCAGGTTTTCTCCCTGGCCCGGGAACTAAGATCCCATATGCATGCACCCCCTCAAAAAAATGGGGGCCCTGAGGCCTGAAAGGACAGAGCCTGGCCCCAAACACATATGCTTTAGCCTGTCCCTGTCACCTTCCTGGCCCCTGCTCTCTATGTGCTTCCCTTTCTCCACCCAGGCAGACAGTGGCCTCCTCTGGGCTCCGCTCCAGCGAGGGGGTGCCCTACTCAGCCCGGAGGTGGGCCCAGCATCCTCAGTTTGGGACCCTCCCACTCCCTCATCAGGCCATCCCCCACCCCCTGGCAGCACTACGCCCCTTTCCAGGAAATCACCACTGAATTCTATTCTCAGTAAGTCCTCCTCCCAACTAGATGTCAAATAATGTGCTAGCTGATGCGGCTCCAACCCTTGCAGAGGCAAATGTACTTCCTGAACTATCTGAAAAGAAACAAGGTTCCAAAGATCAAAGGACTGTAGCTGTAACGGGGGAAACCTCCACAGTGGGGCCAATCAACTTGACAAAGGAACACTGCTAGATCTCACCTGCAGATGGTCAGTGTTCCCCCCACATAGAAAATGTCAAATGTGCTGAAGGCAGCAGGTGGGAAAAGGTCTTCCTGGACCTGTCTGCTCTCCTGGAGTCAACTGTCCTTGGCAGAAGCATGAAAAGTTCATGCTCTCAAGGGACAAGGGCCAGGGTATTTCAATGTCATGATTTACCAAATAAAAATACAGGCGGTCCCATTACATTTGAATTTCAGATAAGCAACAAATGATTTTTACTATAAATATGTCCCCCAGAATCATTTTGGACTTGCATATACTAACAGATTGTTTGCTGATTTATCTGGAATTCAAGTCCTGTGTTGTACCTGGGAGCTTGACTTGTCCCCAGCCCAGGGTCTGGCACATACTAGGTACTCAGTGAAGGAGAGATTTGTTTGAGCTTTGAACTGAATGAGAAAGCAAAATATTTTATTTCACTGGGTCAACGTGGACTTTCTAATCACTGGAAGTGAGTTTTAATTACCAAAATGAAACTGTTATTTTGCCCCAAAGGGACCAAGAAGTCATGGATCTGTCTGATTATTATCAGGAGTCGAGAGAGGGAAACCGCCTTTGACAAAAGAAATTTTCAGGAGAGGAGAAAAATAAGATCATTTCTTCTGTGTACCTCCTCAATTCCAGCCCACTACATTCATTCATTCAACAAATATTTATTGAGTGTCTGCTATGTGCCAGGCACTGTTCAGTAAACAAGGAGGATTAATTACTATGATCATTCTTTGTATTGCCTCTGTTTGATAGCAAAGGAAAACTGAAGTCCAGAGAAGTGAGCTGACTTGCCCAAGGTAACACAGCAGGTAAGCGGTGAACTGGGATTAATGTATCTGGTACCTGAGTCCTTGCTCTCTCTTGTGATGCTGTAGAGGTAAGGGGAACAGAGAACAGAAGGAGCTAGTTAGGTGAAGGCCACAAAGATTACCAGCAGTCCCTGGGCCATTGTAATTTAATCTAAATACCACTGACCATCCACTCTGCTCCCTTTCAACCACTAACCCCAACTCCCAACTCCACTCCCCAGTCCAAACCACCTTCAGCTTCCTGCCTCAATAGCATCCTTCATCTCTGGAATGGTTCACTTTTCTGGCTCCCCCTCCAGGCTGTTTTCCACACAGCAGGCAGATGATCTAGGTGAAACATAAATGCGATATGCTGTGTTCAGTCGCTCAGTCCTGTCCAACTCTTTGTGACCCCATGGACTGTAACCCGCTAGGCTCCTCTGTCCATGGACAGAGAATTCTCTGCCAGCTGAACTACCAGGGAAGCCCATAAATGCAATAGTGTCACCTCTCTACCCAAAATCTTTCTACAATTTCCCACTGCTCTTAGAATGATAACAGAACTCCTGACCATGGCTTACCAGGCTCCACATAATCTATTCTCGATGACCTCTCCAGCTTCATCTCACTTCCTCTTCCTCCATCTGCTTGTTCAAGTCAGTATTTCGGTTATCTATTGCTGCATGGAAAATCACCCCAAACCTTAGTTCTCTTGTGATTCTTGCGTTTGGCTAGGCTCAGCTATGTGGTTCTTCTGGGGCTGGAGCCATCTGGAGGCATGACTGGGGTGGGCTTCCGAGATGCTCATTCACATGTCTAGAAGTTGATGCTGGCTGTTGCCTGGGAGTTCAACTTAGTTCAGTTCAGTTGCTCAGTCATGTCTGACTCTTTGAGACCTCATGGACTGTAGCACACCAGGCTTCCCTGTCCATCAGCAACTCCTGGCACTTGCTCAAACTCATGTCCATCAAGTCGGTGGTACCATCCAACCATCTCATCCTCTGTCGTCCCCTTCTCCTCCAGTCTTTTTTTTTTTTTTTTTTTTGTACAAAAGGTGTCTTTATTGAGGTTCAGGAAAGAATTAGGCACTTGGCCAGAGCAGCAGCTTAAATATGAGGCAAGCAGGCAGGGGGTTAGCCATGCCCAGGGCTAGGTTGGGTTGGTGAGGCTATAGGCACAGACTTTCCTCAGACAGAGAGGCTGAGGAGGAAAGAAAAGGGGGAAGGGGACGCAGAGCAGTCTGGGTCAGAGGCCTGGTGAGCTGGCCCTGAAGGGCTAGGCAGGAAGCGCTGGGTGGCAGATCCAGCAAGGAGGGGACCGGGCTCTCTTGCTCCACGTGCCCCTTAGGCCAGCCAGGCCTGAGCCTCTGGCAGGGGCAGTCGCGCTGGGGAGGGCCTTCCTAGGCCTCACTTCTTCACCTTGGCATCATAGGTACCTGCATTCTTGTAGGCACTCACGTAGCCACTGTCATCCAGGACGTCCTGCCGCCCAGCAATACCCTTGCCCTTGCCACTCTCATCAAAGCGTTCCTTGTGGGAGCCCGTGTACTTGCTGGTGTCAGTCAGCCATTCCACAGCACCCCCTGTCTTTGCTTTAGTAACGCCTACGTTGCCTGGTTCCTTGCCTGCCACCAGCTGGCAGATGGCATCAAAGGCCTCCTCCTTGCTCTTCCCCTTAAATCGCTTGGGTGCCAGCTCTTCTAGGGCCTTCTTGAACTCCTCGTAGTTGATGACCCTGGCAGACTTCGCCTTGACTTTGGAGAAGACGATGTCGACATCGGTCCCTGTCACAGCCTTTCCGTCAGCCACCTTGCAGTCCTTGCACAGCTTGGCCCAGTTCTTGCCATTCATCTCATGCCCACTGGCCTTGGGGTCACCATGGATGGCAAACTTGCGGAAGCTTTCCTCCAGCCCAGCCACATCTGTGCTCACTGCCATGCCACCCGTTTTCTACCTCGTGGCTGCTCCTACAATGCGCGTTCGATGGACAGGACGCAGAATGAACCGATGGTCGCAGGAGACTTGGGCGACTACGCAGCTCTGCTCCCTGCCGGCTCTGGGGCGGGACTCCTCCGGTCTTCAATCTTTCCCAGCATCAGGGTCTTTTCCAATGAGTCAGTTCTTCACATCAGGTGGCCAAAATATTAGAGTTTCAACTTCAGCATCAGTCATTCCAATGAGTAGTCCGGACGGATTTCCTTTAGGATGGACTGGTTTGATCTCCTTGCAGTCCAAAGGACTCTCAAGAGTCTTCTCCAACACCACAGTTCAAAAGCATCAATTCTTCAGCACTCAGCTTTCTTTATAGTCCAACTCTCATATCCATACATGACTACTGGAAAAACCATAGCTTTAACAAGACAGACCTTTGTCAGCAAAGTAATGTCTCTGCTTTTTAATATGCTGGCTACGGTCCATGGGGTTGCAAAGAGTTGGACCTAACTGAGTGACTGAGCAAATTTAACCAGTAAGCAAGGCAGAAGGCATTTGGGCTCGAGTGGCCTGACTCCAGAGCCTGTTCTTAACAGATGATGATGTTATGCAAACAGAGTTTACCTGCATTAAAAGGCTGGGAACAGGGCATAAAGCTGACCTGCAAATAGGCAAGGATGATGCTTCAACAAATGTTGATGAGCCCAGAAAACTCTGTGATTGACAGAAGGTACAGATGGAAGGTCTCAGGACAAGGTCGGTGCTGTGGAGCTTGGCCCCAGCTCCTAGAGATTGTCGACGGGCGGCCTTGCAAATACAGCTGAGCTAGAGGAGGTCTCAGAGCCCTGGCACTGCCACCCTCCACCAGGGGGCAGGGAGCAGCGTGCACTGTGCATCGGGGAGGGCAGCAGGCTCGTGTCTGTCCCAAGAGGGATTATCACTGTCAGCGGCAAGGCCCACAGTCACAGTGGACAAAGTGTGCTCAGCACCCATTACCTTAACAGGCAGGATTTTGTAGAGCAAGGAGACACTGCTAAGGAGAAGGGGGCCATCATAAAAGAGGGGCTAGGGGCATAAGTGGTACCCCTACCTGCTTCTTCTCAGCAGCCAGATCCCAGTGAAGGGAGCCAAGGAATCCAGAGGACCACAGTTGATTTTTTTAATGTAATATGTCCTCAGTCCATTAGCAATGATTGAGATCATTTGCCCTCCCTAAGCTGGGTCTGGGAATTCCTGAGATAGCAGTATAACATTGCCTCTTTCTTGGCCACCAAAACTCAGGTCCCTCTAAAGCCAGCAGATGCTCAGCAAAGGAAAAAGACACGTTCACCATGGATGGGTAGGTTTTACAATGTAAGAAGAGTGGGGGATAAAATTTGATTGATTGGCTTGTTCAGTTTTCTTAGCCATCCACCCCATTTCCTCTTCCATACCCTACTTCCATTCAGACAAAGATATCTGAAAGGTTTATAGTGAGACTCTGTGGAAATTGTATCACTGGTCATGTTTAGGGTTACTTTGTTGTTATGAAATAATCTTAGAAGAAACCCAGATACAGTTTAAAGTAACACTGTCTTTCACGGTAAGAAAGATGTTTTCTTTGAATCCTCTTCGACTCTTTCTGGTGATCTAGTTAAGGAGAAAGTCCCTTTTGGCGCTATCTCATCATTAACATCTTGCCGACATGTTTATCCTCCTTTTTAACAAGAGAAGGTAGACTTGGGATCAGCCCCATAGCAGGTGGTGAAATGGAACGTTATTTCATTTTCATTAGGTTTAGTTTTGCCGTGAGTTTGTGTGGTGACACAAATTAGGATATTTTACAAAGGGTTTCCCTTTTAAATGAATGTGTTTAATTAAAGTGACTCAGTTACAGGTAAAGTATTAAGTGAATAGTATTTATCACTGGGACAAGAGATGCTGGGTATGGCAAAGATCCGGAGATTATGAATGTTTAGAAAACACCAGAATGCAGAAATATGATCTGGTCATGTCACCTCCTGGCTTAACGTCTGCACCCGATCCTTCCTAAGCGGACCCTGCCCACCACCCAGTCTCTTCTCTGCCTGTCCCCCTTCCCACTCTGATCCGGACACACAAAACTTTTTACATTCTATCAACTTTTCAGGCTCTCTCTTGCCTTCAGGACTTTAACCCTTTACTTCCCTCTGCCCAGAACTCTCTCCTCCTCCCTCCTAAATGGAGAATTCCTACTCAGGGCTCAGGTCTTGGTTAGATGCGACCTCATCCAAGAAGTCTTCCGTCATCCTCCTGGCAGTGTTCTTTGCCTTTCCTCTCTGCCCTGCCCCCAGCATCCCCCATGTCTTCATCACATCACTCAGCCCAGGACACACAACTGCCCGGTTAGCTGCCAGGGCTGCCTATTAGAAGGAGAGCCGCTGGAAAACAGAGAGTCTGTCCGGTTCACCCCCACTTACTCACTCAGCAGTGTGCCGAGTGCCTAGTTAAGGGGGCAGGTGCTGTTCTAGGAGTCATAGCAGTAAACAGCATAGAAGAGCTCCTGTCTTCATTCTAGAGGGGAGAGTTGGACAAAAATAAATAAATAATGCTTTAAAAGCCATATGTATTCTTTACAAAATGTCAGGTTGTAACAAGTCCTTTCGATAAATTAAAACTGGGTAAGGGAGCACCGCCCTCGTCGTCCAGTGGATAAGAATCCGCCTGCCAACTCAGGAGACAAGGGTTCGACCCCTGGTCCAGGAAGATTCCACATGCCAAGGGGCAACTGGGCCCATGTGCCACAACTACCAAGCCCACGCCATAGGGCCCAAGAGCCTCAACTGCTGAAGCCCACGCACCGTAGAGCCCGCGTCACAAGACAGGCCACTGTAGTGAGATGCCTGCTGCTGCTGCTAAGTCGCTTCAGTCGTGTCCGACTCTGTGCGACCCCATAAACGGGAGCCCACCAGGCTCCCCCGTCCCTGGGATTCTCCAGGCAAGAACACGGGAGTGGGTTGCCATTTCCTTCTCCAATGCATGAAAGTGAAAAGTGAAAGTGAAGTCGCTCAGTCGTGTCCAGCTCTTCGCGACCCCATGGACTCACATCACAGCAAAAAGTAAACCCCACCTGCTGCGACTAGAGAAAGTCCTTGAGCAGCGACGAAGACCCAGCACAGCCAAGAGTAAATTAATCAGCTAATAAAGATTTTAAAAAGGGAATTAAAAAAAAAAGATGGGCAGTAATGGGGACAGTGGCTGCTCTTTTAGATTGGGGTCAGACAAGACCTCTCTGGGGTGATGCTGGCACAGAGACTTGAAGAAGGGAGGGGAAGAGGGCCAATGGGGACCGCAAAGCGGATGGCTCGGAGGCACAAACAGGCTTGGGGTGTTTACAGAACACAGAGGGGGCCGTGGTGGCCGGAGTGGGGTGAGCTTCCAGGAAGCATCTGGGCTGCACCCCCACTCTGGGAGGCAGGGAGAAGGCTCCCAGGGAGGAGGCTCCCCTTGGGCTGAGACGGTGCTCTGAGCAAACAGGAGGGAGGGTGCCCTCTCCGCCTGCGTGCCAGCCAACCCCGAGCCTGGCCCGAGAGACCTCCAACATTTGCAGAGGCGTTTCCTGTTAACATTTACCTTGGCTGATGTTTATTAATCGAGTCTATTAATAGACTTTTTTGGACCCTTCCTAACGAATAGCTTCTAGAAGATGCATTTCTTGCCCGTTATCCCCTGCCTCCTATGATGCTTCAGATATGTAAATTGCTTTTCCATCCTTTCTCTCTTGGTCTATTCATTTATTCATCCATAACACACATCTGAGTTGTTGAGTGGGGAACAACACAGACTCAGCTCCCACCCTCAAGCAGCACATAGTTTTGATGAGAGACAAGTCTGGAGAGCCCCAGAGGCCCATTTTCTTCCTATCTTTGTTAGCTTGGCAGAGAGGTGGCCGGGCTGGACCAGGCCAGTCTGTGGGCCACAGCCCACCCTGGCTTTGTTGGGTATCCACGTTCCTGTGGGCTGACAACCTCCAAGGCTCTCCCGTGTCCTCAGAGTGCAGCCCTGGGCCTTGACAAG
Organism: Odocoileus virginianus; assembly: GCF_023699985.2. Lineage (NCBI taxonomy): Eukaryota > Metazoa > Chordata > Mammalia > Artiodactyla > Cervidae > Odocoileus > Odocoileus virginianus. The sequence goes on along the minus strand of NC_069703.1, from coordinate 36,582,659 downwards.
CACACTGCCTAGCGGTCACTAATGCCCAGACAGCCCTTGATAGATTTCTTGTTACTCAGAGAATTTCCACATTCCCTCTTACCTCTCTGGCCAGCAGTCTGGAGTGGGTCCTTTCTCTCGGCGATGGTTGCATGTCCAGCTGGTTGGCCGGGACAGGCCTCTCTGCAGGAGCCCTGGCCACGCAGAGGACATGCCAGCTGAGAACCCATGATGAAGAGGATGAGAGTTCAAGGCCCTGTGGATGCTACTACTTCTCTTCCTCTTGTGTTTCCCCCCCAGCAATCTCCATCTGTGCCATGTGATGCTACTGCTGTGTCCATTCTCCCTTGTGTGACAATTCCAGGGCAAGGAGACAAGATAGAGGAAGCGCCCGACACTCTCACGAATGTTAGAGAGGAGATGACCAAGTGCCGTGGGTATTATTTGGGACTTGGACTAGGGGTGTCGGAGGCAGGGTTCTCTGGAGGTAGCACACAGGTGCTTAGTGGGGAGTGTTCTGAGATCAACACCTGGGAAAGGGAGGGGTAGCAAGGGCATTGTCTGGAGTTGGTTGGAGATGGCCGCAAAGAGGTCTTTGATTCTTCTCCTGCCATCAGTCCCTGATCAGCCTCTGGATGCGGTCAGCCCTGAAGTGAATGATGGCTGGAGGGCAAAGGCCAACTGCAGACAGCCTTTCATACCTGGGACACCAAGTCTTTCACTGAAGGTGATCTGGACACATGTTATGTCTACCACAGGCCCTTCAGGAAGACTTGCTGGAAGAAGGGGCATTTCACTTGGGGGATGTCAGAGCAGGCAAGGAAAGAAGAGTGGTCCAGGCAAAGGGTCAGAATGTAAGAAGACCCAAAGGCAAGGCAGAGACCACATTCTCAGGGAACTACGGGGCCCAAGAGGAAAGCAGGTGGATCCCTTTTAAGATGAAGAAACAGCCATGGGGAGGCCAGTGGACTTCTCCAAAATAAGTTTACAGTAAACGAAGGAGCCTAGCTTAGAGCCACAGCTGTGGGTTCTGAGTCCAGAGTCCTCCCAGCCCCTCCCCTTGGACAGCTGTCGCCCCCTCCGGGCACTCCCGTCTCCTCTTTCAGATGCTCTTTCCTTCTCCCCTCTCCCTTCTGAGCCCCTGTGCACACAGTCCCAACTCTGCCCGGTGAAGCACTAACATTCCTTCTACATCCAGCACGAATTCTGCCATTTGAAGGGCTCCCACTTGGGTTACATTTCAGGTCAAGTGTTGTTTTGTTGTTTGGAAATTAGAGTCAGTCTGCGGCCACGGTCACAGTTCAGTCAAAGACAGAGGTCCTGCTTGAACTTCTGACCAGAGTCAAATCAGTTGGCGGCAAGGTTTGGAGCTTAATCCTTTGAAAGAGCTCAGCCTAGAACCAGGGGCAGGTCTCAGCCAGGGACTGTGATCAGGGCTTGGAATGGAGCTGGGGGCAAGACTCAGTCTAGGGACAGGTTTGGGGTGTTAGCCTGGAACTAGAGTCAAGGTTAAGCCTTGGACTGGGGCTCAGGGATGTGAATGTGTGTCTGAGACTGGACTGAGGACCATCAGGGCTCTGCCTTCCCGCTCCTGAGGTCTGGAGTCAGAGCCAAACCCAGGAGTGGGCAGGAGAAGCCCGTGAGCACAGACTCAGCCAAACCCCACCCTCGCTGCCATACTGGGTACCAGATCCCACCACATTCTATGGGTCGTGGGGATCTGGGTCCAAGCCCGTTGGGGATGCTGTGCACTGCTGGAGCCTGGTTTTTGTGAGGAAGGGTCTGCACAGATCAGACGGGGCCCCAGGGAAGTCACAGTCAGCTCCCAGGCAGGCCCAAGGTGGGTGCAGGGAGGGGAGGTGGCTCGAACCATGGTGCCCCCAGCAAGACTCTCATGAGAGCCCCAGTGCCACTGGTCTTCAGAAAGCTGGGCCCCTGCATCGACTGCCCACCCTAAGTCCGCCGGGACTGGCTCTGCCAGGGGTAGGGGAAAGAGCCTCAGGCCGGGTGTTGGGGGCCTGGGCGCCCCACCTTGCCTCTCTCTCTGTGTGAAAGAAAGTGAAAGTTTAGTCGCTCAGTCATGTCCAACTCTTTGTGACCCCTTGTAGCCTACCAGGCTCCTCCATCCACGGGATTTTCCCGGCAAGAGTACTGGAGTGGGTTGCCATTTTCCTTCTCCAGGGGATCTTCCCGGCCCAGGGATTGAACCCGGGTCTCCCAGATGGTAGGCAGACTCTTTACTGTCTGAGACACCAGGGAAGTCCTGTAAAATAGGAACAATATAAGCTAAGAAAGGCATTTGACAAGTGAGGAAACTGACAGTCAGAGAGGGGAGGGACTGACCCCGGGCCACACAGCTCAGGGAGGAGGCGCGTGGGGATCTCAGGCCTGCTAGCACCAAAGCCCTCACCTCTCTTGCCAGTTGGGCTTCTTTCATCCCTGACACGACCGCATGCTGCCCATATCCACTCCATGCGGGCTCCCAGGGAAAGGCTGGAGAAGAGAAGGGGTGGGCAGGAGACAGGACAGACACCCAGGGGACGGGGCAGGCACCCAGTTTGGGTCCACTGGGATCGTGGGGCACAGAAGAGACCAGAGGCCATGCCTACCCCGTGTTCTGTGTGTCCAGCTCTGGACCCAGAGTCAATCCAGCTTCCCCGAATACCTGCTGTGTGATCTCAGGCAAGTTGCCTCACTTCTCTGAACAAGATGCAAGTGGAAGCATGAGTGGCTCAGTCGTGTCTGACTCTTTGAGACCCCATGGACTGTAGCCCACCATGCTCCTCTGTCCATGGAATTCTCCAGGCAAGAATACTGGAGTGGGTTGCCAGTTCCTTCTCTAAAAGAGCGATAATAATCATTTCCTCTTGTGATTGTTAGGCAAGAAGTGCTATAAAAGGCAAGTGAGCTATAAATATCGGTGCTGCTGCCATGGTTGCTGCCACCGTCCCAGGTTCGTCCCTGTTACCCTTCGCTCAGTCTCGCTGCCCCAAACACACAGGCCTTTCCAGCTCCCCAACGTGCCACACTCCCTCCTGCTTCACAACCTTGGCGCAGGATACCCTCTCGATGTGGCCTGTGAAAGTCACTTCCCTGGGGCACCCCAGGCGGGACCAGAGCACTCTCCACACTTCCTTTGTAGCACCTGTCAGCAAATGGGGGCGGGATTATACATGCAACAGGACATTGGAAGGGACATCTCCATTTGCCCCAGAATTGACACCTGGGGTGCAGACCTGGGGTGAATAATTGCCAAGCGCCCCGTGTTCTGAAGAGAGGCCTCAGTAACCCCTTAGGACTTGCTCAGGGGATGAGCAGTCCCACAGTGTCGCCCCTCGTTTCCAGGAGGTGGGACTGGGGAGAAGGATTCCACAGGGATGGGCAGCTTCAGTTTCCTACGGACGCTATGGATTTTCCTTTTAACCCAACCAAGCCCGTGGGAGATGCACCAGGAAAATCACGTGTTATGATGGAAGCAGGGAGGCCCCTGTCAGGAGGCGAGGTTGGGAACTCGCACTGCAGGAGGCAGATTTGTACCAGCCTGGCCCATCTGGGCAGGGTGGGGTCAAGTAGGGAGAAGTGGCGTGAGGGGAGGGAGGCGGCATGGGGCAGCCTGCAGGCTTGCCATTGGCTAAGGGTCAGCAGGCATCACAGGAAAGAGTTGAATTGTGCCATCTTTGGTACCCATCCAGGAAGGCACCCCACCACACCCAGGGGCCCCATAACAGGAACCAAGAGGCAGGTTGGAACTGAAAAGGGGAGGTTGGGAGAGGCTGTGGAAGAGCCCGATACCAGGGGACTGCAGAGGCCGGGGCTCCCTGGGGACCCTTGAAGAGTGCACACACGCGCGTGCCCAGTGGAGGGCCAGCATTCAGATGCCTGCCCCGCTGAGGGCATCAGTGGCCGTCAGCATCGAGCCACAGAGAGGAGCCCAACTGTGGGTGGGTAACTCGGGGGGATAACTGTTGCCTGCTGAACCCCAATTCCCTCAGCCCCTACACCAGAGAGGCTACGTCTTAAGAACAGAGAGGAAGAACCAGAACACTGACACCTCTGGCACGTGGTTGGACATTGAAACCATTATGCTCAGCGAAAAAAGCCAGCCATAGAAAGCCACACAGCGTATGATTCCATTTATATGGCACATTGGAAGGAGGCAGATCCATAGAGACAGAACACAGGTTGGTGGTTGGCCAAGGTGGAGGGAGGGCTAACTGTGGGGCATGGAGTAGGGGATGTTTCATGGAAAGGAGTTTCCTTTCAGGGTGATGAAATGTTTTCACTTGGATTGTAATACTGGCGGTACAATCCTGTGAATGGACTCAAAACCACTATGTGTACACTCTAAATGGATGAACTGTATGTTATGTAAGTCACATCTCAACACAGCTGTCATTTTAAAATGGGGAGGGGAAAAAATAAATAAAACGGGGAGGGGGAATGTTGGGGGGAAGGGATAGATAGTTTGAATGGACATGTACACACTGCTATATTTAAAATGGATATGGATAGCCAACAAGAGTGTGGGGAGCTGTGGTCAGTGTTATGTGACAGCCTGGCTGGGAGGGGTGTTCGGGAGAGAATGGATACATGTGTGTGTGGCTGAGTCCCCTCCCTGTTCACCTGGAACTCTCACCACACTATTAACCGGCTACGCTGCTGCTGCTGCTAAGTCGCTCCAGTCGTGTCCGACTCTGTGCGACCCCACAGACGGCAGCCCACCAGGCTCCGCCGTCCCTGGGATTCTCCAGGCAAGAATACTGGAGCAGGTTGCCATTTCCTTCTCCAATGCATGAAAGTGAAAAATGAAAGTGAAGTCACTCAGTCTTGTCCGACTCTTAGCCACCCCATGGACTGCAGCCCACCAGGCTCCTCCATCCATGGGATTTTCCAGGCAAGAGAACTGGAGTGGGGATTAACCGACTATATCCCAATAGAAAATAAAAAGTTAAAAAAAATAAAATCCACCAAATAAGTGCCACAAAAAATAAAGCGAGTACTGAACATGTTGGGTTAATATCTGAAAATAAAATAAAATGAGGGGTTATTTAGTTTGGAATCATTAAGAAATCTTGGAGATGGACAGTGGTGATGGCTCAACAATGTAGAGGCACCTCATGCCACTGAGCCGTACACTTACAGATGGTTAAAACGGTAGATTTTATGTTATGTATGTGAAAAGTGAGTCATTCAGTCGTGTCCGACTCTCTGCGACCCCATGAACTATACAGTCCACGGGATTCTCCAGGCCAGAATACTGGACTGGGTAGCCTTTCCCTTCTCCAGGGGATCTTCCCAACCCAGGGATCGAACCCAGGTCTCTGGCATTGCAGGCAGATTCTTTACCAACTGAGCCACAGGGGAAGCCCAATGTTATGTATATTTTACCACCATGTCTTAAAACTAAAAAAATTTCATTTTAAAAAGATGGAGAGGGGAAGTATCCCAGAAGAAGACCATGGACCCCTACATACTCCAAGGTACTGGAGTCAGAACGCCAGGAAAGAAGCAGCCTCCCTACCCCACACCCAAGGTGTGGTAACACATACACACCCCTGCATACCACACTCCAAGTCCCATCAGCCTGGTGCCGGGAACGAAGGAAGGAACAGCTCTGAACTGCCTCTGGGACTGCAATCTCAAACAGATGGCCTTGTCATAACACTCTGACCACAGCACCCTGGGATCTGACACCACACGGCTGTGGCCAGAGGTTGGAAACAATTGCAACCGCTTCCTGTGCAGCCCCCTGATCGCCCAGAGCCCCGCAAACCACTGCAGAGGCTCCATGTCAGCGCCCCAAGGAGCCCAAACTCCAGGATGGCAGGGGCCGCTGGGTCTGGCCCGTGCCCGGGGCTTGTTACAGAGCGGGTCACATCGTGGGTCTTCGGTCAATGTCTGATGAAAGAAAGCAGGGCCTCCGCCACGAGATGCAGAAGAAACTGAGGCCCCAGGGGCCCACAGCCTTACCCAGGGCCACACCATCAAGTAGAGGTGGAGGCGGGGACCAGGACCCAAACCCCCAGCTCCCCTGGCCCAGGCCAGCGCCGGGCAGGGCCGGATTCCACCCGGAGCCCCTCCTCCAGCTGTGCACATCTGCTGGCCTCCGTGGGATGAGGCAATCACCCAGGAAGCTGGCCAAGGACGCAAACATCCAGGACAGAACAACCGGAGGCGTTTCCAAGGGGTGGCGTCGGCGGCCCGGCGCCAAGCCTGGGTCCCCGCAGGGCTGCCTCCCCCGTGGTGCTGGGAGTTGCATTCCTACAGCACACCTCATCCTGTCATCTCAACTCCTCCTGGCTGGGAGGCAAGGGCCCTGGAACACTCTTCTGGTCAGCTTCTCCCTGGGGGACGAATCCTGCAGGCCCCTGCCGGTCCTTGGGTCTCAACCCCTTCAGGGTAATCTGGTTCCCTCCGGCTCTGCTGGTCTCACTTCTCCAAACTGCGTGGCTCTTGCTGACACAGTCTTCTTAGAACACTGTGTTCTAAGGCAGCCCTGCCTTCGGGGCCCCTAGTCTGAGGGAAGACACCCCACCTTTAAAAGCCCCCCCTCGGAGATTGGAGACATAGCCCTGACACAGGCCCTCCTGATATGCTGGAGGAGATGGCACTCTGCCCGTAGGAGCCTCGTCTAAGGAGGGAGGCCCCCAGGCTGACGGGGGAGGCCTGGGCCGCCAGCAGGAGGCTCCTGGGTCCCTGCTTCGGCTCTGGCTGGCTTCTCTCTCTCTTCCGGATGCCCCTTCCTCTTCCCAATTGGGAGGCGAGAGGGATGACACCTCTGTGTCTCAGAACCCAGCATCTCTCTGCTCACGTAGCAGTGGGCACCCCCTTTAGGCTGTTGGTCTCAGCAAGCTCCGTGACAGACGGCTCACACGCTGAGGCCCGCCAGGAAACACACGCTCCTGACACGTTTGCTCTCGGTGGCTCGGCTGCGTCTGCCACTGTCCCTGGGATGCTGCCCCCTCGGTCCGTGACCTGTTCCCAGCAGGCCAATGGCAGAAGCATCTAGAATTATGAAGTGCTCAGACTGGACAGGCTCCTCCCACCTCTGTGAGGCCTGAAGGCCAAGGTTGGCCAAAATTCAGGGCAAGCCTTCCAGAAGCCTGGCTCTGAGCCATTCAGTCTGGTCCTCATAGCGACCCCAGAGTCTGGGGTTTACTGAGGAAGAAACACAGAGCTTGTTTCCCCAGTTGCAAAATGACGTTAATAGAAGTAACAGCGCTCAAAACATAATTGTGAAGCTTAAACTGAGATGATACAGGAAACCTGTTCACACGGAACCTGGCCAAGGTGAATAGGTGCTGTTTTATGATTTTGTTTTTTCCTCCTGCTCGGCTTTCAAAACCCTTTCTTGTTTGGGGGACCACCCTCCTGGGGTGACCCTTAGAGGAAGGCGCTCTGTCCTCCCAGCACAGAGGCGGACACGCCTTCGGTCAGTAGCAGCAGGCACGTGGCCCGACTCCATCCCTCAAGAGCCCACCCTGAATTCGGGGACCGCTAAGGTGTTGCAGAGGACAGTCAGGGCGTCATTCCTGGGGGCCAGAGGCTATGCCCAGGCCGCGATGCCCAGCGGTGGTGGCCCCGGGAGCAGCCCCAGACATAAGACAATTCCTACAGGGGCCCTGCCTGTGTCCCGAGCTGCCAGCCTCCTTCACATCCGTCCTTTCCCTGAGCCTGGTTCGCCAATCGATTCTGTGAGCTGCTTGGTGTCCTTCCAATAAATTCCTGTCCTGTTTAAATTAATGAGAGTCAGTTTTCATTGTTTTCAACCAAGAAACTTGACTGGCTTGGAAACTGGTCTGAGGGGGTGGGTTTCAAACAACAACACCCCTAGGGAAAGGGAGGAAATAATAATCTATTCTAGCTGGGGCTGAAGGTGGCGAAAATCCAGTTAGTGTCCAGGGAAGAGAATCCAGTAGCCTGTGGTATGTGGTGGTGAAACAGCTAATGCAATTAAATTCATTAATTACATTATGGCCGATGGCCATCTGGAAAAAAGTGCCTCTGAAGGCAAAGCTATGTGGGCCTGAGTCGCCACTGCCATGGAATAGGACAAGAATGGCATGATTTCAAGATGACCTGGCTGCTTCTATGACACTAGACAATTCAAAGAGAAAGAATCAGAAACTTCAATCTCTAAATTCTGGGCTTAAGGCATAAAATGGAGCCCAGGACCTTTCTATAACTGGACTAAAGAATCGCTCATCTTTTACAGCAGGATGAAGTTTGTGGAAAACCAACTGCAGAGCGTGATCCTTTGCTTTGCCAAACTCCAGTGGCCATTGAGTTCACAGCCTTCTCTTCCTCTGCCTGCTGCATTCATGCTGGCGGTTCCTTGAGGCTGACCCTGGGTCTTCTATTCTTGCTCTGCATCCCTGCAGCACGTGGGATGCCTTTGGCTGCAAAGTACAGAAACTCTGCAGTAGTGGAGGTCCAGGGCAGGCGAACTCCTGGAATGCACAGCTCCCAGCAGCACCCAGGGCTGTCGGAGTTGCCCGTGCTTTTCACTCCGCTCTGCCATCCCCTGCATCAGCTTCACTCAGTGGAGCCGGCTCATGCTGGCTTGCAAGAGGTGACTGCATGCATCCTGACTCTGAGTTCACTGGCCTCATGTTGGCAGTTTGAAATTGACCATGGAGGGAGTATTTACACCTTGGAAATCAGCCAGTACCACATATCAGGGCTATTTCTTTTTCTTTACCATTTGGAGAGGCGGTACACCAGCACATGACTGGCTTCATCCTAGCTCTGGTTCTCTAAGGGGTGGAAATGGAGCCACCTGCTTCTGTGCATACGTGGCCCAGGAGGGAGAGGAAGAGGGAAACCAGAGAAGAGCAGCGGCAAGGGGAGGGGCAGGGGAGAGATGGGAGAGGCAGAGGGGAGGGGGAGAGGGAAGAGGAAGAATCTCCCCTGACTGTGGAACCAGGCTGGCTCTCCAGCCTCACTGGGACCTAGCACCAGGGGAATGCCATGACCAGACCATGCTGAGTCTTTCCAGATCCCCTCTGGAGCTGGGTTGTGGGGTCAGCTGCCCTGAAGAGCCAGGGCCCTGTGGTGGGCAGACCTCTGAACAAACCGAATCCTTCAGGGAATGAGGAAAGAGGAAGTGGAGGTGATGGGTGGCAGTGGTGACTTCTCTGACGAGCAGCAGAGCTAGATCCCCGACATGTGTAAGTGACCACCCTTGAACATCTCCCCTTGGAGGAGAAGAGGATGACTCCGAAGAGCTAATGCACATAGTACTGACCGTGTGCCAGCTGCAGTTCCAATGCTGTCCGTTTATCAGCTCATCTCACTGCACAAGAGTCCTAGGAGATGGATCCGTTGTTGCTCATTCACAGATGAGGAAACTGAGGCTTCGAGGGGTGGTGTAACTTGCTAGAGCCCACAGAGGTGGTGCTGGGATGGGGGGTCAGCCAGCTGGCTCCAGGTCCTTGCTCTGAATCTCCACGCCTCCGAGCCTTCCCCTAGACCTGCTTGAAGCTCTCCTCTTCCTCATCTTAACTGCAACTCAAGGTTCAGGTGTCCCCACAGGATCCATCAATACTCTAGAAAGCTTTCTAATCCCAGCCCAGGTCAGACACCCGTCTGGAGCTGCTGCAGTGACCACTGTCTCTCCAGGGCACTGGGCCTTGTAACTGGCTTCTTGTCTATTTCCCTTGAGGGCACAAAATGGGTCCTGCTCATCTCCACAGGCCCAGCATCCTCAGCCCAGGACACAGCATGCAGAATGGGTGGTGAGAGCCCCATGCCAGGCTCTCAGCTCCCATCTCCCCACTACCAGACCCCTGGGCCCAAATTGGTCCCAGCACGTGCAGACATGCTATCCTCCACCTTCCAGGCAAATGTTCTGCTAGCCCCTCTGCCTCTCCACCGCCCAGCTGGGTCTACTTCATACGCTCAGCACGGATCTCCTTACTTCCGCTTCTCAGCCTCTTTCGTGTTTTACTCTTTTATTAAGATTCTAATTAAATAATTCTAATTAAATGTAATGAGCTGAATCGACAAACTTATTGCGATAAAGCAGCATTCAAGACATCCTCTCGCCTGATCTTTCCCAGCCAGTGGAATTGAGATAGCACTGGGCCTTTTCTGCCTGGGGTGACTCAGCAGGGCAGGGACTGAAGGCCATGCTCACAGGACATCACCAGGGGCACCCATGGCCCAGCTGAGGCTTCCCCTGACCCAGCTACCCTGCAGCCAGGTTTAAGGCAGAAGTCAGTCTGTTCTTAGAGTGCAAACACTGGCCTGGGCCACACTGGCTCGCTTCTGGTCTGTGCTTCCAGCCGGCCCTGACAACATATGGCCTCCTCCACACCAGGTGGGGCAGGAAAAGCCTCCAGACCTATAACTGGGGTTCGCTAACCATGTGGGTGCCTGCCTCTGCCCTTCAGCCCGGCTTTCTGTAGAGGAAGAAAGGCTTGGACCTGAGGTCTGGCCCTGCCCTTCTGCGTGTCCTTAGTCACGGTCCATCCTCTCTCTGGGCCCCACCCCAGTTTCTACCAAATGGCAGGCTGATATGATGTGTTGAGGGAGGCCAGGCCTCAAATCCTGGCCTGCCCCTTTTGGGCTATGGGTCCTGAGGCATGTTACATCATCCCTCTGAGCTTCAGTTTCCTCATCTGTAAAATAGGACTGTTATAAAATGAGCTGTTATAAAATTACTATAAAACAACATTCAGGCACAGACTAAGTGCTTGATAAATTACAACCATAAATCATCCTAATCCAACACCCCTTCCCCACAGCAACCCTAGGGGGCTGAGAGAGGACCCTGGTCAAGGGGATTGAGGAGGGGAGGCAGAACTTTCAGAATCTTTCCAAACCTGCCACCTTCCTTCCCACCAGCCAGCATTGAGGACACAGTGCCCCAGGGACCGCAGGTGGGATTTACATCCTCCACTCACAGGCCCTATCTGGGCAGCAGACCCGTTACAGCAGCCTCTGAGCTTCTGCCCACACCTGACCTCGCTGGACCCGTATACCAGCCCTCGGGGAAGGTAGCGTCTGGTTCATGGTCCCACTTCACAGACAAAGAAACTAGGTTAGTCCTGGCACTGTGCTCACCTGTTGTGTGATGGGCTGATGACTTCACCTCTCTAGGCCTCAGTCTCTTCACAGCATCAATGGGGTGCATGCTTGTATCCCCAGAAAAAAAAATGGTGGGCATCATGGATTTTATGTCACAGGCCCATTTTACTTTCCTGGGGCTGCAGAACAAGAAACAGGTATCCCCGCTTTTGGAAAGTTTGTTCTGGTATTTCCCCAGCGGCCTAGTGGTTGGGACTTCACTCTCCAATGCAGGGGTGTGGGTTCAATCCCTGGCCAGGGATCTAAGACCCCACATGCCTCACGACGGATAAAACCAAACCGTAAAACAGAAGCAATATTGTAACAAATTTAATAAAGAGTTTGAAAACGTTCCACATCAAAGAAAAAACAAGTCTTAAAAAAACTCCAGTTTGCTTTATGCTACTTTGTATTTACGGAAGATCAACATTAGTTCCTGTTGTCACTAACCGAAAGACATCCAAGAGGATTTTCGCTTTTATGAAAAAGGCAAAGAGTGAAACTAGCGCTCAGCGTTTGTTTTGCAGCAGCTGTCACAGAGGCAGCGCGCGCCTAGCCGTAAGAGTGGGACCGCCCGGCTCCCTTCCTGAAAACACTCCTGCATCTCGGCAGCTCAAGTCACCTTAGCTTTGAACTGCATCTGTGGGCATCTGTACTTTCACAGGATTTCCCTTGCACATCTGTTAGCGAGGTGTGTCCTATGGAATTGCTTCTTCGCTTTATACCCACTCAGCTTATGAAAGGTTTCACAGGAGCTTTGGAATAGCGGGGAAACATATGCCGCAAAGTGGGTAGCTCAGAATACCAGAAATGGACTGTCTCGCAGTTCTGGAGGCCAGAAGGCCGAAGTCCAAGTGTGAGCGGGGTGGTGCTCCCCCCAACCACATGCAGACCTGCCCCACCTCCTCCAGCTTCTGATTGTGCCGGGGTATTCCTTGGCTCATGGAGCATCCCTCCAGCCTTCACACTGCCTTCTCCCCGTGTCTCTTCACACAGCCTTCCCTCTGCATCTGTCTGTCCCTCTGTCCAAATCTCCCCCTTTTTATAAGGGTGCCACCCAGATGACTTTAACTTGATTACCTCTGTAAAGACTCTTTTTCCAAACACGGTCACATTCTGATGTCCTGGGGTTTGTGGACACGTTTTAGGGAGGACACAAGTCAACCTATAACAGGTTGCAAGCTCTTCTGCACACACTGGATCCTTACAGGCAGGCCGGAAAGGAGTGTGCCCATTGTACAGATGAGGAAAAATGGAGCTTGGGGTTGGGAAGTGAGTACAAAGTCACATAGTGGATGAGATGCAGAGCCAGGATCGGAACTTCAAGTCTCCCAAGTCTGATGTTTTTCCACTGCCTTCTTTAAAATTTAAAAGGGGAGAGGAGAGTCCATAGCTGTCCTTTGGGGTCAGGAGTTTGACCCTGAATAGCCATCTGGCATCAGAAATTACAATTGACCAATCACCGACCAGAAGTCGGGCACTTGGCTTTAGATTTACTGTGTCACATTGCTGCTTTTGAAGTCAGACTGCCTAGTTCAAACCCAGGTTCTCCCACTCCCAGCTGAGTGACCCCAGGCAAGTAACTTTACCTCTCTGGGCCTCAGTTTCTTCTTCAGTAAAATGGGGACAGCATCCACTGTAGAGGATTTAATGCGGTTATTCACCAAAGCCCCTTAGCACAGGGCCTGGCATGTAGTAAGTTCTCATTTAATCTTCACAACAACACCATGAGGGTGTCCCTGCTTTACAGAGAGGAAACCAAGCCATCATTCGACAGCAGTTATGAACTATGTCTAGTAAATGATAAGAGTAGGACTTGAACCCAGCTTCCTCTGACTCCTAACCCTGTTTTGTTTTTTTTTTTCCAACAGTGCTGAAGTCCAAGGCCTCCAGGCTTGGGAATATGACTCTAACTGTGTGCTGGCAGGACTCAAACTTCAGACAGCCTTCCTAACTGGGTGCTGAAAGCCCTGCTCCAACTGGGTCCCTGGAGGAGGAGGAGGTCTCTGGGTTTAAACACTGTGATGTGGGAACCAGGGGGTGGGTGTCCTCTTTACTTCAGCTGTCCGATGCCCCCAAACGGCAGACCCTCAACCCAAGTCCCCAGGGAGCATATGCCGACCCCCGTGGGTCCCAGGGGCCTCTGTTCGGATTTGTTGTGAAAACTAGAGCTAAGCGCTGTAGAAGGTCAAGCCAGCAGGGGGACCAGAGAGTAAAGGGGCCAAAATCAAAGACATTCCCCAATGCCACCCCCACAGACCAGGGAGGCGCCCACACAGGCACGCAGACATGCACCTGCCGGCTCCCACCCAGATCACCCGTCCACGCACTCACGTTCAGACACCCACATCTGCAGCACAACACAGCCCCCGGAGGCGACACGCGCTGGCTGCACACGCCCATCAGGATGTCACACGCGCCTGGGGACACTCACACCGCAGCCTGACGCAGGCAGGGACTTAAGAGACGCAGACCCACAGGCTCCGGGACACCACAGACCGCCCTCGGCGGGAGACAGAGTCGGAAGTGCGTCCTGATGACAAGCTCCCACCTGCCCCGTTTCTAGCCCTGAGTGCGCTCTCTTTTGAGTCTAACCCTGGATGACTGCCGCAGCCCAGAGGCGTCTGCGGCCTCTGTGATCTTGTCTCTCTCTGCCCAGAACAGCCTGCTCCGTCTCAAGCAAGCCAAAAATCCGCGGTGCTGACCTGCTCTCTGACCTCGTCTCCAGGCTCTCTTCTTCCAGCCACACTGACCTCCTCCCCCTTCCATTCGCTCACATCCCACTCTTTCTAGGGTGGCAGGGAGCCAGGGTGCACTTGCTGTCTCCTCTGTCTTAAGTGCTCCTTCCTTCCCCCACCTCTAGGTCTGTGCTCAAGCATCCCTGACCCCCTCCCACGCCCCTGTATAAAGCAGCCCTGCCCCCCACCTCCACTGCTGGCTTTTCATCCTTCACAGTACTGAGCACCGCAGAGATTAATTCTACATCTCTGGAGAGGAGGGAGGGTCAGAGCCCCCTCCTCCAGTGGAAGGCAACTCCGCAGGATGGGGTCTTTGTGACATGTTGCTTGCTGCCTGCCGTGTTCCAAGCACCCGGGACCCAATCTGGTGGTGGGCGGTGGGTGCTCAATCAGTGGGTGCCGAACGGATGACTCCTGACGCCCGGCGTGGCTCAGAGAGCACCCAGAGGCAGCGCCCGAGCTGATGTGCAGACGGACCTGCGGTCCAGCCTGGGCCGGTCACGCCACCTCAGTGTGGGCTCTCACGAGGATTGAAGACCATGTGTATCGACTCTCAACACAGCACCTGACACTGTCCGCACGGTGGTGAGGTTTCCTCTGGCCTGACCGCCCCAGTTTCTCGCTCCCTGCCTCCCTCAGGAGCGTCAGGGAAGGAAGGGTGGCCAGATGGTCTCAGCGCCACTTCCCTTCCTTCCAACGTGCCCGCCTGCATCTCAAGGGCTGGACGCCTGGGAACCACTCTCCCCACCTCCCTTGGCCAGCCGCCTTTGTATTGGCTTCGCGATCAGATCCCACAGGACCCGACCCAGGGCTGGAGCAGAGGGCCGCCGGGCCAGGGCAGGGGCTCCCTCAACTCCAATCTTTCCAGATTCCCTGAACCTTGCGGGCCTTCCTTCACACCCCCAAGCGCTCCCAGTGGTTCTGAGAGCCGAATCTCTTTATTAAGAGATTAATTTCCTACATGAAGCAGCTAGAGTGGACAGTTTTCTTGCCTGCATCCTGACTGGCTACAGGAGTTTTCCCGGGGGGCACAGTGTGATGGGCTGGGGCCAGAGCCGGCACCGGGTGGCAGGCTGGTGGCACGTAACTTGCCTCCCCCTTTGCCATCGCGGGTGGGGCCCCAGCCCTGCGGGGACCCTGGTCCTGCACTCCCTCCCCTCCCCCAGCAGCCCTCACAGCGACAGTAAAGACAAGTGACAGCCACAGGGGACAGTTCTCAGCACCCTGCCAGCACTAACCCATTTACTTCTCACGACATCCCTGCGTGGACGGGGCTGTTATCATCTTATTTTTGTTGTTCAGTCGCCCAGTCGTGTCTGACTCTTTGTAACCCCATGGACACCGGGCTTCCCTGTCTTTCAAACTCATGTCCACTGTGTTAACAATGTCATCCAACCATCTCATCTTCTGTCGCCCCCTTCTCCTGCCCTCAATCTCTCCCAGCATTGGGGTCTTTTTTTTCTCAAAACGAGTGGGTTCTTCACATCAGGTGGCCAAAGTATCAGAGCTTCAGCATCAGTCCTTCCAGTGAATATTCAGGGTTGCTTTCCTTTAGGATTGACTGGTTTGATCTCTGTGCCATACAAGGGAGTCTCACTGTTTCATACACAAGTAAACTGAGACCCAGACTAAGTCATCTGCTCTTCAGTCACTTACGTGGCTAATAAGTGGCAAATCTGAGAGTCAAATCCAGCCTGGCTCCAGGGGCCGCGCTCGTAATTACAGCTCTCTGCTCTCTCTTCCAGGCATCCGTGCCAACAGCTCGAGCAGCAGATGAGGCCTCAGGGCCCTCGAGGAGGGGGGATGGAGACGGGGGATGAGCCGATGCTCATCAAGTGCTTGAGAACTCACCAAGGCCCTTCCTCTAGCCTCTCCTCATCATCGTTCCCACTAACCCCCCAGCACACGTGGGGAAGGGACCTCTCCCCTCATGGGGTGGGGGACAGGGCGCGGGGGCCCCAGAAAAGAATAAAACTCCAATCTCAGCTCAGCTTCTCCACTGCCCCATTGGTCTGAGGGGACCTGCATAGGTTTCCCCCGGCCTGTGAAGTCAGCCCCTACTGCCCTAGGTACCGAGCCCAGCCAGGGCCCTACTGCTCCCTTCCACGCGGAGGGAGAGGCTCCCCAGAGCAGGGAACAGGCAGCTCGGCTTGGGGTATGTATTCTATGGGGTAGGCAGTGCCATGGAAATACACAAGCTCTGGCATCAGGCAGACTAGGATTCAAATCCGAGGTCCATTCCTTACTGGCTGGGAGACTCTGGTCGACTGTCCCATCTTGAAAGTGGTACTAGGACCACCCTGCTCCTGCCATGGTTGGGGGGGACTAATGTCTCTGATGTTCGGTGTGAGGGACTAACAGGGCCTGACATGTGAGCCCTGGAGGAAACAAGTGAAAGCAAAGAAGGTGGACAGGAGGCCTACTGTGGCTCTCCCAGCTCTCACTTTCCAGAATCCTGTTTTAAAGACGTTCTGAAAATCAAAATCTTTGGGTCAGCACAGGAGTGGACCACACGTTTTACCAAACCAGGCTGGACTGGACGTGCAAGGCCACTGGCTGCATGATGGAGACCCAGAAAGTCAAAGCCCAGGGGCAATGGGAAGCCGATCACTGGGCAGTTTTGCCTCCAGAACACAGAGCCTACGAAGTTGATCTCTGGGCTGCTGACTCCCAGCCTTGCCTGCCAACCCGAGGCTGCCCCTGCTCTCAGAGGTTCTCACGGGAAGTCCGGTTGCTTGTGTTCCCTTTTCATCAGCTGACTCGGGTCACTGATGGCCACTCTGTGCCAGGGGCTACACTGGGCGCTGAGACCGCAGGTGCATCAGACCCAGGCCCTGACCTTCCGGAGCTCCCAGGCTAGCGAAGGCCATCTCCAACGTCGCTCTCCTTCGAGGCCCAGCTTCTGGAATCCTCTTCCAGAATCCTGCCTTCAACTCTGACTTCTCATGTCCCCCTGGTGTGGTACAGACCTAGCCTACGTCCAGTTTTCTAGAGCACCATGACCCACAATCCCTGGACAGATCCCAGCAGCCTGACCCCATGCTGGGGCTCAGCAGATGTGGTCAGCTGGTCAGCAAGGGCTTGTGACACAGCTCACATCTGTCCTGGCTGGAAGTAAAGGCCCCAGTCTAAGCCAGCATCCATGTGCAGGGCACTTAGCTAAGGTTACTCTGTGCTGGGCCCCGAAGTTCCTAAGGGAGAGAGGACATGGTACTGTCCAAATGTTCCAAGAGATTGGCAGAGGCGGGGCCACCTCAGGACAGTGGAAAACACAAGGCTCTGAATCCCAGGCCCACCTCTTCCCAGCTGTGTGAGGCTGGCAGGTGGCAGAAGTTCTGCGGGTCTCAGTGTAACCATCTTTAAAATGGGCTAATAATGCCAACTAGCTCAGTCACTGCACAGCAGCTTAAACTAGCTGCTGGATTCAGATGCTGCCAGGGGTCCAGAGATGTGCCCCCCTCCTTCTCGGCTCCTCTGAGACTGGTATTCACCACCTGACACCCTGAGTCTGCTCCCAGAGGATACTGCCCCCTCTGAGGGACACCAAAGCTCACTCTGGGCATCTCCCCGCCTCCCCGCTCCACCACATGCAGGGTAATGCTGGCCAGGGGCCAGACAGGGCCCGAATGTGATGAGACATGCCCTTCCGAGTCCTCAGCTGGACATGTGCAGGGAAGCAGCCCCTAGGGCATGCCTGCACAGTGGGAGAGAGGTTTCCCCAGCCTGTGAAGTCAGCCCCTAGCACCGTACATCCCGAGTCCAGCCAGGGCCCTACCGCTCCCTTCCACGCAGAGGGAGAGGCTCCCCAGAGCAGGAAACAGGCAGCTCGGCTTGGGGTATGTACTCTATGGAGTAGGCAGTGCCGTGGAAATACACAAGCTTTAGCATCAGGCAGACTAGGATTCAAATCCGAGGTCCATTCCTTACTGGCTGGGAGACTCTGGTCAACTGTCCCATCTTGAAAGTGGTACTAGGACCACCCAGCTCCTGGCATGGTTGGGGGGGACTAATATCTCTGATGTTAGGTGTGAAGGACTAACAGGGCCTGACATGTGAGCCCTGGAGGAAAGCTCACTCCCTGACAAGAGAGAGGCCGAAGGCCAGGTGAACAGACCCCAGACCGGAACCAAGGACACAGGAATTCACCCAGATTCCTTCTCTGAACTTGTGAGCAAGTCCTTGGAGAGATTTTAATTGGGATGGTCTCTTCCCCAGGGAGAGGAGACCCCAACATCCACCCAATGAAGCTGAAGGTCACATCAAATCTGAAAGGCGACTTTGTTCTCCGTGGCTTCATCCGTTATGCATGAAAGAGCAGATGGCGGGTGCTCAGGATTCATGATTTGAGACATCCGAAGACTATAGGCACTGGCCAAATTTAAACCGAAAGATGAACTTGTTGGGTGTCTTTTCAGATTATGGGAGAGGAAGAAAGGAGAGAATTTCTCCGTCATCTCCCATCCGCTCAGAAGTCACAGCTGTTCCGCCTTGCGTTCCGGAGACTTTTATTATAACCGTTTGAAAGGGACAAAGAGATAAATGTCTGAGGAGGACCCCCCCCCCCCGCCCCCGAGCCTGAAGATGGAGGCCACAGGCAGCGTGACCACAGACGTGGCTGCTGGGGGACTGGGACATGGCAGAGTGGAGGGTCACACAGACCTGCGGCTGTGTGTCTCCTCGGCCGAGTTCTGGCCGCGTGGCCTGCAGCCTCAGCGCCTGTAGCAGGAAAGCGAGTGAGAACCACCTGGCCTCAAGAGGAGCAGTGTGATGAGGCAGAGCTGACAGCCTGGCACAGCCAAGGGCAGAGGAGGAGAGCTCGGTTAATGGTGGCCACCACTGTCAGTTTTACTTTGACTTCCTTAAATATGTTTGGTCCAAACTGCCTTTTGTCTGGGATAACCTCTGAACCATCTACGCCCATCACCAATATGATAACTGTCACTCAAGTCTCACAAAACCCAGGGAGGCAGAAAAGGGTCGTGATGGTTGTACC
Organism: Odocoileus virginianus; assembly: GCF_023699985.2. NCBI lineage: Eukaryota > Metazoa > Chordata > Mammalia > Artiodactyla > Cervidae > Odocoileus > Odocoileus virginianus. Next base: position 36,563,879 of record NC_069703.1, on the reverse strand, counting down.
CTTTTCCCAGATGGGGAAACTGAGGCTCAAGAAAAGAAGTCATGGATCCAGTTATAGCCCCAGGCAGCAAAGCCAGAGCTAGACGGTGGGTCTTCCAAGTCACCAAAATGCACTTCCCACCAACCCCAATCACCCGCGCCAGTGTCCTGAGTCCACATGGACAAGGTGTCTGGACCACTCAGTCCCCAGCACCAAGTCCCAGGCCTGGTTTGAGTTTAGCACAAAGTCTGTCAAATGAATAAATATCATGGCCTCATTTGAGAGGGTGAGAAAAATGACTGACATCCTTCCCAAGAAAAATGTATGTGTGGCCACGGGTATTTCAAGGGGGTCATAGATCCTGGTTAGGGGCCTTGACCTAGACCCTCAGAGACCTCTCCAGGGCTGAGCTCACTACGATACCCAGAGGTGACCTTGCATAGCCCATCGGCCAGTGAAAAGAGGGCCTGCTGGCTTCATCTGCGGGACCACAGACCACTGTTCCCCACGTCTGGGCCTGTGGTCACCACTGCTCCAACCACCCCAGGGCAGGGTCCGCCAGAGGCCGCTCCAGCCGAGTACTCGGTCCTCAGAAAGAGAACATTTACTACTTATTTCTTTTTTCCTCTTTAGAATTCCTTTACAGCAACGCCAAGAAAGCACAAACTCTGCAGACACACGGGGAGCACGCTGACCGCTGCCGGCCAGAGACCAGCTCGAGGCCTCGCTGCGGGTCACACAAACACAGCACGGCCTTTCTCCGGCCTCTGAACCCCCATGCCAGGGGGCGGCCTGTGTCAGGCCCGATCCCTGCTGTCTCATGACAGACACAGGGGCTGACACCAAGGAGGTCTGGGCTGGGGAGCGGAAGCAGGGCCAGGGCCACATTCTGAGAAAGACAATCCCACCCCACGTCTCACCCAGGCATTTCTGACTGTGCTCTGATTCCAGTGCTTAGTTAGATACACAAAATCTAAAAAAATGGTGTTTCCTAGGCTGGTGTAACCTGCTCCGACTACCTCCAGGGACTTCAGCTTGGTAAAGCCAGGCCTGGGAGGCACCTGAGGATGGAGGGTGTGCTGGTGGCTTTGCTGGGAGCCTGTGCGAGAGCGGAGGGGGTAGATTCTGAAGACGGGCTGCTGCTGGCACCGACCTGGGGTTGGAACGTCAGGAAGGAACCGCGTGATGCTTACGAAGTTTGATTTTGCTTCACCCTCTGAATTAGCAGACTTCAAACACTTCCATTTTCACGGAAATCAACAGCAAGACAGTTTAGCAGGGCACGCAGGCTCATGCCAGTTCTGCGTGTAAAGGCACCAGATGGTTTGTTATGAAACACATTTTGGTCAGAAAATAGCTGGTGCTTTTTGGTTCCTGGGAGGACAACAAAGCTAGGAAAAAAAAAAAAAGGAGGTGCGAGTTGTGAGAGATGCGGGTGAGAAGGCAGCTTTGGCACCAGATCTGGGTTCTACTCTCGACTCTAACTTCTTCCACACGTGTGGTCTCAAGTCTCCTCATCTGAAACTTACGACCAAGGAGTCACAGAACAAATCTAGGTGTTAAGTTTCGCTTGTCATCTCAGGAAGTATGGGGAGGTGGGGCTCAGACCCAACAGCAGTGTTGGGAGGGGGAAGGGCAGGATGGAGGCGATCACACAGATGACCCCATCGTCGCAGACAGACTCTAGGAGTCCGTGGGCAGCCAGTTACACTGGTTCCCAGCACTGGTGGGGACCCTCCATGGGGACTTTGGGCCCCTTCTCTTGGAAGAAGGGCAGAAAGAAAGCTCTACACAATGCAGCACCATCGCGGAGCGGGAGCCCGCACCTGCGGTGAGTGCTCTAAAGTGCCTGCCATGTGCTGTCTTTGGTCAGGGGCTGCCCCTGTCTCTTTGAGCTCCCCTGGGGCCAGGAGCTCAAGCCCCAGCCTGCTGGGGCCTGCCAGGAAGGTGAGTGGGACGAAGTGTCTTCTCCCGGGGCGGCGGGGCCCTCCTGTGCTCAAAGGGTGGCAGAAACGAAGGACCCACCTCCTTTCAGTAAGGAGCAGGGGCGCCCCCAGGGAAATCTGGGCCCTCAGAGAGAAGGGACAAGAAATGCTTTGGTCACCATCCTGACACCCACAGCGAGCAGCGCTCACACAAGAGAGGGCAGGAAGCTGGTTACCACACTGCGTTCGTGCCTGATGCCAAACCGGCTTCTGGAACCAGGAGTCATTGAATAAATATTCAAGGCATCTTTCAGTTCTTAGAGAAAGAACGGGGTTTTAAAAAAAAAAATCTCTCCTTCCCTCTGCTTGACTGGCTGCAGCTTTGATCTTCAGGCTGACAGCGCTGCCGACTGGAGGAGGGTGGCCGGGGGCGGGTGTCCAGAGCTGGCCCCCACCCCAAACGTGGGGAGCTTTGGTTTGTCACGTGTCCTGCCAGCCCCAGGCCTCAGAAGTTGAAGAGGTCGTCTGACTTGGCGCCACCGCTGTCAGGCTTGTCCCAGTCGACAGGTGAGAGGCACTGGGCGTAATGAATGTCCTGCGCCGTCAGCCCAGTGTCCAGGACCTGAGGGTTCGTCCGAGACTGGGCCAGCCTGGAAGGCAGAGCTGTGTAAGCCGGGGGCCCAGGCAAGGGGCTTGGTGGGGGCCCAAGGAGACAGTCCAGCACCAGGGTTAGAAGCGAGAGAGCATGGGTGGGCAAACGGCAGGACTCGGGGACAATGAAGAAAGACCCAGGACTTCCCCAGTGGTCCAGGGGTTAGGAATTCACCTGGGTACACAGGTTTGATCCCTGGTCAGGGAACTAAGATCCCACACGTGGGCGACTGAGCCCACATGCCTAAACTACTGAGCCCATACGCTGCAACAAAAGAAGTCACTACAATGAGAAGTCTGCACACCGTGACTAGAGAAAGCCCTCTTGCAACAACGAAGACTCACTGCGCCAAAGATAATAAATAAAATTATTTTTTAGAGAAAAGAAAGAAAGACCCAGATGTCGGGAGAGGTGGAACCTCTAACCAGAGAGTCTACCCTTGAGGGTCAAGTGGCTCAGAAAACTGTGGGGCAGGCTGTGGCATTTGCACCACAGAGAGGCAGGGGCACCCACGGCTCCATCAGGAAATGCCCCGGAAAGAAAAGAAAGGGCAGCTGTGCCAGGGCGGAGAGGGGTGTGCGTGGGAGGGGGCCTGGGGCAACCATGGGAGACCACTGGCTCTAACTATGTTCAACACAGCTCCGTTCACAAAGTAAATTCAAAAAGCGGCACGATTAAATGTCCAAAAAATCCGGAGAGTTAATTACAGCCCACATCCTTAAAAGAATGTGAGGCAGTTGATGAATGAGGTGTTTACAAGGAGTTTTTGGTAGCCTGGAGAAATGCTCCCGATATATACCAGCGTAGAGTGAAAAATCAGGATCCCCAAATACAAATATCATGAGCTGATCAAGGCAAAAAAAAACTGCATATGTATAGGATCAGCATGAGTTAAGCCCCAAAGTCTGGGCTGTGGGATTATGGGACGGTGTTATTTCCTGTTTAATGCTTGGCTGATTTTCAAAGTTGTTAATTAAGGGCATATGACATTTTAGTAATCTGGAAAAAGCAAATGAAAGAGTTCCTTCAAACAGGAGGGTCGCAGTCAGCCAGGGAAGCAGGAGAGATGGCCACAAGAATAATGAAGGGGACACACCTGCCGCTCCCTGCCCCCCAGGGCTGGGCCGAGAGGTTCCCACTGGCTCTGGCAGGAAAGTGATGGGGAAGGGGAGACAGCTGTAGGGGGGCTGCTGTGGGTCCCAAGGGAGAAGGGGAGGCCTGGCTCCGGACCCAGAGCTGCCCAGGCCTCTCCTCAGCCCGCCTTCGCGGCGGCATGCCCACGAGCTGAAAGCAGCCGCAGACAAAGACGACCCCTGGTTAAAAGGGCAAAGGCCACCAGCCTACGGCTAGACCACCTATCTCCTGGGGGCTTCACTCCCACCTCACGCAAATGCCACGTGGACTTAATTTAGCACTGCCTTCTCCCGGCCCCTTTCCATACAGGCAAAACCTCGGGAGAGGACAAAATCTGTGCCCAAAGCCCATTCTTGAAGGCCACGCCAGACACAGCAAGAGCAAGCCAAGCTGAGCTGCAGTGCACTCAGCCCAGCTCAGACTGCTCAAGCAGCCACGAGGAATGATAGCTTCAGATTTCACCGGCAAGGACACGTTAGCAGGCCTGGCTGAACAGTGAGCTCCCCGACCCTGGACGTATTCAAGTTGAGACTTTCCTTCTGAAGAAGGTCAGAATTCAGACACAGCAAAGAGCCCTGGAGGCCAGCCCCCAGCAAGCACCAGGCCTCCTTCCCCAGCATCAGGAGCCCAGCTGACGTTACCTTGAAAATGCTTCATCCAGGCCGTCATCCAGCTCCTTGGGGAAAACAAAGTGGGAGATGAGAGCCCTCAGAGGGAAGCACGTGCCCACAGCCCTGGGAAGCTAGGGGGCCCGAGCACGTGGGAGAATGGGAGTAGTCTGGCGGGCACCTGGAGGAATGGGCCCAGGAAGGCCTCCCCCTGGCTACTGCCATCAGCATCTCAGCACAGGGACCCAAACCTGGGATGGGAAGAGAGGGCACCTGGGTGCCCAGAGGCCTGGGGGTTCAGTTTCCAGCTCTGCCACGACTCGGCGACACCTTAGTGAGGCAAGTCACCGGGGCTCTTTGAGACTCAGCTTTTCCTTCTGTAAAATGAGGAGGCTGGACTGAATGATCTCTGCGGCTTTCAAAATCCGAGAGGGAGAGGGTGGGGGAAGGTTTTCTTGCTTTTACCCACTTTCGAAAGCTGAGCCAGGATTCTAAGCTCATGAGGGATAGCTGGTGACAGGAATCCCACAGCCTAGGTGGTGGGGGGGGGAGGGGTCAGGCTCCCTCCACAGCCTCCAGGGGGACGGGCAGGTGGCAAGGCTGGCTCCCAGACCAGTTCACGGTGCCCGCTCGGGGGACACTGAATGGCCCCCAACAGGCAGTGGGATTTGGCAGTTTTTCAAGTCCCTCAACGGTCCAGATTTTTTAAAATTAAAGGGACAGGACAAGTAAAGTAACATGTCATTCTGCAGTGGATCCTGGACCAGAGAAAGGACACTGGAGGGACAAGTGGAGAGATGTGAATCAAAGCCTGTAGCTTATGTAACAGTGCTGTATCAATGTTAATGATTTTGATCTTTGTAATGTGGTTATGTAAGATGTTAACAACTGGGGAATCTATATGAAGGGGAACAGGAATTCTTTGTACTGTTTTTGTAATACTTCATGTATTACATGTTAGGTTCCTCTGGAAGATTCTTCAGGCAGAGGTCATCACCATCACTGAGGAAGTGAAAGAGCTGAGACAGAGAAAGGTCAGGGGGCTTGCCCCAGGTCCCAGAGCCAGTCAAGGGCCAGGCTGCCTGCCTGAGTCTCAGGCTCCTCATTCAGACAGCCGATGGGGAGGGGTGTCAGGAGAGAGAGGCCCACAGTGAGAACAAGGGGGCCTTTGGCTAGTTCTGCAGTGGGCAGAGCTGGATGCTTGGGCCAAGAGGCCGGGCATTGTGAGGAGATAGCTCTGCTGGGAGCCAAGCCTGTTGGCGACGCAGCCCTAGGTTCAAAGGGACATTGTTCATCCCCTACCCGGGGCCTGGGTGCGGCTAGGGTCAGGACCTCCTAGAGGCCTGCAAGAAGTGGGTGCCAGGGCCTGCCCAGGAGCTGCCGTAGGCCTCATCCGGGGACCAGGCCGAGGCTCGTTGGATCCGTGGGGGATCCCTAGGCCCCATGACCACTCACCCAGACAACACTGCTGCTGTTTAAGGCTTGAGGCCGCGGTGGCTCATCCATGTTGGTGGTGTTGGCGCTGACCGTGGACAGTGGGGCCTTGGCCGTCTCTTCCAAGTCTAGCAGGTTCCCAGTGACGACCACTGTGAGGGGTCAGGGGCGTCAGGGGGAAGGGAGGCTCCTGTCCTCAGCCCAGCCTCTGGGCCCCATCCTGGTGTCTCCTGGGCTGGGCTGGTCCTGACTCCTTCCTCGGGCACGACCTTTCCAGGCCCATCACCCAGACCCGCCCTGGAACCTCCCGAGGCAGCTGCATGGCAGCCCACAGGGTAGAAGCTCTGTCCCACTCGTGATTCAGGCTGGAACCCATATTCACAACAGGCACTGAGGTTCTGGAAAGTGTGAGGGGAGAGACATATACCCAGATTTCTATATCTGTACAGGACATATCTGGACATATTTGGACACACACCTAAACAGGTCATTTTCCCCCCAGCTCAAGACTCACGGCTCTTCAACGAAGGGGCGCTGTCTTGGCGGCCCCCGCCCAGGACATCCGCTCCCTCTTGGTTGGCTTTCTCTCTCTTCTCCTTCTCTGTGGGACCAAGCAGAGCATGTTGGGAGTCCCTGGGCAGCACTCCAGCCCCAGCCACCTCTGGGCAGGGGCAGGCTGTGGCCCATCTCACGGGGGGCAGGTGTTAGGTCTCCAGAAGAGAGGAAAGAAACTTGGCATATTTCATTCCCTCCTCACAAGGACCGTGGGGGAAGGAGACAGCTGTTCCCAGTTTCTTCAGATGGAGAAACTGAGGCTCGAACGTGCAGGGACCTGACCAGAGCCACAAACCACTAGGTGAAGAAGCTGACTCCAGAGCCTTTAGCATCTGCCCCGCCCCTACTGCTCAGCTGGTCTTCAACACCCCCCTGTACACCCCACCCCCCAACCATCACCCACTCGATGCATCCACAGACAAGACTCACCTTCCTTGGATACCTGCCAAAACTCAAAGGCGACTTTGAAGGCTTGGGCTACTGTGAGGGTGACAGCCTGGGCCTAAAAAACAGGAAGAGGAGGTGGGGGAGGGGTACAGTGTCAGGCAGGTAACAGCAAGTCTCCACCAGAGGCTCTGGACTCCAGGCCAGGCCCACCTTGGCTCCAGAATGTCTGACGGGTGGAGGTGGAACCCAGCCCCCCTCATCACCAAAGCAGCCAGGAAGGAAAGGGGCCACACCTTCCCCAGGCCCCTGAGGCCCCACCTTCACTACCGGAAGCCCAGCCCAGCCAATGTTCCCACTGGTACTTCGAACCCCACCCTGGCAATGGCTATGCATCTCCACGTTTTTTCCTTCCCCTTTGAGTTTCCCTAAATGCAATTAATTAAGCATGAGGCTTACTTCCTCCAAGAAGTCATCCCTAATGGCCTGAGGACTTCCGTAGTAACTGAGCCCTTAGAATTACAGAACACAAAAGCCAGAGTTGGGGAAGGGGGATGAGCCACAGGTCAGACTCTGGTGAGGACTACGCCAGGTCAAAATGGCTTGCAACTGGATGCCAGAAAGGTAGTGCGAGGCTCTTTCATTTCCTGGCAGGAGCAAGATGTCAATAAAGGCCTGGGGCAGAAGACTAAAACCATCCAGTGCCATCACCCACTTATAAAGAAAGGCCACACGCTGGCCCTCAACCCCGGGGGGAGTCCCATCTACCTCTTTAAACGCGACTTAAATGTCATCAACTCTCTTACATTACGCCACGCTATGCCATGCCATGTCACATGACATCACAGGCGCTGGGCTCCCACAGCCCTGCCTACCTGTCTATAGTGAAATCATATGAAAGTGTTAACCAGTTTGCATGCCTGCCTGTCTGCTAAGTCGCTTCAGTCCTGTCTTGACTGTGACCCTATGGACTGACTGTAGCTTGCCAGGCTCCTCTGTCCACGGGGATTCTCCAGGGAAGAATACTGGAGTGGGTTGCCATGCCCTCCTCCAGGGAATCTTCCTGACTCAGAGATTGAACCTGTGTCTTCTGCATTGCAGGCAGATTCTTTACCGCTGAGACACTGGGAAAGTCCACACGTGCCTGCCTATGTCACCCTAACTGGGTGCTCCCAAAGGCAGGCATCAACTCTGAACACCCCTGTTCTCCACAGCCCTCCAGGGGTGCCTAGGATGCTGGCTGGATTGCATTTGCCTGGGGACAGGTCTCTGAGGCCTCACACTCCAGCCAGGACCAACCCTCAGCCCACCTTCATCTCAGCCCCTTCCTCTCCGATTTCAGCTCAGGGTTAATCAGCTCGACTTCTGGGAGTGGAAGTCCTAGAACTCACAGCTATAGCCGGAAGCGACATGTAGCTTACTCTGCAGGCCCGGCCTGGAGAAGAGAGTGACAGACTCTTTCAAGAGCACAGCAAGTTCAGGCCTAACCAGCCTCAGCCCCACTCCCTTCCCCTCAGCCAGACAACTCAATTTAATTGAGAAATGAATCTGTGGCTACTGCCTTTAAAACTCTTCTTTAAAATTTAAAATCCCTAAACAAGCTGACTGATCCCTGCCAATTAAACTTCACGAAGTATAAAATCTCATTTGAATGTCTCCGTCATTTACATTTTTGATAGAAGTACGGGTGCTTTATGGTAAAACTTAAATATGGTAATTAAGTATGAAACTCTTCACAGCTGTTTACAATTTAAGCTGTCACGTCTGAATCAAGTTTAATAGACCCAGTTACCATTGAGAATTGCCCATGAACTAAAAATATGGGCTAATTACCAGCCAGAGTCAGATCACTATACACCCAAGCAAGGGCTGGTCACCCAGTGTGGCAGGGAGATGGGAACACCATTATTTTTGCCTCCAGGAAATCTGGGGACACAGGCCTGATGCTGTTTTTGCATAAATCTGCTTGCTCATTTGCATACATCCCCGCCCTTTTGCCCCGAAGTCCCGAACTGCAAGTTAAACCAAATATAACTCAAGATGCAGATGCCTGCAGGTGGCTGCAAGCCCAGGCTGGACAGCGACTGGTGGGGCGGGGGGCGGCAGGTAGGCCCCATTTTCCTGGGCGACTGCAGGAATCTGGGCACCAGCATGAGATGGAAGGACTGCTCATGTCTGCTCACAGAAAAGCTTTCCTTGATTCTACAGGCCAGGTGTCTGCCCCTCCTGAACGCCTCTGGCCTGTGGGTCTGTCTTATTACCTGACCCAGTACTACCTTGCCCAGTTTTTCATGTCCCTGTCTTGTTCCAGATAACCAGGCAGTCAGCTTCTCATAGGGAACCGCCAGGTTTAGCGCTGTAGACCCGGGCCAGGACTGTGGGATCCAGGAATCCCAGCTGGGTACTCAGACCAACCAAATGGGGCCAGGTGCCTGCACAGCCCTGCTGCCCAGAAGCATGAACTGCTGCACCAAAGGACCACCTGGGGGGCGCCACTGTCCTGAGAGGGAGCAGCGCTCTGCCCACCTGACCCCAGGCAGGATTAGGGAGACCACCTGTGCTGCAACCCTGGGCTCCCCACTGATGCTGGCAAGGGCATCGTCACTGCTGAGCCCAGAGGCTGACGTGCTGGCTGAGGGCTCCCAGGTGGGCAGATAAAAACACTTCTCTGTAGAGAATCTTATCCTGGCCATGCACAAGAGGAGCCTCCAGGGAAGACAGGCCTGGTGGCTGTGCCGCCCATGTTGAGCTGAACTGGTGGGTTACCCAGAAAGGGACCCCTTGCCCCCTCCATCTGGGTGGATCGAGGCTTCTTGCTGATTCAGGCGGCCCAGCAAGGAAGGGTGGGGATGTGGAGACTCTGGGCCCCTGGCCAAAAGGACTGAGGGCTGCGTCAACATTCAAGGTTCCCTTGAGGTGCCATCCACCCAGGCTCCAGTGACATCTGAATCCCCCACCCCCGAACATATCACTTGAATTTGCGCCTCAGGTCTCTGCACACGCTGATGATTCCTGGGCTGGAGTGCACCTAACCTCTTACCACCCTGCCCCCTTTTACTCAGCCTGGGAAACTCCTCCTACTTATTACTCACCCCTCAAAGCCCAATTCAAAATGTCTCCTTCTCCAAGAAGTCTTCATGACCTCCAGCACAGCAATGACCACCACCCGAGAACCAAGCTCCCTGCGTGCCAGTTACTGATTCCTGGCTCTCCTCTCCATGGCCTCACTCCCCTGGGTCCCCGGCGCCCAGCAGAGCTCAGCCCAGGACCGGGAGCAGCACGCGTCTGCGGAGGGACCTGCTGGCAGCAGGGATGCAGACACCGAGGCACCACTTCACCTCCTGCCTCCTCCTCGTCAGCCACATCCTCTCCGCTGAGAGTCTCGGGATCTCCAACACGACCAGGCCACGAGGCCATAACACACTGGAAGTCCGGCCTCAGCTGAGGCCGTGGGAGCCACAAGGACACCACCCGTGTGTCAGATGGTCTTCTCACACCGCCCTGGGCTGGGCTGTCTCTCCAAGGGGCCTGCCTGAACCGGACAGGCCAGGTGGGAAAGGCTGGAGGACAAGCCGGGATCCAGCCGCTCCTGACGCAGAAGAGAAGAGGCCCAGAAGAGTGAAGAGCCTGGCGCTGGATGTCCCCAGGAGCCGGTCCTCTGCCGACGGCTGTGCTGTCAGCACCGAGCGGTGGCCGGCTCTTCTCCCCAGTAAACCTGATCTCTCAGCCTGGGGCAGACTGGTTTCATTCAAGCCTGTCTGAGGTCCTCTGGCCCCAGGCCAGGCTCCCGTAGCCCCTGGGCCAGCATTCGCTCTCACTCACCGCCGACCTCCCCACCCCAGAGGAAGCCCCTGCATGCTGGAAGCCCCTGCTCCGCAGCAACGGCCAAGGGCCAGCTGCCCCTGCCCAGCGCCTGCTCTGCGCAGTGCGGAGGAAGAGGCCGACAATGGGGACATAAGAAGCTTGTTCTGTGGGGAACAAGGCTGTCATGGGAGAAGCCACCGCAGCTCAGAGACCCAGGGCACCACGAGGTCGGCCTGAGCGGCTGGCGACACTGAGTCTGCAGGGAAGAAACAGGGTGCACAAAGAAACTGGGACCCGTGAGCACAATCCGGGAGGCCATGGAGGTGACCTCCGCATTCCGCCAGTGGCCACGCAGCCCAAGGAAGGGCAGGATCTCACCCACGGCCGCAGGGTGGGGTCAGGCCCCTGGCCAGTCTCCTACAGCGCTCCCTTCACAGCACCTGAGGCAGGCTGAACCGTACCCCCTCTTCCACAAAAGTTAAAAGTTGCTCAGTCGCGTCCAACTCACTGCGTGCCCACGGACTGACTATACAGTCCATGGAATTCTCCAGGCCAGAATACTGGAGTGGATAGCCGTTCCCTTCTCCACGGGATCTTCCTAACCCAGGGATTGAACCCGGGTCTCCCGCATTGCAGGAGGATTCTTTACCAGCTGAGCCACAAGGGAAGCCCCCACCTCCGCCACCCCAGATGTCCACAATCTAATCCTAGAACCTGTGAATGTTACCTCACATGGCGAGAGGAACCTGGCAGATGCGATTAAGTTAAGGACTCTGAGGGGATTATCCTGGATTACCCAGCAGGCCCAATCACAAAGGGCGTTACGAGAGTGAGGCAGGAGGGCGAGAGTCAGAAAGAGCAAAGTGATGACAGAAGCAGAGAGGGAGACTGGACGGTGCTCCACTGCTGGGGCGACAGAAGGCCTGGGGGCCACTTTAAGATCGCAACGTCCTGGATGCGTCGTTGATGACAGAGGGAGTTGAACAGATCCTGTCTCCTTGGCTTTAAGGACCCTAGGATACAGGAACTGGGGCTCTGGGCTTCAGACACAGAGATCAACCAAGGACAATACTAAATCAATAAACGTCAGGAACCTCCTTACAGGGCGGATGCTCAGACCTTGGGGGCCTCAGAAATAAAAACGTCAATGCCAAAGGCTGACTCACTCCAGTGGCTTGCCATGAAGTTCAAGACAAAAGCCCAGAGACCACCAAGGTCCCACCCATCCCAGCCAGATGTGATCAGGGTGGCCTGGAAATGGGGTTAAAGGGTTCCTGGCTCCTCAGTCACACAGGGAGGGAAGAAACGTGGGTTTAGACCCTCCCTCTGCCTGGCTGGCTGTGTCATCTTGAGCAAGAGAGCCAACCTCTGTGAAGATGTTTCCTCATTAAAAAGAAAACCAATGAACACAGTTACAGCACCCATCTCGCGGAGCTGCTCTGAGGAGCAAATGAGACGATACCTTAGAGATTACCATTGAAACAGGCACAGTAGGTGTCAATATAGGGCCATTTCCCTCGCTGCTCTGGCCACAGACAGCGAGGTCCTCTGGAGGCCCTCACCTCTGCCTTTCACCCTGGACCGCTCTGATTACCAGTCTCCAAAGACTAATCTCTGTAAGGCCTTGCATCCCCAGACCATACCAGAGACAGGAGATCTCTCCCAGATCTCAAATCCATCAAATCATATGATAAGAGTGGAAGGGGCCCCAGGGTACTCACTGGGAAAGTGGGCTTGTTGCTGCCCACAGGCCAGCTGAGGGCAGTCCACCCTGCCAGCTGACCTGCAGCCCTACACAGGTGCCCTCAGCTCTCAGCTGAGAAGCCACTTGAAGTTCCCAGGGATTTCAGACTTTTAACTGATACTCCCTTTGGGTCCTGCCTTCCCCGCAGTCAGGGCCCCCAATCTGAGGCTCCCAGCTGCCCGAGCCCAGCCTCCCCCCAACTGACCATCTTCCGCTTGGTGCAGAGGAAGGCGTGGCACTCGAGATTCTCATTGTGCTGGCTCTGCGCGATGTACGCAAACACTTTGTCGTGCATCTTGTCTGCCGTGCAGTAGGAGATTCTGAAAGGCAAGGGGGGGAAGTAGCACCAGACTCCAGGACAGGGGCCTGACTGCATCCGGGAAGTCCCTTAGAGCATATCCCCTGAGGTTCAGACAGCCTGCCATGCCATTCCACCAGGGCAGGACTCTGGGCCTGGCGTCCTGGGCCAGTTGTGGCAGGACGGGGAGGGGAGGGAACCCAGGCTCGGCAGGAAGGAGTGATGGGAAGGACTGGAGGAAGGCCACATCCCCACACAATAGCAGCTGAACCCTGACTGCACACCGGGCACCCTTCTAGATGGCACCTGAGTTCTCAGAACTGCCCTCCGAGATGGGTTCTAGTACCCCCCCCCAACTTTTCAGGTGAGAAAACTAAGGCTAACAGACCACCAAGCTAGTGGGCCGGGGGCCACAGCCACTGCCATGCTGCCTCACGGAGGTTTTTGCTGACCGGCTGGAAGGGGGAAAAGGATGCCCTTCACCTCACGGCCCCTCAAATGCCCTCCCCCTGATCATAGGTCAGAGGAGTCCAGGCCCATCGCTCCCAGGATGACTGAGACTGCTAACAGGTCCTCCTGGAGCTCGGGCCAGGGGAAAAGGAGCTGGGAGCAGGGTAGGGGCCTAGGAGGCAGCTCCCCCCGCTTGAAACACCCCCTCACCCATTTGACCCCTCCGTCTGGCCTTGTCATCCCAGGAATCCCAGTCAGGAGAGGAGCTGTGGGCCCAGAGGTGGGACAGGAGCTCCGCAGACTTCCTGACTCATGTGGCCCCAGTGTCAGTCATAGGTGTTGACAAGGGATCAATCAGGACCATTTAAAACCCCCGAGTGGGCAGGGTGAGGGGGTGCCAGCTTCCCAGCCGCCTCTTCTCCTACCCTGAGGAGCTGGTCTCCTTAATGCCCTAGGTCTTTGGCATCAAGGCCCTGTCCTAAATGCCCTGAGTCTTTGATCGGGCTATTCTTCATGCCTCAGCAAGGAGAGGCTTTCCCAGCTGACCCCAGGCAGGCCTCTCCTTCTCTGCCCTCTTGGGAAACAATTCTGTCTCGCGCCCTCCCCTCCATCTCCTCCTAGACTAGAAGCTCCCTGAAGGCGGGCTGGGTCTGATCCTCTCACCTAGCACAGACCTCAGCAGAGCAGGTAAACGCTGGGTGAAGGAGGCAGGCAGAATTAGGAAGGGAAGAGGAAGACACAAGCTAGAAACTCTACAACGACTGAACAGCTTATATCCACCCCCCCGACACACACACCCCAACCCCAACCCCAGGACTGGTCTGTGCTTTAGCTGGCTGAGCCACCTGTCTGGAGATGAAGCAAGAGGGTGTAGGGACGTGAGGCCTGACACAACTCTGCCCTCGGTGTCCTGGGCTCAACTCAGTCATGACCTCACCATGAAGGCAATTAATTCCCTCCCTGGGCCTCAGCTACCCAGATGGAAAATGGACCTGAGCTGTCTGTCTCTTCCAGCTCTGAAGGCCTACAACTGACCAGTTGAGAGAGAGGTGGGGATGGCCTGAGGCTCCAAGGGCCGGGCCTGTCGCCCTGTGACCAGCCCCCACCCTCTATCGAGATCATCTACGCTCTGGCCTCAGACGTGCCTGAGGCCTCCCTGGATGCCTGGCCAGATGTCCAGAGCTGAGCTGCTGTAATCCCAGCGAAAAAAGGCAGTGACGGTGCTGCTGTCTGCTCCAAGCCTGACTCAGCAGCACAAGGCGGGAGGTGGCAGAGTCCCAGGGCGGCTGCAACTAGTGACGGTGGCAGCGGCCATTCAGCCAGGCACTCGCTGTGAGCCAGGCGCTGGGCCCTCAGTGCTTCACAACAGCCCCTGGGGCGGGATCTATTTCCACCCCGACAGATGCAGATGAGGAAAACTGAGACCCCAACCAAGGTCGCCCAGACAGGCAGTGGTAGAGCCTGGATTCAGACAAAGCACTCCACCCACCACCCTGAGGGGCAGAGGGAAGCCGCTAAGTACCTGTAAATGGACACGTTCTCAATGAGCTGGTTGGTGATGTTGTCTGTAAGGATGATCCCTCGGGGCGACACCTTGAGAGTCACCTTCTGCAGCTTCTTCCCACTGGCCTTGGCCTTGGGGCAGATCTGAGTCAGAGGAGACTTACCTGCCCGCACTTGGGACCCACCCTCGTGGGCTGCTCCCCGCTGTTCTGAGCCCCCAGTGTGAGGCCCATGGGAGGCCTCAGTTCGGGTGACTGGCAGAGACACGATGGGGAAGATAATTTGGTCGACAATCCCTTCTGATAAAAATAGGGACAAGGGTCGCTCACGGAGTACCTCCGTCTGCCAAGCACGGGACTTCGAGTCATCCTCACAGGCGGCAGGATTTCGCCTCGGGGGGAAACAGACTCAGAGAGGTTGAGGGACTGGGCCAAGGACACACAGCCAGAAGCGGGTGTCAGACTCAGAGGACTGAATGGGCTACTAAGAGTCTAGCAGGATGGGGACCCTGCTCCACCAGCTATACCTGCTAGGGTCTGAGCTGAGGGGGGCCTAGACCACCAGGAGAGGCGGACTCCGACGGCACGTGCTCACTCGCAAGCTGGGGAGGCCATCCAGTAATACAGGGATACCCTGCCTCTCAGGTCACAGGGCAGGCGGTGGGTGCCAGCAACAGCCCCCACCCGACTCTCTCTCCCTTGGCTGGTGGCTTGAGCTGAGGGGCGGGAGGCTTAGAGAGGTCATGGCCATAAAGCTACACAGGAGGACACTGGCCTTGACCCTGACACCCAGTGGCTCCCCTTTAGAGTCTCTAAGCTGGATGCGGGGGGGTGGGGCGGCAGGGCAGCTCTGACACATTCAGCCAGGGTGATATACGGAGGGGGGGTGATGAGCGCCAACCCCCACCCCCGCAGGAGCCAGCCCCCCGCCTGGAGCTCCCACAACCCGCCCTGACTGGGCTCACCGTGGCTACGATCCTCTTGACGGCGGCAGCTGACAGCTCCTCACCCTTGGGCTGCTCCACCAGCGTCATGCCCAGGTACTTGAGACTAAACAGCATACCCTCGAGCAGTGTCTCCCGGGTGTCTGTCCAGTTTTCAGGCAGCTCTGAGCAAGGAGGACAGACCCTCAGACCCTGATGGGTAGGGCCAGCGTCTGCAGCCCCCATCTCCTAGGAAGACCCAGCAAGGGACACCGGGGCCCCCCATCTATCATTATTTTTCTCTTTAATGAAGGGCTAACATTTTCTAGCATATCCAGGCACCGTGATAGGAAACTTTATGTCAAATCTTCTCATCCACCCTCATGAGAACCTGGGAGGCAGACACTTTTATCATACCCATTTAGAGACAAAGACAGTGAGACCTGGTGGTGGTGGTTTAGTCATTAGGTCGCGTCTGACTCTTGCGACCCCATGGACTGTAGCCTGCCAGGCTCCTCTGCCCATGGGATTCTCCAGGCAAGAATACTGGAGTGGGCTGCCATTCCCTTCTCTAGGGGATCTTCCCAACCAAGGAAACGAACCCGGGTCTCCTGCATTGCAGGCAGATTCTTTAACAACTGAGCTATGAGGGAAGCCCCGTTTAGAAAACCCATCTAGAGACAAAGACATGGAGACCCAGGGAGGCGAAATCCCATGACCAAGACCACAGAGCCAGCAAGTACAACAGCCCAGAATCAAACTCTTCTTTTCAAGCCCAAACTCTTAACTTCAGTGTTAATACTTTCTGAGGGCAAGCCAGGCCGTTTTCTTATCGGACCTTCAGTGCAATCTGGTGAGACGGACATTATTCCCACTTTACAGATTAGGAAACTGAGGCTCAGAAAGATGAAGCTGGCAGACAAAGGCCAGTGAGTAAAGGGTTGGAATCAGAATTCACGATTAGGTGATTCCCATGGCCCCAGCCTCTCTCTGCATAGCCACAGACCCCAGGAGGTAGGGGGGAAGGGAGACTAGGAAAGAGACAGCAGTCCAAGGAGAGCAGAGGTGAGGTAAGGCTTAGTGGGGAAAGAGGGAGGTGACTGCTCAAAAGACTTGACATGAAGGCCACCTGACTCCGGAAGACCGGGGTTCAGACCCCAGCTCCACTTCCTTCCACCTGCATGGTCCTGGGGAAGGCCTCTCTCCTCTGAGACTAGTAACACCTGGGCTGCGGCAATGGCACACAGCAGCACACACGAGAAGGGCCCTCTGCAAGCCTGACCGTGACCGAAGGAAGGTTGGAAAGAGGGCAGGAGCCTGGCTCACTGGGTAGTGAAACAGACCAGGAGGGAGAGTTGGAAAGAGGCCCCTATTTGGCCCCATCCACGTGAGAGGCCCTGAGCAGGCAGAGGGACAAGAGGAGAAGAGTGGTCTTCGCTGGGGTGCGGGTCATACATGAACTCATAGGAGTTCCTAGGCCCCCCATGCAGAGTAAGACCCAGGTGAACGGGAGCCTGATGCATGCAAGCTGGCATGCCTGAGGGAAGGAATGACCCAGACAACCCCAAGGATGCCTTCAGGCCTGAGATGCCCCCAACACCATCCTCAGCTCTGGACCCTGGCCCACTGCCTTTAGGCCTCTACCCCGAAAGAAGGCCAGGCCCCACTGAGAAGACTCCCAAAGGGATCCCATCCTCTGTCCATCAACCAGGAGTCTATTTCATTTGATCCTCCGAAGAGAATCAGAAAGTCCCGGAGGTGTTCCAGTCCTGGTTAGGTGAGGAGAACTAAGACAATGGGCCTTCCCCTCAAAGAAACCAAGAACGTTACCACCCCCAGGGCAAAACAGAGCTCTAACACTCATGACTACCTTTCAAGCTAGCTTTCTCTCATCCCATCTCACAGATGAGCAAACTGAGGCTCAAAGGACAAGGAATAGGTCCAATCAGTTGTCTAAGTCATGCTTAAAGCCCAAGTTCCTAACCATTAGATGATACTATCTTCCCACGAGGCAAACTACCCTCCTTTTAGCAAAATGTCAGGGAGAAGTTCCTACAGCCAGAGGCATTTCCCTCCACAGTTCTTAATTCCTGAGGCTTCCTCTTTGTAGGAATCTGCCAGACCACCACTTGCAACCTGAGATCCCTCTGAGCAAGGATGGCAAACTACGTACGGCCAGGCTGGTCACCTGTGTCCTCGGCGGACATTGCTAATCCATTGCAGCTCTATTCCCTCCGATTTAAAGGCTCTGAACTGTTTCTTAATAAAGGCTGCAGGTAGGTAATACCAATCCCTCAGGGGTGGCCTTGTTCATCTCTTTATCCACCCCTGCCCCTCGGCAAACATCCTTCCTCCTCGCATTTTCATGTCTCCCTGCTCTCATTTCCGCCAGCTCTGCCCTTTCCTGGCCCCTCTCCAAAGCCACTTCCGCTCCCTCCATTCCAAAGGGCCAGAGCTTGCCAAGGTCACAGACGACCTCTTTGTTGTCAAGATATTCCCCAGTACCCCCCCAACCTCTGAAATGCGTGGCATTTTTCTGCAATCCTCCTACCCTGGCCTGACCCTTCCCTTCTTCGATGGGCTCCTGGAAGAGGGCCCTGGTAGACTGGTGGCCGCTCACCAAGCCTCAGAGACCCTCACCCCAACCCCTTACTTGACAGATGACCAAACGGTGGCCCAGAGAACGATGGAACTTGTGCAAGGTCACAGAGCAAGTCAGAGGGACCCCAGCTCCCAATCCACTACAGGTACGCCCACAAGGGCTGTTGGCAGTTACAGGCTGCCCAACCTCCTCTCCTCCTACACATGCATGCACACGCACAACAGAGGTCCCAATCATGCAGAGCTTCCTCCATGATGTAGTGTTTATTTTCCCACTTCTGTCTTTGCTCACAAGTAGCTCCCTCTACCAGAAATGCCCTTCCGTTTGTTAGACAGAAACCCTTCCATCCAGTCTCCTCCAAAAAGCCTTCTTAGAGGTGATGTATCCTAGTGGTTAAGAGCAAGGGCCTTAATCCCAGAATCCACTGAGCTTAAGAAGGTTAATTAACTTTCCCTGAGCCTCAGCTGTCTCTTCTATAAAATGGTGGTTGAGTCGCTAAGTCGTGTCTGACTCTTGAGACCCCATGGACTGGAGCCCACCAGGCTCCTCTGCCCCTGGGATTCTCCAGGCAAGGATACTGGAGTGAGATGCCATTCTCTTCTCCAGGGGATCTTCCTGACCCAGGAAACGGCCCTTCTTATACAAGAAGCAAGTCTCCAGCTCACAGGGCTGTTCTGAGCCTTTGATGAGATAAAGAAATGAGACAGTGAGATAATAAAGTGTAATGGGCTTATTAGCACAGGGCCCCACCCAAGGTTCTGCCTCCTGGGGCCTCTTCTCTCCTGTCAGGGGCCACCCTGTTCGGGGTATGGATTTCCTCCTCTTCCTCCTGTAGTAGCCGTATCACCACCACCAAGCAGCTGCCTGCTAGTGTGTTCTCTTGGAAGGACTTCCGAGCATGTCTGCCTCCTCCACGGTCTAGCGGGGAGGAGGTGCACCTGCTCGATGACACTGTGGGGCCTCACTCTGCTTCTCCCTGCCCGCCCCCATCACCCTGGCCTCCCAGGCCCAGGAAGGAGCTCCTTCTTCCCTTCCAGTAAACCCTGCCTCCCCTCCTGTACTTCTGGGCATGAATCATCTCTTTGATGAGGTGCAAGCTCTCTCAGGCCCCACGCCCTCCCGGAAGAAGCCAGCACCTGGTAGCACTCAGGAAAGACAGAGGTAAGGCTCACCACAGCCGCCGCGCTCACCACCCAGTCACTGCACACTGGAGGCCGCGGGTTCCTTTCGAGGAGGAACCCAAGGAGTCAGGAAGAGCTTCCAGAGGCCCCTAGGCAAATACAGGCCTGAGTCCACAGCCCTGTTCCGGTCCTGGTTATTTTTGGCCCTGTAGTGTGTAATAACTGTGCTATTTTAACTTGTGATTTTTACAGATGACCTGCTGTCAGAATTAGCTAGGGACGGATGGACCGTATGCCCAGTCTGACTTGTAGCTGCAGACATGGTACTCCTTCCTCACTGAGCGGCCCCTGCCTGGGAGTCAGGGCTGGGCAGGCTGCCCCCATGCCCCTTCCAGCCTGGTTGATGGCTGGAACATCAGGGCTACAGCCAAATCCGTGGGCTAGGAGGAACCTCCAACCGGGCTCCTGGCCTCCAGTCCCTTCCAGCCTGCAGGGGAGATGGCCTCAGGAACCACAGAGTGGTATCTCAAGAAGACGACCCAAGTTCTGCAGTGGCCTGGAGTGGGGCTGCGTCTCCAGGCTACAGTCTCCTTATCTGACAAATGGGCTCAGGCCTGCAGAAGCATCAGCAGAAAAAAGGTTCTGCGTGTGAAACGTGCTAAGCAAATTTCAGAAGTTATTAAGATTATCAAAAGAAAGTAATAATGATTTTTTTTAAAAAAGGGTGATCGAGTGGTGCTTTCATTGCAGGGGCCTGGGTTCAATCCCTTGCTGGGGAACTGAGATCCCGTTAAGCTGCCAACCCCCTCAAAACGCTAACAGCAGTAGCCACCAGGTGGGCAGTGGGGTGCATAGTCGTCCACCGCCCTGCTCCTTGGGGCTCATAGTCCACCGCCCTGCTCCTTGGGGCGCATAGTCCACCGCCCTGCTCCTTGGGGCGCATAGTCCACCGCCCTGCTCCTTGGGGCGCATAGTCCACCGCCCTCCTCCTTGGGGCTCATAGTCCACCGCCCTGCTCCTTGGGGTTCATAGTCCACCGCCCTGCTCCTTGGGGTTCATAGTCCACCGCCCTGCTCCTTGGGGTTCATCGTCCACCGCCCTGCTCCTTGGGGCTCATCGTCCACCGCCCTCCTCCTTGGGGTTCATAGTCCACCGCCCTGCTCCTTGGGGCTCATAGTCCACCGCCCTCCTCCTTGGGGTTCATAGTCCACCGCCCTCCTCCTTGGGGTTCATAGTCCACCGCCCTGCTCCTTGGGGCTCATAGTCCACCGCCCTCCTCCTTGGGGTTCATAGTCCACCGCCCTCCTCCTTGGGGTTCATAGTCCACCGCCCTGCTCCTTGGGGTTCATAGTCCACCGCCCTGCTCCTTGGGGTTCATCGTCCACCGCCCTGCTCCTTGGGGTTCATAGTCCACCGCCCTCCTCCTTGGGGTTCATAGTCCACCGCCCTGCTCCTTGGGGCTCATAGTCCACCGCCCTCCTCCTTGGGGTTCATAGTCCACCGCCCTCCTCCTTGGGGTTCATAGTCCACCGCCCTGCTCCTTGGGGCTCATAGTCCACCGCCCTCCTCCTTGGGGTTCATAGTCCACCGCCCTCCTCCTTGGGGTTCATAGTCCACCGCCCTGCTCCTTGGGGTTCATAGTCCACCGCCCTGCTCCTTGGGGTTCATAGTCCACCGCCCTCCTCCTTGGGGTTCATAGTCCACCGCCCTCCTCCTTGGGGTTCATAGTCCACCGCCCTGCTCCTTGGGGTTCATAGTCCACCGCCCTCCTCCTTGGGGTTCATAGTCCACCGCCCTGCTCCTTGGGGTTCATAGTCCACCGCCCTGCTCCTTGGGGTTCATAGTCCACCGCCCTCCTCCTTGGGGTTCATAGTCCACCGCCCTCCTCCTTGGGGTTCATAGTCCACCGCCCTCCTCCTTGGGGTTCATAGTCCACCGCCCTCCTCCTTGGGGTTCATAGTCCACCGCCCTGCTCCTTGGGGTTCATAGTCCACCGCCCTCCTCCTTGGGGTTCATAGTCCACCGCCCTCCTCCTTGGGGTTCATAGTCCACCGCCCTGCTCCTTGGGGTTCATAGTCCACCGCCCTCCTCCTTGGGGTTCATAGTCCACCGCCCTGCTCCTTGGGGTTCATAGTCCACCGCCCTCCTCCTTGGGGTTCATAGTCCACCGCCCTCCTCCTTGGGGTTCATAGTCCACCGCCCTGCTCCTTGGGGTTCATAGTCCACCGCCCTCCTCCTTGGGGTTCATAGTCCACCGCCCTGCTCCTTGGGGTTCATAGTCCACCGCCCTCCTCCTTGGGGCTCATAGTCCACCGCCCTCCTCCTTGGGGCTCATAGTCCACCGCCCTGCTCCTTGGGGCTCATCGTCCACCGCCCTGCTCCTTGGGGCTCATCGTCCACCGCCCTGCTCCTTGGGGCTCATCGTCCACCGCCCTGCTCCTTGGGGCTCATAGTCCACCGCCCTGCTCCTTGGGGCTCATAGTCCACCGCCCTGCTCCTTGGGGCTCATAGTCCACCGCCCTGCTCCTTGGGGCTCATAGTCCACCGCCCTCCTCCTTGGGGCTCATAGTCCACCGCCCTGCTCCTTGGGGCTCATAGTCCACCGCCCTGCTCCTTGGGGTTCATAGTCCACCGCCCTCCTCCTTGGGGTTCATAGTCCACCGCCCTGCTCCTTGGGGTTCATAGTCCACCGCCCTCCTCCTTGGGGTTCATAGTCCACCGCCCTGCTCCTTGGGGCTCATAGTCCACCGCCCTGCTCCTTGGGGCTCATAGTCCACCGCCCTCCTCCTTGGGGCTCATAGTCCACCGCCCTGCTCCTTGGGGCTCATAGTCCACCGCCCTGCTCCTTGGGGTTCATAGTCCACCGCCCTCCTCCTTGGGGTTCATAGTCTACCGCCCTGCTCCTTGGGGTTCATAGTCCACCGCCCTCCTCCTTGGGGTTCATAGTCCATCGCCCTGCTCCTTGGGGTTCATAGTCCACCGCCCTGCTCCTTGGGGTTCATAGTCCACCGCCCTGCTCCTTGGGGTTCATAGTCCACCGCCCTCCTCCTTGGGGCTCATAGTCCACCGCCCTCCTCCTTGGGGCTCATAGTCCACCGCCCTGCTCCTTGGGGTTCATAGTCCACCGCCCTCCTCCTTGGGGCTCATAGTCTACCGCCCTGCTCCTTGGGGCTCATAGTCCACCGCCCTGCTCCTTGGGGCTCATAGTCCACCGCCCTGCTCCTTGGGGTTCATAGTCTACCGCCCTGCTCCTTGGGGCTCATAGTCCACCGTCCTGCTCCTTGGGGCTCATAGTCCACCGCCCTGCTCCTTGGGGCGCATAGTCCACCGCCCTGCTCCTTGGGGCTCATAGTCCACCGTCCTGCTCCTTGGGGTTCATAGTCCACCGCCCTGCTCCTTGGGGCGCATAGTCCACCGTCCTGCTCCTTGGGGTTCATAGTCCACCGTCCTGCTCCTTGGGGTTCATAGTCCACCGCCCTGCTCCTTGGGGCGCATAGTCCACCGCCCTGCTCCTTGGGGCTCATAGTCCACCGCCCTGCTCCTTGGGGTTCATAGTCCACCGCCCTGCTCCTTGGGGTTCATAGTCTACCGCCCTGCTCCTTGGCTCCCATGTTTAAAAGTGGTATCGACAATAGCATCAGTCCCACAGGACTGTGTAGGTGAGGATGTGGTGAGGATGGCATCAGTGCACACACAAGCTGGGCTTAGAACCACGCCTGGAAGATTACAAGTGTCAGTGCTGGGTCATTCAGTTCAGCTCAGTTCAGTCGCTCAGTTACGTCCGACTCTTTGTGACCCCATGAACCGCAGCACGCCAGGCCTCCCTGTCCATCACCAACTCCCGGAGTCCACCCAAACCCATGTCCATCCAACCATCTCCTCCTCTGTTGTCCCCTTCTCCTCCTGCCCTCAATCTTTCCCAGCATCAGGGTCTTTTCAATAAGTCAGCTCTTCGCATCAGGTGGTCAAAGTACTGGAGTTTCAGTTTCAACATCAATCCTTCCCATGAACACCCAGGACTGATCTCCTTTAGGATGGACTGGCTGGGTCATTACCAAGGGTCAAATGCGAAGGTGTACACAGCCATGTGCAGTACTTTAGTGAAGAGTCAAGGATGTATCAGGACTCCCATTTGGCAGCTGAAGATGCTCAGTGGCGTCCAGGCATGACTCAGAATCCACAGGGCTGAGCCTTGACTTTCACAGCTGTGCTGTGACTCTCCTGCAGTCTGTCAAGCCCCTTCCCATGAGCCGGGCCAGGCTCAGGATCACCCGGGAAGAACGGTAACCGGCCCTGCACGCCACGTGAAAGGAACATCTGGCTCACTTTCAGTGGGCCGTGGGTGACCAGGCTCCGTCAAGCCACACACCCCTCCCTCAGCCACTGGGCTGTGAGAAGCAGTCTCAGGCGCCAGTTAAATGTCCCTCGCACAAGCTGGTCCCTCGGGCTGATTCCTCCCTCCTTGTATTCGTACCTGTGTTCCATGTCACCTTCTCTGAGAAGCCTTCCCTGACTCCCTGCACTGACACTCTCATCGCCCCACCTTTAGCTCCTCGTGCTATGCTAAGTCGCTCAGTCATATCCTACTCGTTGTGACCCCATGGACTGTAGCCCGCCGGGCTCCTCTGTCCATGGGATTCTCCAGGCAAGAATACTGGAGTGGGTTGCCCTTTCCTTCTCCAGGGGATCTTCCCCACCCAGGGATCGAACCCTCGTCTCCTGCAGTGGGAGGTTGGTTCTCTGCCACTAGGTGAGTACCATTACCACCCAGGCCACCTGACACGCCACTCTCTCTGGCTGCTGGAGACTTGGATGCCCACTCAGGATGGGAACAGTAAGAGCTCCCATCTCCGGCAGCCCTGCAACCACTGACAGGAACTGCCCCTCAAAAGGAGTAACTGCTCTGGAGCTCCCCCTGGGGTGGCCTCTCAGTTGCCTACAATGAAAACTGGCTTCATATTGTCCACTCTTTGGACGCCTTTCTCTTCTCGCTTCTCCTAAGAATACTTCCTGGAATCTCCTCCCAAATAAGTGCCTTGTACTCAGACCCCTGTCTCAGCATCTGCTTCTAGAAGAACCCAAACAAAGACACCGCCTATCATTTCCTCACCTGCTTTATCTTTCCTCTCAGTGTCACCACTACCCACAAGCACACCACTCACTGCTGCCCCAGTCATGCTTCCTACCCCAGAGGGCAGAGATGAACTCTTTCACCAGCCTCCCCGACACCTCTATCAGTGTTCAACACACTCAGTATATTGTGGTTTGGGGTTTATTTATATCTTTCATTGTTAACATTATAAATAAGTAGGACTAGATCCTCCGACCCACCCCACTACCATGAACCAGCTTAGCTGAAACCTGCACCTCAGATTTCTTTACTTGGTCTCTCTGAGTTCTCTGACAACCCATGGAGGAACCTGAGGGTCAGAGGGACTCCTTGTGGAAATAAGGGTATTGAGGGGATGGGGTGAGTCAGCCTTCTAGGCAGCTGGAAGGAAGGAAAACCCCTGGCCAGGAACTGAAATAGAATATTTATGGTTCCCAAAGAGATGGGGGCTGGTGGGGGGAGCCATGTGTGGGAGAAGGAGAGAGTCCCCTGTGGAAGTCGGCACTAACGGGAGATGGGGCGGTGAGGGTCAGGACAAAGAAGCCTGTCTGCTGCTGGCTTTGCTTTGTGACCTCAGGCAAGCCCCACTCCGGGCTTCAGTTTCTATGCAGATAAAACTGATCGCACTAATCCCAGCTGAGGACCTTGAGGGTGAGGAGCAAGTCACAGCCGATAGTGGCTATCAGGTCTAACCTTAACTCCACTGGCTTCAGTTCGGTCCCCAAACTCAAGCGTAGGGCTCTCAGACCTTGAGGGCTGGATCCAAGGCCTGGCTGGGACACCATCCCACGTCAGGCTGCCTCAGCACTCCTACCCCGACACCCCCCACTGCCTCCCCCTCTACTTGTGGCCACCGCTGTCCTCAGGGCGGCCAGCCCTGCCTCAGTCACTCCCAGGGTCAGAGTCCATGAGGCCACACTGATAAGACCCCTGGGCTAGGGATTTGGAGCCAGCTCTTGGAAGCTCCATGTTGGAGCCACAGACTCCACTTCCCTGAGCCTCAAGTTCCTTTATCTGAAAAATGAATCTGATAAGAATCCCTGCTCTGACACCTCACAGGAGCGAACACGATAATGGAAGCAAAAACCCTATGTAGAAGGTAGAGTGACAGGAACGGTAGTCACCAGTCATTGAACTCTTTCTCTCTGCCAGGCAAAACATGATTTCAGTTAACCCGCGTCCAACAACAACAACAAACTGAACTGGGTACTATTACTGACAATTTACACATCAAAAAATTGACTTAACCAGGGACAGGTGGGGATTCACCCCAGCTCATTCTGGGTCCAGAAGGCTCCAGGACGGCACTCTTGGCTTACTGGGGTCTGCCTAAGAGGAAGGGGGCTCTCCTCTCCTTTCTTACGCAGTTGTAGACAGGCTCTGAGCCCCCCCAAACTTGTTCCACCACATTAAGAGTCATGCTGAAGGCCCATATGACAAGTAAGGGAAAGGGGAGTGGGGGAGAAGGAAACCACCAATTAGGTGCCAGAAGGAAGTGTTATTGTCAACAACCTTCTCAACACCTCTGCCAGAGAGACTTCCCTGGTGGTTCCGTGGTTAAGAATCTATTATACCTTCTGGACTTCCCTGGTGGGGCAGTGGATAGGAATCCACCTGCCAAGGCAGGAGACACAGGTTCGACCCCTGGTCTGGGGAAGATTCCACAAGCCGCAGAGCAACGAAGCCCATGCACCACAACTGGGTCCACATGCTCCAGAGCCCAAGAGCTGCAACTAAGTGAAGGCTGTGCTCCGCAACGAGAAGCCACTGCAATGAGAAACCCGGGCACCACAAGGAAGAGTAGCCCCTACTTGCCGCAACTACAGAAGCCCACTCGCAGCAATGAAGACCCAGAGCAGCCAAAAATAAATACATTTTTAAAAAATAAGCTTAAAAAAAGGGCTTCCCTCCTGGCTCAGATGGTAAAGACTCCCACATGCGGGGGGCGGGGGGAGAAGAGGGGGGAAACTAAGTCCACGTGCCACAACTACTGAGCTGGCATGCTCTGGAGCCCTCAAGCCACAACTAGAAAGAAGCCCGCTGCACCGCAAGTAAAGGTCTTAAATGCCACAAAGTAGATCCCCTGGCAGCAGACCCAAGGCAGCCAAATAAACAAAAATAATTAAAAAATAAAAACAAACTAACAAACCACAACCCTGCCAGGTTAGAGTTTTTATCCTGATTTTGCAGATGAGAAAACTGAGAATCAGAAAGGACAAGTGACTTGTCCAAGATCAGAGCAGGAGAAACTTTCCTGCCACTCAAGGTGGCTACTTCTCCTCTTTCCCCATACTGAGTGTGGGAAGGGGGAGGGTGTGTTCCTTCCCTTCCCTTCCCTGTCCTCTCCCCTCCCTTGTCCCTAGAGAAAACGACAGGGCTTCCCCATTGGAACGGGCCATCATTCTCAGAAGTTCTGATCAAATCCCACAAATATTTAAAGGAGCTATTTTGGGAGTCCATAAATGTGGGAGATGGGTGCATCCCTGGCCTCCTCCAGTCCTAATGGCCTGACCCCAGCCCCGCCAGCAGGCACCAGCCCATGTTCCCAAAGCTAGTCTTTCTTGGTTTAGGAGGCAGGCACCGCTGGAACCGCAGAATGGGGCAAGAGGTGGGGCAGGGCAGACTCCCTAGGCCCAGACACGCTGGCACTCCGGGGCCTCTCCTGAGCCTAGGGAACTCGGGCTCCCCTGGTGGAGCCCTGGAAGGCCAAGACAGAAGGGGGTGTAGTGTACTGACAGCGGGCTTCCTGATGCGGGAGAGGCCAGGGTCCCAGGCTGTTGGCCCGGGAGGCGGGAGTGTTCAGGAGTCCTGGCTTTGGCTCTGGATCTCCCAGTAAGGGCGCTGCGTGACCCCAGGCAAGCCACTCCTCCTGAAAAAGGAGGGACCTGGGCTGGGTTTCTCAGGGCCTCGCGGGGAAAGGTGCCAGGTGACTGGTTGGTTCCCTGAGAGTAACTGGAGACAGGAAGAGGAGGGGGGAGCCCGGTGAGGTTCCTCGCAGGCTCCGGGACGCCCCTGGGAGAGGCGGCGGCAGAATCTGCCTTACGCCCGGGCGCCCAGGGACTTCGGAAGCTCAAGCAGCGAAGTGTGAGAAATAAAAACAGGTTTCCAACACAGCCAGGAGGCCGGCCGGGCCACCTTCTGAACCCCGCCAGAGGAGGGGTCTAGACGGGGCGGGTGGGTGGCACCTCCTGAGACCCCAGGTTGAGCCCCGCCCCCAACTTCCAGCATGTACCTGCGAAGCCCGGGCTCGCACCTGAGTCGGTTTCCGGGCGCCCGAGGGAGTTAAAAGATGACCTCGTGGGCTGGACTGGGGGAAGCAGGCAAGGTGGGCGCCCGCCGGCCGCTGACCGCGGGCCAGAGTGCAGGGGCGCGGGGTGGGGGTGTCTTCCCAAGCCCCCCCCACCCGCCCCACGTCCCTTCCCCACCCCACCCCACCCCACCCCCACCCCGGGTACAGATGCCGAGCTCCTGCCTCCCCTGGCTGTCCAAAGAGCGGACGTGCCCGGGTCGCGCAAGGCGCCTCCTCCGACCTGCAGCCCGCACCTGGGGACCCCGAGCTCCCGTTTCTTCCCCCAGCTTCTGCCCCTCCTCCACAGTCGCAAAGAATGGGGGCCGGAGTGGGGACGTGACCTTCCGAGACCCTCAACCCCGCAGGGCCGGGGAAGGTCGCTCCCGGGCCACAGGGCGCGGGGTCAGGCCCTGCCTCTCTCCCTACTCCGCGGTCCCTCAGGAGGCGAGGTTCGTGCGCCGCGACCCCCAGCCCGGGCCCCCAGCCCGGGCGCCCGGCGGACGCGCACACACTCACTCCGGTGCCGGCCGCCGCCGCACCCCCAGCTCTGCTTGGCGAGGCTGGGACTCCGGATCAGCGCCCGCCCGGCGGACTTGAGCGCGTCCATGGCCTCTCCGGGCCGCCGCGCTGCCGCCTCCGCAGCAGCCAAAACTCCGTCAGGGAAAACTTTCCGCCGGGGCCAGGCGGCGCGCGGGCTCCGCGCTCCTCCCCTCCCCGCGCGAGCTCCGCGCCGACGTCCGACGGGGCGGGGCGAGGGCCGGCCAGGCCCCGCCCCGTCGCTCCTCTCGCCCCGCCCCGCCCCGCCCCGCCCCGCCCCGCCCCGCCCCGCCCCGCCCCGCCTCTGCCCAGCTCCCCAAGGCAGTCTAGACAAAGGGCGCCCCAGAGGCTGCGAGCCAAGCCGTAGACGCCCTGTCGTTTCCTCTCTGTCTCTCTCCCCAAACCCCTTATTTCCCACCTGGTAGGGGGCTGAGAGTCCGAGAGCCGCCGCCCCGCCGCGGGAGTCAAGTCAGTTCAATCACTCAGTGGTGTCTGACTCTTTGCGACCCCATGGACTGCAGCACGCCAGGCTTCCTTGTCCATCACCAACTCCCGGAGCCTACTCAAACTCATGTCTATTGAGTCGGTGATGCCATCCAACCATCTCATCCTCTGTCATCCCCTTCTCCTCCTGCCTTCAATCTTTCCCAGCATCAGGGCCTTTTCAAATGAGTCAGCTCTTCGCATCAGGTGGCCAAAGTATTGGAGTTTCAGCTTCAGCATCAGTCCTTTCAAAGAATATTCAGGACTGATTTCCTTTAAGATGGACTGGTTGGATCTCCTTGCAGTCCAAGGGACTCTCAAGAGTCCTCTCCAACACCACAGTTCAAAAGCATCAATTCTTCGGCGCTCAGCTTTCTTTATAGTCCAACTCTCACATCCATACATGACTACTAGAAAAACCATAACCTTGACTAGAGGGACCTTTGTTGGCAAAGTAAGGAGGCGTGGGAGGCGCAGGCCTAGAATTTCGAGACCACGGAAAGTCACTTGGAGATCACTTTACAGATGGGGAGACCGAGGGCAGGAGACAGGACGCTTGTCCAAGAGAAATGTGATGACCACAGTGGTGGGAGGCGGTGGCGGGGAGCTTGGAAAGAGCTGTTGGTGGTAGAACTTTGCCGGGAGCAGGGCAGGAATATAAGATTGGCCTGAGCAAGACTCGTTGGACACTTGACTCACCCAACAGACTCAGCCTATTCCCTTGCTCCACTTGTGCCCTCTGGGCTGCCCCCTGCCCACCTTACTCCCCAAGTAGCCTGAGACATGGTGTGGTCTTGATGTTATGCTCCTCTGAGGTACGGGAAGGGAGCCTCAGCTCTTAAAATGGCTCGCTGTGTGACCTCAGGCAGTTCCTCCCCCTGTCTGGGTCTTAGTCTCTACTTGAGAAGTCAGATGAGATTCTGTCTAGTGACCCTTACAATCTGTCAGACCTTGACCAAGACCCTGCCATCCTTTCGAGGAGGCATTTCTAGGGGAGTCTGGATTTTAGACTTGGGGCTTTGCTGATGGCTCAGGCAGTAAAGAATCTGCCTGCAACGCAGGAGACCAGGGTTTGATCCCTGGGTCAGGAAGATCCCCTGGAGAAGGAAATGGCAACCCACTCCAGTACTCTTGCCTGGAGAATCCCATGGACAGAGTTGCCTGGCAGGCTACGGTCCATGGGGTCGCAAGAGTCAGACACAACTGAACAACTAACACTGTACTGGAGTCTAGAATTCCTCAAGCACAGATGTTCTAAGTCTAGAATTCTCTCTAGAATCCTGTGCCTCCCTGTCAAGCTTTACCAAAGGGAGTTAGAAGGAGAACACACATATCCAGGCCACTGCCCAGTTTCTTCTGGGGGATGGGTGTGTTGCCTCAGCAAGGTGACTGCAGCTTCTGGGGGATTCTTCTGGCTCAGAAGGCAGGAGTCCTGTTTTCATGTTGAGGAAAGAGAGAACTATGCTGTCCCCAGTGGGACAGGGAGGCTAACATTCCTCTCTCAGTTTATAAACCAAGTGCTTTTGGCCATTCTGTCCTTTGCTCCAACAACACTGCAGCCCGAAGTAGACCCACTTTACAGATAAGAGCCCAGGGCCTGGGAGAGAAGCCAGGATGGTAGAGTTCAAAGCCAGTCCCTTAGGCCAGAGGAGAATATCAGAGGTCTGGAACCAGCTTTCCTTCTTTTAGTGTTTGTGAATTTACCTTTCTGAGCCTCAGCTGTGTAAGAGGCAACAATACTTATTCCACAGGGCTGTTGTAAGGAATAAATAACTTGAGTTGGAAAAGCTGAATCCTCTCCTTAAGAACTCACCTATAAAGTTGCCACCTCCAGGAAGCTTTCCAGACTGCCATCCATCAGTTAGGTTTTCCCTGCAGGATGCCACAGGCCTGAGCTTTTGGCAGTGTCGCAGCTTCCCGTTTCTACTCTATTTGCCTCCAACAGACTTTGTGTCCTTCAAGGGCAATAGGTTTTTCTGATTTATTTCTGAAGCCCAAATGCCTAGCAAGGGGTCCAAATGGAGTCGGAACACAGCATTTCTTTCCTTCTTCCCTCCCTTCCTCCCTCTCTCCAGCTTTCCACCACAGCAGACAAACTTGTCCTGCAAAGGCCTTTGGTGATGGGTAGGTAGGTCCCCAGGACTGAGCGTCCCAGCCCTAAGCCAGGTAGGCCCTGGGGAAGAGAGAAGATTCTGGAGCTTGAAAGAAAAGTAATCACTAGGGTTGGCTGGTGAAGGGCAGCTGGTGGTGTCCGGCTGGCAGGGGGTACCATATGGGCCCGGTAAGCAGGCAAGCCTGGGCACTCTATGCCCGTTGAGGCTGTTTCCAGGGCCATTGCATCCTCCCGGAGGTGGCTTGCTGGGAGCAGTCAGCCGTGCATCCCCCGCAGAGGGGCAGCCTGTTTGTGCCCCTTCTGCCAGCCCCAGAAGCAGAAGCAGAAACAGAAGGTCAGAGCTGCAAGGGGCCTCCTCTAAGGTCACCACCCAAACCCTCATTTCACAAGTGAGGAGCCTGAGGACCAGTAAAGGGCAGAGACTCGCCCAAGGTCACACAGCCAGGCAGGACCAGAAGCCAAGTCTCTTGCCTCCTAGTTTGGATGCTAATGAAAACAGAGAGGGAGCAAAGAAATCTTGAAAATACGCCAGTATTCAAGAAGGAGTTTTAAGGTGGTTTTTCTTTTTTACTTATCTGATCTAACTTCGTAAAAATTTTTACGATGATCATATATTCTTTAATAATCAGAAAGGAAAAGAGCAATAAAATGGAGGCAAAAGCTACCTATGGGAGTAAGTGGCTTTTGTCTTTCAGAAAATGGTATCAGAATTGTAATCTTACTGTTCCCTCCCCTACTGGGCCCTCATGGGATTCCAGTGAGACAGTGGGTGCCAGGGAGCTTCTCTCCTGCTATCACTTGGGCTTGCAGTGGGACCAAGACCAAAACCTTAGGCTGGGATCAGAAGCCCTGATTTCCTCAAATAATCTATCCTCCTGAACCAGTCTCTTCACCTGACCAGGTCTCAGTTTTTCCATCTGTAAAATGGGAGTTTTTACAGTAGAGTATGTATTCTGGCCCTCTGCCCTCCACTAGCAGAGCACAGTGGTGAAACCCATGGGCACTGGAGTGTGGGATTACATCTCTCCCTCTTCTTTGCTCTGTGGCCTTTATATTCATTTATATTCCACAGGCCTCAGTTTCCTTATCTGTAAAAATGGGTGGCTGTCTATTATACAGAGGGAAATAAATCAGAAAGAGAAAAACAAATAGCATATATTAACGCATATATATGGAAGCTAGAAAGATGGTACTGATAAACCTATCTGCAGGGCGGCAGTGGAGACACAGACATAGAGAGAGCCTTGTGAGCACAGGGGCAGGAAAGAGCAGGTTGGACGAATGGAGAGAGTAGCCTGGGAACATATACACTACCATCTGTA
Organism: Odocoileus virginianus; assembly: GCF_023699985.2. Lineage (NCBI taxonomy): Eukaryota > Metazoa > Chordata > Mammalia > Artiodactyla > Cervidae > Odocoileus > Odocoileus virginianus. The sequence continues at coordinate 36,531,910 of NC_069703.1, read as the reverse complement.
AAACAGATAGCCAGTGGGAATGTGCTGTGTGACTCAGGGATTTCAAACCAGGGCTCTGTGACAGCCTCGAGGAGCAGGGGTGGGAGGGAGGTCCAGGAGGATGGGGACATATGTACACCTACAGCTGATTCATGTGGATCTATGGCAGAAACCAACACAATGTGGTAAAGCAGGTATCCTTCAACTGAAAATAAACAAATTTCAAAAAATGGGTGGCTGTGAGGATTAAAAGAATTAATGTTTGGGACATCTTTAGAATTATGCCTGCATATAACAAGTGCGATTTATGTCACATAATTTTAATAAAACTCAAATCACGTTCCTCACGTGAAGGTGAACGTGAACAGTGAAGATGGAGTAGTTATTATCCTAGTTCTTGACTGGCTCCCAGAGATGGGCGCTCTCTTGGGACTGGAACCAGCCTGGCCCAGTCTGAGCTGTGGGTAGTTTGCCTCTCCCCAGAGCCATCCGTCCCCCACTCCCCTCAGGTCGGACACAGCCCTCATCCCCGGAATCTGAGGGCACCTGGGTTACTGCCCAGGGATTTCTGCTTTGACTTGGCTCTAACCTCTCACCCACCCCACAAGGCCTGTCCTGCCTGCGGTGTTCCACCGTCCCAGTCCCCAACCAGTCACCTCTGAACGTTCCCCTCCTCAGAACCCTTCCATGCCGCTTCCTTGTGCAGAAACGTGCAGCCAGGGACTTCCCTGGTGGTTAGTGGCTAAGACTCCAGGCTCCCAATGCAGGGCTCCAGGCTCAATCCCTGGTCAGGGAACTAAATCCCACATGCCACAACTGAGTCCACGTGCCACCACGAAAAGATCCCTCGTGACCCAGCCAAGATCCCACATACTGCAGCTAAGACCCAGTGCAGTCAAATAAACAAACAAATAAATAAGAAAAAAGAAAAAGAAACATCCAGCCAGATTGCCTCCTTACCCTTCCCAGCCTCCTCACCTTTGCGCAGAACATCTGGTCAGCCTCTTCCCCAGCATCCACAGTCACGGCTACCCACACACCTATCTTCCCTCCCAGCACACACACACACACACTCCTGGACAATCGTTTGACCTTGGAGTTCTTTATGAAAGTGAAAATGTTAGTCACTCAGTCGTGTCTGACTCTTCGTGACCCCATGGACTGTAGCCCGCCAGTCTCCTCTGTCCGTGGAATTCTTCTGGCAAGAATACTGGAGTGGGTTATACTTGGGCTCTAAAACCAGAGCCTTCACCTATTATATCTACAACCTCAGCTAGCTGGGCCTCAGTTTCTTCACCTGCACGCTGAGGGTATTACCTGCTTTAGAGGGCTTTGCCAGGCTTTTGTGAGATAATATGAGGGAAATACTTAGCCCCGTGCCTGGCATGTGACAAGCGCTCAGTAAATGGTAACGCTGGTTAGCATTCATTTTTTAATGTATTTTTGGTGAACCTGTTTGCCTTCCCCAGCAGCTGGGCATGCCCCAAGCACGGGACTGGAAACCATCATTCACCCCAGGGTCCTCAAGAGCCACTGACCAGTGCCTGGCCCAGGGGAGGCACTCAATACACACCCAAGAGCTGGACTCCAGTTCTGTGCTCTGGTTCTCAGCGCGCACCCAGCAAGGGGGTGACCTGAAGGGGAGGGGGAGGTGCTCCTGAGGCACCCCTACTGACCCAGACCACCCTCCTAGGTGGGACCACCGGCTGTCTCCCCCGCAGCCTGGGCATCCATAAGGCTGTCTCTGGCTATGGAGCTGCTGAGCTAATTAAGAATGACAAGGACCATGTAATTGCCAGCGATCAACGAGTTCCCTGCCTCTTCCTGCCTCTCCTCTCTTGCCCTCCTTGGCACTGTCTGGCCTTGAGGTCGCCGCACAGACGTGGAGGCAGGTGGAGTGGCAAAACTGATCACAGGCTGATGTCAGGAGACCTGGAGGCTAGCCACCTCTGCCATCCTCTTGCAGTGGGACCCTGGGCAAGGAAGTTCACTCCTCACACTGGCTCCATTTCCCTATCTGCAGGGCTCTTGACCTCGTGTTAGGCGGCGGACAAGGCTAAGGGACTGGACGGCCCCTTACCACATAGCGAGGCAGAGAGCTCCAGGCAGGAATCCCAGCCCTGCCCCTTGCCAGCTGTGTGATCTAGGGCAGCCTACTTGCCATCTCTGAGCAACAGATTCCTCATCTCCAAATGGGATTTGTTTGAGAGCACTTACTTCTTACTAGAACCTGCATTGTCTTCAACCTGTGCCTGTAACAGAGATCCCCGGACAAGCTCATCTCTTTCAAAGTGAGTTCAGAAATTAAGGGTTGAGAACTTGTAGAGCAATTTGATAGAGTTATTTTATGTCTTGAATCTCATCATGAGAAAAATAGGTTCACATTTTTAAAATTTTATTTTTCTAGTAATTCATTTTCCTTGTATTGAATGGAAGTATTGGTCTGTGACAGATTAGAAAAATGTAGAAAACAGTCCTTCACTGCAGATGGTTTGAGAAGCACTGCTTCAGGGGACTTTGTAAAAGCAGACATCATAGCAACTCACCATAGTATTTCCGGAGTTCTAGGAACCTTCAACTCCTTGGCTCCCAAAGCCTACAGGATAAAGACCCAGTCTCTTTTCCTGACTTCCGAGGCCCTTAGCACTAAACTCCCAATCTCTTTTCCCATCTTGCCTCCTTCCCCACTACACACCCTTACCAAACCACCCTGTTCTCTCGTCCCTCAAATTTCCTATGCCTGTTTATAACTCCATGCCTTTCCTCTGCTTTTCTTTCCACCTGTAATGCCTTTCTCCACATTGCCCTAAAACTGGCAAACTCCTATTCATCCTTCAATACCCAGACCACATGTCCACTTCAGGAAGACTTTTCCCATGCCACCCCTGCACCTGTCCCAGGCAGGGTTAGGTGCTCCCTGCTCTGTGCTCCATGGCGCAGCTTGAAAGGCCGAGGCAGGACGTTGCAGTGGTTAAGACTACCGACAGAATCAAGAGGACTTTAGACTTGACTTTGCCAGCTGTGTGATCCTGGGCAGATGATTTGATACTATTGGGCTTCATTTTTCCCATACTGTGAGGAGTAGAGATGATGTGTGAAAAGTTCCCAGCAGCATAACACTTGGGAGAGACTCAAGATATGGCAGCTGTCGTTAGTGTTAGCCCTCTGGTCTATAACCCCCCAGGTTGTCCGTCTCCCTACTAGACTGCTTGTTTCCTGAGAGCATCTGGTCTACCTGGATGCTTCCTGGGTAGGGCATGCACAGAGGCTGTGTGTTGGCCAGGGTCTCTGTCCGCTCCCTGCCCCGTGGAGCCAGTGGCTGTGGCTCCCTTGTCAGTGGAGAGGTGATCAGACAGCTCAGCCCACCATGGCCGACTTTGTTACCAGAAGTTTAACAACCAACCGGCTTGGCAATTTCTTGAATATTTAACAGTCTGCTCTGTGAGACTTCGCTCCAGGGCACCTCCAGGATGACTGCTCTGAGCAGAAGAGCAGCCATCAACAGGCTTGGGCCCCCAGTTTGAGAGACAGGCTGCCTCCTCTGCCCGCCGCCCAGCCAGCGCCTTGAGAGCCACCCAGGGAGGGGCCGTGAGGTCGGCCATGCCCCTCACAGAGGTCCTCCTCACTCATCCCCCTTCTCCAAGCCTCCAGCCCCTTTGTTCTCTGGGATAAAAGCCTGCAACCTCCCTCAGGAGGGAGAAGAGAAGCTGGGGTAGTGAGCCCAGCTGACCCATCCATCATGACTCTTGGGGGTCGAATCAAGGAGGGGGCTACCTCTGCAGCTAACCAATTCTCAAGAATCCTGTCCCCCCAGTTGTTAGAGGCTGATGAAGCCCACCCTGGTCCCAGTGTCTCTTGGTCACAGAAGGATCCGAGAAAGCTTGTGCAAACCTCCTCTCACCTCCTTCCCTTCTGTCCTTTAGTCTTTAGTCTTTGTCCAGGCAGCTCCCACCTCTTGCCACGCCCTCCCCCTCTCTTCCCACTCTCCACCCCGGGGCATCCCCCCACCTTCAGCGCCCAGCCCAAGCCATTGAGTTATACCTCCCAGGCCAGCGGAAGCCACTCTCCACACACGCGGTGGGTGGCACATCTCCCTGGGAGCCCCTTTTCCAGCTGCTTGCCCACCTGCCTCGCTCCCTCCCCATACGGCTGTGCTTTTCCTGCGGTGCTGTTTTAAAATGCAAATTCCTGGGACTTCCCTGGTGATCCAGTGATTAAGAATCTGCCTTGCAATTTGAAAAGACCCTGATGCTGGGAAAGACTGAAGGTGGGAGTAGAAGGGAACGACAGAGGATGAGATGGTGGGATGGCATCACCGACTCAATGGACATGAGTTCCAGTAGACTCCGGGAGCTGGTGATGGACAGGGAGGCCTGCATGCTGCAGTCTATGGGGTCGCAAAGAGTTGGACACGACTGAGCGAGTGAACTGAACTGAACTGAACTTGCAATGCAGGGGACGAATGTTCAATCCCTGGTCCAGGAAGAGTCCATGTCTTCGGTTTCACTTTTCAGGGCAACTAGGCTGGTGCGCCACAACTACTGAACCTGCGTGCCGCGATTACTGAAGCCCGAGTGCCTTAGAGCCTGTGCTCTGCAACGAGAGAAGCCCCTTCAATGAGAAGCCCGTACACCGAAGCTAGAGAGTGGCCCCTGCTCCCTGAAACTAGAGAAAGCCGGCACACAGCAACAAATAAATAAAAAATTTTAAATATAGAAATAAAAGGTTCATATTTTTAAAAAGCTCTGAGCTTCTTAGCAGTCAAAACAAAGAGGGAAACAGCAGTGGGGGCTACTCTCTAGGTGTGGGGCGCGGGCTTCTCATTGCGGTGGCTCCTTTTGTGACGGAGAACAGGATCCGGGCGGTAGGACTTCGGAGTTGCCGTACACGGCGCGGGCTCAGCGGTTCTGCACTGGCTTAGCTGCTCCGAGGCATGCGGAGTCTCCCCTGACCAGGGATTGAGCCTGAGACCCCTGCATTGCAAGGACCACTGAACCACCAGGGAAGTCCATCTCCTTGCATCTTGATGTTACAGATTGACTTATTTCTTACAATTATCACTTAGGGTCTGTTTCTCCCACTAGAATGTGGGCTCCCGGAAGATGGGGCTTTGGTCTGTTTGGATCACACCTGTATTGCCCAGGTACAGAGATGCTGGGTACACTGCCAGTGCTCAGTAAATGTTCAGAGAATGCAGAATGAGTGGGTAAGACCTGTGATGGCTGGGGCCCATCAGTCTTTCCACTTCCTGGCCATCTGGGTTCCAGGCCCTCCCCCTGTCCATTTTCACGCGGACAGCTCACATTAGAACCTTTGTGGTTCCGGCACTTCCTCTTCAGACCTCAGTGCTTCAGCCTTTCTGCCTGCTGCCCTCCGCAGCATTGTTGGTGTGAACGGCAGCTGCCCTGAGGCTGCAGTAAGAGCTCCCCAGACCCTGGACCACAGGCTTCTCTCCTTCCTGGAATTCCTTAGGTCACTTCCATCCATTGTCTTTGGTGCAGCTTCTTGAGTTGATCTTCCCAGCACGGGAAGATTCCCTTGCTGTTTTCCCATCTGCTGCCAGGTTCAAATCCTTTTTGGCTCCAAATCCTCTCTTGGGGTTTCCTTGGTCTCTTCTGCCTCTGACGGCCAGGGTGACTTTGGGCAAGCCAGCTACTCTTTTCTGGGGAGACCCTTGTGACATAAGGGGGGAGGGGCTGCATTTGCCCAGGGAAGGGCATGAGAGGCCTGCGTCCTCTGGAGGAACAATGATGATACAGTAAAGGTTACTTCTCTCTCATTTGAGCCAGCATCAGTCTTGCAACTGAGTGCTTCATGACCCCACTCTCTCTTCTTCCACTTTAGTTACACAAGAAAAGGGCATCTTCCACTGCACTTGCCACCACCTCCTGGCCATTCAATCCTTCTCACATGCGGGAGGGGACAAGCTCATCACGTGGGTTTAGTCCAGGCTCTGTTTCCCCTTCTCCTAAAGAGAACTCTGGTGTTGATATTCATCCATTTCTCCCCCTTCACTGTTCTGTTGTTGAGGTATAAGACTCAGCATTCTTTCCTGAGGCAAAAAAAAAAAAAAAGCTTAAAGAGCACAGAGGGGACTTCGTGCTCCCAATGCAGGTTTGATTCCCTCATGTATGGATGTGAATTTGGACCATAAAGAAGGCTGAGCACCAAAGGACTGATGCTTTTGAACTGTGGTGTTGGAGAAGACTCTTGAGAGTCCCTTGGACTGCAAGGAGATCCAACCAGTCCATCCTAAAGGAAACCAACCCTGAATATTCATTGGAAGGACTGAGGCTGAAGCTGAAGCTCCAATACTTTGGCCACCTGATTCGAAGAGCTGACCCAGTGGAAAGATCCTGATGCTGGGAAAGATTGAGGGCAGGAGGAAAAAGGGGTGACAGAGGATGAGATGGTTGGATGGCATCACCGACTCAATGGACATGAGTTTGAGCAAACTCTGGGAGATAGTGAAGGACAGGGAAGCCTGGTGTGCTGCAGTCCATGGGGTTGCAAAGAGTCGGACAGGACTGAGCGGCTGAACAACAGGGAACTAGATCCTACTAAGACCAGATGCAACTAAGATGCAACTTAGATGAAACTAAGACCCAGAGCAGCCAAATAATTTTTTTTTTAAGAGCATGGAAGTGTCTTTCTCTCTCACTAAACCTCCCTGGTGAATGTTCCAGGCCAGGAAGGCATGTCTGCTCCACACTGGCATGCAGAGGGCAGGTTCCTTCCACGCAATGACTTCCGTCAGGTTTACTGTCACCACTTCTGGTCTCAGCCAGCAGGGAGGAAAGAGAGGGCACCCTCTGACTGAAGGCCAAGGCCTGAATGTGGCCTCTGTCACTGCCATTCACGTTCCAACGGCCAGGACGTGATCCTGTGGCCAGTGCTGCAAGGGAGGCCGGGAAATGTCGTCCAGCTTCATGGCCACGTGCTGAGGAGGAGGAGGACAGTTTGGGAGGACGACCAGCTGAGTTACAGCACCTACCCTCTCTCTATAAAGATAATCTGGGTTTTGGACAAACTGGTTTCTCAGTTTTGTGTCACAGAACTCAGAAAATGGGAGGAGAGAGCCTGAAGGGGAATGTGAGAGAAAGAAAACAGGGAGGGAAACAGCTTTTAAGAGTATTAGACACGAGTCACAGTTGGAGTTGTTTTTAAATTACTTTTGGTTAATGGTCTGTGTCTTACGGTGTGCTCTTCCAGCCCAGAGCCAAGATGAGGCCTCCTGGGGTCCCAGGATACGTGGGTCACCATGCTCGCCACGCTTACAATTTACCAAACCCGGTGCTGAGACTGAGGCTTTGACGAGATCTGGTCTCTGCCCTTCAGGCATTCACAGGCCGATGGGGGAGACAGACACAGGATTAGAGGCGAGTCCAAGCTGCTGAAAACACGTCAAGGTGGGAATTACCTCCGCCCTGGCAGGGTGGGGGAGGATCAAACAAGAAAGAACTTAACAGGGACCTCACATTCTAGGTTTACCTCTGCCTGTGGGAAATACTCAGCTCTCTAACGTTTTTTTATTCAATCCTAGAGTCATAAAAGGCAAAAGGAAGAAGATCAAGTGAAGAATCGGGAAACTTGGGTCCTGGCCCTGCTGCTCTGTGTCTGAGAGCAAGTCCCCGCCCCTCTGTAGTCGCCTTCTCTCCCACTGTCTGCAAGGCCCCCGGGAGCACGTTTGATACCCTCCTAGGAAGTACTGGTGAAAGATGCTGTGAAAGTGCTGTATGCAGTATGCCAGCAAATTTGGAAAACTCAGCAGTGGCCACAGGACTGGAAAAGGTCAGTTTTCATTCCAATCCTAAAGAAAGGCAATGCCAAAGAATGCTCAAACTACCGCACAATTGCACTCATCTCACACGCTAGTAAAGTAATGCTCAAAATTCTCCAAGCCAGGCTTCAATGGTACATGAACCATGAACTTCCAGATGTTCAAGCTGGATTTAGAAAAGGCAGAGGAACCAGAGATCAAATTGCCAACATCTGCTGGATCATCGAAAAAGCAAAAGAGTTCCAGAAAAGCATCTACTTCTGCTTTATTGACTACACCAAAGCCTTCAACTGTGTGGATCACAACAAACTGTGGAAAATTTTTAAAGCGATGGGAATACCAGACCACCTGACCTGCCTCCTGAGAAATCTGTATGCCGGTCAAGAAGCAATAGTTAGAGCTGGACATGGAACAACAGACTGGTTCCAAATCGGGAAAGGAGTACGTCAAGGCTGTATATTGTCACTGTGCTTATTTAACTTATACGCAGAGTACATCATGAGAAATGCTGAGCTGGATGAAGCACAAGCTGTAATCAAGATTGCTGGGAGAGATATCAATAACCTCAGATATGCAGATGACACCACCCTTATGGCAGAAAGTGAAGAACTGAAGAGCCTCTTGATGAAAGTGAAAGAGGAGAGCGAAAGAGTTGGCCTAACCCTCAACAGTCAGAAAACTAAGATCACAACATCTGGTTTCATCACTTCATGGCAAATAGATGGGGAAACAATGGAAACAAGTGAGAGGCTATTTTTTTGGGCTCCAAAATCACTGCAGATGGTGCCTCAGCCATGAAATTAAATGATGCTTGCTCCTCAGAAGAAAAGTTATGACCAACTTAGACAGCATATTAAAAAGCAGAGACATTACTTTGCGAACAAAGGTACGTCTAGTCAAAGCTCTGGTTTTTCCAGTAGTCATGTGTGGATGTGAGAGTTGGACGATAAAGAAAGCTGAGCACCGAAGAATTCTTGCTTTTGAACTGTGGTGTTGGAGAACACTCTTGCGAGACACTTGGACAGCAAAGAGATCCAACCAGTTCATCCTAAGGGAAATCAGTCCTGAATATTCATCGGAAGGACTGATGTTGAAGCTGAAACTCCAATACGTTGCCACCTGATGCAAAAAACTGACTCATTGGGAAAGACCCTGATGCTGGGAAAGATTGAAGGCGGGAGGAGAAGGGGACGACAGAGGATGAGATGGTTGGATGGCATCACCGACTCAATGGACATGAGTTTGAGTACGCTCTGCGAGTTGGTGATGGACAGGGAGACCTGGCATGCTGCGGTCCATGGGTTCACAAAGAGTCGGACACGACTGAGTGACTGAACTGAACTGAACTGAGGAAGTACTAGGGCTTCCCTGGTGGCTCCAATGGTAAAGAATCTGCCTGCAATGCAGGAGACTTAAGAAACATGGGGTCGATCCCTGGGGTTGGGAAGATCCCCTGCAGAAGGAAATGGCTACCTACTCCAGTGTTCTTGCTTGGAGAATCCCATGGACAGAGGGACCTACCAGGCTATGGCGAGTCCATGGGGTCACAAGGAGTCGGACACACCTGAGCGACTAACACTTAGGAAGTACTGAAAGGCAACCCCACCAGTAGACAAAATACAGAAGAGTGCCCCGTGCTCCAGGCTGCCACAGCCCCCGTCCTCAGACACATAGAGTGTGGACAGGCTGCATCTCAGCCACCCTTGCCCCTTGGCCTCACACCCTTGTGCAGTGCACACCACACACAACTGTGTTTAGGCAGCTACGTTGCCGATCAGCCTCCCTGGGATATTTTATGATCCCAAGGAGGCAACTGCTGTGAGAGTGATTCAACCCCAGTAATCCTCCAAACAGCCTTCCAACCAGCAGGCTTTCTGCAGCCTGGCTGGGACTAACGGAGAGGAGCGAGGTCTTTAGGGCACACAGGAGCCACTCATTTTCAGACCGCTGAGAATGCCTGCCTCAACGAACTCTGTGCCCCAGCTACCTCGCCAGCCTCCCCTCGTCCTGACTCTGCCCCACATGATTCCCGCAGACATCAGTGGTGGTGTTTTAAAGGAAGGTGCCTGGAGACTACCTCAGTCTCCCTGAGGACAGCTTCTTAGCGGTGGGGAGTGACACCCAGGAGTCATGGAGAGCCTGAACCTGGAAGGGGAGGACACAGCCTGATTAACATCTTACTCATGCCGTTGCTTAGCTTCTATTTATGGCAATCAAGAAGTTTTTCATTTATTAATACAGTTTCCTTGAAAATAAATTAAGTAAAGATGGCACAGGGTGGAAGGACCATGGTCCAGAGAATGGGTGCCAGGACAGGCTCTGTGCCAGGAGCCTCAGATTCACCTGGGGAGATAGGGAAGGAAGGGGCTCATCATCTGAGGGCTTTGTAGGAGAGCTGTGTGCGGGAGGGTAAGGAGAGAGGATGATGGTTTGGCTCCGGAGCCATGGGTAACACAGCAGCCCCAGGCCAGGGTGGCGGAGCTGATGCACCTAGGAGAGAGGGTGGTCTCCATCCAGGAGGGCCACCAGGCCCTCCCCACTGTTGCCCTGGAGACAGGGAGCCTGACACCCAGCTGCTCCAAAGACAAGGACTCTGGCCACTGGGAGTCTAGTCATGACACGTTCAGGGCAGGGTCCTTCCGGCAGGAGGAAACCAGAATTAAACCACCCCACCTCCCAGATCCGTGAAACACTGGACTGTTTCCCAAACCACACAAACATTCAGAACCACTTTCCCTCTTGCTGGTCCTGAGAGCTCTTTGGTGTCTTCTCAAAACTCAACTCATCTTTACTTAAATAATTTATTTTCAAGGAAACTGTATTAATAAATGAAAAACTTCTTGTTTGCCATAAATAGAAGTTAAGCCATGGCATGAGTAAGATGTTAATCAAGCTGTGTCCTGACGGGTTCCCTGGTGTCCCGAGGGTTCTGGATTTGAAGGCCAGTCTCTATGCTCAAGGAGGGACTTCCCAGGTGGCGCAGTGGTAGAGAATCCGCCTGCCAATGCAGGAGGCATGGGTTTGATCCCTGGGTCAGCAAGATCCCCTAGAGTAGGAAATGGCAACCCATTCCAGTATTCTTGCTTGGAAAATGCCATGGACAGAGGAGCCTGGCAGGCTATAGTCCATGGGGTCACAAAGAGTCAGACACGATTGAGCCTGCACGCTCTCTGTGTTCAAAGGCAGGTCAGTGAAGGTCAGAAAAATGTTAAAGATGGAGAGCACCCGCCCGAGACTCTCCTTCCTCCTCAGGAATGGAATCACTTTCTCCCTCCGTGAGGCCACATTTCGTGTGCACACATACCCCATCTCATGCATGTGTCCCCTCCTTGTGATAAAGTGTCCCCAGGGGTCCTGAACAGCAAGAGTGAGCTCTCGTGGTTGGGGTCGGGGGAGCTGAGGTCCCCGGTTCTGGAGACGGGCTGGGCCCCGAGCTGCACCCCTAGTCTCAGCCAGGCTACTGATGTCTCAAGTGAGTCTTAGGTAAGCTGGTGTTGATGCCCTTTAACCTCAGCATGTGGTGTAGGAGCTGGCATGGCACACAGTAGGTGCTCAATAAATGCACAAATGCAGAGCCCTTGGAAGAGAGGATGGGTCCAACCTCAAAGAGCCTGTGGGCCCTCCTGCAGCAATGGATCCCTGTGGGCTGGTTCTCTCAGGGTCCAGTCTCATCCTGCCACGGTGGGCCCACTTCTGCGGGCCTGAAGGGAGACCTTTTCCCAGAGAGAGGTCTTTAGGACGGAGGGGCACAGGCGAAGGGAAGCCAGTGGGTTTGGTGCTGCGGTTTTGTGGCGGCAACTGTCTTTCATGACTAGAGCGATGATAAAAACAGGAAGCACTGAGCGACCGGGCCCTTCTCCGCCTGACCTCAGCCTGCCCTGAGCCCCCCAGCCCGCCGGCCCCTCCATATCCTTGTACAACAGGCTGATTGCTCGTCCGGTGGGAGGGGCTCCGAGAAGGCCCGGGATCTCCGAGCACTTGCCCGGCCCCGCGGCCCGCCCCCTGACCCGCCTCCGTCGCCGGCGGCGGGGTGCCTGGAGGCTTGGCCCAGCTCTGGGGCCACGTCAGCCTGTGACACTGGGCGAGGCTTCCTTCCATGGACCAGCTTCCTTATGACAAATAGAAGGGGCTGGAAGGCTGACTGACGGCTCTCCCCTCCCAGGCAGGCACCCCTCCAGGATGCTGGGGGCAGCGGGAGAAGGGCCCGGGTAGACTGGAGATGGGATGCAGCCCCTGCCGCAGGAGCTGGTATATGAACAGCTCCAGGGCGAAGCTGTGTGTGCACACGTGCGCACACACACACGTGCGCACACACACACACGCACACATGTGTGCAAACAGCTGTGTGCACACAGACGGCCTGAGCACGGCTTTGTGAGTGACAGCAAACAGTTTCTATACCTGACCTTACCTGCCTGGAGCAGGGGCCACCGAGAGCAACAAAAATAGCCAGGCTCCACCCCCGCTTTGAAGGATTCCTGGGCCAGGGGAGACCAACCAGTCCACAGAAACGACAGTGTAAAGATAAGGATTACAAGGGTGGGGCTCACAGTTTGGGGTGGGGGTGAACAATGCAACTCTGTAGGGGGAGGGGAGTACTTCTTATCCTTCACTTATTAATGATTATGATTAGTTACTTATTTTCATGTTTTATACTATTTATATTTTACATTATTTAATATTATTTCTATTATTCATGTTTTATATTATTTCATTTTATATTGTTGTTCTTATATTTCATTTTTTATGTATAATTCACATGGCGTGAACTTCATTTTCCAGTGGGTTGCAGTACAGTCACATTGTTGTGCAACCAACCCCACTGTCTAATTCCAGAACATTCCCAACAGCCCAAAATGAAACCTTGTACCCATTGGCAGATGCTCCTAATTCCTTCCTCCCCCCAGCCCCTGGCAACCGCTAGACTACTCTCGGTCTCTATGAATCTGCCTATTCTGGACGCTTCATATCAATAGAATCATACACTATAAGACCTTTTAGGACGGTCTTTTTCACTTAGCCTAAGTGTTTTTTGTTTGTTGTTAGGGGTTTTTTTTGGGGGGGGGCACGCCACACAGCATTTGGGATCTTAGTTCCTGACCAGGGACTAAACCTGTGCCCCTTGCAGTGGGCGCATGGAGCATTCCCTGGACCGCCAGGGAAGTCTCTAGCCTGTGTTTTGTTTTATTTTTAGCCTAAGTGTTTTTAAGGTTCATCCGTGTTGTAACATGTATCAGGACCTCACTCCTTTTTATGACTGAATAGCATCCCATTGTAAATGTTTGCTTATCCATTCATCTGTTGATGGCCACGTGGGCTGTTTCCACTGTTTGGCTATTATAACCCATCATTTACCGAGTTCTGTCTCCAGCCTATTCTAACAATTTCGCAGTATCATGTTAGGTAGCCCTTCTCACCAATGGTCTAAGTACTGTTATTCTCTTTATGCAAATGGGGAAGGAGATAGGTTGATGGGTTTGCCTCAGTGAGGAGCACTTTATTGCCTGAATAAAACTTTGCAGAGTCCTCTGTTTTCTGGGCACAGGCAACAGCAGCAGTTGGGTTGGCGGCTGCTCCTTCAGCCACGTGCCTGAGTGCCTACCAGGAGCGGAGTCCCAGCTGAGCCATGATGCACACGCAGAAAGACCGAAAGCAGGCCCTGTAGGTCTAAGCTGCGGGCTGTTCGTTACTGCCCTGCCTGACATGGTCCTCCCATGGCCTGAGACCACGTATCCTGAGAGCACAGAGGCACAGCCCAGGCTCGCAGAGGCACACACACACAGCTTGGGCATATTTTTGAAGCAAAGAGCTATGCACCCAACTGGATAAAACCCAAGATCAAGTTGTGCTGCTTGAGGTCCCGAGGGCTCTGCAGGGACACTCTGGGAGCTGATTTTCATGAAAGAGCTGCACAGTGACTGAACCTTAAGCTGGTGGAGGCTCTCTTCGGGATTAGCCTCAGCCTTGACGTTTCCAGATGCCCCTCATGATCCTCGAGAACAACCACTCACCTCAGCAGATAACCAGAGCCAACAACAAGTATTTATTGAGAATGTATCAACTGCTGCGCATTTTTCATACATTTGTCTCCCCCTAACCTATGGGATGGATACCTTTATCATCCCCATTTTCCAGGTGAGGAGACCAAAGCTCAGAGAGGTAGAAAGACTTGTCCAAGATCCCAAAACAAGCAGGTGGAAGAGGTACAGTTTGAACCGAGGTCTGCTTACCTCTAGAGTTCACGTTCAACTCGAAGGTTATCTTGATAACCCATGACAGATTCAGCATCAATCAGTATCTTGGGCTGGAGTTTATGGTCAGGCTTTCTTGATGAGTAACAGCATGGTGTGTAGACAGCCCAGGGTTAAAAGTCAGGAGCTCTGGGTTTGAGTTTCAGATCCAGCTCTTAACTTACTCTGCAGCTTAGGGCAAATTCCCGCCCCCGCTTTCTGGGCCTCAGTGTCTACATCCATGAAATGGGACCTTTGGATTAGATCAGTGGTATCAATGTTAGTTGCACCTCTGGACTACCTAACAGTCTGGTTGAAAATACTGATTGCTGGGCTCTTCCCCAGACGTATAATATCAGGCCTGGGAACCCTGAATCTACAGGTGATTCATACCTGAAGCAAGCATTGGGAAACCTGCTTCTAGGGACCTTCCCTAGCTCGGCCTCTGTGAGTCTATGGAGTCAGAGAAGACCAACCCAGTAACCATGCCTGCCAGTCTGAGTCAAAGACCAAAGAAAACAATTTCTGCACAGTATGTTCTGGGAGAATCTAGAAAAGAAAGATGTTGGTTGGACTGTGGAAGTTGGGGAAGGAAAAGCAGAAGCTGGCTGGATTTTGTTTTTGTGGTTTCATGTTCTCCTTGGAAGAAAATCACATTTCCAGTTAAGCCGTGCTTCTTGGGCCCCATGCAGTCCAGAGGGACAGTTCTGGCCAACAAAATTAGTAGAAATGAGGAGCACCAGTTCCATAGCTGGCCATGAAACTCTTGTGGGATCCTTTCTCCTCTCTCCCTGTTGTATGGCGAATTTGGACACAAAGTGTTGATGCTGGTAGCGTTTTAAAATGGAAGTAATCTGGGTTCCAGGCTGAGAAGAACCTCTCCTTGCCTATAGGACAAAGGGGCAACACATTTAGATTGTGTAAAATTAGTGATTTTACACACTAAAATTACATACTAAGATTCTGGGGCTGTTTGTTGCAGCAGCTAATGGTACTTATCCTGACTAATATAAACTAGAGGAAGTGGGACCAGAGCAGGCTCTTAAAAGATGAATAAGATTTGGAAGCAAGGAGAGAAAGAAAAAGGCGTTCCCGAGGGAAGGGATAATAGGAACAGAGAGGTGGGAGCTAGAACAGGTGTGATGTGTTTGTACCCTCGAGAGAAATTCAGCTTGCTCAATACTGAGAGCTATGCTGGTTGGAGACGAGACCAAAAATATTCCAACAGTGATGTGCTGGAGCTAGCTCATACCAGCTTTTAAGAGCCAATTGTTAGCATCTTTTCCCAACTCTGTATTCAGTGACAGACATCACTTTGGTAGCTTGAAATTGGGCATGGTGGGTGTATTTATACCATGGCAACCAGTAAACACTATAAGCCAGGGCTTTTTTTCTCCCGTGTTTAAACATTTAGCAGCACACTGCTGACTGCAACCCACATACAAAAGAGTCCTGCCAATTCGAGAGGCAACAGAAAGACCAAAGACCCTGCAGCCCATTCTAATCCTTCACTCCTTCTGAGCAGTGTGGTCTTGGGCAAGTGAACGTTAACTCTCTGAGCCTCATATTCCTCATCTGCAAAATGGGGCTAGTAATAGAACCTCCCTTATATGGTTGAAGGATAAATAAATGAGATGGTGCATGTGGAGCCCTGTCTACATCTTGTCAGCATCACCATTCCTAGGCATACGACAGCCTCCGATATATAAGTACCTGCAACTCTCCCAGGACTCTCTCTCTGCCCAGAGGGCCTGCTCTGCCCCCTCACAGGGTGGTCTGAAACTGGAAGCAATGAATGTCTTAGGGAGCAATCCTCAACCAAAGGTGGATGAGAGCTGGTGAATAATAACCCAGCTCCTCACCTCTCGATTAGGACAAATCTGAGGCCCATGCTGCCCTATCTTGCAGAAGTCTCTAGAAGGGCTAATCCCCTTTAGCTGGTTCCCCTGTAGCCTGCCGATTAGCACAGCCTGAACTGGATTCTCCCTTCCCTACCTCCCTTCCCTGCTTCCCCACCATGGCATCACTGCCCAAGAAGGTCCAAGGGAACTTCTCTCATCCTTGACTCAGGGTCTGCTTCTAGGGGGACCCAACCCAGACAGCAGCCAAAGATGATCAATAACCAGAATCACATTTTATGTGTGCATGGAGATTCACAAAGCAAGAACACATCTGCTACTGGCTCAGGCCCCACAGCAACCCTGGGGATTATCCGCTGCATTTTGTAGATGGAGAAAGTGAGGGTCTGACAATAGCAATGATTTGCTCCAGGTCATCCCACCAATAGGAAGAAGGGCTAAAACTGGGGAGTCCAAATCCCAGGTTTTCAGCTTTGGGCTGCTCTGGGCTCCCGGAGAGCCCTCAGCAGGCTGGGAGGGTGGTCTCCACCCCTCCGACTTCTTTCCCCTGACGGATGCGGCTGACTCCGGCCCCTCTTGTGGGCCTGGGACAGTGGAGGGCAAATGGGCTGGAGGTAGGAATAGCTGGTTATTAAATCCATCTATCACCCAGCAGGTCTGACCCCATTCTGTCCTGGGAAAGCTGGGCTTTGCCTGGGGGTGGCCGGGAGAGGAGGCTGGGGTGGGAGGCTGACCCAGCAGTGGGGGCCGTGAAGTCCAAAGAGTAACCAGGGCAGGGTGAGGTCAGAGGCAGCTCCTGGCTGTCTGTGTCCCCACAGTGTGAGGACAGCCAGGGCCCCGGGGACAGGCAGGGCCATTGTGACGCAGTGACCTAAAGAGGGGCCTGTCCATTCGCCCATCACTGCCTGAGCCATGTTCGTTCAGAACCCACCAGAGCTGGTACCCAAGCTCCAGAAGACAGGGGTCAGAGGGGACAGTGGCTATGACACGAAGCCTGGATGCGCCTATGACTGCCCACTATCTAATGAGTACCAATCATGTGCCACACACTATTTAATAAGCACCAACTGTTGGATACTCAATCCATGTTTCATTTCACCGTCCTCAGGCTGTACAGGGAGTGGTTTTAGGAGCTCGAGTTCAGACTCAAGACTGAGACCCGGCTCGCCACCCAGGCCCCCCCACCCCGCAAGGGTGCTCTGTGCACCTCAGTGAGTTGTTTCACCTTGCTAACCTCAGTTTCCACATCTGTAAAATGGGCTTAACGATAGCAACCATCGCATGGGAGGAACATAGTGAAGATCCACTGCAAGATCACATGTAACTTGCTCAACTCAAGGCCGGTTCACAGGGCACAGTGGCCGGAGGATGTCAGATCTCTTATGTGCAGGTGCCATGCTAAGCACGTTCCATGCGTTATCTTGTTTAAACTTCACAACCACCCCGCAGGGAAGGGACTACTGGTAGCCCCCTCTCTTACAGGTAGGGAGGCCAAAGCTCAGAGGGGTGAAGACCCAGGCCCAAGGTCACCACAGCTGCTGGCAGCGGAGTGGGGGATCTGAATCCAGGTGTTCTCTCTGCCTTGGAGGCCTGATCAGCCAAAAACTCCCTGGCCTTCCCCATCACCCTCCACCCCACACATGAGGTTAACAACCCACTGGCTCATCTATTTGTTTGATCTTTTTTCTTTAAAGCCGGATTTTAGAGTATTTATCTATTTATTATTTTTGGGCTTTGTTGCTGTGCACGGGCTTTAAAGTGGGGGCTAGTGTGGCGAGTGGGAGTTACTCTCTAGTTGCAGCCGTGGGCTTCCCACTGCGGTGCCTTCTCTTGCTCTGGAACGTGGGCTCTAAAGCACGCAGGTCTCAGTTGTGATGCACGGGCTTAGTCACCCCGCAGCATGTGGGATCTTCCTGGACCGGGGGTCGAACCCGTGCCCCTGCAGCGGCAAGTGGACTCCACCACTGGACCACTGAGGAAGTCCCATCTGTTTTCTCTTGGAAGAGATACTGCTGAGTGAAGCGTGACTGGAGGCCCAGGCCGGGCAAGGCACTGGCCAGGAGCTGCAGACAAGATGATGCTAGAGCCGGGACTAAACCCAGGGCCTCTGGCTCTGGGCCGGGCCTCCTGTGGGACCCGGATGTCATTGCCCGCTCAGGCCTCTCCTCTGCTCTGCCCTGCCCCCTGCTCACCCTCTCTTGGTAAAGGAGAACTGCCGGGCTCCCCAGGCCACTGGGGTGTGCCACTGACGCCCCAATCTTTTCTTTTCCACTAAGAGGTGATTTGCCTGGAACATGTTGAACACTTTAAAAATTTGGTCACACTGTAACCATTTGGGTTACCATGGTGACCTCATTTTGAATTCACTTCCCAAGGGGGAGTTGGTAATAATTAATACAGCTCTTAGTGCTGGCTGCCCGCCCACAGTGAGCGTGGGGAAGATCACAGAGTTCCCTGGGACCAACTTCCCCAGGGGAAGCAGGGCTTCCTCCCTCCTCTGAGCAGGGTCCTGGGGTTCCCCGAGGAGGCAGGGGAAGGAAGAGGACGCCTCCGCCCTGCCCCCACTTTTGCACCCCCAACAGCCATGTTGTTGGGGCGGAACTAGATCAGGGAGCTCCCTTTTACTGATGGGGAATATGAGGCTCAAATGAGTAATGACTTATACAGGGCCACACAGCAAGATTCGGGCAGCATCGCCATTGGGCCAGAAGACCGGTTTCCTGGGCTTCAGGACAGGGCTCTGGGGGTTGCCAAGGTTGAGGGAAGCCCAGGTCTGAAACTTCTCCCCTTCTTAAGTGCCCGTAAGAACTAGGGAGGAGGAGCTGGTTGGCTTGTCTGCTGGAGACTGGAGTAGGTGTGGCTCAGGCAAAAAGCTGGGAACTTGGGAACATCAACTGTAGAAGCTGGGTTTTAGTAAAGGGATGGGGAGAAGGGGAGTTGGGAGAATGGCTTTGATATCTCCGGTCATACCCCTGAAACAGCAGTCCACTCCAGTATTCTTGCCTGGAGAATCCCTTGGACAGAGGAGCCTGGCAGGCTACAGTCCATGGGGTCACAGGAGTCAGACATGACTTAGCAACTAAACCACCATCACCACCACCACCCCAAAATTGAGCTTGCAGTCTTTTGTTCATCTCAAACAAAATACAACAAACTCGTGACTTTAGTATGCTGCCACCAGGGGGCGGTGTAATGGGGCTGTTCCTATCAGATATGAAACCATTAAAATAAAAAATTTCACTCGTTTTTCAAAACAGACAAAAGTCTAAAGAACTAGATTTATACATTATTTCCCATAATTCTTAAAAACTGAGAGAGTATTTTAGAAGAAAGATGCCTGCGACATAAGTTGACTAGTCCTTCCCTGACTCTTAATTGTATCCATCTTCCAGCTCTAAACTTTGGGTTCTCTGGTAGTCTGATGCTGGAAAAGATTGAAGGCAGTAGGAGAAGGGGAGGACAGAGGATGAGATGGCTGGATGGCATCACTGATTCAATAGACATGAGTTTGAGTAAACTCCGGGAGTTGGTGATGGACAGGGACGCCTGGCGTGCTGCAGTCATAGGTTTGCAAAGAGTCAGACACAACTGAGCGACTGAACTGAATTGAACTGAACTGGTAGGCTAACTTCACTTTCTGTCTGGTTCATGACTGTAGCCTATCCCAAATGTTTTTAAGCCAACTCAGCATCCTGGAAAGAGCAGGGGATACGGATTCAGTCCCATCTCTCACCTCAATTAGTCCAGTTCTGGAAGTAGCTTCTCATTACCCCAGGTCACCCCACATCTGTACAGTAGACTTTCCAAATGCCCTGACATTTGCCCCGCTCGATTTTAACTCTGACTGCCTGCCACACCAGAAGGTTAATTCCTCCAGACATAGACCTTGGCCCATTCATCTCTATAACTGCCCCAGATCTTAACAACAATGCCTGGCACATGGATGAAGATCAATATTTGTTGAAGGAACAGATGAATTCCCATTTCACAGATAAGAAAACTGAGGCTCCTAGAGGGAAATGATAATGCTAATCTTAATAAAAATAACTAACATCTGTAATGTACCTACTAGTGCTTCCCAGGTGGTGCTAATGATAAAGAATCTGCCTGTCAATACAAGAGATGTAAGAAACACGGGTTCAGTCCCTGGGTTGGGAAGATTCCCCAGGAGTAGGAAATGGCAATCCACTCCAGTATTCTTGCCTGGAAAATCCCATGGACAGAGGAGTCTGGTAGGCTACAGTGCATGGGGCCGCAAAGAGTCAGACAGGACCGGGCAACTGAGCACACCCGCATGTATCTACTACGTGCCATTCATATTAAATACATTTAGTTCCCACAATAATTCTAGGAAGTAGATACTATTATTACACTCATTATACAGATTAGGGATCTGAGACTAGAGACATTTGGGATGGGAGAACAACTGAAGGAGAGATAAAAGTCCAGTTCAGCAGTTCATTTGAGGATAGGGAGCTGAGGGCAGGCATCATCCATCCATCTGTCCATTCATTCAGGAAAAGTTTATAATTGCCAGTTGCCTGGTATCTAAGAGGATCCCTAGGGCATGGTGGGCCCTATGGTCTGTGGGCGAGCACTGCCTGGTCTCCCTTCTTCACCCAAATCAGCCTGTGAGTAAGGCTTTTCACCCAGCGCCTCATGGACAAGCCACAACAGGCCACCTTGAAGGCCACATCCTCCTACTGCCTGGCAGTTTGGGTGGGAGAGGAGGGAAGCCCTCTTGAGGAAGGTAAGGGAGGTCTCCTTGAGTCTCATTGGTCCTCATGGGGTTGAGGCTACATTCCTGAGCCAATCAGAGTGTCTGACTCCACCCCCAAACGATAGTGTCATCAATTCCAGCCAAGTCCAAGTTAGGAAGGTGAGAGAACTGGACCTGCTAAAGAAAAAGGCAGCGTTGGGGTGGAAAAAGGTGAGATGCCCTAAAGTGGCCACACTTGCTGCTCTCGCCTGAAGCTGAGAGGGCACAGACAAACCCTGACCTCACTGGAGGAGCTGCGGGCCACCACGCCCTCCCTCAAATCAAGGAGGCCAGCCTCCTCGCCCACCCTTGGTGTGGTTGACTGCGGGCTTGGACGGGGCCTTTCTGCTCACCCGCACGGAGCCCTGGTCCTGGCCTGGGCAGGGCCCACGAAAGCACTTGCCCGCTAGACCTTCTTTGACTCTGTGTGATGTCCTGACTGGGCTGAATTCCTGTCTCTCTCTGTTTGCAAACCCCAGCCACAAAGCCCCTCCCTCAAAGCCTCACCACTGTTGGTGGAAATGTAAGTTGGTCCAGCCACTATGGAGAACGTTATGGAGGTTCTTCAAAAAACTAAAAATAGAGTTGTCTCTGGAGAAGAAAATGGCAATCCACTCCAGTATTCTTGCCTGGAGAATCCCATGGATGGAGGAGCCTGGTGGGCTACAGTCCACAGGGTCGCAAAGAGTCAGACACGACTGAGCGACTTCACTTCACTTCTTCATGATCCAGCAATCCCACTCTTGGGCATATATCCCAAGAACTCTGTAATTTGAAATGATTCATGCACCCCTAGGTTCACAGCAGCGCTACTGACAATAGCTGAGGCATGGAAGCCACCTAAATGTCCATGGATAGATGAATGGATAAAGAGGGTGTGAACACATCTACAATGGAATAAACTTCTCAGCGATAAAAAGAATGAAATAATGCCATTTGCAGCAACATGGTGGACCTGGAGATTATATTGCTAAGAGAAGTAAGGAAGAGAAAGACAAATACCATATAACGTACGTGAGGAATCTAAAGTATGACACAAATGAACTTATCTACAAACAGAAAGCGGCTCACCGGCATAGAGAACAGACTTGCAGTTGCCAAGCGGAAGGGGGCCGGGGAGGGATGGATCCGGAGTTCGGGATTAGCAGATGCAATCTTCTTATCCATTATATATAGAACGGATAAACAGCAAGGTCCTCCTGTACGGCACAGGGAGCTATATTCAGTATCCCGCGATAAGCCATCATGGAGAAAAGAGCCCTCCCTCTAACTGCTGGAGGGGTCCCGGGCTGCAGGAGACATGTGTCTCAGGGGGAGGCTGCTCTTGGGTAGGCCAAAAAGTTCGTCCGATTTCCAATAAAACTAGAAGGCACTTTTTTTTTTCATTTTTCACCAAAAACTTTATTGTACACCTTATTCATTAACCAAATGAAACTTTTGGCCAACCCAACAGACTAAAGGAGGCCAGAGGCTTCAGTCCCCGCCTGTGTGATGCTGCCTCTCTGAGCCTCAGTTTCCTCACCTGTGAGGACACCAACCAACCCCCTGGGGTTGTTGGAATACAGGAGGGTAGGTGGACCCAGGGCCCATAGAAGGGAAACGCTCAGAAAAGTTTTTCTCTTGTTTCCTGGGCGGGCAAGGGAGTGCAGAATATGAATCGCAAGGGAACCCAGGGGCTTACAGTCGGATTCCAATGCTCATCCTCTCACCCAGCAGACATTTATGGAGCATCTTCTACTATGTGCCAGGCATGCTACTGAGGGCCAGGGATACAGCGGTGAGCCAAACAGACCAAAATCCCTGGCTTCGTGGAACCCACATTTTCCATCAGGGGAGACAGACAAACCACAAGATAAATAAAAACTTTTAAATGTGATAGATAGTAATTAATACTGAGAAGAAGAAAGCAGAGAAGGATAGAGACTATTTGGTTTTAGCTGGTCAGAATGAATCAGACATTTGAAAAAGAAGGAATAGAACTGTCACGGCCAAGAGGAGACTAAGATACACGACTAAATGTAATGCAGTGTCCTGACGGGATCCTCAAACAGAAAAGGGACGTTAGGGAAAAACTGAGGAAATCTGAATGAAGTGTGGAGTCTAGTAAACAACAGTGTATCAATATTGCTTCATTAATTATATCAAAGGTACCAAGTTAATGTAAGATGCTAATAATATGGGGAAGTTGGGTGATGAGGCAGGAATTTATGTCCTATTTTATCATTTTTTTCTAAAATTGATTTATACCTAAAACTGTTCTAAAATAAAATGCTTATCAACAATGAGGGAGACAGCAAGTGCAAAGGCCCTGAGGCAGGAGCATTCTTGGCAGGATTAGCAAGGAGGCACTGCTTGATGGAGATTGGGAGGAGAGGCATCAGAGAGACAGGTGGAAGATGAATTTTGTACAGGCTGGCAGGATGTTATAAGCACTCTTTTCTTTGCTCCAAGGAGTATGTAGTTTCACTGGAAGTCTGACATCACCTCATTTGTGATCTAACAGCAGCTCTCTGGTTGCTTTGTTGGAACCGGACCGTGTGGGGCAAGGACTGAAGCAGGAAGGCCAGTGAGGAGGTTCCTGCAGATGTCCGGGTGACAGAGGATGGTCGGTCAGACCAGAAGGGCAGCAGTGGAGGAGGGGAGAACGGGTCAAGTTCTGGAAATATGTTGTATTTCCAGGAGTAGAGCTGACTGGATCTGTGGACGGATGAGACGTGCAGTGTGAGAGAAGGGGAGGATCCAGCGGCCGCCTGAGCCGCTGGAAGGATGGAGGAAGACAGGTTTGGGAGGAAATTAGGTACTCAGTTTAAAAAGATTGAGTCAGAGGGCCTGTGAGACACCCCAGAGGACTTGTCAAGTGGCATCTGGAAATACAAGTCTGGAGTTGAGGAGCGAGACCTAAACTGAAGACTATGAACATGGGAGTCAGCAGCAAAGAAAGAAAATTGCAAACTCTCAAAGCTGGGGAGGCAAGATCCCCTCGGGGGAAGGAGAGTGAATGCTGAGGTGTGGACACACACACACACACATGATTTATGAGCACGGCCGTTTAAATGAACTTATGTAAAGCAATTATCCTTCAGTAAAAAAATAAATTAAAAAAAAAAAAATGAGCTTAGAGGGACTTTCCTAGCGGTCCAGTGGTTAAGATTCTGTGCTCCCAATGCAGGGGGCACAGGTTGGATCCCCGGTCAGGGGACTAGATCCCACATGCCGCGACTCAGACTTGGTGCAGCCAAATAAAAAATTTTTTAAAATACTTACAATAAATTAAATAAATGAGTTTAGAGGCTTCCATGCTTTAGCTCATATCATCCTGGCAACAAACTCTCCAGCCCACTTCTTATATGTTCCTCCTAAAACAGCCAAGAGGATTAGTGACCGGATGGGTGAGGTGAAGTGCAAATAAGCCCAGTGCCCAGGAGGTGCTGATTCGCTGAATTCTCACAGCACCAGTGGGACCTGGGGACCATTTTCATCATCCCCATTTGACAGATGAGGAAAGTGAGGCACAGAGTTCAGGGGACTTGGGGCAAACTCTGTCGGACAGTGAAAACCATCCTGGGAGGTGGGGGTCCTATCCCTCTCTGCCTTCCCAGGGGTTCAGTTGATTCCGAGTCAGGGCTGATCAGTGGGCAGACAGACAGGGCCTCCCCGACGGAGGCCCAGGGTATCTGCTACAGTTCACGGGAGTCGCCAAGAGGAGCGCAGCACAGCCTAACTGCTGCACCACCTGCCACGAGCGCCGCCTGCTGGGCGAATTCCTCTGGTTCGCAGGACATTTTTGGCTTCCGGTGCAGCTGCTGGAATGACAATGCTCTCTGGACGATGAGCGCGTTAAGCTGTCAGTTCCCCCGGGCGGGGGGGGCGGGCAGCTTTATAGAGGCCTGGGAGCTGCTTTTGATGTTTCAGAAAGGCTGCACAGGTGACGTGAAAGGTAGGATTCAATGGCTTTTCAGCTCCACTGGCCGCTGCAGTGGATCAGAAGTTCTCTGAGCAGATCCTGGACTGATACAACGTTGGTACCGTGCCAAGTAGCTTCAGTTGTGTTCGACTCTGTGCAGCCCCACGGACTGTAGCCCCCGCCAGGCTCCTGTGACCATGGGATTCTCCAGGCAAGAGTACTGGAGTGGGTTGCCATGCCCTCCTCCAGGGGATCTTCCTGACCCAGGGATCGAACCCGAGTCTCCTTCATCTCTTGCATTGGCAAGCGGACTCTTTACCACTGAGCCACCTGGGAAGCCCCAGACAGCTGTTTGGCCAGCTAAAAGCCCCTTTGGTTCTGGCCCAACCGCAGACCCATAAATGCCCATAAGACCTGTCTAAGGCCCCAAGCCCCGGCCGGGACTGAGGATCATTACCCTCTAGTTCTCAGCGCTGGTTGTGTGTTAGAAAGCCCTGTGGAGTTAGAACAGAGCCCAGTTTCCTCCCAGCCTGGTGAAACCCAGCTCTTTGGGAGTGGGCCCTGGGGATGAGTGTTTTTAAGAGTTCCCCCAGTGGTTCTAACAAGTGAGGGACGACTCCTGAGGCCTGCTTCCCACCCCCCGACCCACGGCCCGCCGCCAGACCCTGCAGTGCCTGGAGAGGAACGCCAGCCCCCCGGGATGCCAGATCTGCAGACTTTCGAAAAAAACAAACAAAAATCTGGATAGTGTGAAATCTCTCAATTCTCAAATGTTGAGTTGTTGTTTTGGCTTTTAATTCCATTGAAAGTGTGTTTTAAAAAACATTTTCTTATAAAAGTAATATTAGGTTTATTGTGGGAAATTGGGAATATATATAGTGAGATACAAAGAAGAAAGGGCTTCCCAGGCAGGACCACAGTAAAGACACACCTCCCCGCCCCCTCCCGCCCCCTCCCACCCCCTCGGCCAGTGTAGGAGACATCCTGGGTCAGGAAGATTCCCCTGGAGAAGAGAATGGCAACGCACTCCAGTATTCTCGCCTGGGAAATTCCATGGACAGAGGAGCCTGGTGGGCTATGGGTTGCAAAGAGTCAGACATGACTGAAGCAACTTAACACACACATGTAAAAACGAAAATCAAAGTCACTTACACTCTTTTTTTTCTTTTCTTTCTTCATTTACACTCTTAAGTGCCTCTTAGGTTCTGAATACGGAGTGATTCAGAACATTCTGAAAGACAGTCCCTATGTCAGCCTGTTGGGAGCCCCCAGAAGGCTTTTCCATTTCTTGAAAGCCTGGACATTCAACACATTCAATAGGCTGGTCCCTCAGAACTTTGATGCTTGTCAGAGACAGACTTGGAGAACCTACCCTGCTCTTCAGATCAATATTTCTTCTTCTTGATACATAATAACAAAAATTACATTTAGAAAGAAAGAATTCTTTAGGGCAGAACTTCTGCTGTCCAGTGGAGCTGGCTCTGGATGGGGAAGCAGCCCTCACTAGGCTCGTGTGTGCCCCCTGGTGGCAGCTGGAGGGATGGCGTCATAGGGCTGGGCTCCAGGGCCTGCCCGAGCTACTCTCAAGTCTGGTTCTCAAAGTGGGGCCCCGGGACCCAGGGTCACCCGGGAACCTGTTAGAAACACAAATTTTCAGGCCCTAAACTTAAGTTCTTCTGCATAGAAACTCTGGAGGGTGGGCACAGCAATCTGTGTTTTAACAAGCCATTTAGGCACTTCTGACGAAACTTCCAAGTTTGAGAACTACGGTTGTAGGTAAGTTCAGGCCTGGTACCAGATACTGTGTCGAAACAGCCCAGGCTCTGAGCACAAAAGGCAATGACCGTGCTGAAGGTGCTGGTGCTGGGTTAACACACCTCCTCAGCCCCACCTCCCTCTCAGCCCTCAGGCGTCTGGAGGCTGCTGAGCTGGGGGACGGGCGGAATGGACCACTGCCGGAGTAAACCCATCCTGGCTTCTTGGACATGGCTCGAAAGACCACACCATATTGTGCGATGCTAAACCTGGGATCTTAGGACAGAGATCAGAGGTATAAGGGCAGGATGATTCCAGAACCCTAGCAAGCCCTTCCTGAGGGGATGCAAGATTTAAACTTCAGGCAGCGGAATGAAAAGAAACATTGAGGTAGGAATAAAGCAGAGACAAGGTAAGTCCAAAGGAGGAGGAAACCAAGAAAAGTGTGGTCCCCTTGGGCAGATGGATCAGTCTTTAACCAGGTACCTTCCAGGAAGAAACGCTTCATAATTAGATTACTGTCAAAATGAAAAAGTCCCACATTGACTCAAGACGCAGCTGAGCCGGCACTTGGGGAAATTCGATCTGGGTAAAAACACCAAGGCCCCCAGCAGGCTCCCTGCAGCAAGGCTTTTCTGACAGAGAAGTGACTGTTTGCAGGGCATCCAGCAGTTTAGGAAATCTTGGCACCTGGCAAATTCAAGCAGGAGTTTGTACAGAAAATCTGACAAGAAAAACAAGGTTTTAGCAAAAACCAGAGACAGGCAGATGGAAGAAGTCATGGTAAATATGCCACTTCAAATTTTCCCCTCTTCTAGAAACATTGTTTATACTGTCATTCTAACAGTAAATACTATTACAGAGATGTTCTGATTTAGTTAAGACATCATATTTCAGGTTACATGTCTCATCTAATAGTTAGCTTTATTCATTCATTAAGTATTCATTGAGCACCTGCTATGTGGCAGTCATTGTTCTAGGTGCTGGGTTTACAGGGGTAAACAGACGAAAATCCCTGCCCTCACAGAGTCTGCATTCTAATGAAGAGCAGGAAAGGTAACACACAAAACAAGCGAAATGTGTAACACTTTGGGTTCTTCCTCTCCAGCTTGCCCCTCATCAACTGTTTTCCTTCTGAATTTTCAAAGAAGAGTGACCTTGTTGAGGCTTCGGGTTGGGAAAGCTGGCTCAGGCAGGGCTTCTTAACTATTCATAAGCAATGGAACCACCCGGAGACGTTGTTCAAATGTGGGTTTAACTGGAGGCCTGGAGAAGAGCTCCCGGGTGCTAACGCTGCAGGCCCCGGGTGCAGACCACGTGCTAAGGAGCTCCCTTGGAAGTCAGGCTGTGGGGACAGAGTCCCCCTCGTGCCCAGTCGGCCCAGGATGCCGACTCCCAGCCAGGCCAGCCTCACGGCCACTCCCTGCAGCAGCTCCAGCTCCGGACCTCGTTGGAGGCCCTGGCTAGTTCACCGAGCGCTTTTCTTCCTGATTCCCACAGCGTCTTCTTCTGGGCGGCTGGGCAGTCAGGAACACGGCTGCTGCTGTTTATCGGCCTTCTTTAGGGGGAGGGAACAGCACCCACCCCAGAGAGGTTGTGCTGGTGGCAAAGCTGAGGGCAGACTGCCTTCTCCGTGTGGAGGGCTCTGCCCAGCCCAGAGCAGGCGAGGGCCTCCAGAGGGAGATGCTGCAGGCCTGCGAAGAAGCCAGCTCAGCGCAAGCCCCCAGAGTGACAGAACACCAGGTGTCTATGGGGCTCAAGGCCTTTAGCCTAAACAGGTCTAGCTGCTGCAGGCCACGGTTGACTAGTTTTGGCCTTCACTGAATTGGCTCTGGGGTGGGTTTCCAGTTTCCTGTTTTGTCTTCCCCTGCGTTGATGTGAATTTCGCAGGAAGCAATCTGATAGCAGCTGTTAGGAATGTTCAGCCTTCCAGGTGGCTTGCCACAGCCCTGTGGAAACAGCCACGTGAATCTGGGCAACTGGGGTGGCAGGAGAAAGGACCATCCCTTTCCTTTTAGGCTGGGAGCCATGAGGAACTGTTCATTTTCATTTTGTAGGGTGTCTTGGAAAGATGATCAGAGAGGGAATAGGCACACTACAGCTATTTCCTTATGTCAAGTTGGGAGACGTCAGTAAAGAGAGGTTATTCAGCCAATCAAAAGGCATGCAGGCCGCTTTTTCTGTAAATCATCATCCAGAATGGCAAACATTATTTTGTGGCCTATAAGAAATGATACTGTACTAACATGGAATCATTTCATGATGGCCCTAGAATAATACAGACAACAACTGGAGATCTCCTTGGTGGAAAAGAACATGACTGAGAGGCTCTGGGCAGACACATTCCTTTAGGGTGGGTGAAGGCAAAAGTCAGGCAGAGGGGTCTCCTCTGGGGAACCCGGCTCGCGGAGTTAAGTGTGGTATGTTTGCAGCAGCCTAAGTGGCCAAGACTCAGGAAGGCTGTCCAGCCATAGGGACAGGGCTGAGGTGCCAAGAGCAGAATTTTCCAAAACTGGAGCCAAGGTCAATTGTAACAATGGCCAAGAGAGGAAAACAGCGGCCCAGAGGGGCAGGCAGCTGGCTTCTCAGAGGATGAAAACAGGCAAAGCCTCTAGAAAGAAGGCAGGACTACGGACATGGTTACCCTGGAGACCAGTTCAGGATGCACAGCACAAAGGAAACCCGATAGGGTACTGTTCACAACGTGGCTGGCCCGACAGGACTCTGGAGAATGGAAAGGGAATTAAAAATTTCTCACCAACTACCTTCCGACTCCACCCCTAACTTGCTTTTTGTACCAGAAAACAAGTCAACTTTGTTTCTAATGCCATGGAGAAAGGAAAAGGCGGGGAGGGAGAAAGAGGGAAGGAAGAGGGAGGGTGAGGGGATAAGAATGGATACATCGTAAGTAAGACGAGAAGGAAAACCACCTGCGAGCTGGGATGGATTCGTCCCAAACCCTGTACCTGAGCCCCACTCCCCAGGACGCTTGCCACTGTCGGGGCGCAGAATCGAGGACAGGAGCGTGAAAATCTAAGGCCCATTCAGAACAATCTAGCTTGTGTGCCCTCCTGAAAAGTTAAAAAGGCAGAAAACTAGTTTTTATCTGTAAGAAAATGTTTATTCTTTTGAACCCCACAGGAAAAAAAATAAGAATGCAGCCAAGACCAAGTATTTAACCAAAGTAGTGTCCCAAAAGGCAGCAAAATGGGGGAAACCTCAACACAAAGTCAGTAACAATTTTCCATGTTTTTGCACAAAGATGAAAAAAACCTATGACAATTCCAAGTTAACACTTTCATGGTGACAATTACACAAGATGATTCAAAAATGCAAGATGGCAGCGACATGCACACCTGGCTAAAGCTAGAAGTTTTTAATCCAAAAATAAGGTCTGTGGTTGAAAGGATGATTCTTTTTAATACTTCTATTTTGCTGACTTGCTTGTCCTACTTAAATTTGCTTTAAATGAGACGTACATGCCAATTAACAGGAAATTGTAGAACTATGTCCTTCCAGAATCCATGGCAAGGAAGCCAAGCCAATCTGTTTGGTTTCTGAATTTTCCTAGTTTCCAAATACAGTTTTGCTTTGCCCCTCCCTCTCCCAGACCCTCCCCCTCCACCCCCACCCGGATTCTTAAAACACTTCCGAAGGTTGCCAGTGCAAACACTTTTCTACCAATGTATAATACACACTTGAAACCGAAATCTTTGTGCAGAATTTTGAGTTTTAAACTCTTAAAAACAAACAAACAAAAAAAAAAACCCTCCTTGGCACAAGAGCTGAGGAATTGTCAAGTTTCCTTTAAATCGTCAAACACAAGATGACGAAGACTGGAGAGCACAGTTAAAGGAAATCAAAACAGAAACAAAACCTAGAACTGCAGCTTTTGTTAGCCAGCACTGCAGTCTCTCGAACACAACCACCACCCAGCTCCCCCTCCCAGGGTGCCTGCCTCGAGCCCAGTTCAGAACACTGTGGTGCTTTCTATGAAAGGAGACAGAAGGTGCGGCTGTGGCGGCAACAAACAGCCCAGCTACCCACCAGTGTTACAGCAGGATCCGTAGTGAGCTTGATAGAGAGAGAAGATAGATGGTCAAGGGGGAAATCGTTTAAAATCAAGTTTCCTCTTGAATGTCTTTTCCCAAGGCACTGTGAACAAGACTGCTGCTAGCTATTTTCCAGGACTGAACACGCCGATGGGAATATACACATTTGAGACACAAACCCTGTGACACTCTCACAGCTGGTCTCATCACCTGAGTCTCTTCCCCTCGGCTGAAATGATACTCCTTGAATTTGTTTGGTCCTTGGAGGGGTCATCAATTTTTGTTTTCTGTAATATCTTCAATGCAGCTATGGGATCAAAGCTGTGTTAGGTTATTGAACCTTTTCACACTAAAAACTAAAATTTTTCATTATCATCCCATGTAAACCCAATGTGCAGGTTTTGCTTGCTGATTTAAGAACAAAACAAAAATAAAGGGCTGAGAAGCAAAAACTCTGCTTTTTTTTTTTCTTCAAGAGGAAACTGTAAGAATACATAAAAGGCAAAATTGGCTACTTGAAATCCAAGAATGGTTTTAATGTATTGGCCGAGAAAAATAAACTGCAAAGTTCTGTGAGGTCTTCTAAAAATTTACAAGAAAAACTGATGGGCAGTTCTAATCAGACTTGGATGTTATCTTTCCCCCCCTTTTTAAAAACGACAACATATACAGTCCCACAAAATATCAACTTTTTTTAAAATCTTGACTGCCAGAGACGCTCCTTTGTGACGCCTTCTGATAACCAAATGGCTGAACGAAACACACTGCTGGCCTTCATTTCTTCAGGGGCTGGTAAACAGAGGCATTGGGATCGAGTCCAGAGGGGCTGGTCTCCACAAATTTGGAAGAGTAGTGGGGGGAAACGGGGCTCAGGGGGCTGGTGGCAGCACTGTATGTTATGCTGGGCATGACGGCCATGACTTCAGCTATCTTCTGTTTTAGGTCCTTGATTTCCTGGTCTTTCTGAAGAATTTGTCCTGGAAGATCAAAGACCCACCATTAGTGAGAAGGAAGGGTTCACCCAACACAGTGCCCTTTTGGGCCCGTCAGTCCCAAGAGGGTTCAACTCCAGCTTTGATGGCTTGCAAGGGGAGACACTTTTCCTGTAATGGGCCAGTAAATATTTTAAACACTGTGAGCCACATACTGTTCTTGTCATTTTTTTTAAGACCATAGTAAAATGTAGAAACTATTCACAGTCCACTAGCGGTACAAGAAAAGCTGGCAGGCCAGATGTGGCCCATGGGCCATGGTGTGCAAGGGGAAAGCAACTGTGTTTAGGCAGGTGTGATGAAGCAAAGAGCTCGCGCACCAGAAGCCACGTGCTGGGCTCAGCAGCAGCAAGGCGGCCTAAGAGGGGCTGCTCTCGACCTGCAGCCCTGCCTCTGCAGCGGAAACACTGCTCTGGGAGGACGGAGCATCTGAGTCAGGACAGGCAACGCAACCAGCTCCCGCGGGCTGCACGGCCGCTTCTCTACCTGTGCTTCTCTTGTGCTCTGTGTTGTTAACTCAGGAGGCTTCTGTTTCCACTTGCTCACAAAGCTGTCCCTGTTCCTTCCATCTAAATTAGACCCTACCCCCAGCCCCCAACTCCTCGATTCTCAACACACCCTCATCTTCCCTTTCTGTCACTTTCTTCTGTGTAATAATTCTAATAATCACTATAGCTAATGCATATGTGCCAGGCACTGTTCTACGTGCTTACACAGACAAATTCATTTACTTATCAAAACAACCCTCTAAGCTGGGAATTATCATCATCATCCATTTTATAGATGAGGAAACCGGAGCACAGAGAGGTGGCGTGACAGAGCTGGAATTGAACATGATGCAGTTTGGCTCCAGATTCTGCAATTCTGTCTCTTATGAGTGTTGAAATGGGTGATGGTTAGTGCCCCATTGGAGAAGGCAATGGCAACCCACTCCAGTGCTCTTGCCTGGAGAATCCCAGGGATGGGGGAGCCTGGAGGGCTGCCATCTATGGGGTCACACAGAGTAGGACACGACTGAAGTGACTTAGCAGCAGCAGCAGCAGTAGTGCCCCAT
The DNA here is from genome assembly GCF_023699985.2 of Odocoileus virginianus. Lineage (NCBI taxonomy): Eukaryota > Metazoa > Chordata > Mammalia > Artiodactyla > Cervidae > Odocoileus > Odocoileus virginianus. Next base: position 36,499,546 of record NC_069703.1, on the reverse strand, counting down.
ATCTCTCCCCTAACCCACGAGCTCTGTGAGGGCCAAGATTGTCCCCCCTTTTTCATCTCTGCCAAAACCTTAGTGCCCAGCTCAGTGCAAAGCTGAGACCCTGCAAGGCATATATCCTACCAAAGTCATTCAGTTATCAATGGCTGAGCAGGATTTAAACCCAGGACCACTTGGTTCCAAAGCCCATGCAATCTCCATCATGCTTTGATGCTCCCTGGTCCACTAGGGGAAGAACACTTAGGAGGAGCCCTTTTGAAATTTAAATGCTGAAAAAAGTAAGAGGTTGCATTTGAGTTGCACTCACTTTTGAGTCCTACAGAAGATGGTAATGTATCTGAAATCTAAGAGAGCGTGGTGGCAGATTTTAAAAAATGATATAGTAGAGATGAAAGTCATTTTGGAACCATGATGAATCAAATGATAGAGAAAGCAGAAGGAGAAAGGCAACAAGGGGTTTGATTTAAATTACAAAGTTGGGTTCCTATTAGAATATTCCAAGCATGACAGAAGAGAGAAGTAGTAGGGAAGGCAGAGACAAAGAGCCGCAGAAAGGAACTGCTCCCCACGGCTTCCTTCCCATCCCCTCAGCTTCAAGTGAGCATCAAATACCCTACTTCTCTTTGAACAAAGAAAGCCTCAGATGAATAAAATACCTAATGGCATCTGATATATAAGCCACTGTATCTTCTTTTCCATGCAGATTTAAGTTTGGTTTCTTTAATCAATAACATACAAACATTCCCAGAGCTTTGGAAAAGACAGTTCTCTCTGCTTCTCTGTGGCTTTACAGGAATTTCTGGGCCAACAAGGAAGTATAATCTGTGCTGATAAGCCAAGCTCCCCTCGGCTACTCCGAGACCAGGTGCTGCTTCCCTCCAGGAGGCAACCTCTTTTGAGTCTGCAAGTCCAAGCAAACGGGAGGAGGCAGAGAGAGGGTGGCCACTTCTCAGGGAGCTGAGCCAGGCAGGCAGAAAAATACAGTGTGTGCTCAGAAGTCCGGCTCTAAAGCAGGACTCCCAGGAAGCTTCTTTTTAAATGTCTCTCCTTGAGTCTGCAGATTCATAAACCTGATTCCCAACCCCCTTCTCTTCCTGCTCTGTTGCTGCCATCCCAAGCCACTCCTATGGCTTCACTGACCTTACACAACTTCTGTATCCCACCCAACCCCAAGGGTTCTGGCCCTCTCTCTGGGTGTAGGCCCCAAATTCTCACTGACTGCTGAAGACCTTCAGCTCAGTGTCTGGGAGGCAGCTCCAGATGAAAGCATCCCAAACTAAACTCACTTTCTCTTCTCATTCCTTAAATCTGTTCCGCTCTTCTTCCAAGGATTTAGCAGCCCTGTTGGAACATGTCACCCTCTTCCCTCCTGAAAATCCAGGAGTTACATCCTCTAGTATTGTTTCACTCACTGTCCTCCTTCCTAACCCACTCTCTTCTTCCACATCCCCCAATTAGAGGCCACTGGACTGCTCCCCTGGACGTTCTCAGCACTTTCTTTCCTTCGCTTACACTGTTCTCTCAGATAAGAATGGTCTTCCCTGCCATTCTCTGCTTTCAGAATTCACCCTTCGAGGTCATGTACCCACTGCTATATTCAAAATGGATAAACAACAAGGAGGACCTATTGTATAGCACGTGGAGCTCTACTCAGTTTTATGTGTGAGCCTGGATGGGAGGAGCGTTTGGGGGAGAATGGATATATGTATATGTGTGGCTGAGTCCCTTCACTGTCCACCTGACACTACCACAGCATTATTAACTGGCTATACTCCAATACAAGATAAAAAATTTGAAGTATGAAAAAAAAAAAAAAAGAATTCACCCTTCACAGTCCATCCAACGGCCCCTCCCTTAGGAAGCCACCTTGACCTCTCCTCTGGCCGTTCAGGCCGCCGGCCTCTACTGTGTGGTGGCAGGCCTTATGTGTGGCCTTCCCTGGCGTGGCACTTCTCACAGTGTCCACACTATCTTCACCCGAGTACTAAGACATTATCTGCCTTCTTCACGCGCATTTCCTCATGGAACTAAGTGAAGTCTTTCAGAAGCAACATGGCAAATGAAAGCACAACAGACTGAATGTAGAAACACATTTGAAAAACACTTCCCTGGGTCACTCAATTTTAACACTTTATTGACCGGAGACATAGTAACACCATAGGCATTAGTTCCTGCAAAAATCCCCTGGTCAATAATGTGTCAAGAGTGTAAAGAAGTCCCTAAGACCAAAAAGTCTGAGTGCCACTACCTGAGTGGATCCTCAACTAGAGTCCGTCTTGTTTGTCTTGTCTCCTCTTCACCTTCCAGTAAAGCAGTTTATGTGGATCAAGTGTGAACGCTCTGCAAGTACCTGTTGAGATATTCTTTTCCTTCTACTAAGTCAACCGCTTGAGAAAATTTTTCTTCAGTCATCTATTTGTGGCTTATCAACTTCTCGAACAAAATCTAAATTTCTTTTCATTAGGTCACATCCGGTCTCTATTTCGAAGCCTTCCAAAGCTTCCCACAGCATTCAGAATAAAGTTCTTTCCATGGGCGGCAAAGCATGGCAGCATGTGGCCCCTGCTACTTTTGATCCTAAAAACTTCCCCCATCACTCAGGCTGCAGCCCCACTGGCCATGACGCAAATTCCCTCGAGACCCTTACCTACTCCCTCACTCTCTGCTCAAACGCTACCTAGTCAAAGGCTCTTCCATGTCCTCCAGGTCAAACTGGCAGCATCCCTCCCCGCCCCGCACAGGCTCTCTTGCCACTGCTTTATTTCCTTCACTGCGCCCCTCCATGTGCTACATGCTTGCCTGTGAGCGCTGGTCCCCTCGGGGATGCTCACGGTGCTTGGTGCACGGTGAGTCTCAGTAATGTCTGCTGAGGAACAGCCTGCCCTCCAGACCCTGCTTGTCCCTCCACTCCCTCATCTGCAACCTTTGCTCCATTCAAACAGAGCCTGCAGCCGCCTCGCTCAAGCTGTTCTGTTTAGATGCCTCTCTTCCCCTCCTGCTCACTACACACCGTTTCTTCACTGGGTCAGCCCCTTCTCGTCACTCAAGACCCAGGTCAGACATCAGCTCCCCTGGGAAACGTCCCTCTCTAACCTCCAGGCCGGCCTAGTGCCTGCCTATGTTCCCAGGCAACCCATACGTCCTGCTCCACTGGCACCTTCTGGTGACTGCAGTTCTCCACGGAGAACTTCTACAGCACGCTGAGCTCCCTGACACAGAAACTCACCCTCGCCCCGGGGCGCCCTGCACTGGACACGTCCTCACTTCACAGTGCGTCTGCAAAACGAATGAATGTGACGATTCCCAGGTGCTCACGGAGGGCTCTTCTCAAACCCCTTTGGTCAGAGCTCTAAGGAAGCTCTGCTCTCCGTCCCCGGGCAGCCCTGACCTAGGCCCGCTGCGCGCCTACCTTGGGCAATCTCGAGCTGTCGCTTTGCATCCCCCAGTGCAGAAAACAGGTCCAGCTTGATTCTTGTCTCTGCACTCAGGCTGTTCTCCAGGTGCTGTGTTTTATCTTGCATGGCCGAGAGGGCTGACATTAACACCTCAGTGTCCTTCTCATTTTCCTTATACTTCCGAAGCTCCTATCAATATCATCAAAGCAGCAATGTTACAAGACAGTTTTGGCATCGATGTCTACAAATTAGCCTGAAATCACAAATAAAATCCCACCATTATTGACCTGGCCCCTAGAACACAGAATCCTGCTCCCTCATACACCTTACCCCTTAGAGGCAGTGCAAAATGTATTTATACAGTGACAGGCACATACAAAAACACTGACTGTGTTGGGTTATTTCAAGGTAACAGTGGGCTCTGTCTCCAAATAAAACACTTTCTTAAGATCCTAACTCAGAACCACAAAGACCCTGCTGCCAGTTGCAAATGGTGCTATAATGCTCTAGTCAAATTAGCCAAAACTCTACTCTCAACTTAAACTAAAAACTGTAAAAATCTTAAATTATTTTAACAAGGCATACTCCCAAATAAACCCACTTAAAACATCAGATGCACACACACACACAAACATACACACTGATATTCTAATATTTTCATTTTAAGAAAAATTGAAAATTATAGTGAATTAAAAAATACTTAAAAGTTCAAGGAAGAAAATAAAAATCACCCAAAATCCCAATGCTGCAAAAAACTGGATATATCTTCTTCTAGTCTTTTTTAAGCCTATGTATCTTCTAGCATAATTGAAATCACACTAAATGTATAATTTTTAAAAAACTTACATAATCTACAGTTCTTTGAAAATACAATTTTTATTGACTATAGAATATTCCTAAATGTATCAGTTCAGTTCAACTGCTCAGTCGTGTCCGACTCTTTGCAACCCCATGGACTGCTGCACACCAGGCTTCCCTGTCCATCACCGACTCTTGGAGCTTGCTCAAACTCATATCCATCAAGTCAGTGATGCTGTCCAACCATCTCATCCTCTGTCATCTCCTTCTCCTGCCTTCAATCTTTCCCAGCATCATGGTCTTTTCCAATGAGTTAGTTCTTTGTATCACGTGGCCAAAGTATTGGAGCTTCAGCTTCAGCATCAGTCCTTGCAATGAATATTCAGGACTGATTTCCTTTAGGATGGACAGGTTGGATCTCCTTGCAGTCCAAGGGGCTCTCAAGAATCTTCTCCAACACCACAGTTCACAAGCATCAATTCTTCAGTGCTCAGCTTTCTTATGGTCCAACTATCACATCCATACATGATTACTGGAAAAACCATATCTCTGACTAGACGGACCTTTATCAACAAAGTCATGTCTCTAGTTTTTAATATGCTGTCTACGTTGGTCATAGCCTTTTTTCCAAGGAGTAAGCATCTTTTAATTTCATGGCTGTAGTCACCACCTGTAGTGATTTTGGAGCCCGAGAAAATAAAGTGTCACTGTTTCCATTGCTTTCCCATCTATGTGCCATGAAGTGATGGGACCAGATGCCATGATCTTAGTTTTCTGAATGTTGAGCTTTAAGCCAACTTTTTTACTCTCCTCTTTCACTTTCATCAAAAGGCTCTTCACCTCCTCTATGCTTTCTGCCATAAGGGTGGTGTCATCTGCATATCTGAGGTTATTGATATTTCTCCCAGCAATCTTGATTCTAGCTTATGCTTCATCCAGCCTGGCATTTTGCAAGATGTACTCTGCATATAAGTTAAAAAGGCAGGGTGACAATACACAGCCTTGACATACTCCTTTCCCAATTTGAAACCAGTCCATTGTTCAATGTTTGGTTTTAACTGTTGCTTCCTGACCTGCATACAGATTTCTCAGGAGACAGGTAAGGTGATCTGGTATTCCTATCTCTAAGAATTTTCCACAGTTTGTTGTGATCCACAAACAACTGAGACTTGCCTGTTGAGTGGCCAGGAGTCTCTGGCGGAGGTGTGAGTCGACAGTGGCCTGCTGCAGGGTCAGGGGCACTGAATACAACAGTGCCTGCACAAGTCCTCTTGAAGGAGGCTGCCATTACTCCTGACCTCGGGCGTGGGGTAGCTCCTCTAGGCCACTCCTGCGCTGTCGCAGCCTGGCGCTCTCGGCCGCCGCCCCTGACCATCTGAGAGGTCCGTCGCAGACCCTGTGCTTCTGCGCGGTCTGTCGCAGCCCACGCCCGAGGCCAGGGGCGGCGGCCGAGAGGAGCTACCCCACGTCCAAGGAGCGGCGGCTGCACGGGCCCAGGAGGGCCGAGAGGAGCTACTCCACGTTCAAGGTCAGGAGGGGCGGCCCTGAGGAGAGACCCCTCATCCAAGGTAAGGAGCGGCGGCTGCGCTTTGCTGGAGCAGCCGTGAAGAGACACCCCACGTCCAGGGCGAGAGAACCCCGAGTAAGACGGGAGGTGTTGCGAGAGGGCAGCAGAGGGCAGACACGCTGAAGCCGTGAGCACAGAAAACCGGCCAATCTGGTCACAGACCACAGCCGTGTCCAACTCAGTGAGACTGAGCCACGCCGTGCGGGGCCACCCAGGACGGGCGGGTCATGCTGGAGAGCTCTCACAGAATGGGGTCCACTGGAGAAGGAACGGCAAACCACTTCAGTATTCTTGCCTTGAGAACCCCATGAATAATATGAGAAGGCAAAATGATAGGATACTGAACGAGGAACTCCCCAGGTCGGGAGGTGCCCAATATGCTACTGGAGACCAGTGAAGAAATAACTCCAGAAAGAATGAAGGGATGGAGCCTAAGCAAAAACAGTATCCAGCTGTGGATGTGACTGGTGATAGAAGCAAAGTCTGATGCTGTAAAGAGCAATATTGCACAGGAACCTGGAATGTTAAGTCCATCAGTTCAGTCAGTTGCTCAGTCATGTCCCACTCTTTGCGACCCCATGAATCGCAGCACGCCAGGCCTCCCTGTCCATCACCAACTCCTGGAGTCCACCCAAAGCCACGACCATCGAGTTGGTGATGCCATCCAGCCATCTCATCCTCTGTCGTCCCCTTCTCCTCCTGCCCCAATCCCTCCCAGCATCAGGGTCTTTTCCAGTGAGTCAATTCTTCGCATGAGGTGGCCAAAGTATTGGAGTTTCAGTTTCAGCATCAGTCCTTCCAATGAACACCCATGACTGATCTCCTTTAGGATGGACTGGTTGGATCTCCTTGCAGTCCAAGGGACTCTCAAGAGTCTTTTCCAACACCACCGTTCAAAAGCCTCAATTCTTCGGGCCTCAGCTTTCTTCACAGTCCAGCTCACATCCATACATGACCACTGGAAAAACCATAGCCTTGACTAGACCGGTGATAAAAACAAGCAAGGTCCAATGCTGTAAAGAGCAATATTGCATAGGAACCTGGAATGTTAGGTCCACGAATCAAGGCAAATTAGAAGTGGTCAAACAGGACATGGCAGGAGTGAATATCGATATTCTAGGAATCAGCGAACTAAAATGGACTGGAATGGGTGAATTTAACTCAGATGACCATTCTATCTACTACTGTGGGCGGGAATCCCTTAGAAGAAATGGGGTAGCCATCATGGTCAACAAAAGAGTCCGAAACGCAGTACTTGGATGCAATCTCAAAAACGACAGAATGATCTCTGTTGGTTTCCAAGGCAAACCATTCAATATCATGGTAATCCAAGCCTATGCCCCAACCAGTAATGCTGAAGAAGCTGAAGTTGAGCGGTTCTATGAAGACCTACAAGACCTTTTAGAGCTAACACCCCAAAAAGATGTCCTTTTCATTATACGGGACTGGAATGCAAAAGTAGGAAGTCAAGAAACACCTGGAGTAACGGGCAAATTTGGCCTTGCGAGTACGGAATGAAGCAGGACAAAGGCTAACAGAGTTTTGCCAAGAGAATGCACTGGTCATAGCAAACACCCTCTTCCAACAACACAAGAGAAGACTCTACACATAGACATCACCAGATGGTCAACAACGCAATCAGATTGATTATATTCTTTGCAGCCAAAGATGGAAAAGCTCTATACAGTCACCAAAAATAAGACCGGGAGCTGACTGTGGCTCAAGATCATCAACTCCTTATTGCAAAATTCGGACTGAACGATTATACAGTGGAAGTGACAAACAGATTCATTTGACAGACAGAGTGCCTTAAGAACTATGGATGGAGGTTCGTGACATTGTACAGGAGCAGTGATCCAGATCATCCCTAAGAAAAAGAAATGCATAAAGGCAAAATGGTTGTCCGAGGGGGACTTAACAAACAGTTGAGAAAAGAAGAGAAGCAAAAGGCAAAGGAGGAAAGGAAAGATACACCATCTGAATGCAGAGTTCCAAAGAAGAGCAAGAAGAGATGAGAAAGCCTTCCTCAGTGATCAGTGCAAAGAAATAGAGGAAAACAACAGAATGGGAAAGACTAGAGATCTCTTCAAGAAAATCAGAGATACCAAGGGAATATTTCATGCAAAGATAGGCACAATAAAGGACAGAAATGGCATGGCCCTAAATGTATATGTACCATAATTTATTAAATCTCCACTGTTAAGATTATTTTCAATTTTTTTGCATTTATTAATATATACCACTGTGATGTACATCTTTGTTTATCAATCATCGATGAGACTTTAAAATATTTACCTTAGGCTGGAGTCCGAGGAAAATATCTTTAGAAAATACGTGGTCTTTCTAGAACGTTATCCTTCCACCAGCAACATACAAGGCCTATTTCATTGCACCCTTACCCAGGCTGTTATCACTGTTTAAAAATTGTTTGCTAATTTCACAGAATATAAATGATACCTAATTTTAATCTGTCTTTGTGATATATAAGGACACATTCTTACATTGCTATCAGTCATTTGTATTTTTTCCGTGAATTATTTATTCTTACCCTTTGCCTATCGTCTGTATATTTGAGATTTTTGAGATTTTCTTAGCAATACTTATCAACAATTTACATATTGAGAATATTAATCCCTTATTTATAATATTTGTTGCAATATCTGTATCTGCCCCAGGTGTTTTTTTCTTTTTCATTTTTTTTTTCCACTTTGTGATTTAAAACAAAATGCGTTTTTTTTCCCTGTGGAATTTTGACTCTTTCTCTGGAATTTCTTTTTCTGTGGTATCAGATGAGCATCTAATTTTCTTTTTTCCCTGTTGTCTAGCTGTTCCACAGCCTTTCACTGATTAACCCTTGCTGTTTTATCCATTTCTGATGCCATCTTCACTGCACACTTTAGGCTTTGTCTCTGGGTCATCTATTCTATCTGCCACTGATTTTTTATGGATCTCCTATAACTCAAATTACTGTAACTTTACAACTTAAGACATTAGTTTTAAATGTTCCTTTAAAGACCCAACTTCAAATACTTCGTCAAGGTATACACAATCCCCAAACTGGCACTGTCCAAAGAACCGGCAGTTTTCCTCCACTCCATGCGTCGAGTGGCCATCTGTGAGGCTCAGAGCCATCCAGAATGGTCAATTCCCTGGCAATGGATACAGAGTTAGGGCTAAGAAGAGGTATATCAGTTCCAAAGCACACTAATTTGGCCTGTAACCTGAAAAAGTGAAATCAATCTGTGGTAAACCAAATTCTGGTATAAAACATGTCAGGGATCAATATTTCTGGCCTTAGAATCCAGTTAAATTAAATACAGCTTGAGTGAGCTGCACAAGCTGAGAGCTTCTTTCGGTCCCATGGAGGTTTCCAAATGAGTGGGGTTTGGCTTGCGTTAGCAGGACCACCTCCCCAGGCAGCACAGAGCACAAATCTAACACAGAAAGGGGCTCGAGAGGCGCGACGAGGCCAGCTGCTCCTCCCTCACCTGCACTTTCAGCTCCAGTTCTCTGATCTGGTCTTCTTTAACCTTCATGTCCATCGTGAGCTTCTTGCCCTCTGCTTCTAATTCTCTGATCCGATTCCGTAAGGTTTCGGTGCACTCTCCCCTTTTAAAAAAGAAGAGAAAGGAAAAAGAATTCAGACAAGTATAGGTTTTATCATATTTTAGAACCGATTATTTTTCTTGTACTCACAGAATCAGATTTCAGCTTTTGGCTCAGTCTGCTCATTCTCTCTGTACTTTTTATAATTTCAAAAGTGATCTAAAATGATTACTAACTGGTTGTCTTAGATAAGCCAGGTTCCAAGCTAGTACTTTTACTCATACTGCCTTCTTTACTGAAGTTGGGTTTATTATTCCATTTTCCAGAGAAGAAAACTGATGCTATTTAGATATAATATAATACTGAAAAAGTGAATATAGTCCCAAGGTTCCCAACTTGTAGGTCACAGAACGGGGTAAGAACTGAGGTTTTTCCACTTTGCCAATCCACCAAGCTTCCCATCAGGTAACATGACCTGAGACAATGCACACAAGCTGAGCAAGACAGAACCAGATCTGTTCTGTCTCCAGCAGAGGGCAGTGAGCTAAAAACATTTTCACTTTTGAGGGGCTATGCACTGCAAACATCACCTTTCTTTAGGCTTGATATTTTGACAAGCCTGAAGTAAACAGAAAGAGAAGGGAGCAGCGTTAGACTTGCTTCTCAGGGCTATAACAAGGAAAAACTTAAAAAGATGATGATAATAGCAAGTTCAAAGCTGATGAACTGTTTAGGTTTCAGAAATAGCCTGGTGGAGAAAGTAGGTATCCTTTGCCCACAAAAAGGAAGGTCCAGAGACAGACTTAAGGTTTGAGATTTCTTTAAAAATAAAAACAGCCTCTACACGAATGAGGGCTTTCCTGGTGGCTCAGCTGGTAAAGAATCTGCCTGCAATGTGGGAGACCTGGGTTCGATCCCTGGGTTGGGAAGATCCCCTGGAGAAGGGAAAGGCTGCCCACTCCAGTATTCTGGCCTGGAGAATTCCATGGACTGTATAGTCCATGGGGTTGCAAAGGGTCAGACACGACTGAGTGGCTTTCACTTCACTACATGAATGATGGCAAACAAGAACCATCCAAGGGAAGGAGAGCAAAGGCAATAAGTTAACTGAAAGCAGAAGAGATTAAGCGTAGAGACTGAAACCAAAGTACTGATTCTCAGGCATAAGAGACACTAAACAATATGGTTAAGAAACTATCAAATCCACCTCAGGGTTTTTTTTTTTTTTTAAAGAGCAACTGTTAGATGAACTAAGGAGAGCACAAACCACACCAGACGACTGTTCAGGAAAATCTCCTGCAATGCAAGTGCTTCAGAAATGCTTACAAGTCTTTAAATGATGGACAGACAAAACTCGTCACATCCTAGGCAAGTTAGTAAAGGGTCTTATGAATTTGTAAAGATGCTGATGGGCCACGTCAGCTCAGCCAGCTGCAGTCCAGAGTCTGCTGGGGTAAGGCAGGATCACACAAGAGAAAGACTTCTCCATCCCACTGATACTTCCTAAAAGATGAAATGATGGTTTACCAAGTATTCTACAAAGGCCAGCACTGAAAAGAGGGCTATTAATGTGTCAAATACAAAAGAGCAAAAAGTAGAGCTACATCACATAGACACAAATTTGGGGATAGAAATTTAAATGAAATAATAATTTACCCTCATGCTGCATCTGTAAACCCATAACTGACCCTCACCATGCAGAAGAACTTCACCAGTGGAAAAAATGAAGAAAAAGTGAAAAAGTGAAGTAGAAGCTAAAGAGAGACAGAGAAGGAGAAAAAAAGGCTCTTAACTCTTTCTCCATCTTTTTTAAGGTCATTTGCCAGTTTGCTGATGATGTCCAACAAAGACATAAGCAGTCAGGACACAGTGCCTGGGGAACTGAGATTTTATCTTTCTTGCATTTTAAGATAAAAACTCTAGAAACACACAACTTAGAGAGTAATGACAGTTCTGCAAGGGAACAAAACTCCAGATAGGCTCTCTCAAAGTATATAGTAATTATCAGTCTTACAGAAAGTGACTGGAACCCCTTTTTGAGCAGCATTTTGTGATTCCCTCATCCTGCTTTACAGAGGAGGTCACTGAGGGATGAAGTGGTCATGAGAGCTTGAGCTTGCACAGACGAGTTTAAACCAGTTAACATAACAGTAATTAAAAGCCATCCATCCTTGCACGATTGTGTACCTCCAGACCTGCCCCAGGCATCAGATCCCCATTCTCAGTCCAAGGAACTCCGCGCAGCTGGCGTGGACCTACCTCGACGCAGCAGCAAATGCGACCGCCCGGGCAGCAGTAGCTTCTTCTAGCTTCTTCCTTTTTTTCTCCTCCATTAACTGCTTTTCTACAAAACTTCGGGCTTCCTGCTCAGCTTTTAGCTTTTTCTCCAACTGGCTGATATTCTGCTTATCTTTCTGCTTCATTTGCACAGCATTATGTAATCTATATGGAAATAATTGTCATACAGTTTTACAATTAGAAGTGTTCACCATGAACCCTGGAAAGACATGGCTTCTCTTTATCATTTTAAGGCCAAACAGGAGATTTGAATAGCAAATCATAGATGTCAACTCCCAGAGGGCCCAGGGAAAATACACTGTCATTATTATTTAACGATTCCTAAGAGCAAATAAACAAGCTAATTTACAAGATACAGAACTGGACCTAACCTCTGCTTTACTGGGCTTTCCTGGTGTCTCAGACAGTAAAGAATTCGCCTGCAATGCAGGAGACCTGGGTTGGGAAGATCCCCTGGAGGAGGGAACGGCTACCCACTTCAGTATTCTGGCCTGGAGAATTCCATGGATACAGTCCATGGAGTCGCAACTAGCTGGACATGACTGAGCGACTTTCACTTCACTTCTGCAAGTGATCTACAGAAGGTAATCCAAAAAACAGGATAAAACAAGTTTCTGAGAGAGGAAAAGATAACTGGAGAACTCATTCTACTGCCTCATACAACTTCAGTCTGAGACCAAGAAGAGCAGATGGAACCAGCCCCACTGAAATGGAGGGAAAGGGTGGGAGGGGAAGGTCTTTATTTGCTTGAATACAATATGCTACAGCCTACTGCAGCCTTTCCTTTCCAGCTGGGAGATGTTTTCTCCGAGTATCCCAAAATAGAAACTCGGAGCTAGACTCACAGGATGCTTAATTTCAGAGAGAAATTTCAGCCAGTCTCTGCCTTGCTACTCCTACTCCTAGCTTTATGTGTCAATACAAGGTGAGTTTTTCTCACTGTATCAATATATTAACAATGCTACAGCCATCACACACATACATGGGTCAGAAACAATGGAAAGTCTATTTGTCTATGATACTCTAGCTTTCAAGCTACATTCCCTGAAAATAAGTAAGGAAAATAAGTAAGGAGCTTTCAAGGGAAAGCTCAGACAGCTCAGCACCTACAGTAAGCAATCACTACCCCAGACACCCAATGACTAGAGATTAAAAAAAAAAAAAGATAGACCCACATTGAGTCAAGAAGTAATTCCAGAATGAATTAATGGAAAGCATAAAAGAAGAGCAGGCTTTTGGTATGCCTCTTCAAATAAACTCAAAGTTCAATGCCACTTTTAGTTCCAGAAATCAAAGTACAGAGAGTCTAATCCTCTGGAAACTGTCACTCAAAGGAGTAAGAGCTTCAAACTGTGGCAGAAATACTTCTGGTCAATTTTACTCAAATTGTCACAAAAGCTCAATGACTATTTTAAACTAAGAGCAGAAGTTATTAAATGAGAGAAGACAAATAGTATTATTAAACTGTTTTGTTAACATTAAATGTTTTTATAGATTTTGTAACATTGAATATCTCATACTAAATACTTTAAACATTTTATTTTTAAAAATCCCTCTGCTAGATTCTTTTGTCATCATGAACCTTGTACTCCAATCCCCGAAAACAAAAGTGATACAGGCTGCTTGGCTCACTGCCAAAGGCCCAAAAGGTGCACGTACTTGTTCTGCAGCAGCTCATTCTCCTGCCGGAGCTGGCCCATTTCTGAGCGGATCCCTCGCTCGGTGCTTGAGAGAGAACTGATCTGACTGCGGAGCTCCTGTTCCACTTGCCTGCTGGCCTGCAGGTCAGCCTTTAACTTTTTAATGTCTTGTTCCAGCCTAGGAGAAGGAAAAGAGCAGCATCTTCATCACTGAGTGGGCACCCCTGGGGCTCTGTGGGAGACCCTGGCTGAAACCCTTGAGGGCTGGCTGGACGGCGGAGCACCCCACCTTCACTGCAACTCCCGTCCACAATCAGCCTTTGAATGAGTGCTTCGGTCTGGGTCCCCATGCCTTCCCACCAGAGGGTACCTTTTGCTTCTCCTCAAACATTTGTGAACACCGACAGGTGAAGATGGTGACTTGTATCTGAGCTGCTAATAAAGGAAGAGGGGAAGGCAGAGAGAGGGTAGGCTGAAGGGGAAGGTCCCCTCCCCACTGGTGAATTCCCCATGCTCCTCAGCACAAGAGAAATGCTCTTAACAACCAGCGCAGGACCCACCTGCTTTGAGACATCCTGACAGGTCAGAATCTACTCTCTGAGATTCCCTCTCACCTTGGGCCAAAAAGACAAGTGTCTGAGACAACCTCCTGTAACCACTATCACCCTTGCTAAATGATGCTCACACTCGAGGTGACTGTGACAGAAGAGCTCATTAGATTCAACAACAATGAAAAAAGGAACATATTACATGATCTACGAATCGTAAGAAAACTCCATCTGTGAAATGAAGCTTATCTTTTCAACTCCTCACTCCTGTTTCATCTGTTTTCTTTAAAACAGTCATAGTTTCATTTTAAGTGATATGCATTGGGGAACTATTATGTGCACATGCAGGACTGAAAAGGGTCAACAAGAAGTATAATGTCAAGCCCCTTTCTTCATGAGAGGACTTTTATGTTTTCACTAGAGGCCAATAAATAGACATCTGAAATGATTAAACCATAATACAGGGAGGCCACGGTTAAATACATGCCAAAAGGAATATAATATTTAATGAGAACTTATGTGTCAGGCACTGTCCTGTAGATTTTAATGGCACAAATTCATTTAATCTGTACAACTATGAGGTAAGCTGAATAACCTTGGCAATTATTAGTACATTTTTAAAGATGAAGAAACCTAGATTCAGAAAAGTCTTCAGCCTAAGGTCACATAGGCAACCTAGCTCCACAGTCCACTCTCTTCTCCCACTGGCCAAACTGTGGCTCTATCAGCCATAGCACGGTGTGGGGAGAAGTACCGCATGAGTTCCGAGCAGAGAAGATGGGAAATGAGCTGGGCCTCGAAAGTTGGGCAGGATCTGCAGAAGCAGAAGGGAAGATGAGGCATTCTAAAGCGGAAACACGCTCAAAAGCACCAATAGCCACAGATATCTGGGGACAGAGCAATCAGTCTGGCCTCTGAGGAAGGGATACACTCTGGGAATAGAGGGAGAAAGGATAGAAGGGGTTTGGAGATTGGACTGTGGAGACTGGCACTGAAGGTCAGGCCAAGGATGACTGCCAGGGGAGACTCAGAAGACACCTGTTTCTACAAATTTACAGGTAGGCAGATGTCAGTTTGCTCTGACAAGACTCGTGCATTTCACTAATCCAACATAGCAACAGAACCAAGATTTTGGGAGGGCAATGGTGATTGCTCCTTAGAACTGTCAGTTCCACAGGCTAGGTCCTTATATGTTTCATGAAACACTAAATCCCCAGGGCCCATCAATCACTGTGATCAACACCTACTAAATACATATATCTGTTGCTGGGTATTCCTTAGAGAACCAAACAGCAGTTTATTTACTTGTCTCCCTTCAGCCACCTGAAACAAAACCTCAAAATCAAAAAGTCACTAACATCTATTGTTATCTCCAGGCACAGGAGCCGGGAGAGCACAGACTAGAGACCTGGTGTTCCAGAGGCACTGCCGGTCTCCTGACACAGCTCAGTCCCCAGGGAAGGGTCACCAACAGACATCACGCCACACTTTCCCTATTGCCAGCGTTATTCCAATTGAATGTACTCCCGAAATGGCTGTAAGCAATCACCAACTGGCATTTATACCATCTCCACACCATCCCTCGTTCACCCAAAGTAACCCAAGGGATATTTTCCAAAATAGGTCGATGCTGTCAGCTTACCCCCATTAAGAAGTCTGGGTGAAAAACGTGTTAGGTAATTTATGTTTTTGAGAAGTCAGTTTCACTGCCTGAGGAATAGTACATTTTTAGTCAAAAAAGGATGAGCTCTAAGAAGAGACTAGGGACTTAGCATGGTTTAGAAATGGGACAGAGGATCAGGATTCTAGACTCAGCTATGGTGCCAACTCTGTGACCCTGAGCAAGGCATGCAACCTTTAAGGACTCAGTTTCTCCGTTTGAGGCAAGTGATCTCTAAAGCTCCTCTCAACTTGGTCTAGGATTTCTAGGCCTGACACACTGCTCCTTCAGATCAGCAACCTAAGCTGTATCTTATGTAGGGCCCAGGAATCAGGTTCCACACAGCCTGTCGCTGGGGCAAAGCACGTGCGGCGGTTGGGAACGAGAGGAACACTAAATACACAAAGGCTCTGAGTGCGCGTATGCCTGCGCACTCAGTTCTGTCTGACTCTTCCCGACCCCACAGACTGTAGACCGCCAGGCTCATCTATTCTTGGAGTTTTCCAGACAAGAACACTGGAGTGGGTTGCCATTTTCTCCTGCACACGATTTTCCTGACCCAGGGATCGAACCCATGTCTCTTGTGTCTCCTGCACTGGCAGGCATATTCCTTGCCACTGCACCACCTGGGAAGTCCCCAACATAAATGTCAGATGTCGATAATTTTGAAGTTATTACTTTTTTGCAGTTTTTAATCTACAAAAGCCAAACTTTCCTACCATAAACAAAGAATAACAATATTCTGAATGAAACTTTCAGAGTTCCTTGAAAAAGGTAAAAAAAAAAACAAGTGAGTTAGTGAAGTTATGAGAGCAAAACATGAAGAAACACCAAGAGTGTAACTTCTGAAGATCACAGAACGCTAAAGAGTTATCTTCCGTGTGGAGAGCTATGAAAATTTTGTCAAAGACATATAGCAGTACAACACAAGAGATAAAGTGACATAGTTACAAGGGTATGTTTACTTCGTGAAAATTCATAAGCAGTACAATTAAGATTTGTGCATTTCTGTGGATGTGTGTTATACTTCAATAAAAGACTTACTTTCAAAAATTAAATTACTTAAGTTCACAAGGTATAGAATTAAAATGTTTCAGGATTTTCATAACTGCTGAAATTAGTTCTGTAAAACTATGAATGACTGTTTTCCAAATCTGTTATTTAACACCAGCATTCCCCAGTTTAAGAAATACCACTCTATAGGAAACTATAACAACATGTAAGATAACTTAATGTGCTAAATAGTAAATTTTCAGTAATTTTTTAAATTTATGAGGGGAAAATTTTCATTGTCTCTCTGCAGGAAGCATTAATTTAATGTTGAACATTCACTATATTTTAAATCTTTACTGAGGTAGGTGGTAAAATGATTTATAATCCCTTACTGGATTTATGTTTTTATTGGAAAAGTGATACCCAGTCAAAATAAAAAACTACATACAACAGAAAAGAATAAAAATGTGAATAACTCATAATTCTTCCAGCCAGACAGAACCACTATTTGCATTTGGTTTACTTCATTTCTGTATGTCTCTCTTTTCTTTCTCTTTCTTAACACACATAAATATTATATTGCTGAGAGAATACCACATATATAGTTTATTTATCTTAAGCACCTTTCCACACTATTAGAAACTTTTCACAAACAACTGCTACATAATATTACATTGCACAGATGTACTGTACAATCCTACTTTTAAAAATATACCTCAATCCATGCATATGCTCAATAAAAAATGTAAACATGAGTTTTTAAAGAATTATGTGCATTAGTAAATTGAACTGAATTGAGCCAGTCAAATGCCAGGGGCATTTATTAGAAAGATAACTACCTGTTGTAATGGTATATTTAACCCTTTTGTGTTGAAGATCAGTACTTAGTAGGCAAAATGCAGATATATAATTTATTGGTGTGAAGTACCAAGAAATACTAATAAAATGGTGTTAAAAGGTTAATGCAAAATCTTCAAATGTATTCATGGGACTGTATTAAAATGTCAATACCTGCAACAACTAAATCTGAAGCAAGTGGTCAGGAAGAAAATGAGACAAAAGTAATAGTTTATTAACGTTAAAACTAATTTCAGTAAATAGGAATCAAAAGGAAGGAGGATGCACGCTCTGCAGCCCACGACCACGACTGCGGAAGCGCACACTCTGGAGTCTGGGCTCAGGGCGGCAGCCAGCGCAGTGAGTGCGCCCCAGCTGAGAGCCCCCCACTCGCCGCAACTAGAGAAAGCCTGCACGCAGCAACGCAGACCCAGCGCTGCCAAAGATAAATAAATGTTTGAAAAAAAAGGAGGAAAAACATTCATCTCCAAGCTTAAACCCATTTATCAGAGCTAAATCCCACTCTCCTCCCTACACAGCAGAAGATTGAGGGGATAAAAGACCTTCCCTCCAGCAGAGCTACAAACTCATCCAAAGAAGAGAAATAAAGGGTCACACAGGTCTTAACCTCACTTTGGAAAGGCTTGAGTGAGTGAGTGAGTGAGTGAAGTCACTCAGTCGTGTCCGACTCTTTGCGACCCCATGGACAGTAGCCTGCACCAGGTTCCTCCGTCCATGGGATTTTCTAGGCAAGAATACTGGAGTGGGTTGTTTAGGTAGCGAATAAATGCACTCAGTCACCCTTACAGAGGCTGCCCAAGAGGGCTGCCATTTGGGATAGAGACAGGGCACACGGCAAAGCTGGAGGCTGCGTGTTCAATAAATACACCCACTTGTGCCGCATCGGACAAGCCAGGGGTCTAACCAACTCAAAATATTACTTATGAGGTCCAGGTACCTTGCTGAGCCAGTTTATTCATAAATTTAAACCCAACTTCTAAACTCACTGAAGCTACCTCTGAACTTCAGCACACCACCTAACTCACACGAAAGGTGGGGGCCCTGGGGCAGCCCTTCCAATTACCGGCCCAGCAGACCTAACGGCAACACCGCCACTCCAAACCTCAGCTCTGCTCCTCTCCTCCCTCAGCCCACTCAATGGAGGCAAGTTATAATGTAAATGGTTGACAATTATTTAATTTTAAGGGGAGGTTTGACATTTTAATAAGGGGTAATTTCCTAGCTGACCAATAAGTATGAAGCTCAAACCTGAGTCTTTCAAGGCAAGCTAGGTAGGAAAAATATCTGAGTATCTTGAAGCACACCTGCTGGTAAAACAAAGGACAGTATCCAGGGGTCAGCTTTCAGCTGAAAGAAGCATCGTTTGTAAGTATCTGAAAAGGCAGGGAGATATTTATGTCTAAATGTTTGTAATCCTTATCTTTTGTGAATCACTTGAATTACAGCCGCAGTCCTGACTTCATGAGTGTATAAAAGTCTCCAATGTGCACAGCCAGTGCCTTCACATTTTACTAAAGCCTGAGGTGCTGTGAGGCCTGCCTGATAAGACACAAGCACTTGAACACTCTGGGGCAGTGAATCTCTGCAGAAAGGGTGCATGTGTGCTGTCACTTAACCCGTGTCCGACTCTGCAACCCCGTGGACTGTAGCCTGCCAGGCTCCTCTGTCCATGGGATTCTCCAGGCAGGAACACTGGAGTGGGTTGCCACGCCCTCCTCTAGGGGATCTTCCTGACTCAGGGATCGAATCTGAGTCTCATGTCTCCTGCATTGGCAGGCACATTTTTTACCACTAGCACCACCTGGGAAGCAAGTCCTGCAAAGAAGAGGGAGATCTTTTCTTAGCCAGAACTTCACCTGGGGAGGACTAGGTTCCCCAAATACTCTGAGACACACCCCATACCCGCTCCAGAAAACAACCTGAGTGTGTATTTCTATATGTATTTCTATATGTGTGCCAGAATAGACCCCATGAGGCCACCAGGAAGATCAGAAGCCTTGGCTCTGACGGTTCTCTCTGAATTCTAAGAAGCTCTGACAGAGACGCTGTAGGCCCTGCAAGAAAACACAGAATTTACATGGCTGCTTGCTCTGTAAGAAAAGGGGCTTCAAAGCTTACCTCCAAATTATACAGCTAAGTGACTGAAAGGCGAGTTTTTTACATACACCCATCACACCAGCCAAAACGAGCCACCCGTTTCCAGACATCTCTTGTCTTTAATTATACCATCCCTCCTAGAGGAAAGGCCTCTAATTTTCAAACCTCACTCATTCAGTTCAGTTCAGTTCATTTGCTCAGTCGTGTCCGACTCCTTACGACTCCATGAACCGCAGCACGCCAGAACCCCCTGTCCATCACCAACTTCCGCAGTTCACCCAAACCCATGTTCATCAAGTCAGTGATGCCATCCAACCATCTCATCCTTCGTCCCCATCTCCTCCTGCCCTCAATCTTTCCCAGCATCAGGGTCTTTTCAAATGAGTCAGCTCTTTGCATCAGGTGGCCAACGTATTGGAGTTTCAGCTTCAAAATCAGTTCTGCCAACGAACACCCAGGACTGATCTCCTTTAAAATGGACTGGGTTGGATCTCCTTGCAGTCCAAGGGACTCTCAAGAGTCCTCTCCAACACCACAGTTCAAAAGCATCAATTCTTTGGTGCTCAGCTTTCTTTATAGTACAACTCTCACACCCATACATGACTACTGGAAAAACCATAGCCTTGACTAGATGGACCTTTGTTGACAAAGTAATGTCTCTGCTTTTCAATATACTGTCTAGGTTGGTCATAACTTTCCTTCCAAGGAGTAAGTGTCTTTTAATTTCATGGCTGCAATCACCATCTGCAGTGATTTTGGAGCCCAGAAAAATAAAGTCAGTCACTGTTTCCCCATCTGTTTGTCATGAAGTGATGGGACCGGATGCCATGATCTTAGTTTTCTGAATGACAAAGTCTTTGACTGTGTGGATCACAATAAACTATGGAAAATTCTGAAAGAGATGGGAATACCAGACCACCTGACCTGCCTCTTGAGAAACCTGTATGCAGGTCAGGAAGCAGCAGTTAGAACTGGACAGGGAACAACAGACTGGTTCTAAATAGGAAAAGGAGTATGTCAAGGCTGTATTAAATACCCTGCTTATTTAACTTATATGCAGAGTACATCATGAGAAACCCTGGGCTGGAGGAAGCACAGCTGGAATCAAGATTGCTGGGAGAAATATCAGTAACCTCAGATATGCAGATGACACCACCCTTATGGCAGAAAGTGAAGGAGAACTAAAGAGCCTCTTGATGAAAGTGAAAGAGAAGAGTGAAAACGTTGGCTTAAAGCTCAACATTCAGAAAACTAAGATCATGGCATCCAGTCCCATCACTTCATGGCAAATCACTCATTCAAGTCCCAGTTAAAAAATAAAAATGGCAATAGAAACATATATATCAATAATCACTTTAAATGTAAATGGATTAAATGCTCCAACCAGAAGACACAGACTGGCTCAGTGGATACAAAAACAAGGCCCATATATATGCTATCTACAAGAAACCCACTGAAGACCTCAAGACACATATAGACTGAAAATGAGAGGATGGAAAAATATATTCCATGCAAATGGGAAGCAAAAGAAAGCTGGAGTAGCAATCCTCATATCAGACAAAATAGACCTTAAAATAAAGAATATTACAAGAGACTAGGAAGGACACTACATAATGATCAAGGGATCAATCCAAGAGGAAGACATAACAATTTTAAGTATCTATGCACCCAACACAGAAGCACCTCAATACATAAGACAAACACTAACAGACATAAAAGGAGAAACTGACAGAAACACAGTAAGAGTAGGAGACTAACACCCCACTCACACCAGTGGACAGATCATCAACACAGAAAATTAATAAGGAAACACAAGTCTTAAATGATACATTAGATGAAATGGATCTCACTGATATCTTCAGGAGATTTCATCTAATGCAGAGGAATATACCTTTTTCTCACGTGCACATGAAACATTCTCTAGTATAGACCACATCTTGGGTCACAAATCAAATCTCAGTAAATATAAGAAAACCAAGCGTCTTCTCCAAACACAATGCTATGAGATATCAATTACAAGAAAAAAACTGTAAGACACACAAACACATGGAGATTAAACAACACATTTCTAAAAAACTAACAGGTTACTATGTAAGTAAGTAATAACCAATAATATTATTGTTAATATCAATAATCATTAATGTTTATATGATTAATTGTATTAGTATAAATATATTAACATATAAATATAATTATGAATAACATCAATATAAATATTATTTACATTTATTGATATTATAATTAATTAGCATAATTAATATTACTACTAGTAATTACTAGTAGTAAATAACTAACTAAAGGTTACTGAAAAAATCAGAAGGGAAATCAAGAAATTTCTAGAAACAAATGACAATGAGAACATGACAACTCAAAACCTATGGGATGTAGCAAAAGCAGTCCTAAGAGGGAATTTTACAGCAATACAATCCTACCTTAAGAAACAAGAAAAACATCAACTAGACAACCTAACTTTATACTTAAAACAACTGGAAAAAGAAGAACATAAAACCCCCAAAATTAGCAGAAGAAAAGAAATCATAAAGTTCTGAGCAGAAATAAATGAAAAAAAAACAACAGTAAAGATTAATAAAACTAAAAGCTGGTTTTTTGAGAAGATAAACAATATTGACAAACGTTTAGCTAGATTCATCAAGAGAGAAGAATCAAATCAACAAAATGAGAAATTAAAAAGGAGCGGTTACAACAGACAATGCAGAAATACAAAGGATTATAACAGACTATCATTAACAAATATACAGCAATATAATGGGTAACCTGGAAGAAATGGACAGATTCTTAGAAAAATTCAATCTTCCATGACTGGACCAGGAAGAAATAGAAATTATGAAAAACCCAATTCAAGCACTGAAATTGAAGCTGTGATCAAAAATCTCCCAAAAAACAAAAGCCCAGGACCAGAAGGCTTCACAGGAGAATTCTATCAAACATTTAGAGAAGAGTTAATACCTATCCTTCTAAAACTCTTTCAAAAAATTGCAGAGGAAGGAACACTTCCAAACTCATTCTATGAGTCTACCATTACTCTGACGCCAGAATCAAAGACAACACAAAAAAGAATACAGGCCAATATCACTGATGAACATAGACGGAAAAATCCTCAAAAAAATTTTAGCAAACAGAATTCAGCAACACATCAAAAAACTCATACACCATGATCAAGTTGGGTTTATTCCAGGGATGCAAGGAGTCTTCAATACAAGCAAATTAATCAATGTAATACAGCATATTAACAAATTAAATGATAAAAACCATATGATAATCTCAACAGATGCAGAAAAAGTCTGACAAAATTCAGTACTCATTTATGATTAAAACTCTTCAAAACATGGGCATAGAAGGAACCCACCTCAACATAGTAAAGGCTGTATATGATAAGCCTACAGCAAACGTTATTCTCAATGGTAAAAAACTGAAAGCATTCCCCCTAAGATCAGGAACAAGACAAGGGTGTCCACTTTCACCACTATTATTCAACATAGTTCTAGAAGTCCTAGCTGCAGCAATCAGAGAAGAAAAAGAAATAAAAGAAATCCAGATCGGAAGAGAAGAAGTAAAGCTCTCATTGTTTGCAGATGACATGATACTGTACACAGAAAACCTTAAAGACAGTATCAGAAAATTACTAGAGCTAATCATTGAATTTAGCAAAGTTGCAGGATACAAAATCAATACATAGAAATCATTTGCATTTCTATATAGTAACAATAAAAAATCAGAAAGAGAAATTAAGGAATCAATCCCATTCACCACTGCAACAAAAAAAATTAAATATCTAGGAATAAACTTACCCAAGGAGACAAATGATACCACCCTTATGGCAGAAAGTGAAGAACTAAAAAGCCTCTTGATGAAAGTGAAAGAGGAGAGTGAAAAAGTTGGCTTAAAGCTCAACATTCAGAAAACTAAGATCATGGCATCTGGTCCCATCACTTCATGGCAAATAGATGGGCAAACAGTGGAAACAGTGGCTGACTTTATTTTGGGGGGCTCCAAAATCACTGCAGATGGTGATTGCAGCCATGAAATTAAAAGACGCTTACTCCTTGGAAGGAAAGTTATGACCAAGATAGACAGCATATTAAAAAGCAGAGACACTATTATGCCAATGAAGGTCCATCTAGTAAAGGCTATGGTTTTCCCAGTAGTCATATATGGATGTGAGAGTTGGACTATAAAGAAAGCTGAGGGCCAAAGAATTGATGCTTTTGAACTGTGGTGCTGGAAAACTCTTGAGAGTCCCTTGGACTGCAAGGAGATCCAACCAGTCCATCCTAAAGGAGATCAGTCCTGACTGTTCATTGGAAGGACTGATGTTGAAGCTGAAACTCATATACTTTGGCCATCTGATGAGAAGAGCTGACTCATTTGAAAAGACCCTGATGCTGGGCAAGATTGAAGGCGGGAGGATAAGGGGACAACAGAGGATGAGGTGGTTGGATGCTATCACTGACTCAATAGACCTGAGTTTGGGTAAACTCCAGGAGCTGGTGATGGACAGGGAGGCCTGGTGTGCTGCAGTCCATGGGGTTGCAAAGAGTTGGACATGACTGAGAAACTGAACTGAACTGAAGGAGACAAAAGAACTGTACACAGAAAATTGTAGGACACTAATGAAAGAAATCAAAGATGACATAAACAGATGGAGAGAGAGTTCATGTTCCTGGGTAGGAAGAATCAATACTGTGAAAATACAAAATGCAATTTATAGATTCAATGTGATCCCTATCAAATTACCAATGGCATTTTTCACAGAACTAGAAAAAAAAGTTTCACAGTTCATATGGAAACACAAAAGACCCCGAATAGCCAAAGCAGTCTTGAGAAAGAAGAACGGAGCTGGAGGAATCAACCTTCCCGACTTCAGACTATACTACAAAGCTACAGGCATCAAGACAGTGTGGTACTGGTGCAAATCAGAAACACAGATCAACGGAACAAGATAGAAAGCCCAGAAATAAGCCCACGCACCTCTGCTGCTGCTGCCGCCAAGTCGCTTCAGTCGGGTCCAACTCTGTGCGACCCCACAGACGGCAGCCCACCAGGCTCTGCCATCCCTGGGATTCTCCAGGCAAGAACACTGGAGTGGGTTGCCATTTCCTTCTCCGATACATGAAAGTGAAAAGTGAAAGTGAAGTCACTCAGTCGTGTCTGATGGGTACCTTATTTTTCACAAAGGAGGCAAGAATATACAATGGGTCAAAGACAGCCTCTTCAAAAAATGGTGCTGGGAAAACCGGGCAGCTAAATGTCAAAGAATGAAATCAGAACACTTCCTAACACCATTCACAAAGATAAACTAAAAATGGATTAAGGACCTAAATATAAGACCATAAACTATAAAACTCTTAGAGGAAAACATAGGCAGAACACTCAATGGCATAAATCAAAACAAGATCCTCTATGACCCACCTCCAGGAGTAATGGAAATAAAACCAAAAGTAAGCAAGGTGAAAAGACAGCCCTCAGAATGGGAGAATAGCAAATAAAACAACTGACAGAAGATTAACTTCCAAAATATACAAGCAGTTCATACAAGTAAATACCAGAAAAACAAACATCCCAATCAAAAAGTGGGAAAAAGACCTAAACAGACATTTCTCTGAAGAAGACATACAGATGGCTAACAAACACATGAAAAGATGCTCAATATTACTCATTATTAGAGAAATGCAAATCAAAACTACAATGAGATATCACCTCACACTGGTCAGAATGGCCATCATCAAAAAGTCTACAAACAGTAAATGCTGGAGAGGGTGTGGAGAAAAGGGAACGCTTAAGCACTGTGTGTAGGAATGTAAATTGATACAGCCACTATGGAAGACGGTATGGAGATTCCTTAAAAAAACAGGAATAAAATCACCATATGACCCAACAATCCCACTCCTAGGCATATACCCTGAAGAAACCAAAATTGAAAGAAACATGTGTTCCATTGTTCATTGCAGCACTATTTACAATAGCTAGAATGTGGAAGCAACTTAGATGTCCATCGACAGATGAATGGATAAAAAAGTTGTGGTACATATACACAATAGAATATTACTCAGCCATAAAAAGGAACACATTTGAGTCAGTTGTAATGAGGTGGATGAACCTAGAACCTATTATACAGGGTGAAGTAAGTCAGAAAGAGAAAGATAAATATCATATTCTAATATATATATATGGAATCTAGAAAAATGGTACTGAAGAATTTATTTACAGGGCAGCAATGGATAAACAGAGAATAGACTTATGGACATGGGGAGGGGGAGTTGAGAGTGAGATGTATGGGAAGGGTAACATGGAAACTTACATTACCATATGTAAAATAGCCAACAGGAATTTGCTGTATGGCTCAGGAAACTCAAACAGGGGCTCTGTATGAACCTATAGGGGTGGGGTGGGGCTGGAAATGGGAAGGAGGTTCTAAAGGGAGGGGATATATGTATACTTATGGCTGATTCATGCTGAGATTTGACAGAAAACAAATTCTGAAAAGCAGTTATCCTTCAATAAAAAAATAAATAAATTAAAAAAAATTAAAACAAACAAACAAACCCCAACTCTCCAGTATGAGGTGCTGACTTCTAAGAGCCCAATGTTTTCTATCCTTCTGAAATCTGAAAATCCTTACTTGTTGGTGTTTCTCACTTGGCACTAAACCCCTGCCCTATGCTGTGTTTAAATTTGTTTTGGTTTTTAATCTTTTCCTGTGCATGTTATCTTATTTCTAAAAAGTGTATAAATTATCTGTAGTCAGGGACTGACGGTAGTCTAAAATTAGAAGCTGGAAGTGTATTTCTAAAGTTTCTTTCAATCTTTCCAAGACCACATCTCTAACCCTCACTCTGTGTCCATCTCCTCAGTGCTTAGAATAGAACAGGGTCAGTGTTATGATATACGAGGCTCTGGAAACAACCTATCTGGAGCAGGCTGCCAGATTTTTAGTTTAAACAGTGGCTGATGGAGACAGGGGTAAAGGAGCGTTTGCTTATCAGGAAGGCAGGTGCACATGAAAAGAATGAGTGAAGAGCAACTGCTTCATCTCGGGAAGTACCTAATTCCATCAGAAGATCCCCAGCATACATTAATCATACAAGACAAGACTTGTTTAGGGACCACGCAGCTGTCTCTGCAGGAAACTGAGCTCATAAATCAAAGCTCTGTCCCCAGAAGAAATACTGTTTGCCCTCTCCACCAACTCCTTCCCTTCCCCTCTTTCCAGGTCATTCGCCCTGATAGGATAGGCAGCATGGGTCATTCACATAAAGACACGAATGTTTCTCAACGTAAATGAGGCCCACACTGAACAAGTGAAGCTGTTCCAGTATATCCAATTAACCACGACTTTGGAAATAAGGAAATGAAGCTGCCTCAGGTTTCACTGTGATTACTACAATTGCTTACCAGGCACAAGTATCAAAAATAAGTAATTACCTGATGACCTGACTGCTAGGTGAAACCGTATTATAGAGTATCTTAGGTCTCTGCTCCCTAAGCTGTCCCTTTCATTAAGGAACAAAAAGAGACAGGAAAGGAAATCTAGAGGATTTCACTGGCCACTCAGAGAAATGGGAAACTGAATTCTTGAAGCCCCTGTAGCATAAAGCTAGGGGTGCCATGAACTAATATTTTTAATAAGGTCCTTAAATGATGTGGTCAGATATGAAAATTTGTATCAAAAGTCTTCAAAATGTTTGTATCTGCTGATACAGCATCCCATTCCCAGGCTGGAGATACAAAGATTTGTGTAAAAGTGTGTCTGTTGCAACAGTATTTCTACTAAGAAAAAATCAGTATTCAACAGAAAATTGACTAAATAAATTGGTAAATAAATATTCAACAGAAAATTGGCCAAATAAATTGTACATTCATGTGTCTGACTGACACACAACTATTAAAAAAATCACTGAGGAAGAATATTCAATGACATGGGAGAATACTCATGACAGAATCAGTGGGAAAACATAATTATAAAACAGTACACACAGTATATGAGCTCCATTTTGTGAAAAGAATAAGCATGTATGCAAAAGAAAAAAGACTGAGAAGATGTGTATGTAAGACAGTGGCCATCTCTATTTTCAAAGTTGGAAGTAATCAACATCTGTAACTCATTTTTAATATTTTAATTATTATTTTCTGATTGAGAGAAAATTTTTGGTGCTTTTTTTTTTTAAAGAGGAGGCTGTTAATTTGCTCTGCATGGTTTTTCAACATTCACTGTTACTCTCAGATTTGCCCACATTCACAGGCCAGTTTCAGAATAATCTGAAAGCCCTAGGGAAAACCCAACTGTTTTACTTCTTAAACTTTTTAGGTCACTCCAAAAAAGGGGAACTTAACTTTCTGAAGTAGAAAATGCCTCAGTTCCTAAATCTACATCAACTATTACTTCCCATCCATCAGTCCCTATCAAAGCAATAGTTTGTCTAAGTCCAGATTCAAACCCAGTTGGTCTGTGAAATCTGTGAATGATCAGTCTCATGTCCCCTGTTTTGGTGTCTGCTCCAAGAATATGGCAGAAAAACACCCTGATGTGGAAAAAGTCACCATCCTTAGGCATAGGAGGCCTCTACAGTGTATCATTTGAGGAACACCTCTGATAGCTCAGTTGGCAAAGAATCTGCCTGCAATGCAGGAGACCCTGGTTCAATTCCTGGGTCAGGAAGATCCCCTGGAGAAGGGATAGGCTACCCACTCCAGTATTCTTGGGCTTCTCTTGTGACTCAGCTGGCAAAGAATCCGCCCGCAATGCAGGAGACCTGGGTTTGATCCCTGGGTTGGGAAGATGCCCTGGAGAAGGGCAAGGCTACCCATTCCAGTATTCTGGCCTAGAGAATTCCATGGACTGTATAGTCCATGGGATCGCAAAGAGTCAGACATGATTGACCAACATGCACAGAGACTCAACTACCCTTCTTATCACAAGATTGCTCTCTCTCCTGCTAAGTGTGCTAAGTGGTCCGAGAGCCTCATGGTGAGGAGTTGAGGATTCCAACAAAAAAGGGAGCAGTCTTCTCACTCTGGAGGGGAGCTGTCAACAGGTGCGTGTTTTCCAGGAGCACAAGGAGCTCAAGGAGAGGAGAAGGCAAAAAAGTCCCACTAACACACGGCAGACCAGCTCATGGGATTGCCAGACAGTCCCTAATTAAAAGTCCTTTCTACGAAGTCCAGTCTTGACTGATGCGGTCAGTGAGGGGATGGAACAAAATACAAGAATAACAGGAAGGGTCAGGTGCACAGGTTATAAACCGGTAAACCAATCTGGCCCATAAACATGTTTTGTTTGAACTTCTTCTACATGAAGTAAAAAAAATATTTAACTGTGACATTTCACATAAAGCTATCTATTTTTGGCATCTCTTCTAAATATCAGGAGATTTAGCAACATTGGGTCTACAATCCCCCAGAGCAACAACTGGCTGTCCTGTCTGGAAGGGCATGTGCTTTCAAACTCCAGGATGCCAGGGACAGTACTGATTGTGAATGATGCCAACCCTGGCCCCCAGCTCATGCCTAGGGCCTGCCTCGTTCCTATACGTGTCTGAGTCTGCTATACCCTCTCTAGAGTCAGGGGAGAGGAAGGACAAGGGTCCTTCTCAGTTCGCTGCATGTATTTCTATTTCAAATCTGTTTCAGCACTCTACCAAGAAAGGAGAAATGCACCTGAGAGTAAGGAGCTGTCATTCTTCTCACAAAAAAGAAACTAAAACTTGTTTTAATTCTGAGAGTCCCAGCTGGCCAGCAAAAAGGTTTCAGAGATCCCCGAGAGATTTGCACAGACTGAAGTATACTCACACTGGCTGTCAAAGTATTCAAATAGCTAGTTTCTAAATGAGAGCGTGAGTAACATTTAAAGACCACAGTTCCTTTTCGTTGGAGTTCCTCCCCTTCAGGGAATCCACCCCTAATCCTTAGCTGGTAATCTCAATTCATTATGTGCCAATGGGGCACACTGACTCAGAATTTAACACAAAATTTTATAGCAGTTCCTTCTGAATTCTAGGGAGGAAACTTTCTAATTGTCTAATCAGAAATTCCTGTTGTTGGAATAAAATCTCAGTACTCAACATAAAAGTGTTTCTAATGTGGACTCACCCCATCAAATAGTTTATGTGTAATTTCATAATTTATCTATGCAACACAGATAATTATTTCCTGTGATCACCCGGATATGCAGACACTAAAAAAACCACTGGCTTAGATGCATTAAAGCCTCGCTCCTAAAGTGCTGAGTGGTTTCCAAGCTGTGAAACAGGCCTGCTTAAGTCTAAAATTATCATGCTTCTATGACTGCATTTATATCCCAGAATATTATAGTTTTAAATCACTGCAATGATTAAAACAAATTCAAACTATATTATGAATTAATATAATAAACAAAGCTAACCAAGTAAAACCTACAGGTGCCTTAAACACTATGAGCATGGCAGGAAATGAAAACAATCAGGTCTGACAACACGTCGGCTCAGAAACAATGCTAGACTAATAGAAATCAGAAACATGTTTCCACAGAGACACTAAACTTACTAAATATTAATAGAAACACTCCACTACTTATTTTTTCCACTTAATCATTTCCAAATAATTTAGTAATAGCTACTAAAGTAACAGCTACAAATAAGATATTTAATGTAATCTAACTAGAACCTCTAAGTGTCTAGTTAAAATCTTCTTTCTGAAACGTCATGTATTTTACTAAGTTTTACCTCTAGGCTGGAAATGATACTGTTACGAATAAATGCTCACATGTATCTGCAGAAGTGAAAGGCCTACTTCGGCAGCCATCACTCACGGGGACAGAGCCAGGCACGTCACCAGGCAGCACAGGGTGTCAGCACAGGTGACAGGCAGCACACGGGCGGAAAGCAGCCAGGGTCAAGTCCAAAGC
This sequence comes from Odocoileus virginianus, assembly GCF_023699985.2. Taxonomy (NCBI): domain Eukaryota; kingdom Metazoa; phylum Chordata; class Mammalia; order Artiodactyla; family Cervidae; genus Odocoileus; species Odocoileus virginianus. The sequence continues at coordinate 36,469,249 of NC_069703.1, read as the reverse complement.
CCCAGACACTGTCTCCCAAGGTCAGATTTTCCTTCACAAACTATTCCTGACACAGAGCAAAATGTATTCAAATGAAATGTATTCAGAAGAAAACAAGCCAAAGGACCACTTTCTCTCTGGCACCTGAGATGATAATACAGGGCAGTCAACACATTTTCTAACCAAGGAGATTTCCTTGGAGGGAGGGTTCTGGAACAGAAACGTGGGATCTGAGTTCTCTCTCTCTAGCTACCACAAAGACAAAGAGAAGGGTTAGGACTAAGCGGGAAGAGACGGCAAGAGCCACCAGGAAAGAGGAATAAGACAAGGCAGACGGACTTCCTCTGCGTTCTTGGCTGACACGTGGCTTGTGCCTCAATTCCCTGGCCCTGCAGCATACCCAGTCCACTGTCAGAAAAAAATGGCTTTTTTGACAGCTGTCCCTTGGAGTTTTCTCCCCTTGCCCTTGTAACTTCCAGAAATTCCTGAACCTCTTGCACAGCAAGGAAGGGGGCTTAAGAGTGGAAACTCTTTTTATTTTTTAGAAATAAAGTCAGTAACAACTTACTCAAGAACAACAAACAGTTTGACACTAGATAGCAGGTCCTTGGCTTGGTCTAATGTAACACTGAGGTTTCCCAACTTCAAAAGCCTTTGAATTACATGGTACTGGCACTGCACTGCAATTACTGAGGCCCATCTTTCCTCCCTCAGCCACCTATTATTTTTCCTGGACAAAGGTGACATTTGTTCAGTAAGTATTTACTGAGCATCTACCATGTGCCATTCACCATATACTGTGGCAAAGGAAAAAAGGGGAAGACAAGAGCAAAGGTGGTCCCTGGCCTCATTGAGCTTCAGTTCAGTTCAGTCGCTCAGTCGTGTCTGATTCTTTGCGACTCCCATGAACCGCAGCACGCCAGGCCTCCCTGTCCATCACCAACTCCCAGAGTTTATCCAAATTCACGTCCATTGAGTCAGTGATGCCATTCAACCATCTCATCCTCTGTCGTCCCCTTCTCCCACCCTCAATATTTCCCAGCATCAGGGTCTTCTCAAATGAGTCAGCTCTTTGCATCAGGTGGTCAAAATATTGGAGTTTCAGCTTCAACATCAGTCCTTCCAATGAACAGTCGGGACTGATTTCCTTTAGGATGGACTGGTTGGATCTCCTTGCAGTCCAAGGGACTCTCAAGAGTCTTCTCCAACACCACAGTTTAAAAGCATCAATTCCTCAGCGCTCAGCTTTCTTTACAGTCCAACTCTCACATCCATATATGACTACTGGAAAAATCACAGCCTTGACTAGACGGACCTTTATCAACAAAGTCATGTCTCAAAGTAATGCTTTTTAATATGCTGTCTAGGTTGGTCATAAGTTTCCTTCCAAGGAGTAAGCGTCTTTTAATCTCATTGAGCTTACATTCTATTATAGGCATAATAAGCCTGTGTAAAAATTCAAAGTATGCAGAAACAGACAATGGAGAAAGTAAACATCTACTATAATCAACTATAATTGACCATTTGGTATAAACTATTTCAAATAATCTTCTGCGTATGTAAAGAACAATACTTACCCATATTTTGTAATGTGGTCATACTATCTGATCAGTTTTGCTACTTTCTCCCCTTTAACAATCCATCTTGAGGTCTTTCCATTACATTCTTTTTAAGATACGTTTCCACCTTTCAGGGCTTCCCTTGTGGCTCAGCTGGTAAAGAATCCGCCTGCAATGCAGGAGACTTGGTTCGATCTCTGGGTTGGGAAGATCCCCTGGAGAAGGGAAAGGCTATCCACTCCAGTATTCTGGCCTGATAAATTCCATGGACTGAATAGTCCATGGGGTCGCAAAGAGTCAGACACGACTGAGCGACTTTCACTTTCACTTTTCCTCGGTTAACATTTCCCACTTAAAACTATTGTTATCCCCCATGTAGGACTCTTTAGGGACTTGAGAGAAGGCTAGAAAAGTCCATATAAGGCCACCTTCCCCCGGGTACTTACCCCAGTGAACGCACAAAGGCTCTACCTCTGGAATTGACTGCACTGTCTTGTTTCTTCCCCAGAGTCAGGTCTCAGCTTTGGATTCTATCCTCGCTTTGTGCCTACAATCTCTAAGATGACAAAACAGAGGCTTCTTGGATTCTCTCTTTATTATGCTCTTTCTTCACAGCTATTCACACCAAAATCATACTGAACCCACTCATAATTAAAAATCAGTATCTAAAAACATGGCCCTTTCTTTTCAGTGGATATCTAACTTTAAATTGTCTGTAGATGTCTTAAAATGGGGCTTCCCAGCTGGCCTAGTGGTAAAGAATTGCCTGCCAATGCAGGAGACTCAGAAGATATGGATTCCATCCCTGGGTCAGAAGATCCCCTGGAGAAGGAAATGGCAACCTGCTCCAGTATTCTTGCTTGGTGGGCTGCATTCCATGGACTTGCAAAGTCAGACATAACTGAGCATACACACACATCTTAAAATGTGGGGAAATGAAAAATTGGAAGTAGTATAAATTGTCTGCTGTTTGTCCCCAAACAGCAAGACCACACTAAGAAGTCTTCTATAAGGCAGAGGCTACACAACAATTTAAAACACTGTTATCTGGAGACAAGATTAAATTCAGAAGTACAAAGACTGAGAACTGCTTAGTCAAACCACCTGGGCCATCTGTGCCACCAGCCAAGTCCCATCAAAGAAGAAAGTTGGCTGTTCTTAGCTTTTGCTATCTTTGTCCCTCATAAGAAAAACATAAAATCATAAAATATAAACATAAGATTTATAATGGCTAGAAAGTGGAATGAAGGCCAGTGACATTCTGGTCACCCACCAGCTTAAATTATAAAGAGATGAGTCACAAATCATATCACAGCCTACTAAAACACAATAGTAATCAATATACTCACTGATGAACCAGAACATTATAAAGCCTATTTATCAACTATGTTGTCATCAATCTATATGCTCCTAAAATATTTCCCTAAGACCCAGAAGTGGTAATATAAGTTAGTTCCTGGGTATGAATGTAAGTTAAACACTTCTCTGTATAAGTAAATGGGTTAGAATTTCTTAAAAAGCTTCTCTACCCCTTCGAACTCCTACCCCCACTGCCCCACCACCACCTTTGCTTAGGCAGGGCTACCATACTTGCTTAGTGCTTACTGGAAAAATCCTAATAAACGTTTTCTACTTTCCCCCCAAGGCTCTTAAGTCTCCAACTATGCAGAACTGTATGAACAAACTAAGTTTTAAGTATTAACATTTTGGTGTGCCTGAAACAGCCAAATGAATTTAGAGAAGAAACAAAAAAAGTGACTATTCAATAAATTACAGCATTCCCCAGATTTCCATTTTCCCCTGAAGAAAAGCTACCCCCACCTCTGCCCTTAGAACTTACCACCATGGCCATGCCCATGCCTCAGACCTTTCAAGCAGGCACCAGTGGCTTTTCCCCAGGGTAAGTTGATGTTTACATCCCCTATCTTAAGTTCTCCAATTTGAGGCTTTCGGGTCTGCTGGTGTCAACATAGGCCTATCCCAGGTTTATTCCTAAAAAGCAAATTCCCTGCTAGGGGGCTCTAGGGTGTCTGAAGCAGACTAACTCCCATGGAATCCTAATGAGAGTTGCATTCTTAGAGATCCTATAAACTTTCAAGGGTACCAGCAGATGGCCACCTTCTGTTCAGAAATAAATACACCCCTGTGTCTTTGGCAAGAGCAAGAATTTTTAAAACTCTTAAAACAGCATCTCTCTAGAAGAAAGGAAAATTAAACAAATTCTGAAATTCTAAGCGTTTCTTCTATAGATTTTTGCCAAAAGAGCAGAAAATTCAGCTCTAGGGCCAATCCTCATGCCAACTTTAGATGTATATATATTTGAAACAAACAAAAACACAAGAATATGTAAAAAAATTAAAAAACCAGAACAAAAAAGCAGGTTGATATAATTTTTTTTTAAGCAGCACACTATTAATAGCAAAGGCAGAAGTCAAGAAACTTTGGTTCTGGTCCTTGTAACCGCCCCTCCAGCTGGTTACTAGGACTAGTCATTTAATCTTCCAGGGCTTGTTTACTTCACTGGTGAAATGACAGGGCTGGGAAGGCTGGTCTACATATCTCTGCAACATTCTAAATTCTACTCGGTTTCGTTAAATGCATCTCTTCTAGACAAAGTGTGGATACTTTTCCTTTATGACTCTTCACACCAAACATTATTCAAATACGTTCAAGAGTTGATGTCTTACTAAGAGTAAGCATGAGAAACAAGAAAGATTAATCTGTCTTGAACACAAAAACAAAGAAAGAAAAAGTGGGATGAAAATAAAACAAAGAGACCTCTACTTCAACATTTCTACAGAATATGGATCACTTTATATTTTGCACCCAGCTTTAAATTCTCTCCCTTAACCAGGGAACTGAAACAAGTAACAAGTCCCAAACAAGAAACCCTGCAGTCCTGGGCTGCGTTTGAGAGGGAGCACTGTGCCAAGCACAGAAGTGCTGGCTCTTCCGCTCGCAGGCCCTGAGACTACAGGAAAGCAGCTCAGGTGTTACACCCTGACTTACTGGACCTCAGACAGATCACTGAATGATCACGCAGAACTGCCATGGAATATTCCACATCAAGTGAAAACCAGGGTTAGGCCAAGTTGGGAAAATGATTTCAATATAATTTAGGTGAAAAATCAGGACGAAAAAACTACACAAACACTATGGCCACATCTATACAAATTCAGTTGATGAAAATACAATAAAAATTTAAGTGATTTGTGTCATATGTCTCCTTTTTTCCACCTAAATTTTCTATAATTTTTTGCACACTGAAAATATTTAAAAACTGACCACTGGAGGAAAAAACTGAGCAAACCTCATTCTGATTTACATGATTCCTTTCTAACCCAGCACTGAGTTAAAATAACTGTTCTTCCTCATTGCCTTTTTGTTTATATACAGAATTTTTTCAAAGTCAAAATTAAAAATATTTTTGGCTACCAATATTTTAAGTCTGTCTCTAAATAACTTGGGTAAAGAATTCAGAAATCATGCTGGCAGAAATTGGGTCATTTTGTAAGATACAAGTTGCCAAACTTTTCCTGGAAAGTGGCCTACAGGCAACGCTTATTGCCAAGTTCCTCACCTTCCCCAACTGTAGCAATCTACCAGCATACTTTTTAGTTGCTGGCTAGGAACATTTTTGGCTTTGTAGGCAAAAGAGTTTCTGTCACAACTACTCACTCTGCCACCATAAACCAGCCACAGACACTATACAAATGGATGAGTGTGGCTACGTTTCAATAAAACTTATTTACAAAAACAGGCAGCGGGCCAGCTCTGGCCTTTGTGCAGTCATCTGTCAGTCTGTGGTATACAGCACACTAGAGAACATTCTTGGAGCTTGGAGAGACAATGAAAAGACCCAAAGGACTGCTTCCTCCTTCACAGGGAACGACCATTAGACCTTACTTTGACAGCCATACCAATCTTCAAGACTTCTCTTTGAAAGTGGTATATTAATGAATTCCCCCCTGCAAAGTCAATGAATTGGTTCCTCAAATATAGCAGTTTTCAACCATGTTATTGAGACACACATAGCTATGTGGAATGTGTTGCATTTACTACTAATAATACAACACTGGTTTTCAAGTGATTTTAAAAAAATTTATAAAAGGGACAATCAAGTCTTATCCCTTTAGCCAGCCTGGACCTGTACACAGCCCTGGATGTACCTGCAAGAGCGAAGAACTCATGTACAGACTGTCGAAGAGACTTCAAGCCCAGCCTTTTCCATCTCAAGATAACAAATCCACACTTTGGCTAACAGCTCAAACATGTCAGGTTTGGATCCATTAGAGTCTTAATATCAAAACATATATGAAGTCAAGGAAGATATATTTTCCTTTCATAAACTTTCATTGTTATCACAGAAAAACTTGAACATGCATGAAAGATGAAAGAAAAACTAAAAGCCCCAATACTATTAAGGGGAAATAACTACTATTATTGTTTTGGCTCCTTTTCCGTCAAATTCTTTCTCTGTGTATATCAGAAAAACAAAATGCTTTCAGTAAGATTTCTCTCTACTTTCTTCATGAAATATTATATTATAAGCACAATCCTATATTATGTCTCAAAATATGATTTTTAATGTCTGTATTAAAAATCCATCAAATAGATGGACTATAAGTATTTAAGTTTCTCCCCTATTGTTGGATATTTATATCATCTATTTTTTATAATATTACATGAAAAGTTGAAAATAATCCCCTGGAAGCTTATGAAACTATTTAATATTTTATATTTATGTATTTGACAGCAGGTATTCCCTAAAACAGAGTAATACTCTGGAGCCCTTCAGATCAAGGCACATCAGAATACACATCAGTGACCGCAGGAAGAGGTACACACCTCAGGAGCGGGCACAGGAGCACTGGACCCACGACGAGAAAACAGGCCATCCTTGAAATTCTTTACTAAGGGCAGATGAGGCAGTAGAGTTAACAAACATGACAAGTGGGGCCCAAGTGAGATGGTACCACAGGACTGAGCCTTGATTGCTCTCTCTTAACACCCAACAGAGGAAAATTGTTTTGACTTGACTGCTATTATTAAAATTGTGCAGGACAGAGGATGTTAAAAAGCTGGTGGCAGATGTTTCATTTATAGCATATAGTAAATTTGTGAGATATTCCCTTTGACATAGAAGGTCAACTGATTGGTCTTTTTCCCCTGGGCAAATGAAAGACAGCTGTCTGCTGAGTGTTTTCTCCACAGGGCATGATGGGGCAGAATGTCAGAAACAACACACGTGAATGTCAGCCTGGGAGCAGCAGCAGCATGATGTTTCCAATAGTGGCCAAGGGCTATGAAACCTCTAGAGCCTTAAGGAGTAGAATCCACCTGTGTTTCCCTTTATCTAGCTGCCAATCAGAAAACTAAAACAAATTATTAATCTAATTCATAGTTTATAATACTAGAAACTTTCCCTCATAAATTGTCTGCTCTGAAACAAGCCAAACAGGAACATGAGATAACTCAGTGGAGAGAGGGAATCACAGTGGCCCTCTTGAGCTATGTACTTTTTAAAAGTTCCATGAAATAATGCCATTTACAGTAATACATATGGATATAGAGATTATATACTAAGTGAAGTAAGTCAGAGAAAGACAAATACCATATGATTTCATTTATATGTGGAATCTAAAATACAGCAAAATGAATGTATTTGCAAAACAGAAAGAGACACATAGACATAGAAAACAAACTTATGATAATCAAAGAGGAAAGGGGATAGGGGGATAAATTAGGAGTTTGGGATTAGCAGATACCAACTACTACATATAAAATAGATAAACAACAAAGCTTTACTGTATAGCACAGAGGACTATATTCAGTATCCTATAATAAACCATAATGGGAAAGAATATGAAAAAGAATGTAGAGATATATGTATAACTAAATCACTTTGCTGTACACCAGAACCTAACACAACACTGTAAATCAATTACACTCCAATTTTAAAAAATAATAAAGAGAGAAAAAAAATTAAAAAGCTCCAGTTCAGACCTCAGTTTCCAAATTGAAAGATACGAAGTAAAAGACTCTTGAGAGTCCCTTGAACTGCAAGGGGATCAAACCAGTCAATACTAAAGGAATCAGTCCTGAATATTCATTGGAAGGACTGATGCTGAAGCTTCAATACTCTGGCCACCTGATGCAAAAAACTGACTCATTAAAAAAGACCCTGATGCTGGGAAAGATTCAAGGCAGGAGGAGAAGGAGACGACAGAGGATGAAGTGGTTGGATGGCATCACCAACTCGATTGACATGAGTTTGAGCAAACTCCAGGAGTTGATGATGGATAGGGAGGCCCCGTGTGCTGCAGTCTATAGGGTTGCAAAGAGTCAGACACGACTGAACAACTAAACTGACTGACTGATGAAGTAAAAGGAACGTATGTGTATTTTATAAAATACGTAATACATAGAAAAATGAAGTCTGAGCCAATCAAGGTAATACAACATTTAACTTAAACATGGGAAAAGGAACATTTCTAATTAAAATCTATATCTAACACTGTACAGTTGACCCTTGAACAATATGCAGATTAATCCCAGTGTAATTTATAGTTGGCCCTCCATATCCATGGTTCCTCCACATCCGCAAACTCAACCAACTAGGGGCTATGTAGTACTGCTGTATTTACTATTGAAAAACACATATAAGTGGTTCAAACCCATGTTGTTCAAGGATTAACTGCATTTACCTATGGAATTTTTAGAAAGATTATTTTTTGTACCTGTCTGACAAAGATTTGCATGAACAGGCCACAGACTCTTCTTTTCGTGTCTATGCCACATGATCTTTGGATATGCAAACAGAAAAAAGACTAAAGATACGCCTCTCAAAACCACGAGAGAATCAAGTTAGGTGTAAATCTGTCAAATGTGGGAAGTAATCACCATCACCTCACACTGAGAGCACTGGACAGGGCTGGAGTCAGTGCCCCTGGACAATGGCGCGGTGACCAACAGGCCAGCGGGAAAGAGACACCGAACGTCTCACCACCACAGAGTTCACTGTCACAGTATCTGATCACAAACAGCCCCTGCAGGCCTACTCGGAAATATGCTTCTCGAGACCCGAGTCCAGTCTACGGGAAGTGTGGTAAGGACACAGCGCACACTTACCTCACCAGCGCATCCGGCTTGCTTAGCTGGTTATTAGGGATGCAGTTCTCCATTAGGTCCTTGTGAGCGCTCGGGCTCTTGCTGGCGCATTTCTGCTTCTTCTCATTTTTACTAGATGAGGAAGGGATGCTCCCGTTTGTGGCGCTGTGACTTCGAGGTGAGGAGTTCACAACTCCACTGGCGTTTTTGTAGTTTTTTGAGGAAGCAGTGCATGAGTCCTCTTTCAAGAGATTTTCTGTACTTCCCACAAGATCATTATTTAATCTTTTACTATTGATATGGTTTTCCATATACTCAATTTCTTGTATTTTAGAGTCTACAGGTTGTAAAATATTGTTGTTATTTATTCCAAGGTTGTGTTTTTTGGCATCTTTGTCTTTTTCTTTCCCTTTTTCTCGGTATTCTATCTCTGGCAAAGTTGTAGAGAGTTTTTTGTTGGCTGGGATACCTCCATTGTGGTGTATGAGGATTGAGGAATCCATATCAGGTAATCCTTTGGCTGCTACAATACCAAAAACAAACCAACAAGCAAAAAAAAAAAAAAAAAAAACAACCCACACTGGAATATTTGGTTGTAAAAAAACAAAATGGATTGATTCAACAAACTGTGTCATCTACACTTCGAAACACACTACATTAAGTTGCAAACTCATTCAGAAGCAATAACCATACCACATTATGCTAACTTCGAAAGCAAAGCCAAAAAAATTTGAGAAGCTGCACATTTAGAAAATCACCATCATTTCTAAACACCAAGTCATTAAAGTTCTGACCTTGAAAGGAATATGAGGATTTTACAATTAAGTTATACCTCATTTATCAGTCAAATCAAACTTGTCTATCACTGGGGTGACAGGACATAGGCAGATCATAATCTTAAAAGGCCACATTTAAAAAGATGCTTGGATTAAGCAAATTTAATAACTTTACTGAAAAGAAAGATTAAATGAAACAAACAGGTGTGATGTTAGCATACAGAGCACCTATCTTTTGTCTTGCCTCTATTGTTAAAGTAATAAGTCTGTTATCATTTACTAGGACGCTTTACAATCAATTTTCCGTATAGGTCTACATATTCAAACTTGACAAAGTGTATTTGAAGAGATAATTTTGCACCACACCAGAGAACAAAATTTTGTCATGTTATCAACTAAAAACAAAAACCAAAGAAAACTGGTATTGCTGTCTGTTTACTTATTGAATTGGTTACATATTCATGAGAGAGGTTGTATTAATAAAAGGTCATTTTAAGATCCATGCTGCATTATACAAACCATTTAAAATAAAACCTAGTCATGTTTGCTCTATTTAGAAGAATTCTGATTTGTAAAACAATTTTGTGTTTACATCTCTATCTGGCTTATACTTGGCTTGCTTCAATTACAAATGCACATAGTTACATATACTACTGTCACTGAGAATAAATATTTTAAAATCTTCCTAACAAAATATTAAAATAGAAAATAAACTATAAAAGGAAATGAAATAAATTTAAAAAATAAACATATTTAAAAGCACATGGTCTTAAGACACTAGGCAGAAAACATCATACATATTCTGTATTTCATGACCAAGTAAAGTAACAGTCCTAAAGAGGAACACCAGAAAACACAAAAAGCCATGGTAATTTTCCAAAGCCCTAGCAACTTTCCTGAAAAAATACTACTGACAAACAAACTGCTAACTAACCTACTGAGCCAACAGCTTCCGAGTGAAGACCTACCTTCCTCAGCCTCTTTTTCTTGCTTCTGCAGCATCTGTTGCTCTGGAGGGAGGGCCTGTTGAAGCAGCTGCATGTAAAATTCGTTCTCTTTTTGCACTTCTTTTTGCTTCCTCAACCGCATTTTGTAGCTTACATAACTTTTGAAGCCAAAGCCCAAAGTCACCACAGGGTATCCAATACTACAAAGAAGAAAGTTCTGCTAGTAAATGTAAATTAAGAAAACAAGCAACACATGCATCAAGCACATGAGGACCCTATGGCTGATTCATCACCATAGACGATGATAAGAGCTGAGCATTCAGTAAACACAAATAAACATGGCTGTTGTGGAAATCAGGCAGCTAGCATGCAGAACAAATTCCTGTGGAACAGCAGGACCGTTGGACCATAAGAAGCTGCCCATTAGGCCCTGGCAATCTTTCAAATACACTCAGGAAGTTACCACAGGGACTGTTGGATACAGTGGCTAAAGTCTTTGATTAACATGGAACCTGCCTCATGCATGGTTAGGACTTAGGGATCTGTATGTTTTTAAAAACTAAAAAGGTAGAGATTTTATGAGTGGTCATAAGGAAACATTGCAAGCATTAAAATCAAACACATCATTTGGTTTTCAATACTAGAAGGCAGGGTCAAATTTAGGTGACTCATCTTGCTGCCTGAGAAATGCCTGTCACCAGCTATTCCTGGAAAATTAGTTCATAAACACTCTACCAAACATAAATTAAGAATCATTTAACCAAGTATCTGATATTATCAGAGCCAACATTTGTTTTGCACCAACAAATTAAACCAACTGTACTTACAACTCTAATCTCTGGGACAAAAATCTGAAATATTTTCATTCAAGCCATCAGTCTAATATTGTTACAAAGCCTCTGAAAACACTGTCTGTCAAAACTTTTCTTAAGCTTCATTAATGCTGTTGTTTAGTCGCTAAGTCATGTCCGACTCTTTTGCAACCCCACAGACTATATAGCCTGCCAGGCTCCTCTGTCCATGGGATTTCCCAAGCAAGAATACTGGAGTGGGTTGCCATTTTCTTCTCCAGAGGATCTTCCCAACCCAGGGATCGAACCTGCATCTCCTGCATCCCCTGCATTGCAAGAGGATTATTTACCGCCACCAGGGAAGTCTCATTAACATTAAAACTTATAATTTATCAATTATAATTAGTCTAAATGTGATCACACCACAAATTTATAGTGACAAGTTTATTGACCAACTCTATTTAATTCACTTGTTTGTGAAGATTTTAAACATATTGGTAACTATTTTTTGGTTGTTGATTCTTATTTGTTTTGGTTTCTGCCATAAATATTAGCAAAAATTGGTATATTTGAAAGAAACATATAAGTGGTAATTTCTATAAAAGATATAAACAAAAATCAAGCTTGTTTTAAAAAATGTTTCATGGTTTAAGGTTAAAAATAATAGTCCTTAAAAATTATTAATAATATTCTCTTGCTTTTGTAAACATGCAAAGGGAATTTTAAAATCATTTAAGCTCCATGAAATAGTCATATATTTCATCAAGACTTTTTGGAATCATCATCTGATTACAATAAAAACAGATACCAAGTATCAGACACCTATGTACATGGACCTAATTAAACACTTTACATATATCACTTCGTTTCATCTTTCCCATGACATCCCATGAGACAGCTTCCCAATATATAGGTAAGAGAACTAAGGCTTAGAGAGGGTGACATGTCCAAAGCACAAAGCTGTTAGGGGGCACAGCTGGGATTCAAACACTCATCTCCCTGACTAGAGGGCTCATGTTCTTTACCACACCATGTTATGTTGTCTTCTGAATTCGTGTATCTCTAAGAAAAAATTTACAATTAAATTTACCATTCTACATTGAAAACACTGAACAGGATTACAGATTAAGAATATACATAATACTCACCAGTGAGCAGCAAATGGGCGACAAAGGTCTACATGAAAATTTTTTAGATCTTTAAATCTAATTGCTGCTTCAATATAAACAAAGAGTATCCAGAGGGATACTGTGGGCAAACACACTCCCCTTTCTGTGGGAAAGCAGCAGAGAGACAAGCATCAATGAAACATTAACTAATATAACAGATGGATTGTTTGGGAGACTGGTTCAACAACAGTAACTTTAAGACTTTGAAACTAATTAAAAAGCAATTTGATCCAAATTGAAAGCTTTCATATGACAAAACATGCTATGGAATCACAGACAAAAATAAAAAATAGTATTCTGGCAGAAAATATTTACAACATATGTAAAACAAAGAAATCATAGCCCGAGCATGCAAAGACGTCCTACAAATCAATAAAAAAGGCAACTGGAAGAAAAAAAATTGGAAGTTATAAAAGAAAAAAAAGTGTGTGTGTGTGTGTGTGTGTGTGTGTGTGTGTGCGCGCGCGCATGCGCGCTCAGTGACTCAGTTATAGACAGTTTAAAAACATGTGGAAAGATGTCAACTTCCCTACTGCTTAGGGAGATAAAAATTTTTAAATGAGACTCGATTATTTTAACCTATCAGATAAAGCCAAAATTTTAAAGATGGGTAATAGTACAGGGAAAATGTGTGAACGGCTTCCCTCTCATTCTTAGCAAGAATATAAATTGGGGTAACTTTGTTATAAGGCAATTTGGCAGTATAATTAAAAATATTTATACCTTTGACCCAGAAATTCCAATTCGAGGAATCTACCCTATAGACATATAAAAGAGCCCTGGAATAAATGTATAAGAATGTTCATACAATATTGTAAAGTAATTAGCCTCCAACTAATAAAAAAAAAAAAAAGAATCTTCAATGTATTATTTGCAATAGCGAAAACTAGAATTTACCTATCAATAGGAACTGCTGAATTATAATAAATCTATACAATGAAATGTGATGCAACTTTTCAAAAGGATGAAGACCTGTATTACTATAGAATGATATGTTAAAAAAACCCCAATTTTTAAAGACAAAATTTTAAAATCATTTAAGCTTAATTAAATTAAAATTAAATTAAATTTTAAAGACAAAAACAAAGAATGAATTACAGCACTAAGAAATGTTTCTGACATTCAAGTATTATTCAAAAAAGTTTTTTTTCTTAACTACAAGTTTATATTCCTTTTGTAATTAAAAACAATTTTCAACAGATGAAAAAGCAATTTGCAATAGAATAAACAAGACTCAAATAATCAGATAATTTTCACTAAGTTTTAGAGTCAAAGTTTGTAGGCTAGGTCCATCCATGTGAGGACATGACTAATAAGGGGGTATTTTATGAAGATGGAACACAAAGACATGAGAGCTATAACTCTGGAAATATCCCCTTTGAGAGTGTATAAAGCAAGCCAGTTACAGAAGAGACAAATGGAGGGAAAACTCAGTGACCTGAAGGACTAGAAGGCGTTTTTCTAAGACTCTTTGGAAAGGATGAAACAGAAGAAAAATTACAGAATCTTGGGACTAGAAAAACTAGTCCCAAAGATTAGTCCCCCTTAGTCCAACTTCCTCATTTTATGGAAGAGCAAAGTGAGGCCCAGAGTTTATATAAATTGTGTCCAAATTCACAGAAACAATACTGAATCTGCTTCTAAGGAGAATTCAAAGACCTAGTCCATAAGATAAGACAGGCAAAGTCCTGTGAAAACAGCTAATGGCTTCAACCATTCTTATAGATTTAATAAACCAAAAAAGGGGATTTTTGCAAGGTAGGAAGACAAAAGGCAATCCTTAGGATTATCCATTTTCAAATTCATTTCAAAATACATTTCAAAAAATCTACATTCTGTAAATATCTAATTTCTATATTAAATTCTAAAGCTATAATAAACAAAATAAGCATATTACAGGAAAAAATAGAAAAATTTGGGCAAATTACTCATATTCCTACATCTAAATAAATAAAACCACACTGAAAATATTTTTGAACTAGTTTAATAGTTCAATAGTTTAATGTTGTACATACAGTTTTATATCCTGTTTTCTCCCTCTTAACAACAAGGAAAAAATTAATGACATAATATTTTCATGCTCCTGTGGCAATATATATAGTTTCATCAACCATTCCTAACATTCTTTTTAAAAATGTTAAATTTTAACAACGAAAGAGAAATTGATCCCAACCTATAAAAATTGCACTCATATTTACTGGGCCTAATAAGAACACAGGGTTTGTTCTGTTTGCTCACTAACCACTCCGAATTAAAATGCATTTCATAACTTAGGTATTTCAACATGCATTTCTGAGCCTAGAGCTAAAGAGAGACCAATATCATTTATTACATTAGTCTCATTGCTGCCTTGTGGGTCACCCACTGAATTCCAATACTATTAATAGTTACATGAGCAGCTTTTTCTCAACTAATAAGACACTATTAAAGCAACTTAGAAAATCATTATAGTTCATCAGAGTCACAGATTATCTGAGCAGGAAGGTTCCTTTAATTATTATCTAGATCACTCCACCCTCATATGACAGAAAAAAAGCTGAGACCTAGAGAGAATAAGCGTAAATGGCAACTCACTCAAAACTGAGGCCCAGGACAAGAAAAAACAAGTAAAACCTGGTAATAGAAAAATCACTTTAACTAGAGGAAAGCAGACTAAGGAAGAAGCATGCTAGCTTATAAATTCAGTCAGATATGAGAGACTGCTAAAGATGGAGAAAACCATGCTCACAGCAGATACTTTAAAAATACAGCTGAACTGTGTCTCCTAACATGGGACAACATCATCCTTCCAGCATTTAGAGAAGAGGATGAATGCTGCTCCAGAGAGATTTTATTAGCTGGTGCTCTTTCAATGATCAAAATGCTACAGGTTACAGCTGGGCCTAGGAATCAAGTTTCACACAGCTTTCGCAGACAAGTGAGACATCCCCACATGTCTGTGAGCCAGTCCTCACATCCCCATGTGTCCTATGTGCAGGCTTCGTAGTGGACTGGAGTTATTAAAACATCTCATCTCATCTTAGTTTGTAATAGCATAAGAATAGCTCTAAGAAGAAGGGAGGTGACTATGTAGTTTCACTCAAGCCAGAACATCCCTGAAACGTACACTGTGGTTTAGAGAGCCACTAAGAGAGCTTTCACTGTGGTGAAAGCGCTTAAAATGACGTACAAGGGAAAGCTGATGAAATCAGGGACGCTTTGTGTACAGAGAAGAACATGAGAGGATATGACAGTGTGTTTTAGTCTAAAGAAATGTTAACATGGACGGAAGAGTACACCTATTCAGTGTGGCTCTGAATTAGACACAGGGGTCTAATGTTTGGATTAGAGAGATGGTCTGTTATCCTGCTGAAATTGAAAAAAAATATATTCTGTATATTCCCATATATTTTTCTGGAGAAAGCACTTTATCAACTCGAAGTGATCAGTGTACCCCAAGACAGTCAAGATATTCTGGGTCAAAAGTGTAAGGAGGAAAATTCTGGCTCAGTACGAGGAAGAATTTTCTATTCCAATTGCCCCAAAACAACACTAGTAAGTTTCTTGCATTGTAGATTTTCAATCAGAGATTAAAACACCATGTGCCAGCAATGCTGTGGAGATTCTTATACTAAGTAAAGGTTCAACTAAATGACTTCTGACATTCCTTTCAACGCTAAAGCTGCAGGAACATTTTTCTTATTTGGCACATGGCTGTCTTCAAGTCTACCTAAATATTAATTGCTTCAATTTTTTAAAAAATATGGATACTTCATAATGAGAGTTGGTAATTGAAATGACTATAATCAAAATATCAAACCATAAAGGCTTAAACTTTTGATTTAATAAAAAAGAAATATACTTTAAAGGTATACTATAATCTTGTATGAAAAGGAATCTTTAAAATGTCCACATTAAACTCAATTCTAAATAATCTATTCAAGGAAATCACATTTGAGAAGTGTGAATCTAAGATTTCGACCCATCTAAGAAACCATTAAGACTTACCTGTGTGCCATACGTATTGAACCCACACATATGTACTAGCAGCAAAAAAAAGCCATTGAATGGGGATAAATAGCAGACATATTATATTTGACGTGAATGCTACACAAACAAAAAATACTGAGAAGGCCTAAAGGGAAAGACAAAATAAAAAGCACATATTAGAAGTGTTCATTTCAAACAGAGATTATTAAGAGCACGTTGAACAAAATCTCTGAAGCTGCTACGCAATAACTACAGAGCAAGTTACAGGAAATTTTAAATATTTAAAATCACCCATATAAAAAGATGTGGTTAATTTAGCATTGAAGAGTAATCCTATTTATGGCCTCAAATCATGAAGAATTGGACCAGAACAAGTTGAGGTTGATTCACAGTGAGTTTATTTGGACTACACAGGTGGGTTACCTAAAAGAAACAGAATTTAACACAGAAAATTCTCCTCTCTCCTCATAAAACATTACTAAATAGGCTCATTCTTAAAGGACAGGCTGTTGGAACACAGATGAAACACAACTGTGGTTAAGAATAGCGCAGATGTCCAACAATGCAGCTTCCTCTGGATACAGCATTATCTATGGCTAACAGGACATGAGCCCAAAACCATCTTTTCAAGGCATGGATTTGCTCTGACCAGAGTACCAGGCCTGGGGAGAAGAGTTACAGGTTTAACATGTGACTCTGGAACACAACAGAACTACAGGTCAATCAAGGGAGCAAGTCAAGGGCCTGTGCTCAAAACACGGTCTGGGGATCCCTGGGGATTTCTGAGATCCTTTCAGAAGTCTTCCAAATAAAATAATTTCATAATAATACTAAGGCATTATCTCTTTCACACTCATTTACTCAGGAGTATGGTGGTGTCTTCTAGAATACATGACATTGATATTTACTGATTAAAATCATTGACTACATGATACATGATTGGCAATAACTGAGTTTAGAAGTAGATATGAAAATCAGTTGTCTTCTATTAAGCCAAACATTAGAGAGGTTTTCAAAAATGTAGTCAAATCTTTTAATTTCTTTTCTGTTTTGGAATATACAGTTAGTTTTCATTTTAAAATTTAATGTGTATTAACATGTGTATTAACATGTAATGGGTTTATTATTGTTATTTTAAGTGACTGAAGTATTAAATTTTTATTTTAAATTAAAATTTTATTTAAAAACTTTATTTAAATTAAATAAGCATCAAAGTTTTTTCTAGATTTCATTTCTAATATAGTAAATATGGATAAATGTCACCCACACAAATAAAAGACTTCTGGAGTCCTCAATAGTTGTTAAGAGTGTCAATGGTCCCGAGCACAAAAGTTTGAGAACCACTGTTCTAACTCTAACCCGATCACTAAGCCAGAGGCTCCAGAGGTACTTCAGAGTAGGGCTGGGTAGGTAACTACTGCTTCCCCTGCTACTCTGCCTCTCCCTCCTGAAAGCCTCCCTCCCTCCCCTTCTTTTCACTGGAATGGGAGAGGAGGAGGGAGTTTAATGATTTGATCAGTGGATTTAGACAAAGTGGCCTGAAAGGGCAGTTTCAGCCCACAGACTCTGTTAGCTCAATACACTCACCTAAGTATTGCTAATAAAACCTACTTTATAAACAGTTTCACTAGCAGTTACTGAAGACTTTCTGAGAAGGGTAATTAAATCCTTTATACTTGAAAAACATGTATCAATAAACATACCAGTCCCTGGTATCTGAAGGAATCATAGACGCTTCTGATGAAAAGCCAAAATGGCCATAGGTACTCAAATCTGAATTCAAGGACAAAATCTGCCAGGAGGACAAGTGCCCACACCACCAGGAACTTCAGGTACAAAAATGTACTGCAAAATATGAAAATAAAGAATTCAAGGTCATTGGTGAAGAACTAGAAAATGAAAATGCACTACTTTATTTAAAAGAGAAAAAATCTCTTTCTATACTAAAAAACAATGGAGATAAAAGACAAAAAGAGATGCTGCCATGGCCCATGTAAAATTTAAAAGCTCTGGTGTTCATTCTGAGACCCACAACTATCAAAATAAGATGATGACCCAAAATGCTTAATTCCATTTAAGATGGAAAAAGCCCATTTAAATTTCACCACTATTTTAAAATGTGCTAAGTGTCTGACTTCAAAACACTGCAACACTCTCAAAATTACAGCTTTCAAGCTGTTCGTCATTAGAAGAAATGTCATGGCTGAGTAGCTTCAAATTTGCTGTTTCCCCACCCCTCTACATCTGTTTGAAGTCTTTGAAATTCTTGATGCACATCCCTACATGCTTGAAGAATTCTTTTTTCCCCCTCTTTCTCCTCTTACTTCTCTCTATAGTATTCATCTGCATTAACCAAACAAAAACCAAATAACTTCCCCAAATAGACAGATATTAACTTAGGGAGCAGATGCCAATCACTTCTAAGGGCTATGAGGGTATCAAAATGTACATTAAAGGAAAAACCTTAAAGGATCCCAGCATTGCCCTAGCTGAGATGCTAATGTGTCCTCCCACTTCCCTTTGGACTTTTGTGAAGTAGGAACATACTTTGATAAGCCAGTCAGAATGCATTTCTAACCACTGTACAATCTCAAAGCAGAGTGAGGGCCTGGATTAAAAAAAAAACACAGTTTTCATATAATCTAAAAACCCATTCTTTGAATTCATTAGTTGTATTAAAGATAATGGAGCTTTCAAACTCTGCCTATTAATAAGTCTCTAAGGTCTTTAAGTCTAAGGTCTTTAGTTTGATCAGTTCTAGAGCAGGTTAAATATAGGTATTTTAAACTAAGATTTTCCAAGATATTCAGGTTGGAAATGCCTAAATTCGCTTTGACATGGGGTATAGCTTTGCATGGTGTTCTGCAACAGAAACATTCCAATATTGTGGTGATTAATCAGTTGTTTGAATATACACCATGAACAATAAATCAAGACTTCTAATAAATAATTTTAAAATATATTAAAATAAGGTACAAAGAGACTTATATTCTTGGGAGTAACATTAATAAAGCAGGATCCAGCATAGAGGATTCTTTTGATGCCCTACAGAGCCACACAGGAAAAGAATATCAGAAACAGACACAAATGACTCTTAATGTTATATAGTGGGGTTCCCTGGTGGCTAAGACAATAGAGTCTGTCTGCAATCTGGGAGATGTGGGTCTGACCCCTGGGTTATAGTATCATGAGGATACATAATTTGCAACTAGAGTCAATTTCTAATACCGATTCTTGGTAGAACTTCTTTAGGCATGACAGTAAGTTCTGATGAAGAGGTCTGCTGTAGAATCAAGGAACCCAAGGCAAACTAGAACACAGGTTTGAATCTTAAGTCCAACTTTTACTTTCATTTCACTGGAGTCATGTTAGCTAGATAAGAACAGAGCTCTCATCCTCACTCATTAAACCCACTGCTGATCCAGTGAAGAGCAAGGCATAGTTTGTTAGAAGGAATAACTGAGTCATGCGGGCATTCAGGAGCACAGATCTATTCTGAAACTAGATTTCCAAGTTTGGCTTTAAAACTAAGTGGCTTTTTCCTTGTAGCTGAATAAGATATGGTGGGCACCTCCTTAGGCTAGTTGTCACTATTCCCCAGGTGGAGAACGTAAGAGTTCTACCGACTGCTCTCTGCCCGAAATGCTCCCAAGCATGGCAGGAGCCAGGTCTAGCTGGCAACACTGCATTTCACTGTTTAGACAGCGTTATGGAGAAGTAAATGGCTACCACTCCAGTATTCTTGCCTGGAAAATTCCATGGGCAGAAGAACCTGGCGGGCTATATAGTCCATGGGGTTACAAAGAGTCAGACATGATTTAGCAATTAAACAACAACAAATCTTAAGAATGGCAACCTGTTGAATATTTTTTAATAACTCAATCATTTAAACTTATAAGGATTTACGAAAATGATTATCTTTGTTATAGTGACTACTCATTTTCAATTCTGTAACTCAAGGGGGTTCCTTTTGGTTTATTTCATTTCTTTCAAACCACTGCTTTCATAACTCCCATGTTCCCTGATACTCAGTTCTTATGGAGTCACGTTTAGAAGTATACATATTGAAGGAAACTTGATCTTTCACAAACATGTGCTATACCCTTAGGCTCCCCCTTCTAGGTGGGCCTACCTCTAAAATCAAGAGGCAATCTTAACAGTTGATTTTACTCCAGGAATAGTTTCAAACTTTATAGATTCAATCTAATAGAGTTTTAGAATGTTTAAGACAGTTGCCTAATTCAGTATTCACTGAGCCTTCTATATCAGTAAATTATGCCTATTAACCTTCTATAGGTACAGGTACAAAAGTTAAAAGAAATTTAAAATGACTGCTCATCAGTGTAGAAAATCTGACTAACTCCTTTCCTCCCATACTCTGAAGGTCATAAGGTCTTGACAAATCCAAAGAGATGACACTCTAGAGGGGAGAAAACTTTAGACAGGGTTTAGGCTTCCCTGGTGGCTCAGAGTGTAAAGAGTCTGCCTGCAGCGCGGGAGACCAGGCTTCGCTGATCCCTGGGTTGGAAAGGTCCCCTGGAGAAGGAAATGGCAACTCACTCCAGTATTCTTGCCTGGAAAATCCCATGGATGGAGAAGCCTGGCAGGGTCGCAAAGAGTCAGACACGACTTCACTTTCACTTTCACTCCACTTTAAACCATTATAATAACATTCCAAAATATTTCTATTAAATCATGAAAAAATATGCTATACTTAATCATATTTTTTCTTGATTTAATAGTTCATAATATGACTTATGGCTAACTTGTTGTTACTTTAATTCTCCAATTCAAACAAATTTACTAATTACTGTAAACTATCCTGAACAAAAATTTAAAGCATAATTGCAACAAAAAGATACTTTCCATAATAATATCCTGAAATAAAGGAAGACCAACAATGTATTTCGATAATCTGATAACTTCTACTCTGGGTGCCAGTGAAATACAGAAGAGATATGCAAATATTAGGCTTACTGTTGGTGACCTTTTCACAGTGGATATTAACCATAAGATTGGTTTTTCTCCCCATTCTATTCCTACCCTTGCCACTTATAACCATTTTTTAAAATTGAATCTATTTAGAAATATGGCCATCTATGGATTAATCACTTATGATTAATGAGAGATAGTACTGAACATTCTCCCCCCTCCCCCAAACAAAAGTGCAGAAAGTGCTTTGTCTCTAGTATCTCTTGCAGCTTGTCACTTAGATCATTTTCTAGAGTCACATAATTAATTACCATAGGGTGGCCATAAATCCTCAGTACCTGACCTTTTCCCTAGGCAGACTAATGGCCATTTAGTTCACTTGGTCTTCACCACAGAAATGAGTCTGTGAAATATTTCTCTGGCTGTGCTTAAAGTGAAAAGTGAAGTGAAAGTCACTCAGTTGTGTCCAACTCTGCGACCCCATGGATTATATAGCCTGCCAGGCTCCTCTGTTCATGGAATTCTCCAGGCCAGAATACAGGGGTGGGTAGCCGTTCCCTTCTCCAGTGGATCTTCCCAACCCAGGGATCGAACCCAGGTCTCCTGAATTGCAGGTGGATTCTTTACCGTGAGTCACCAGGAAAGCCCCTCTGGCTGTGCTAGTAATCATCTATTGCAATGCCCAGCTTTGCTGTCCTCTCCGTAATAGCAACTGTGAGTCTCTTTTGCCTTTTATTATGTAGCATGATACTTCTTGAACAAAATTGCTTTGTCTTCTACTGTTATCAAATACTTCTTCCTATTGGACATCACCTCTAGAATATTTGCCCAGCCTCTTGTTCAGCTGGTATCCTGCTAAAAGTCTTATTATATGTAATTGTAGTCTTGCTACTCAAAGTGTGGTCTGTGGACCAGCAGCATCAGCATCATGTATGAGCTTTTCAGAAAAGCAGTACTTCTGGGCCCACCCCTTATTCAGTCTAATCTTATGTTTTAACCAGATCCCTAGACTCTTTGTGCATACATTAAAATTTGAGAAGAGTACTATCTTCTGTATAAACGTCTCATAGTCAAAAGACTTCCACTGAATTCCACAATGTCTCAGAAAGAAGACAACGATCTACTCAGATAATCAGTACTTATCTCTGAACTGTTAGCTGTCCATCCCTCAACTGGGAACATTCAAACTGTTCAGGGTCAATTTTTCTACATTTCTTTCTCAGTCACAGATAAGATCCTTAAAGAAATACAACTTAAACTAAATGAAACACTTCCAATACTACTTATCCTTCAGCATGCAGCATGACCATTTATTCAAAAAAGGCCTCCCTGACCCACAGTAAAGACTGGTACCCCATTATATGCTCAGAGTATCCTGTACCATAAGAATCATATTATAGTTAAATAACATTTTGTATGACTCTTTAAATGCAAAGTCCATGAGAACAAAGGAGCTGCCCATTTTGTTCCCTACTTTATTCTCAATGCCCAGCACAGAAACTTGAACACCAGAGAAACTTAACAAATATTTGTTGAATGAATGACCTGCCACGCATAAGAGTGTTTAGGACCGACAGTGGAGCTTTTATCAAAGCACATACTCACAATAAAGGGAGGAGAGCTGATGCACAGACGACTAGGAAGGGGGTCTGAACAAAGAACAGCAGTGAAGGCGACAAACCCAGCCTCTTCCTGAAGGGTCACCACGCGCCTGCTCCGAATCCGTTCTCGCCGGTTTTCCCGCAAGGAAAAGAGGCATCTTATCAGCTTTGCTCTGGATGCCAGATCATTACTCCATTTAGCCTAACTGACACTGGCTCTGACTGCTGTGTGGGGCCGCAAAGTTATCCTCTGTTAAGTCTAATATTAAAGAAGTCTGTAAAAATGTAAAAGCATACCACTCTTCTCATGGATTTATTATTGCTATTTTTACATGACTAGTATTTCAAAATTCTCGTCTTAATTTCTAATCCAGCAAAAATTTTAGATGTAACCCATACAAACAAAAGTTCTTTGGACTCTCAATCACTTTTAAGAGTGTAAAGAAGTCCTGAGAGAAAATATTTGAGGAATGGTGGTGTACAGAAAGTCATGCATGAGCCTCAAGACTAGAACCACTGCTATGTTCTGCAACCAATCCTTGCATTAAATCCAGAAAAGGAGAGCAGCCTGAGAAGACCTAAGCTGTTCTGTGTTTTTCTTTTCTATTCTGGGCCTCCTGCAGGCTGCAAAGAAAACCAGGCTGAAGTCAATCACACACAAACACACACACACACACACACACACACACACACATACACACACACAGAAATGACGAATCTTAACAGGATGAAATACATCCAATTTAAAAAGAAAAAACCCTAGAATGTAAATCACTGAAAAAAGCTTTCTAGAATTGTTTGTATAGCATTTTTCTAAAGTACTTTATGACTCAAGATATCAAAGACAGGTTTGTTGTAGTTCAGTCACTAAGCTATGTCCGACTCCTTGCCACTCCCTGGTAACACGCCAGGCTCCACCATACTCCACTATCTCTCAGAGTTTGCTCAAAATCATGTCCATTGAGTCGGTGATGCTATCCAACCATCTCATCCTCTGCTACTCCCTTCTTTAATGACAGGTACTCTAACCTAATAAAATTTTAGAATTTCTACTCCAAAAATACTTCCAACAGTGTGGACGCTAGGGGTTTGGGATGAAAATGGGTGAAGACATTAGGAGAACGAAGACAAGCCAGAGGCCCTAAAACCTGTGCTAACATTGTCTAAACATTAGAGATTTATTTCATAAGTGAATCAAGTATTATCCTTCATATCTTCAACAGTAAAGATCATCTACCTAATCATACTTCACATTTACACTGCACTTGTGCTCAGCTGGTAAAAAACCCGCCTGCAATGCAGGAGACCCTGGTTAGATTCCTGAGTCGGGAAGATCTGTTGGAGAAGGGATAGGCTACCCACTCCGGTATTCTTGGGTTTCTCTGGTGGCTCAGCTGGTAAAGAATCCGCCTGCAGTGCGGGAGACCTGGGTTCGATCCCTGGGTTGGGAAGATCCGCTGGAGAAGGGAAAGGCTGCCCACTCCAGTATTCTGGCCTGGAGAATTCCATGGACTGTATAGTCCATGGGGTCGCAGAGTCGGACGCGACTTTCACTTTCACTGTGTAACTCTTCCAAAAGTTTTCATATTAAAATTATCTCATTTTTATCCCTAGAACTATCACATAAGCAGGGCAGTTATTGCCATTCAATAGAAAAGAAACCTGAGGAACACAGAATAGGCCACAGGGCACTGTTGAAAGAGCACAGGAATGGAAGTTAGGAGACCAGAGAAAACAGAGTGAATAATACATGCATTGTTGTGTTGCCACTCAAAGATAAATAAATGTCTGTGTATAAAAAAATCAGTACGATTAACTGTGGAGAAAAACCAAGAAACTTGTATATAAAACAGAACTCTATTTCTGTTAAGAAATACTTATCTATATGGATCAAAGAAGAAACCATACTTATAAATTATATCACAGTGCTCATTCCAGAACAGGAGGACTAAGGTTTTTTACATTAAACTTACACATTGTCATACTGCTTTAGTTTTTCTAACAAGCATGTGTTACTTTTCTTAACTCTTCATTTTGAAATAGTTTTAGATTTACAGAAAAGTTGCCTAAATACTACAAAGAATTCCCTTATATCTTTCCACCCACTTCACAAATGATAAAACATTTTATCAAGTTTCTGTCATCACTCTATCCCTATATATCTGTACATTTTCCCCTGAACCATCTGAAAATAATTTGTAGACATAATGTCCCCTTACTCAATTTTTTAAAAACAAGAATATTTTCTTATAAACCACAGCACAATTATCAAAATCAGGAAATCAACACTGATATAGTACTATTACCTGACCTATAGACATTATTCTAATTTCAGTAATTATCTCATTAATGTCCTTTATAGCAACAGACAGACCCACTGATCAAGTCCAGAATCCAGGCCAGGATTCAGTTCAGGATCACATTTTGCATTGTTGTCACATCTATACTGGATTATTTAATAGAAAAGAGATTCTCATTTTGAGAAGGTAGTTGCTGCTTCACCTGAAACACGAAGATAAGGACACTTGTTCTACATGTAGTAGAGTTTGAGAGGACCAAACTCTACTCTATGTTATTGCATGTAAACACCATTCAGAAAGGATGAAGTAGTACAAGAGAGGACAGATTTCAGGGTTAGACAGATAGAGGCCTCTATCAAGTAGTGACACCTCCTGCAATCTCAGTTTTCTCATCTGTGAAACTAGTATCTTTCCTGGAACTAAATAACAGAATGAAAATAAAATTATAGCAATAACAGTATAAAAGAAATCAACTTTTCAAGCAACCATGCCTGTGTCAGATACTATATTAAGTATTTTATGTGACTTAGGTCAATTGTCCTTATAACAATCCTAGTAGATAATATTATTTACTATCCTCATGTTACAGATGAGAAAACGGAGGGTTAAAGCAGGTAAATGACTTGTTCAAGATCACATAACTAGTGTTGGGGGCATTACTTGAACCCAAGTTCATAAGATGTTAAAGGCCATATGCTTAACTATCACACTGGACTTTCTCAACTTGTTAACATGCACAATAAATATTATTGCCCTTCTTTATATCCCTTTGTGTGTATATATTCGAGTTACACAATTCTTTAATTTACCAGGAGAACCAAGCTTTTAAAAAAATAAGCAAAAACACTTCACAAAAGAATAAATCCTCAGTACCTTAGTTCACAAACTATGAATCAATAAACTTAATCTGTAAACACTATGAAGCTTTAAAAGCAGAAAAAGATGCTAAAGTCAAATGCTCTTTACAGAAATAGCCATGGCACGAAAGATGGGACAATTCAAGACTGCTCTCCAATAATAGTCATACTCACAGAATGGTCACTGTAATAGAGAAAGACGTAGTTTAAAAATAAAAAGACGACTCATTTTTTTAAAAAGCCAGAAACACAATGAACCATGAGGTACAGTTTGTCAAGCCTAGAAGAAGTCAAGAAAATAATACTTATTACATCTGTGAAAGAAGACTTCAACCTTAGTATTTCTATCATCTGAGACAGGGGTTTTTGTTTGACCAAGAAAACGGTCCCCATTCTCTCCAGAGCTCAAGTAACCTCACTACAAGATAGCCAGAGTACTGACTTTAGTACAGAGCAGCTTATTTGGGTTTTAAAAGTGTTCTGAAGATGAGCAAGGTAGTAATATAATTTTAAACAAGAGTGTGATTACTTCAGCCAACTCCCCTGCTCTGGGTAGGAAGCAGATCCCAAACAGCCTTAATGAATCGGTGATTCCTATGGATACACCTAAAGTGGACTGGTCGCACCATTTCAAGCCACTAAAGGCAAAACCTCCAAAACCGAAATGGCAACAGAGAAGACGGGATGAGGGATAAATGACTTCTGACGTTATAACCCTATGAGTCAATGTGAGCACACGGCTCTTAAGGGTAGCGGAGGTAAAAACACAAAGGAAGGAAAGCCAATGCTATGAAGGGGCTTCAAAGTCTGGGCATGACAGGCATCTTACGAAGGCTGATGAGCTGAGGCCAATTTGATGTCAGTTAAACTAAATGTCAAAGTAAAGACAGAAAGCCTCAAAGTATATACTCTAATAGTTGATTACATTTTTTTTAAAGTTTCCATTACCAGAATGCATTGCCTGAAAGTGAGAGACCTTGAGGAAACAGTCACTCCTCAGGTATTTGAAGAAATCCATGATGGGAAAAAAAAAGGGCAGCAGAGGGTCTGTTTCTCCCCTGTTGGTATGCACCATTCTACGTATGCAGTTCGTTGAGAAGACATTTACTTTCCTTCTGGACCCATTTCTTGAAAATGATCCAAGTAAAATAATTACACTCAAATCTGGGAAGCCTAGAGAATAAAGTAATAGCTATATTTGAAGGGCACACTAAATTTCATCAAGAAAAGCAACCCAAATTATAGTATTTCACTTTGAGGTTTCGACTAAGTTTATAAAATCTCTATCTGATCCTCCAGATTCCACAAGATGTATGTTCTATCTTGTTATAGCCCCTTAAGTGTATCATCTGGATGGCAGCCTAGAAAATGACAGACAAAACACACATATAGCCACATAACACCCCAAAGAGGTTTTTTCTAGTATCTAGAAAACCTGGGAGAAGTGGCCAAAGACAGACTCTGGAAATAAAAGTGCTTACAGAACATGGATTGGGTCCACAGTATATAGGTATATAATAAGAAAGTGAAAATAATAAGCTGTTCAGACTACTATTAAAATCAATCTCCAAATCTAGTGAGGTTCAAGAAAAGCCATGAGGAACCAATATGAAAAGGAAAGTATCATTAATAAAACAGAATGCTTTTAAGCAAATAATCTGAAATAGATCATGTTCACTCCCTTCCCCACCTCAACTGACAGCAACAACTTAAAGAAATTTTCAAAACATCTAATGAAACTAAACTTTCAAGAACACTCAGACAAGAAGAATCATAAATGCAAGCTGGAGAAAAGTACTTTCTTCTTTAAGGCAGTCCACTACTAGCAAAAATGAAGTACAAAATTCCAGTGTGGAAGATTTGTTTAAATGTATTTCACAGAAACTACAAATACAAGAGTTAAGCTAAACACCTCACTAGAAAGGTTAGTGAAAACATTTCAATTTCTAAATTTTCCACTGTATTTACCCCTTTCCCCAATATCCTTCTAAAACAATACTGCGTTTATCACTTTTCTGTCAAGTCCAGCACCGCTGAAGTTAAGGCCTACAAGATGATCAAAATGCTTTTAGGCTGTGAGGTTGCAACACTGGTATCTGGGGTTTCAGTTGCAGAACACATGTACGATTAAGGCAGCCAAGGGTCAGGCCAGCCTCAAGTGGCTTTAATAAGCATGGCCCAAAGAAGTCTCAAACGAGGCTTAGGAAATACCACTAGGATAGCAGGAAAAGCAGTGAAGTGAAATCTCTGGAGATGAGATTATTCAGACAAGTGTCTGAAAAAGGAAATTAGGAAGCTGAGAAGTATATAAACTTTGACCATTTACAGAAAGTCAAAGGCCAGAAAATTCTCCTCTGAAATAAAGATGGGAAAAGTCATGGTACATACCAGGGAAGTCCCCAGTCCTACAATGTACAAGTCAGGTACAGCATTACACTGCTTAACCTTCAGGCAACACATTGCCAGCAGAACTCAGCACACCATGGCAGGAGGTATCCATAAATCCACACGTGAAGGGGGTGCTTCCTTCAACTACCAGCTTGAAATATAAAATAATTTCCGGAAGCTTAAAACACACGAATGCCTTACTTAAAATTCTTACTATACTTACTTGGGTAAGCAATGACTTTAACTGCAGAGACTTTAAACACAAATGTTTCTGCCTCCGTCTCCTACTCACCAAAGCTCGTCTTCTCATTTTCCTATTATAAAGTCAGTAATTCTCAGAGGGGGTGGGGAACCTGGAAAGATGAAAGGTGTGGAACCACACAGAATTCCCTTAAGGCTTTTAAAAACTACACAGCACTCCAACCCCATCTCACCTGGAGAATCACTGCATGGAGTAATTAGGCACTACTTTGGGGAGGGTCTGGTGCATGGGTGAAGGCAGACTCAGGGAGAGAGTCAGTGCCCTAAAAGCCAAGGGCTTCTGAAATGTTAGAGTTAAGTAGAGTTATTAATTTTACTTTCTCTTATTAAAAACTTTTTCCATAATTTCCAAAGTACTTTCACATCAATTTCATCTGAGTATATATATTTCCTCACTTAGTGGTGACTGCCTACTTCATCATAAAATAGCACAGGGCAAAGTAAGTCTGTTAATGCATCAGGTAAACCAGCAAGTGAAAATTTAATTCAACTAAAATATTTTTACTTGGATAGAACTCAAAGTTTTCTGGAACCTCAAAACCACTATACAAATTTAAGAGGGAATTATGGTCTCCTAGACTGTAAACTCCTTGAAGACAAGGAATCATATCTTATCCTGTATCCTCCATAATTACCTAAACAATGCAGGTTCTTAAATGAGTAGAATGGACTGACTTATTTTCATTTATTTACTAATTCACTTGCTCAACATTGAGCACTGAATTCCTATTCTCTGTCAGGTTCTATGTGGGCTCAGATTTTTTCAAAATGGCATTGAAGTTTTAGCCCATAATAATGTAAAAGAAAATGATCACCATTCCTATTTCCTTTCTCTTATTTCTGATTATTAACTTGACTGGAATAACATATTTCTAATACATTTCAGTTTTCAAATGATGGGTATATACACAAATGCAGGTAACATTAATATAATGCTAAAAATTCATTTTCCATCTACCTTGCCCCGAAACAGAATTCTACCACAGCCATACTGATAATAATGGTATCATTTGACAATCACCTCAGTCACAGTTGCTGGATTGGAGCCCATGATTAAAAGCATCTCAGCAACAGGGATTTTTTTTTTTTTCCTTCAGCAAGACCAAGCTACAACTGATCCCTTGTTTTGTCTACTCAACTTTTGTTGATAGTTGTAACAAATTTTATGGTCTTTCCTGACTCCTTTAAAAAATAAACCAAATATGGTAAACTGTGATAACAACATGCTAAATAATGTTTGTATTAAGATGCTAGAATTTATACAGAGTTTCACAAACTGGACATTATTTCCTTTGAGTCCTCAAAACTCACTTGACGGATGAGAGAACTGGGACTCAAAGCTGGGGTTGCCCTGTCTGTCCCACATGGCAGAGCTGGGACACTTGAGTCTGAGCCTAGGTCTCCTGACACTCTCAGTCCAGGGCTCTCTTCACCACAGCTCCCTCCTTGTTAGCCCAAGCTCAGAGCTGCGCAGACTGAGAACATGCAAATATTAAGTCCATGAAAGGTTATGCTGTCAAACAGTAGATAGTGGTTATCAGAACTGTCAACAGAGCCTCAGAAAAAAACAAAGCTCTCTATTTAATGAGACCAAAATTGGCCAGACGTTGAGAAACAAAATGGGCAATAGATAGTGTTACAAACAATTTAGTGTAGACTTAAATGTGATGATGAACAGAAATTTGATACTCACAAATCCTCAAACACCACAATTCATAACTAGCTCACTCATTCTGTCTGCTTTAGAAATAACTGGAAATTTTCTAAATCTCTTTTTGAAAACAAAACTGCAAAAACCCCCTAACACTATGATCTTGTTCTTCAGATCATAATATTCCATAATATAATAATATAAACTAAGAAATATAAATAATATAAACCAAGAAACAGATAAGTAAATTGAAACGCTCACTTGATATATAGTGCTCCAAGAGAAAAGAAAGATACAAATATATGTAGGTCTTTTATTAACATTTAACTTAAAGAGCATCAAAGAGAAGCATAAACAGATTTGAGAGCTGAAATACTACTGGTTTTTCACAATCTTACAGATGAAACTCGGAATAACTGCATAGGGTATTTACTATTAACCTTTAGGGTAAGAAAATTCAAATTTCAAAAGCTCATTAGTAAAATAATAGAACTTCATTAGACAATAAATTCACTTCTTCACACTGATGCACCCTAAGCGGTAACTATGAGGCATGTACTAAACTGCGCATATATGTTCAAATACAAGAGAAGTTGCAATACAACAGAAAACATGGAAACAATACGGGATTTTCAATCTTCTGACTGTAACAGGTACATCATCACTGTAAATAGCAGCCATTCAAATAGCACGGTTGTCCTTGGTCTACCAACTCTGCTTAATAAGCTTTTTCTATTGTGTCACCATTAATATTAAATTGCTCAAATCATTTTCAATAGGCAGGGGGAAAACCCTTCCCTGATTCTAAAATTATAGTGTGTGTAACTGGAAGAGAACTTTCCCCCATCCATTAAATTTGTAGGAAAAATGTTTTTTGCTCTTACAGCTTTTGTTTAATTGGTCAGGTTTGATTGATTCAGCATGGATTTTCGGCCTGCTTTACTTACTGCTATACTCTTACTAGCTAGAACAGGGCCTGGCACATAGTGCAGGTATTTGTTGAATGAATGAACTCTTCCTATGATCTATGGCTTGTTACATAAGGATATATCCAAGAACTTCTTACTTTAAATGACTTAACTGCTTTTAAGCTTGAAATAAAGAAAACACCCAATGTTAACTTCACTTAGCTGCTTGTGAAAAGGAATCTTTCTAAACGTGTAAACAGTGGCATGAGCAAGGTGTACAGTTAAGCTCAGGCCAACTTGGGTGTCATCAGTTACCTCACATATTTCTCTAAGTTCCACAGCTAGAATAGCTAAATTGTAAAACACCGCCAGGATTCAATTAAGCTTATATGACATCCTGAGAATTCTCCTTTGTAAACTAACCACTTCTCCTCTTAAATCATTTCTTTATGAAGGCAAGTACCATTTAGAATTAACACAGTGAGATTAGAAAATAACCGTAGAACACAAGCGCTGCTGAGGGAAGCTGGGATGGTCACTCAGTCGCCCCGTGAACCTGTTGTCCTACTCCTCGGTAATGAATTCAATTTCTATTTAAAGGGACCCGGCTTTGCTTTGGGGAGGATTAAAACAAATCAAACAAACAACAACAACAAAAAAAAACACGTGAGTTTGGAGAAAAATCCCTTTTAACGGGTTCGAAGAAACCTATCTGCTTAGAATTGGCAAAATAATGCGGCTGAGAAAAGGGTCATTTCGCCTGAGTCTGGAGCGGGGCCACAGCGCATGATTTGGGGGGGTGGGTATGAGCTTCAGCAGTCGGTGTCAAGTTTGAGATCCCGTAAGAGAAGTAAAAGGCGAGAGGGGGCAACGTGACCACCTGCCCGGTCCGCCGAGGGGCCGCGGGAGGGGGGCCCTGTCTGCTCCCAACTTTGTCAGCCTTCCCCGTCACCGGGGCATATGGTCCACGC
Organism: Odocoileus virginianus; assembly: GCF_023699985.2. Lineage (NCBI taxonomy): Eukaryota > Metazoa > Chordata > Mammalia > Artiodactyla > Cervidae > Odocoileus > Odocoileus virginianus. Next base: position 36,437,080 of record NC_069703.1, on the reverse strand, counting down.
GCCTCCCAGCCCGGGCCGGCGACTCCCGGGCCAGAGGGGATTGAGGGCCGGGGGGACAGAGGCGGCCCGTGGGCCCCGGGAGCGGCCCCGAGGGCCCGGCGGGCGCGGGCGGGGAAGGGGTCGCCGCCCCTCCCCCCCTGCGGGGCCCGGACGCTCCCAACGGCGGCGCGGCGGCTCCCTCAGTCCGCGCCCGCCGCGCCCTCGAAGCCCGGCCGGCGGCCCTCGCCACGCCCCGCGCTCCCCGGGGCGGACCCCCGGGGCCCCCTCCCTCCTGGGCAGCGCTCCTCCGAGGAGCCCCCGGCGCGGGCGTGCGGCCTAGTCGGGGTTACATAACGGGGCCCGTCCCCTCCGGAGCCGGCCGGGGGGCCCGCGGGGCCCGCGCCGGCGGAGGCGGGGGGCTCCGCCGCTCACCTGCCGTAGATGCCCTCGGTGATCCGGTTCCGCTTTAGGGGGCGGCGGAGCTTACTGCAGTCGGCGTTCCGCCGCTTCATCCTCCCGCTGGGGGGCCGGGTGCCCGCGCCGCCGCCGCCGCCGCCGCCGCCGCCGTCTCTCACCTCAGCCGCAGCCGCCGCCGCCACCGGCCCGCCCCGCGTCGGGCCTGGACTCTACCCCTGGGGCCGGTCACACAGACATGGAGCCAGCACCCGGGGAGGGAGGGGGTGGGACGGGGAGGAGGGAGGGGGGCACTCAGAGCTTCCTCCGCCTTCGGAAACAAAGAAATGACAATTCCGGGGCCCGCCCGCCCCAGCACCAGCCAGCCGCCTGCCCCGCCTCCACCGCTCCGACGGACGGCCTCTAGGACCAATCGCAGGCGCCGCTACGCTGCTACCGGCCAATCCCGGGGCCCGCTGAGGCAAAACGGACTCTAGAACCCACCTCTTTGAAGGACAGAAGAGTGCACCAATCATGAAGGTGTCTGGGCCTGCGTCCGAGCCTATCAGAAACGACTTAAATAGAGGCTTATAAATAGGCCCTATAAATATAACATCCTATATTCTGCCTTGTTACGAAGGTGCATTTCTTTATTGTTGGGTTGCATTTCACTGTATGAGAATTCACATTAGAGCATGAGGCTTTTTTTCATTGTTAAGCTATCCCTAGCGCCCTATGAAATCGCGAGGCCTGGGTTTGCGGCATGTGCGTTTCTGTGCTGAACTGAAACTCCAGTCCGCCGCATCCTTATGTAAGGGGCTCGCCGCATCCTCCTCGTACGGGAAGCGCCAGGGACAGCGCCGGGGGCCCTTCCTGAGGATTCTGGAGTGCTTGGCCAAGCCGGCCGCGTCTGCGAGCGACGGGGGTACGAATGACAAAGCAAACCGCACACACGGACACACATAGGCACACTCACACACCCTGCCAGCTTCCCGCGACGTGGTGGTGACAGCGCGGCGGCCAATCGGAGGAGGCGTGGGGCGGGGCCTCCGTGGTCCCGCCTCCTGGAGGCGCGTCACAGGGGCGGGGCCGTGGTGCGCGCGCCGTCGCGCGAGGTTGCCGCGGTGGGTGTGTGTGGGGCGGTGCGGCCCGGGCTCCACGTCCGCAGGGCTGACTTTGGCGGCGGCGGCGGCTTCTTTGGGCACCGCGCCTGCTGGACCTGGCGAGCATCGACGTCGGAAGCGTCTCTGCCCCCGGGCAGGGTTCTGGTGCCGCGGGGAAGCTGGGTCAGTGACCCTTCTCACCTAACATTCCTAGAGCGCCCAATTCTCTGCGAAGCACCGTGCTGGGTGCTCTGCGTCTGTTTGTTCTTTTACTCCTCATTGCTCCCCTGCAGCATCGGTATGGCAAAACAGCAGTTAGAAAAGACAAAGTTTTTTTTTTTTTAAGAGAAAGGAAAAGAATAGATTTCAAAAAGAGGAATGCATGTCAGTAAAGAAAAACTGGGGAAACATAGAGAAGTTGCTGAAGGCGGGGGATGGGAAAGACCCATGGATCTCATCTCATCTTAACAGAACTACTGTTAGCATTCTGTATTTTTCCCTGTCTTTCCAGTTTCCTCCCCCTGGATGATATATTACTACTATTACTGTTGTTTTTATTATTATTAAGCAGGATATGATTGTATTAGACTTTCAGTTTTGTAGTTCTGTTCTTTGACATAAGCATTTTAACATGTTATAATGAATTCATCCTTCCTAAATATTTCTGTTGGTTGCAAAATCTCCTATGAAGTGACTGTACCAACTTAACCATTCACCAACGGAGGGACTGTTAGATGGTCTTACAACACATTTTAAAAACTTACAGGAAAGCAGATGCCATCTTGTTTTGTCCTGAGATGCGTGGACGTCTCCCAGCCCTGTGATCATTCCCTTAAATAAAAATCCACCCCAAGAAGGAACTTGTAATTTATCCCAAATGCATCATCCTCAGCTACTGCTGTTACTTTATACTGTCACAAATCTTCACAAAGATTACCCAGTGCCTGGAAAAGAAGACCCATTCTGTTTATTATGGCATCCAAAGCTGGTCACAGGGGGACCTACCCCTCTTTCCCAGGCCTCCCCAGGCCAGCAAGCCTTAATCTATTCACTGTCCTCTAATCCACTAAGACAACTATACCTTTCCTCTTACGTGCCTTTGCTTCTACAGAGAGCATCTCCAGCAATACTGTTCCTAATTTGTGGTTTCTTGGATGAGGCTTGTCCATTCACCTGGATGAAAAGCTTCTTGGGGACTGGATTCATACCCTGTAGAGATGCATTTAGAAAAATTGCAGGAGTATCTGCTTTTTCAGACCTGGATTGAAATTCCAGCTTGGCCACTTGCTAGCTTGGGCAAGTTACTGAATGTCTCAGAGCCTCTGTTTTCACTCAGGTTTGTTTGAAGGCTATTACCAGATGATGAACTCTCAGGGACAGACATGCAGTAGGTTACTGCAAGTCATTTCTGTTAACAGTATATCTGTTTTTCATCCTTCACCTCTACTCCAGCCTTTTGATAAAGTGTCACTGGGCAGCCAAGGATAACAAACTCTGTGAGCTCAAAGTTTCACCAAGCCTACCTATCATTGTGAAAGCATCTGAACCTAATACTCTGCTTGAAGCAACAGAAAAAGACTTCTGTTGCCAAGTTGCCACGGTTGGTTGCCAAGGCAGGTTGATTCATGGAAAAGGATACAGGTTGGTTCATGGAGAAGGATACCTAAATCAATATAACTGAAGGCTTGAAGGCATAGGTACATGGTGAGATCATGGCTTCAGACTCCACGGGGTCTGCCAACTGAAATAGCCCTCTTCTTCATGACTGCAAGTTTCCAGATTACCTGGGCCAGCAACTAAGTCAACTCTGCAAGGTTAGAGGCCATATCTTTGGTCTTTCCCACTCCACTGTCCCTGTTGTCTAGGACAGTGCCATGGCAGACTGTGGAATAGACGGGTTAATAGTCCAGAAAAAGGATGGGAGAGGCACTGGGGACACTTACCAGCTTTCTGAAGCTCTCTGGCTAGCCTCCCATCAAACAGGTTCCTGGCAAGGGCTCTGGAGAAGTATAAAGTGACTGGGAGTTACTGTTAGTTGTTGGGCTTCATGGGAGCAGAGGAAGGGCAGAGAGAATCCCAGGGTGATGGCCCAAGAAGAAGCAATCTGGAGGTCTGGGTTCCAGTCCCACTTGAGATGTCAACTTGCTGGTGTCCTGAGTTGAGTGACCTGTCCACTTTGCGCCAAGATTACCTCTTGGAATCACTTCAAGTCCTGTGTTTAGAAGCAGAATATATTAGCTCCATTTTGCAGGTGAGAAAACTGAGGCTCAGAGAAAATAAGGTCATGCAGTTGCTATGGCAAAGGAATTTGGCTTGAGTCACAAGCTAAGCTGCATGGAGCCTTGATGCTCTAGGCACCTCCTCTGGTGCCTGTAAATAACTCTTGATGTTAAGGGTGGTTGATCTAATGATTACCTGGAGTGGAATGATGGGAAAGGCCTTCTTGCCAAGAGTCCAAGGACATACCACTGTAAGTCTTCCCTTCTTCATTCCCTTCCTCTCACTCCTACTGCCCCAGCTGGACTCTGTATTTTCCTGACCCTCCTTACTCCAAACCCCTTTGGCTTTACCTAAGCTCCAGCCTTTCAAACTGAAAAGACCTTTTAGGATCCTCAGCACACAAAACTGGCCTGAGATGAGGCAGGCCTCCTGCCTAATACAGAGCTCCCCAGCTCCCCACTCTTCCTCCACCAATCAGGAAGCAGGGGAGATCAGCAGTGGCCATTTAACAGATGAGTAAGACAGGAAAGAGAAATCATTTGCTCTCATTCCAAAGACCAAGTGCCAGACAGGAATTCAGGGCCATTCCTCCTCTTCTCTTGGGACTTTCAGATAGCCAAGGGGTTGGGATTGGCACATAGGTTTCAACTGAGCTCAGAATAGCCTGGAGGAGATCATCACGTGCTGTTTCACATCCAAGGAAATTGCATGTCCACCTTTTCAGCAGCTTTTATCCCCTCAAGCCCACCAGGCAAGGCTGGCTCACCTGCCTTCAGCTTTGTTCCTGTCTCATGTGAGTCACAGGAAAATCCAGACTTTGGATGGCCACCTCTTTTACATGTCCCCAGAGAACTCTGTTAATGAAAGATATTTATAGTAGTGTTTAGAACAGAAACAGTTTTATAAATAACCCAAATATCCCACAGAGGGGGCTGGTCAAACAAATGATCACATTACCTTACCATGGAAGTCAGTGTGCCCTGGAGAATAATGACACATAACACTTATTTTACGTGGATACTCCTCTAAGTATCCTACGAGTTTTGATCTAATTCTCACAGCAACCCTATAAGGAAGAGATGACTGTGCATGCGTGCTAAGTCGCTTCAGTTGTGTCTGACTCTCTGCGACCCTATGGATTGTAGCCTGCCAGGCTCCTCATTCCATGGGATTTTCCAAGCAAGAATACTGGAGTGGGCTGCCATGCTCGCCTTCAGGGATCTTCTCAGCCCAGGAATTGAACCCATGTCTCCTGCATTGGCCAACGAGTTCTTTACCACTAGCACAACCTGGGGAGCCCAAGAGATTACTACTGGTGCTATATTACAGATGAGAAAACTGTGGCACGGAGAAGCTAAGTCATTTGCCTAAGGTCACACAGTAAGTGATAGAGCTAGGATTCAAATGCAGGTAGTCTAGTGTCTGAGCCTGGACCTTTACCCACCATAATAGTGTTGTAGAAAGATTTTTCCTGGTTTGGAAACTGCTTATGATATACTGTTCATGAAAAAAAGCAAGTTACTAAACATGTGCTATATAATCTCATTTTTTGTAGGGGAAAAAAACAAGGCATAAATTCACATGAATAGAAAAAAATCTAAAAGATTATATACAAAAAGAAGTAGAGCTCGTTTGGAGAGATGATGAAATCATGGGTGCTCTATGTAAGTTTTACACACCTCTGCATTTTTGAGGTTTTCTAAGGTAAACATGTCAAACTTGACATTATGCAATAATAATCATTTCTAACATTTATGGTAAGTTCTCTACATATGTGACAGTTTATGTATACTACCTCATTTAATCTTTACAACAAACCTATGAGATGGATACTGATTTTTCTCCATTTTACAGATAAGGAAACAGACTCAGAGATATTGATCATCTTACCCAAGGTCACACAGCTAATAATTTGCAGAGCTAGGATTTGAACCCAGGTCGCCTGACTCCAAAGCTCATGTTTGTTAAATAGATAAATGATTGACTTAGCCACACTCTAACTAAGCATGCCCAGATCAAAATCACACCTTTGGTGTGGACAGGATTCCAGAGAGAAGATGTGGGGGTCCTACCTACCTCCTTGGTCACTGCCCATGACTGAGTTTTCCAATATTTAACTCAGATAAGGAGGGCATGGCAGTGTTCGCATAGAGTCCTATTTCTACAGAAAATGGATGATTACACGTGAAAGCTACAGTTCATTTCAGTCGCTCAGTTGTGTCCGACACTTTGTGACCTCATGGACTACAGCATGCCAGGCATCCCTGTCCATCACCAACTCCTGGAGCCTCCTCAAACTCATGTCCATCGCGTCGGTGATGCCATCCAACTGTCTCATCCTCTGTCATCCCCTTCTCCTCCTGTCTTCAATCTTTCCCAATATCAGGGTCTTTTCAAATGAGTCAATTCTTCGCATCAGGTGGCCAAAGGATTGGAGTTTCAGCTTCAGCATCAGTTCTTCCAGTGAACACTCAGGACTGATTTCCTTTAGGATGGACTGGTTGGATCTCCTTGTAGTCCAAGGGACTCTCAAGAGTCTTCTCCAACACCACAGTTCAAAAGCATGAATTCTTCAGCGCTCAGCTTTTTTTATAGTCCAACTCTTACATCCATACATGACTACTGGAAAAACCATAGCTTTGACTAGATGGACCTTTTTCGGTAAAGTAATGTCTTTGCTTTTTAATATGCTGTCTTGGTTGGTCATAGTTTTCCTTCCAAGGAGCAAGCATAGTCTCTCTGATTTGATTCATCATACCTGTAGGAAGTCTAGTCACTCAGACCAGGAGGCCACAGTCATGGCACAACTTGCACACCTTCATTTCCAAAACACAGGTTGCCAAGCATGCTTATGTAGTCTCACATTTATAATAACTCTGTGAGGAAAGCAAAGCAGCTCATCTTATTTGACTCATAAGGAAATTGAGACTGTAGGTGGTTTAGTTAATGGAAGACAGAAGTGCAAAGCAGTTAAGAGCAAAAGCCGTGGCATCAGATGGATGTGGGTTGGGTTCTGACTCTGCTGTTTACTAGCTATGTGACTTTGGGTGCTTACATCACTTCTCTGAGCAGCAGTTTTCTCATCTGTCAAATGGGAGTGGTGATGCCTACACTCACAGGTTTGAGGGAAAGGGTAAATGAAATAATGTCTGCAAAATGCTGGGTCCAGTGCTTGGCATTCCAGAATCAGCAGCTGTTATTCAGTCAACAGGTGTTTCTTGAGCACCTGCTATGGAATAAGCACCAGGTGCTGAGGATACAACAGTCAGAAGTTCCTGGTCTCATGTCATTTGGATCTGAGTCAGTGAGGGCAGGAGCATGTAGATACCTGAGGGGAGGGGTGCTTTTGGCATGGGAAACAGCAGGTGTACACAGAACATATCCCCCAAACATTTTGTTATGAAAAACTTCAAACATAAACCTAAAAAGTTGAGAGAAAGGTACAGTGAAAAGCCATTCACCTCCCCCCAGAGTTGACAATTAACATTTGATTTATGACATTTCTGCTCTAGATCCCATGTGCTTTCCCAGGGACCCTGCCTTGAAGATTTGGAGTCAAACTATCTGGAATTGTCATCGGAAAACAGGGGTCTTTTGCAAGAGACAGAGAGGAAGAGAGAAAACTCCCCTTTTGATCAGTCATCTGAGAGAGGCCACCTGTGGGGTCAGATCCCTTTTATTAAAGAAAGCCTTTCTGTTCATGCAGGAGCTTGGCCCTCTTGTCAAGTGGTCTGCCTCTCCCTGGACAGGATCAGGACACACAGGGCTTTAGGAATCCCCTGTGGGAACCAGCTGCCATCATCACTGTGTGCCAGCATGTAAACACAACCGTCAAGGGCTCCAAGCCCAGGGGCTGGCAGCGACTGGAAATCTCTAGTGTTCATCTGCCTGACATTTGGTGCCCCTGGGTAGGTAGGTACAGCTGCCTGCTTCACAACCTGCTGGTACAGGACCCAGGCCAACGAGGATCACATTCACTTCCCCCCTCACAGTGGAGCCTCCTGTTAAGGAAACTTCCACGACCAAAGACGCGGAAGCAACCTGAATGTCCATCGACAGAGGGATGGATGAAGAAGACATGGTGCATATACACAATGGAATATTACTCAGCCATTAAAAATGAAATGATGACATTTGCAGCAACATGGGTGGACCTAGACATTGTCATCCTGAGTGAAGTAAGTCAGACAAAGAGGGAGAAATATCATATGACATCCCTTATATGTGGAATCTAGAAAGCAATTATACAAATGAACTTACTTACAAAACAGAAGGAGACTCACAGACTTAGAAACAATCTTATGGTTGCTGGGGTAGGGGGGCAGGATCAGGGGAAGGGATAGTTAGGGAGTCTGGGATGACATGTACACCCTGCTATGTTTAAAATAGATAACCAACAAGGACCTACTGTATAGCACATGGAACTCTGCTCAATGTTATGTGGCAGCCCAGATAGGAGGGAAGTTTTGGGGAGGATGGATATATATATGACTGAGTCCCTTGCTATTCACCTGAAACTACCACATCATTAATCAACTATACCCCAAAACAAAATTTAAAGTTAAAAAAAAAAGGACTAATGGCCTGAAAAAGGCCAGAAATCAAAACCAAGGCTGACCATGAGGGCTGAGCTCTAGAAACCAGTACTTTTGCCTTATTTACTGATGAGATAGCAGAAGGCTTGGAATCCTACATTGTTAGTCTTTCAGAAGTAGAAGAAAACTTAGCAGTTATCTGGGCTAAAGTTAGGTGGTTAAACACCCAGGTGCCCAAGATAGACTGCCCAGGTTGAAATCCTAGCTCTAATACTTACTAACCCCACAACCTTGGGCAAGTCCCCTGATATTGCTGTGCCTCAGCTTGCAGAAAGGCTAACAGTCCCATCTCACAGGCTCATTAACTGAGTTCATACATGTAAAGTGTCTAGAACAGTGCCTAGCGTACTAAAGTACTTAGTAAATTTTAGCTCCCCAAGATACCTAAACCAAAAGTAACCAGGAGTGGTTTGTAGCCAATTTTTTCCCCAGATGCATGTGTTAACATACAGTGTTGTTATTATTTCACAAAAGTGAGAACATACACACTGTTCTGTAACTTCCTTCACCAAATAATATATCCCCTGTGCCATTTATAAACCTTAAAAGCAGTTTCTTCTGGATTTTTCTGCATCTTCAGAATGATTATATTGGTGGCAGATTATGTGTCTTGTAGTTTACTTAACCAGTCCCCTACTACTGTACATTTAGGTTATTCTCAACTTTTTCTATTTTGTAAATAAAGCTGCACTGAGCAAGAAATGACTAATGTCAATGACTGTGTGACCTTGGGTGTGACCTTCTGGGTTTAGTTTCATCTAAAAACAAAAAAGAGAAGATTCTACCAGGTGATTAACATCTCCCATAATCCACATATGAATCACTCACAAGACATCTCTGACAACTAACCATCAGCTTCTGCTTGCATTCCCCTAGCGACAGGATGCTCACTATCCCATGAATGGTCAATAAAATATCCACTCATGTTGGGCTACAATCTGCCTCCCTGCTACTCCTAGCCAGGTTTTAGTCTCTGGGCCCTTATAAATTCAGTCTGCACACAGTGGCCAGTGACTTGGGCCAGTGTAGAAGGTAAAAAATGTTGATTCCTCCTTCCTTCCCTTTCTCTATATCTCAGATCTTCTGCTAAGCAAATGGATGTGGCCATAGGAAAAGTTAGCTGCAGGGGCAGAACGATATCGCAGGTGCCTTACATCCTGTTCCAGGGGACAGTCCTCCATTGTGGGGTGGGGTACAGAGGCTGGTGACCATCATCAAATGCACTGCAGTGCTCATGCCAGGCAAGTCCTGGACTGCTCTATGAGCAGGTGACAAGAGTGGGGGACAACTTTAGCCTTGGTCTAGAGTGGGACTTCCACCAGGGCTTTCCTAGAGCTGGATTGCCTCCTCCTTTCATTTGTCACACCTGCCCTTGAAAGATTGAGAAACAGGTCAGAGTCTGTATTTAAATACAGATTCAGATAAAACTAATTTCAATGGTGTGGCTTTGAGGAGTTAGTTCTCTGTGGGTCCTAGGTCCTCCCCAGGACTTAATATTGTTCTTTGCTTTCATTCATTCATTCATTCACTATATCGTTTTTAAGAGCCCACTTGGTGCCCTCTCTGACCTGTGGTAAGGTTTTAAAGAGAAATTTGCCAATCCATAGCTCCATCTAAGCATCCATTTCCCCATTTGTGAAATAAGGATGTTGATCTATTCTCTGCCTTTCTTTCAAGATGTGAAGGTAAGCGAAAAAAGGGATGAAGGAGGATTCTTGTGTTTGAGGGTCGAGTGAATGAATGCCCTCTTTTCAACTGGACACAGTACCTGCCCTGTGGTAGGAATGTAGCAACTACTTTTTGAATCAATAAATGACTGAATGAATCAATTAATGCTGGAATAAATGCATTTTCCTCCTCCCTGTCACTGTCCCTCTGCTCCTGTGTTAACTCCATAGATAGGTCAGCAGGACCAGCCTTGCAGCCTGAGATAAGGCCTTCCGCGGGTGTCTCTCCTGTCCCTCCCCTTAGAGGGTGTGGGGCCGAAGGGTAATGCCTGGCGCTGGTGGAAACGCAGCTCAGAGGCGGACGCAGGATGGGCTCTAAGTACCAAAAGTCTGTGCGGGTCTGGTTTCCCCCATTGGCCTTAACGCTGGAGGTGATTTTCATTGTCGTCTTCTTCTTTTTCACCTCCTATCCAGCTGCAGTAGGTGAAAAGAAGACGCTCTTGAGGACCTACCGAGGTAAGTGTCCAGAGGGGAGGTGGTCACAGAGGCAAACAGCAGGCGCAGGGAAGAGGAGGTCCTCTGGGGGCATAGGGCCTCCTTTCCACAAAGTCTCTGAGGAAAGGGATCCCCTCATCCTCTTCGATCTGTTGCACAAAGACCCAACCAAACATGCCGTCTCTTCTTTAGGACCAGTGTGGCCATCACCTCTTCCATGACGCCTTCCTTGATTTGTCAGGGCAGAGGGAGGGGCCTCCTTTTCTCTGTTCCTAGATTTCCCTTTGCCAAAGGGTCTTCACAATTCTCTGCCTTCACTACCCCCTCTTCTGTTTCCTTAACAGCAAGGAATTTCATGGTGGTGTTGGGTTTGAGGGATTTTGTTTCCTTTTTTTTTTTTTTTTGGTCTCTTTTTCTCGTTTCTGTACCACCTTTGTTTTGGAAGCTTCCTTCTCACTTAGGGGCTTGGAAGTCTGCTTTCTTCCTGCAAATCCTGAGGCACAAGCTCTGGCTGAAGAGAATGTAGGATGGTTGTTATTTTATATATATGCAGCTAAAAATACTCATAGACCATGATGAGAATGACTCTCAACAAGATAGACATCCACAGTGGTGTGGCTTCTGCTTTTTTAAAAAAGTTGAGAAGAGTTTTCAAGTACCTCGGAGAGTCAAGATGTTGTTTGTGATAATGGAAGGACCTCCTTGAGTGAGGTCCGTGAGATGAAACAGAAATGTAAGCCTGGCTGAGTGCTTGCATGTTTCTAGTGATGTTAGCTAGTTAACTAGAAGCAAAGGGAAGGCATCCCTGGGCCCTCAGAGGTAGAAAGAAGAACAAGGAGATGACTTGGGGAGGGAAGTCCTTACACTGCTTTATGGGCTAGCCCAGAGAGGGTGCTCAGTGCCTAACAAGCAAGGCCTGGGCACAATTTTCATTCATTTCAACTTACTGTAATTCTTTTCAATCGGGTACAATGTGATTCAATCCATTCATTCATTCATTTGCTCGATCTATTACAAACCATGTGGGATCCAGATACGTGCTCATCAGAGCTGATATTTATTGATTACTTACTATGTACCAGGCACTCCAGTATTCTCACCTAGAGAATCCCATGGACAGAGGAGCCTGCTGGGTTACAGTCCATGGGGTCGCAAAGAATCAGACAGGATTGAGCAACTAAGCATCCATGCACACACCAGACACTATTTTAAATGCTTTACACTGAATCCGCACTGTCACCCTATGAGATAGGTACTATTTTTTAAAAATAACAATTTTATTTATTTATTTTTGGCTGTGCTGGGTCTTTGCTGCTGCAAAGACTTTTCTATAGGTGCGGCAAGTGGGGGCTACTTTCTAGTTTCGGTGCTCGGGTTTCTGATTACAGTGGCTTCTCTAGTGGAGCGCGGACTCTAGGGTGCTCCGGCTTCAGCAGTTGTGGTTCCCAGGCTCTAGAGCGCAGGCTCAGTAGTTGTGGTGCAGGAGTTCCAAGACATGTGGGATCGTCTCAGATCAGGAATCGAACCATGTCTCCTGCATTGGCAGGCAGATTCTTTAGAGACAGGTACTATTATGATCTCTACTTTTCATAGAAAGAAACTAGGCACTTGGAGTGATTTGCCCAATACTGTTCGGCTAGCAGTAGCGCAGCAGTTTTAAATTTTGCTGCTGTTCTTTAGTTGCTAAGTCGTGTCTCACTCTTTTGCAACCCCTTGGACTGTAACCTGCCAAGCTCCTCTGTCCATGAGATTTCCCAGGCAAGAATACTGACTAGGTTGCCATTTCCTTCTCCAGGGGATCTTCCCGACCCAGGGATTGAACTTGAGTCTCCTGCATTGGCAAGCAAATTCTTTACCACTGAGCCATCAGGGAAGTCCTTGGTTTAAAGTTAAGTAGCCTTATACTTGGGCTTCTGTGGTGCTCAGATGGAAAAGATTCTGACTGCAAAGTGGGAGACCTGGGTTCGATCCCTGGGTTGGGAGGATCCCCTATAAGAGGCATAGCAACCCACTCCAGTATTCTTGCCTGGAGAATTCCCATGGACAGAGGAGCCTGGTGGGCTTACAGTCTGTGGAATCGCAAAGAGTCGGCCAAGACTGAGCGACTAAGCACAGCACAGCCTTATATTTAAAACAAAAAACCAACAAAGACTACACAGGGAATTCTGCTCAGTTTTCTCCAGTAACCTAATAGGGAAAAGTATTTTAAAAAGAATGGACCCACGTATATGTATAATTGAATTGCTTTACTGTACATCTGAAACGAACACAACATTGTTAATATGTTGTGTTAATAGTTAACAGTTGTATTCTCCAGTATAAAATTAAAATTAAAAAATAAAATAGATTAAATAAAACTAAATTAAGGGGAAAAAAGAAACTTAAGCAGCCTAGTTTGAATTTCCATGCCCTTAACCATGATGCTTCACAGCCCCATTTAACAGTGAGGTTGAGTCTCTTGTCATATAATCAGTAGGCACAGGAGCCCATATTTCAATTTTGTAGTTTGGATCCAGTTTTCTTTACCCCTAGGCTGTGCTGCTAACATAGACATAATTGTCCTCAGAGCATCTGAGGATGCTCACGCTCTATGGAAGCACAGAGGAGGGCTTACAACCCAGGCAGGGAGATGGGGATGTCAGGAAAGGCCTCTGGAGGGAAGTGACTGCCCAGCCGGGCCTCGAAGGCTCAGGTAGAGTATAACCATGTGAAAATAGAGGGTCGTGAGCACAGCAGGAATCGTTGTCTTCATCAGACTGAACCAGGCTGGAGTTTAACCCTACAGTGCTGTAGAAGCATAAAGAGGGAAGCAGTGGGTGGACCCATTCCCTTGAGTAAGCAGGCTGGACTTCATTTTCTTGATCTATTAGAAAGCAGGAGTGTGATCAGTTTGGGTTTGGTTATGGAGAAAGCCATTCCAGGACTGGCATGGGGGTGGGGAAGGGGCCTGACTTGAGGTGGAAACCAGTGTGGAGACTGTAGTGTTGTATGGACTGGGGGGCTTCAAATTTTTCAAGCAGGCCCCATATTTCTATGTTCTACTTAAATCTTGCTGCAGTAATATGTTTTGCACAATTATCATAGATGTATGTAAATTAGAAAATTGGAAAGACATCAAAAGGAAATATAAAATATTTTCAAATGACTGATTGTGATGGTGTCAGTCACTCCAGGCATGGTCCATTGTTACCGTGAATGACAGTGGATGGTAATTCATTCCTCAGGGTCTTCTGGATAGTTTCAAATTATCTTGCTTGACTCCTTGTCAGATGTGATTAGATTGGGTTTTTTCTTTAACTCTGAAGGTGACTGACGGAGAGCGTGCACAAGAAGTATCCTTCTACCCTTTGTTTCTGCGCTTGCCTGACATTATTCTTTTGCCTTCAATCTGTGGTTTTTGGCAGTTGTTTGAGCCACTAGTCCATTTTGTAAAGGTTAGTTGAGTTAAAACTAAGTAGCAATCTGTCAATCTGCTTAATCGAATCCAGTCCACGTAAACTATAATAAGTCATTTAAACCAGCCAATTCTAAAAAAAAAGACATTTTTGAGAATACCGGGAAATCTGAATAAAATGTGAGTATTATGTAACACACAGGCATTATTATGAGTTTCATTAGGTGTGATAATAGCATAGTGGGTGGTTTTAAACCTACTTGCGGCTGCTGCTGCTACTAAGTCGCTTCAGTCATGTACAACTCTTCACGACCCCAGGGACTGTAGCCCACCAGGCTCCTCTGTCCATGGGATATTCCAGGCAAGAGTACTGGAGTGGGTTGCCATTTCCTTCTCCATTAAACCTATTTAGAAGTAGGTTTAACAATTTAACAAATGGTGAGCCCTATTTGTTAGAGACGCATACTGGGATAGAACAGTGTCTGGGATCCGTTTCATGCCAAAAAGAAGCAGAAAAAGGAGAAAGAGGTAGGGAAGGGGGAGGGGGAAGGCAGAGGGGGGAGGGGGAAGGAGGAGATGGAAAAGGAGAAAGAGGAGGGGAAGAAAAAAGAAAAGCTAAGGAAGGAAACAGGTGGAGAAGGATAATAAAAACAAGATTGAATGGGATTAACATAAACACACAGCTACATAGAAAATAGATAATCCACAGAACCTGCTGGTTTAGGTAACTCTACTCAATAGCCTGTGTTAATCTCTATGGGAAAAGCATCTGAAAAAAGAAGGGATATATGTGTATGTGCAACTGAATCACTCTGCTGCACACCTCAAACTAACACAACAAAAGAAGAGGAAAGAAAGAAAACGAGGGGAGAAGGATAATTAAAAACAAGATTGACCCCATGTGGCAGTCATCAAAGCTGGGAATGGGTACATGATGTTCACCATGCTACTCACTCTGTTTTTGTGTATGCTTAAAATTTTCCATAATAAAGCTGTCAATTAAGCAAAACAAAATCCTGTCATTAGTTACAACAAGATGAATGTGAAGAAATACATGTCACCCCCTCTTCAGGGGCCTAATATTCCCTCATTTTACCTTCCAAAGCTGGGGAACTAAGCTGACATCCTAAGCAAGTCAGAGGAGACTCCTGGATTCATCTGAACATTAAATGCTTGCTGAGTCACAAACTTGACCAAGTGCCTTTAGGGGTAGAAGAACCTAGATCATGGTCCTCAAATGTGGTCCCCAGACCAGCCATCTCAGCATCCCCTAGGAACTTGTTAGAAATACCTGGGCCCCCATCCATACCTACTGATCCAAAACTCAAGAGTGGGGCCCAGCAATCTGTGTTTTACCAAGCCCTCTAAGTGACTCGAATACATTGAAGTTTGAGGACTGCTGGAGAGAGACTGGTTCACATCTTTCCTCTGCCTCTTCTAAGCTGTGAGACCTGGGCAAATCACTCAACCTCTCTCTGCCTCTGTTTTAACCTCTGTCACATGATGATTGCACTTGCTAAGTTGTCGAAACGCTTGAAAGAATGAACACATACGAAGACTGATAGGGTATTAGCTTTGAACTTCCCTTGCAGTCCTGGAGAAGGAAATGGCAACCCACTCCAGTACTCTTGCCTGGAAAATCCCATGGACAGAGGAGTCTGGTAGGCTACAGTCCATGGGGTCGCAAAGAGTCTGACACGACTGAGCGACTTCACTTTCTTTCTTTTTTTCCTTTGCAGTCCAGTGGTTAAGACTCCATGTTTCCAATGCAGGGGGCTTGGGTTGGATAGCTGGTCAGAAAACTAAGATCCCACATGCCACAATAAAGCATTGCAAAAAAAAAAAATTAGCTTTTTATTATGAATAGACTTTAATTTCTTAGATGTTTTAGAAAAATGAGTAGAAATAGCAGTGCTAATATCTCTTCTTCTGGCAGCCCCTATGGATTGTCTGGAGTATCTTCTGAGGGGTGTGAACCCTACTCTGATGACCACTGGCCTGGATGACCTGTGATGAGGTCAAATGGGCAGGGGCAGTAAAGGAGAAGCAGAGAGTCAGATTCAAGAGTTATTTAGGAGATAAACTTGGCTGTTCTTGGAGAAAACAAGGAAGGAGTCAAGGATGGCTTCAGATGTGTGATTTGGCAGACGGAGGTGCCCATTTCTGAGATGAGAGGCACAAGGGGAAGGGAAGATTGGGGGATAAATGAACAATGATATGTTCATTCTTGGTTTGGGATTGAGGTGCCAGTGAGATGATTGGGGAAAGCAATTGTATCCATTATCTATTGCTGCAACAAACCACCCCCGACCTTAGTGGCTCAAATAGCAATCATCTAATTTGCTCCGGACCATGATCCTGTGGTTCAGCAGTTTCAGCTGTACTGTGGCCACGCAGATCTTCTGTCAATTTCACCTAGGGTCACTGTGCATCTCTGGGGCTTCCCTGGTAGCTCAGCCAGTGAAAGACTCCACCTGCACTGGGGGAGGCTGGGGTTCGATCCCTGGGTCGGGAAGACCCCCTAGAGATGGGAATGGCAACCCACTCCAGTATTCTTGCCTGGAGAATTCCATGGACAGAGGAGCCTGGGAGGCCCATGGAGTCACACAGAGTAAGACACGACTGAGCAACTAAGCATACATGCACGTCCCATACATCTCCAGCCTGGAGCTTTGACTGGGGCTGAACAGTCTCTGATAGCCTCATTCGAGTGTGCGTCAGTTGATGCTGGCTGGACGCTTAGCCTATGTGACTCCAGAAGACTGGCCCAGATTTTCACATGGCAGCAGAGGGGTTGCAGCAGTAAGAGGGCAAGACCCAGAGGTGCTTTTCAAGCCTCTGCTTGCATTGTGTTTGCTGATGTCCCGTTAGCCAAAGCCAACCACAGTGCTCAGCTCAGGCGGGACGGTTCTATACTGGAAGGCATGGTTCCTTGGGGGCCATTACTGTGGCCATTTGTCACACAGAGCCTGCTTGAACGATGCCAGATTGGGGGACCATCCTGGGTCCTGCACTGTGGCTACCACCCAGTTACCCCCATACTCCTTAGAAGCAGGAAGGAGAGCTATTAAAAGACAAGAAGGGCTTTGCCAATGACGTGTACTGACGTCATTGGCACTCGTACACTGTTCACGCTTCAGTCGTGTCTGACTCTTTGCGACCCCATGAACTGTAGCCTGCCAAGTTCCTCTGTCCGTGGGATTCTTCAGGCAAGAATACTGGAATGGGTTGCCATTTCCTCTTCCAGGGGATCTTCCTGACCCAGGGATGGAACGTGCATCTCTTGTGTCTCCTGCACTGGCAGGCAGATTCTTTACCACTGCACCACCTGGGAAGCCCACATCTTATCTTTCCCCACCCTGTTGATTGGGAAACCTCTTTTTTTCCCCCAGACTGTTATAGGGGTGAGGGTGAGCTTGGAGGTTTTGGGGGAGGGGAAGGCAGCATGAGGCTTCATGGATGGTTCCAGACCAAGGCTTGCAGAGGTACCGTGCAAAGTCAGTGGTGGGGAGAAGAGTGTGGAGGTCCAGCCCAGGGCCCGAGGGACAGAAGCCGGGCCTGGCTTTGGAGCTGATGAAGTGTCTGCAGGTCGGAGGGAGGTGGAAGGGTGTGTGAGGAACAGTGGAGACTCCCAGGGGCAGTCAGGCTGAAGGAGTGGGGGACAGTCTTGTCCAAAGGCACAGCTAACAAGTGGCAGGCCTGAGATAATTTATAGTCCTAACATTTACCATGCCCCAGTGCTAGGCTAAGCGATTCACAGGAGCCAAGGAACTCACTACTAGCAGCAAACCTCTGAGCAGGTGCCATTATTTCAGACCCCTTTATAGACTAGGAAGCGGGGACATGGAGGTTGAACCAGGCTCTGAACTCTGATAGCCAGACTCAGAGGCCCACACTCATATTTGACACTATGGAGAGTGAAGGATGGAGGGGGAGGCAGGATGGTATAGCGATTAAACCCAGAGCCAGGATTCAGGTCTGCCACCACCATTTGCTAGCTGTGTGACCTGAGCTAATTCCAGCACCTCTCTGTGCCTCCCTTTCCCCATCTGTAAAATGGGGATAATCAAAGATACCTCCTGCGTGGGCTTGTCATAGTCTAAGGATGGTAGGCACTTGGATGAGTCCCTAGTTTGTGGAGGGCACCATATATGTGCCTGCTGTTACAATGATGTTGATTATTGCCCTACAGGACTCCCAGGTTAGACTTGCTCCAAGTCATGGGACTTGCATAAACTTCTCCGGAAGGCCCACCTTAGATCATGTGTAAAACTCCCCTCTGAGGCCTGGGTATGGGGCCCCTGGAGCAACCCTCTCCTTATCAGCCCTGGACACCTTAGGTCCATTATCTTATCAGACCAGCAGCTGATGCAGGGCATAGCACAGGCTCTGAGAGGCGGAGGCTGATACCAGTGGGGATGATGCCCTGAGCTGGGACCCAGCGTTGAAGCTGGGATCCAGCTGTGAGACATGGGAGGAGCGGGGGTGGGCCAGAGCCCCATGAGGCTGGGAGAGGAAGTGGGAGGATACAGGGGGTGAGAGTACAGGGGCCCTGAACTCAGACGTAATTTACTGATCAGTTTGGGGTGAGTGAGCTTTGTCAACAGCTCCAAGAAACTGCCACCCTAATTTTATCCCCCTGGCTGGAGCACAAGCCCAATCCCACCCCAACCCCCAGGGACAGTGTGGGGTTGTAGGAGGAGGGTTCTGAGCTCTGTACCTGCAGCAGGCGTGGCAGCTGTGCCTGATAAAGCCCCAACCAAGAGTCTCTGACTTTTTATCTTCAGAACCCCATGGACTATAGCCTACCAGAATCCTCCATCCATGGGATTTTCCAGGCAAGAATACTGGAGTGGGCTGCCGTTTCCTTCTCCAGGGGATCTTCCCAACCCAGGGATCGAACCCGGGTCTCCTGCATTGCACACAGGTGCTTTACCATCTGAACCACCAGGGAAGCCCTCTTCAGAGCCCCACCTCTGACCTAATCCTGGTTCCCTGCCCTTCCCACACGCTGCCCCCTCCTCTGAATACACCAGAGCAGTGAGGTCCTTGGAGAGTATCAAGTCCAACTCCCATGAGCTACAGATAGGGAAACTGAGTCTCAAAGAATGCAAGGGACTTGCCTTAGGTCCCTTAGTGAGGTGTGGACAAACAAGAGCAAGAGACAGCCTAGCACTGAGGGGAGGGCACTGCCCCAGGAGTCCAGAGCTTGGCTCGCTGCAGACATGCTCTGTGCTCTTGAGGAAGTCACAGTCTGTCTCTAGATCCCTTCTGTAGAATGAGAGGAAAATGGAAGGGTTCCCCTATTCATGGAAACTTCAGTAAGTCTGGACCCTTTACATATAGCATTGCTGCAAAATGGGGAACTGTTTTGTTTTTATTTTTTAACAGCAGTTTTAAAGGAAAGATTGAATTTGCATATCTAAAAACAAGGCACTCAAAGCTAGTGCACTGGGACAACCCAGAGGGATGGGATGGGATGGGGAGGGAGGTGGGAGGGAGTCCAGGATGGGGGACACATGTACCCCCGTGGCTGATTCATGCCAGTGTATGGCAAAAACCACCGTGATATTTTAAAGTAATAGCCTCCAACTAAAATAAATAAATAAATTAAAGAAAAAGAATTTGCATCTCTAAAGTGGGGTGTGAAGTCTCTAATTGGCCACAGGCCTCACCACTCCCCAGTATACGCTGTAACCTTCATTACATAGTTCCCTTCTCAGCCCCTGGAGGGATTCGAGCAGTCCCAAGAGGAGCCCCTATACAAAATGTGCCCATTCCACCCCCATTCCAAGAAGGAGACTGAAACATTGCCTCCCCTCCCCTCCTTTATGTCAGAGAAGAAGGTGCAAGAAGTTGAATCCTCCTGATTTTCCATTTTTCGCCCACTCCACAAGTCCCCAGATCCCATGGACCCAGGCGGGTCCCCTGTAATCCGGTTGACCTGGGATTATTAACCACCCAAATCCTGTGTGCAAGACCCTAGCTACCTGTATTTTTCAATGAAAGTAAATTTCAATGTAAGTTGAAGAGGATTTGGAGAGCTCTGGAAAGAAGAATTTCCTTGTTGCTATCAGACCCAAGGCTGGAGACCAGGTGACTTCTTACTGCTGTGAAGGTGATGATGGTGCTGGTGGCGAATAGCCTCTATTTACTGAGCTTTGTCCATATTCCCGGGACAGAGCCAAGCTCTTGAACAATTTCCCAGTACCCTCTGAGCAGGGATAATAGCCCTTATTTAGCTGATGAGGAGAGAAAGCAACCCAAAGGTCATGCAGCTAAGAAGCTGAAACATACAAATCGCCATTCTTATAGGTCAAATGGTCAGATATTGGCAATTTAATATGATTTAACCTAATAGAGAATGATAGAGCCTCAAAGCACAGGCTTTTTTTCTTAAAGAAAAAAATTACTTACTCTCTTCATAACAGTTGTAGAAAATTTTAACACTAAAATTTTTTTAAAAAATAGAACTCTCCTAAACCCTGAGATAATCTCCGTGGGGGCGGGGAGGGAGGGGGCGGAATTCCTTTAAGACGTCTCTCCAGGCATTTCCACACATGTGAACCTAGTTGATGTTTGTTGATAAAATAGTCTTTACTATTCAGGTAAATTATGTGTATTTTACCGTTTGATTCTGGCAACCTGATGAGGGAGGTATAATTATTTTTCCCACTTAATAGAAGAGAAAACCAAGAGGGCAGATAGTGTGGTAACTCAAGGCACAGGCTCTACAGCAGACCCTGTAGGCTGAAATCCCAACTCTATTGGCTGGAGCAAATGATAACTCCTCTATGCCTCAGTTTTCTCATCTGCAAAATGGTGATAATAACAGCACCCACAGTGAAGGACGCTTGTGAGAACTAAACGAGATAGTTTATGTAAAGTGGTTTAAACAGCGTTGGCATTTGGCAAACAGTCAATAAATGTAGGCGGTTATTAAAGCTCAGAGACGTTAAAGAGCGACACACAGCTGGACAGTGCCAGAGCCCTGATAGAACCCCAAGCTTATCTAGTTCCAGAGCCCAAACCGTTACCCGTTTTGCAAAGTTGGAGCTGATTCAAAGCATCTGCCCTTTCCTCTTCCTGGTCCCCTCCAGAACATCAGCTAAGTCCCTCTCCCCCATCTGCCATGGCATCCACCACACTTAAGTCTGAGGCTGGGAAAGGGAGGGTCACCCAGGTGGCCCTGATGCTTTCCAATGGCCCCCCAAGTCCCCCTCAGCAGGAGCCGAAGGAGACAGCTGTTTTCTGCAAAGATAATTTAGTTCTTGCCTGTGAACCTCTAGACCCGTTACTGCTCCCTCTTTTCTGAATGACCTGAGCTAAGTCACCAAACTATGTAGCCTTATTTTCTCTCACATATGATCAGGAGGTTAAACTTGATTTTCAAAAAGCAAGATATCAGTACCTTTTCTGAGTGTCAGCTACGTGCCAAGGACGGGTCCTGACTCCTTACGCACGTTCATATTATTGTGTTTAACAATAACAATAATTGCTACCTTTGTTGAACACTCACCGTGGGCCAGGCTCTGTGTTAGCTCAGTCATTCCTTCCCTCAACCCTGTATGTGTTATCCTCATTATCCAGATAAGAAAACTGAGGCTTAAAGAGGGGAGGTAACCTGACCAAGCTCTCTTCAATGACCCCTAATGCCCTTCCAGTTGCCGTTTGGTAAAACTAACACAACCTTCCACTTCGTCTGCTTCTCTTCCTCCTTGGTCTCTCCCCGAGCAGCCTTCCAGGATGTGTTCCTCATGGCCACCCTTGGCTTCGGCTTCCTCAATACTTCTTTGCGGAGACACTGCTGGAGCAGCATAGCCTTCAATCTCTTCCTGCTGGCCCTCGGGGTGCAGCTGGCAGTCCTGCTGGATGGCTTACTGATCCAACTCTCCCTTAGAAAGATGACCATTGATATGCTCAGGTAACTAGATGGCTGCTGGATCACTTTTGGGTTCTTGGGGGTCTGGGGTCCAAGAGAGTGGATTCTAGAAGTGCTGGGATGTCTCTAGCACCAATGCTATGCAATATTCAAGACTTATTTAAATTAAGTTATACATTGTCTAAAACTCATGTTTAACTGGCATCCTCTATTTGATCTGACAACCCTCCTTTGTGACATCACAAGAGACCCAGATCTACAGCCCTCCTTGTGTCTTTTCTTTTTTTTTAAATTGATTTAAAAAACTTATACAGTGAATATTAGTTCAAAGAAAAAAATAATGGAGATTAGACAAAAAGAAATCTTGCACTCAGAAAGATAGTCTCTTGAAAAGAAGGAAGTACCTTCAGTCTTCAAATGCTAGTGGACAAGAAATAGCCATGCCTTTAGTTTCTTTAAATTAACTTTGGTCTATTTAGATGCCTTTAGAAGAGCTAGCAAAATTAACCTGTGTTTCTAGATGTCAGAATAATGGTTACCTGAGGTGTTTCTTTGGAGAAGGCAATGGCACCCCACTCCAGTACTCTTGTCTGGAAAATCCCATGGACAGAGGAGCCTGGTAGGCTGCAGTCCATGGGGTCGCTAAGAGTT
Source organism: Odocoileus virginianus (assembly GCF_023699985.2). Lineage (NCBI taxonomy): Eukaryota > Metazoa > Chordata > Mammalia > Artiodactyla > Cervidae > Odocoileus > Odocoileus virginianus. Next base: position 36,414,701 of record NC_069703.1, on the reverse strand, counting down.
GGACACAACTGAGCGACTTCACTTTCACTTTTCACTTTCATGCATTGGAGAAGGAAATGGCAACCCACCCCAGTGTTCTTGCCTGGAGAATCCCAGGGATGGAGGAGCCTGGTGGGCTGCTGTCTGTGGGGTCGCACAGAGTCGGACACAACTGAAGTGACTTAGCAGCAGAGGTGTTTATTGATTAGGAAAAGGCTCCAAAGAAGCTTATGGGATGCAAAAAACATCCTCTTGGGCTTCCCTGGTGGCTCAGTGGTAAAGAGTCACCTGCCAATGCAGGAGAGGCAGTTTCAATCCCTGGGTCAGAAAGATCCCCTGGAGAAGGAAATGGCAACACACTCCAGCGTTCTTGCCTGGAAAATCCCATGGACAGAGGAGCCTGGCTGGCTATAGTCTATGGGGTCACAAAGGAGTCAGACATGACCTAGCGACTAAATAACAAAAACATTCTCTATGTATTCTGGGTGATGGTTACACAAGAGTATACATGTGTATATACATATGGTGGTACATGCTCAGTCATGACTCTTTGTGACCCCATAGGCTATAGCCAGCCAGGCTCCTCTGTCCATGGAATTTTCCAGGCAAGGATACTGGAATGGTGTGCTGTTTCCTCCTCCAGGGGATCTTCCCTGACCCAGGAACTGGACCCGCATCTTGTGTGTCTCCTGCATTGGCAGGTGGATTCTTTACCACTGAGCCACCTGGGAAGCCCTTATATACACATATACACATCCATATAGTTGTACATGCCTGCAGAAATAAGTCATTCACACTCAATAGGAGGAACAAGGTAAAAAAATGTTTTTAATTGTTTTTTGGTTTTAACCAGTTCTGAAACTTTTTCTTGCCCATATGATGGTAAATCCCATCTCAAGTATCTGGGGACCCCATCACCTTTCAAGGCCATTCTACCCTCCCCTCTGATACCCTGCTAACACTCTGGGCACTACTCTTAAACACCTCTCTATGAGCCAGGCTCTGTGCTGGGCACTTTACAAACATTATGTGTTTAACTCCCTCATGGAAGGGTCTGATGGGGTATACTGCCAAGGAATGAGATGCTCAGAGCTCACGAGACACTTGCCTAGGGTCACAGAGTTAAGTGGTAGAAGTGGCTTCAATTTTCATTCTGTAGCCTTTCTCACACACTGCAAAGTGGCCATGATAAGAAACACAATCTAGCCAGCTCCCCATTGGCCCTGAAAAGAACTCTCCACCTTTTTTCTTTTTTGATTTGGGCTTCTTTTATTAAAAAAAAATTTTTTTTTTCATTTTTCATTTTTTGGCCACGATGTGCAGCCTGCAGGATCCTAGTTCCCCAGCCAGGGATGGAGCCCTCACTGCCTTCATTGGAAGTGTGGAGTCTTAACCCCTGGACTGCCAGGGAAGTCCCCTCCACATTTTTTCTTTTAAACCATTTTAGAGCTGATCCAGGGGGGTTCTTTAACCCGACCCCCACCCCAGTAACCACCTGGGAAGTGACACAGGGCATTCTGGGGGAGCCCTGACAGGGTGGTCCTGGTCTGGGGTTTCTGCAGCCTTGGCTTAAGTCACACGAGCCTTTGGCCTCCTGCACCTGAGTCTCCAGGCTGCCCCCTTCTTCTGACGTCCTGCCTGCAGGAATCTGTTTGCCCTTGATTCAATCTGGAAAGACAAGAAGAGGCCGTTTACCGCCGGAGTGAACGCCCCTGCCCCACCCTGACCACTCGGGTCCTCCTGGCTGTGACCCCCAACGGGACCGGCTTCCCAGAGTTGAACAATGGGCTCCTTTCTGACCTTCCTGCTCTGACTGGGGTGGTGGGTGGTGCCCAGGCCTGCCTCCCAGCCCAGCCCTCTCCCTCTCCCGGTCCTGAGGCCTCGCCCACCGGTGCAGACTGACTTGGCTCTAAATCGGTTCTGCCTTGAGTCATCGATGACCAGTCCCTTCAGGGCAGGGGCCTGTCTTCCTCAGTCTTCCCCTCCTTTATTTCCCTCACATAGTAAGGACTTAGTAATTGGTTACTGGAACAAAGATGAAAATAAAAAAGAACCCGAAAATATGTGATATTTTTAATGCTGTACATTGAGGGCCTATCATAGCAATAACTACCCTCCTGTGTTTGACTCACTTTGCCCTCCCAACAGCTCCAAAGGCCTTGCCTCTACATTTACAGATGAGGAAATGGAAACATAGTGTGGTTAAGTCATTTGCCCAAGGCCACACAGCCAGGAAGTGGCTGAGTCAGGACTCCAACCTTGGCAGCCTGGAAGGAGATTGTCCTAAGCACTGCACTTCACTGTCTCAACACCTCCCCCATCCCTGGGGTTTGAAATCCTGCCACTGGCACAGAATCTCTTGAATTAGCCCTTTGCCAAGGAAAGCATCGACTCGATGGACATGAGTTTGAGCGAGCTCTGGGAGTTGCTGATAGACCACGAAGCCTAACATGCTGTAGTCCCTGGGATCGCAAAGAGTCGGACACGACTGAGTGCCTGAACTGAACTGAATGAAAGGAGTGCTCACCCCAAAGATAACATGGCCAGTCACAGTGAAACACTCAGTGACAGACCCATTATTTCCAATAATTCCTGGTCCCTCTGAGACTTTTTCCCCATACCCTTGGCCCTCCTCTGGTCTTTCTTCCAAAATCCTTGAGCCTTCAGCAGGATACTACTTTGGCAGCAAACAGTGGGAAGGCTGTGTCCAAACTTCAGAGTCCAGGCTTTGGATCCAGGCCAGCTGGGTCGGTTTGAACCTTGTGTTTGTCATTAACTAGCTGTGTGGCCATTACCAAAAAGTTACCTCATCTAGTCTCAATGTCCTGTCCTGTAAAATGGATGCACTGGATGGTACCTAGCACCATCGCTTTACAGAGGATTACCTGGAGGATTTAAATGACATGATGGACTTGCAAGACTGTTATCCAACAGTCTTGTTATCCAACAGATGATGATAATGATGATGGCAGCAGTGGTGGTAGCATCATCATCAACTCCTAGGGGGAAGGGTGGTCTCAGCAAGGTGCCCAGAAGAGGGTGGGTTGGCTTAACCACCAAGGATTGTCCAGTTCGGTGCCACCTCCCCCAGGAAGCCCTCCCTGATGAGTCCAGTTCACAGTGCTCCCTTCCTCCAATGAACCCGTCTTGCCTCGTGGTATCACGTGCCATGTCTGACTCGTTGCGACCCCATGGACTGTAGCTTGCCAAGCTCCTCTGTCCATGGGATTCTCCAGGCAAGAATACTGGAAGTGGGTTGCCATGCCCTTCTACAGGGGATCTTCCCAACCCTGGGATCGAACCTGAGAGTCTGCTGCAGCTCCTGCATTGCAGGCATATTCTTTTCCCACTGAGCCACTTGGGAAGCTGCATGATGTCACAGATCGTCTTAATTGACAGGGTCAGGATGTCTGCTTTGTCTCCCCAGGCCAGTCGTAAGTGCCTTGAAAACAAAAGCTATTCTCTCCTTCCAAATCCCCACACTAAGCTTGCTCACTTGTCAAGGGAAGGAAAGAGTCGGTAATAGCACTGAGTTCTTTGTGCCAGTCCTGGTGTGATCCACGCACGGGCACGACCATTCCTTCTAATCCCTCACCCCGCTTTCATGAGATAAGTATTACCATCATTCTTATTTTACAGATGAAGAAGCACACTCAGTGAGATTAAATAGCTGCTCAAGTGGAAAAGCTGGAACTGGAAGCCAGACTTGTCCTACTTCCAAACCCAGTCTTTTTTCCACTACAAGGAGAGGGAGAGATGAGGATTCAGTTCAGTCACTCAGTCGTGTCCAACTCTCTGGGACTCCATGGACTGCAGCACGGCCAGGCTTCCGTGTCCGGAGCGGGTGTCTGCATCACTGGAGAGATGGCAGGTGAAGAGCGCCCTCTATTGAGCATCTGTGTGTGATGACGGCGGAAGAGAAGCCCAGGGCAGGATCCGAGCAGTCAGATGTTCTCAGAACCTCAACGCATCCTTAGTTGGGATGAGTGTCCAGATCAACCTCTCAGCGTGTGGCTGCCACCCTGATGGGGGAAGGGAATGAAGGAGATTCCAGACTGGGCAGCATACATCCCCATGAGAGCAGAAATGTGTATTTGCTCTCCTGTTCTGTCCCCGGTTTTTTGAAAAGTATCAGGCAGAGAGTAGGTCCTCAACAAGTGTTTGTTGAATGAATGAATGAGAGGCATTGTTACTTCTCTATCCTCCCTCCTCCCTGTCCTGCCCACTCTCCCCAGTATTCAGAAAGCCACCATGAGCGCTACATCTGTGCTGATCTCCGCGGGTGTCGTCCTGGGGAAGGTCAACCTGCTGCAGCTGGTGTTTATGACGCTGATAGAGGTGACAGCCTTCAGTGCCACGAGGCTGGTCGGCATGAATTACCTCAGTGTGAGTCCTGGTGATGTGAGGAGGGACGTCTGGGATAAGGGATGAGCAGGTGGAAGGGGAGGGCTCCATCTCTATTTGATAAAGCTTCTGTGATGAAAAAAAAATTAGAGACAGGCCAAAATGGGGTCGCAAAAGTGTGGTGTCTGCTCAACATTCAAATGCTATGGAAGGGTGTTCCCACAATAAAAACACTGCTGTCAAGGAAAGAGGTCAGTTCCTCACCATAGGCAGCACATTACAAGCCTTCTCCTGCTTTGTTGTGGTTCTCGTAGTGGTTGTTTTAGAAAGTTGCATTAACTAAAAGCCATCTCCTCTCTTCTCTGCAATGTGTTAGTTTAGGTGGTCCAGGGAAGGGTTTAGCATTGATTTTTAGAGTTCACGTCTTCTCCTTAAAAACTTCATTTCAGCCTGGGCTTCTTTCATGGAAGGGCTCAGGGGAAACCAGAGCCAGAAACCAGAGCTGTTTCAGTAGACATGACTCAAGAAATGAGGATTCCAAGTTGACAATTGCCAAATGTGGTTTTTAGATTCCTGGGGGACCTCAAAGAGATTAAAAATGGAAGATCTCTTCCATTCTTACAAGAGAATTCCACAGAGTTGCATTTTTATATATGACTAAGGGTTCCTTACTTTTCATTCATTCATTTCACAAATATTTATTCTGAGCCTGTTCTGTACCAGGCACTCTTCTAGGCAATGGGAAAATGTATCTGTCATGGAACTTCCTTGTTTATTGGCAGAGGGAAAGGCTACCAGTAATCAATAAAATAGGCAAAAGAGATACCATGCTGAAAGTGAAAGTGTTAGTCGCTGTCATGTCCAGTTCTTTTGACCCCATAGACTGTAGCCCGCCAGGCTCTCTGTCCATGGAATTCTCCAGGCAAGAATAATGGAGTGGGTTGCAAGTTCCCTGGGTCAGGGGAACTTCCCAACCCAGGGATTGAACCCACATCTCTTATGTCTCCTGTATTGCAGGCAGATTCTTTGCCATCTGCTCTATAGCAGGGCTCTATAGCATGTTAGATAGTGATAAGTACTATGGAGGAAAAAATACAATGAAGGTAGAAGATATGAATAGTTGGGTGAGGGGATAAGGTGTTAGGAAGAGTGGCCAGGGAAGGTTTCACCAGGCAAATAATTTTTGAGTAAAGAGCTGAAGGCAGCAGGTGTGCAAGTCATGTGGATATCTGAAGACAGGGGCAGATCAAGGACAGAGCTTTTGGAGTGGTCTTCATCTTTCAAGAGTAGGATCTTATTAGTGACATTATTCATTTTAATTTTTTATTTTATTACTGTTCTTTTCTGGCTGCATCATGGCATGTGGAACTTCCCTAGCAAGGGGGACTAGGAATATAACCTGTGTTCCCTACAGTGAAAGTGTGGAGTCTTAACCACTGAACCACCAGAGAAGTGCACTGATACACTGTTTAGAATTGATGGTATCACACTGACTCGATGGACATGAGTTTGAGTAAACTCTAGGAGTTGGTGATGGACAGGGAGGCCTGGTGTGCTGCAATTCATGGGGTCACAAAGAGTCAGACATGACTGAGCGACTGAACTAACTAACTAATGATAATAAGCCTGCAATGCAGGATACCCAGGTTCCATCTCTGGGTCAGGAAGTTCCCCTGGAGAAGGGAATGTCAACTCACTCCAGTATTCTTGCCTGGAGAATTCCAGGGACAGAGGAGCCTGGTGGGCTACTGTCCACGGGGTCATAAAGAGTCGGACATGACTGAGCAACTAACACTTTCACTTTCTGTGGTAATAAAAGGGAGATGGACTTTTGGTTGGTTTTATTATTGTTTTAAATTCTCAACAGACAATGCATCCCATTATTGCCTGTACCCAGAATGGACCGCTCCCTCTATCCTGTACTCCAGGCAGTAGAACAGGCGGTTCAAAGTGGTACTGACATGAGAGCATGGCTGTGGGTTTAAGGAAGAGCAAGGGAATGAGCAGGAGGTGAAGTCAGAGGGTTTGTGGGAGAGCAGGTCACGCAGGGTCCTGTTGGTCATAGTAAGAATGCCGACTTTGACACTGGGGGAGACAGGTGCCACTGGGGGATTCAGAGCAGAAATGTGCCATGAGCTGACTTAGATTTTAACAGTATTGCTCTGGCTGCTACATGGAGAAGAGTCAGCTGGGGGACAAGGGTGGAAATAGGGAGACCAGTTAGAAGGTTATCACAACAAGTATTGAGCAAGTATTGAAGTTGGTTTAAACCAAGTGGGGGTCGTTGGGGCATGGTGGTAAAAATTCTGCCAAATCTGGATATCTTTTTGAAGGCACAGTGGACAGGACTTAACCGTAGCCCACTGAGTTGTGAAGGATTACTAAATTTGATATTTGTGTTGGGGTGTGTGTGTAATTTCCTCGGTTTGGTCTTGCCACAGCAAAAACTGGAAGTGACGGACAGACCAGTGTTACAGCTCCATGTTACAGTGCAGTTTTATTTAGAAAACAAAGGAAAATACATCCTTGAGGGCGGGTCGACCCAAAAGACAGGAGAAGAGAAGCCCCGCCCCTCCTCTTTTTATATTTTTTTCTCCTCCCTCTAGCCCTACGTAAACTGGGCTAGCCGGGAGGGCTGTTTGTTTTACCTGAGATCTTCACTCCTTTGTTCTATTTTCGGGGCTTTTCCCTTCTTTGTCTTTTAGCCACGACCATTCTGGACTCCTTTTTCCTATTCTATCTACCTAACATTTGTAAAGCAAAATTAGCACATAGCTTGAATTTTCTGAAGACTTTAGCTTGGTATTATAAAATCTCTGGCAGCTTCATGTTGCAAAGTTTATGGCACTCATACTCCATGCAAAGAGTTGAAATTCTGCCAAAATGCAAGAAGAAGTGGGGTACATGTCCATGTGGCTTTTTCCCCAGGTAAGTGACTTCGGCCCAAAGTATTCAAAGCCAACCAGAGGGGAGTTCCCTGGCGGTCCAGTGGTTATGACTCAGCGCTTTCACTACTGTGGCCTGGGTTCAGTCCCTGGTCAGGAAACTAAGATCCCACAAGCCGAGAGGTACAGCCAGTTAAATAAATAAAGCCAACCAGAAAACTGCCAGGAATAAATAAATACACAGCAACTCATGGGGCTCCTCTGAAAGAGGGACTGCTGGGTGGGGTCAGTCTCCTGACTTCAAGTCATGCCTCTTGCATGAAGGCAGAACTTCCTAAATGGAACACAGGTATTTCCCTGGGAGCAGAGGCTGCTGACGCTCACTGCTCCCACTGGGTTTTGTTGCAGATGGAGGAACATGTAAGCATGATGTACATCCACATGTTTGCGGCCTATTTTGGGCTGACTGTGGTCTGCTGCCTCCAGAAGCCTCTGCCCAGTGCATCAGAGGACAAAGATCAGACAGCAATGAGCCCCAGTTTGTTCACCATGCTGGGTGAGGACAAGGTGATGTGGTTGGGCTCAGATCTGGGGTGAGCAGGAGGCTCCAAAAGGGCTCTGCAGAAAAATCTCTCTGCTTTTCCAACTTTCCCCGAGTGTCTGAAGCCCCTTTGTGATGACCCATTTCCTCGAGCAGTGTTTGATGAATTCACATCTTTGAAGGAAGCGTTCCCCTCCAGGGAACCTCTCTTCATTGGTACCCAAAGGAGAGGAGAGACTTGTTACATCTCAGTATAAATGAGGTTATCCGGGAACTTCCTTGATGGTCCAGTGGTTAAGAATCCGCCTCACAATGCAAGGGGGTGAGGGTTCAATTGCTGGTTGGGGAACTAAGATCCCACATGCCCCAACTAAGACCTGATGCAGCCAAAAATAAATTTAAAAATAAATAAATAAGATTAGATTATCCAATCCTTTTGTCCTTAACTTAAAGAAGGGAATTGGATGGATGAAGAAAGCCAGGCTTGGGAGTGGAGGAAAGAATGGGAGTGGGAAGAGAGAAGTAATAATGTCTAATTGGAAGAGTTTCAGTAAAAGTGATGAACTTAAAGGTTGAGAGAGGCTTACAGGGAAGAAATCAGGCAGTGAGACTGCCAGCAGGCAATTGAATACCAGGTCATGGGGCCAAGTGGAAGAGTTCCATTAATTAAAAAAAAAATAATAAGCATGTGGCCATCATAGGCTAGGGACAGAAAGCTTGGGTTTTGGTGATTTCAACTCTCTGGGCCTTACTTTTTCTTGCCCATAAAGTATGTTAGCTGGGCCCTCCCGGCTTAAGAATTCAGAGAGGAGACCTGATTTGCCCAAAGTCGGTGAGCAAGAAAGTGACAGAGATGAGACTGGCCAGGTCTGGGAGCCTCCTGTCTGAAGTCTCCGGAGACTGAGGCTTTGGAGCAGGAATACTGGTTCTGGCCACTGACCCTTTCTGGTCCACAGGCACCCTCTTCTTGTGGATGCTCTGGCCGAGTTTCAATTCTGCTCTGCTGGAAGAGGCAGACGAGAAAAAGAAGGCCGTGTTAAACACCTACTACGCCCTGGCAGTTAGCATGGTGACCGCCATCTTAATGTCATCCTTGGCTCACCCTCAAGGGAAGATCAATATGGTGAGGAGAGGGGCTGTCCCTTGGGCAACACTTGGGTCTTCTAGGCCTGACACACATAGTCATTCATTGGCGTCTGTTTTGGGGGGCATTTACTCATGTTCATTGGGCTCAGAGTTTTACATATGGTAATTCACTTAGTTCTTACAATACCCGGAACAGTTCAGTTCAGTTCAGTCGCTCAGTTGTGTCTGGCTCTTTGCGACCCCATGAATCACAGCACGCCAGGCCTCCCTGTCCATCACCAGCTCCCGGAGTTTACTCAAACTCATGCCCATCAAGTCGGTGCTGCCATCCAGCCATCTGATCCTCTGTCGTCCCCTTCTCCTCCTGCCCCCAATTCCTCCAAGCATCAGGGTCTTCCCCAGTAAGTCAACTCTTCACGTGAGATGGCCGAAGTACTGGAGTTTCAGCTTCAGCATCAGTCCTTCCAATGAACACCCAGGACTGATTTCCTTTAGGATGGACTGGTTGGATCTCTTTGCAGTCTAAGGGACTCTCAAGAGTCTTCTCCAACACCACAGTTCAAAAACATCAGTTTTTTGGCACTCAACTTTCTTCACAGTCCAACTCTCACATCCATACATGACCACTGGAAAAACCATAGCCTTGACCAGACGGACATTTGTTGGCAAAGTAATGTCTCTGCTTTTTAATATGCTATCTAGGTTGGTCATAACTTTCCTTCCAAGGAGTAAGCATCTTTTAATTTCATGGCTGCAGTCACCATCTGCAGTGATTTTGGAGCCCAAAAAAATAAAGTCTGACACTGTTTCCACTATCTCCCCATCTATTTCCCTTGAGGTGATGAGACCAGATGCCATGATCTTAGTTTTCTGAATGTTAAGCTTTAAGCCAACCTTTTCACTCTCCTCTTTCACTTTCATCAAGAAGCTTTTTAGTTCCTCTTCACTTTCTTCCACAAGGGTGGTGTCATCCGCATATCTGAGGTTATTGATATTTCTCCCGGCAACCTTGATTCCAGCTTGTGCTTCTTCCAGCCCAGCGTTTCTCATGATGTACTCTGCATATTAGTTAAATAAGCAGGAGCAGTAGGTACGATCAAACGGCTTCCCTGGTGGCTCAGTGGTAAAGAATCTGACTGTCAATGTGGGAGATGTGGATTCAATCACTGGGTCAGGAAGATCCCCTGGAGAAGGAAATGGCAACCCACTCCAGTATTTCTTGCCTGGAAAATCACATGGACAGAGGAGCCTGGTGGGCTACAGTCGACAGGGTCACAAAAAAGTCAGACATGACTCAGCAACTAAACAACAACAGTTACAATCAAAGCCCCCTTTTTCTGGTAACAAAGTTAAAGCCCTGAATGTCTAAGCACCCAAGGATACATCACAACTAAGTGTGAGCATGGTTAGGATATTGAGTAACTGCGCTTTCAAGCTAAATGACTCCCGATCAGGGTGACTGCTCCCTGAGCCTGAGATGTGGGGTGAGATAAGACCATTGATGAACTCTCAGCAGAGGGGAGGGGCTGGTTTCAGGATCAGGGATGCAGGGAGGATGTTATAGTGTTGTCTTGCTATCACCTTACCGAGTAACTAGAGAGATGCTGTCCTCTAGCTTACTTCATTCACCCACAAGCTATTCCTTTGCAGACTCACATCCACAATGCAGTGCTGGCAGGAGGTGTGGTTGTGGGCGCCCCTTCTCACCTGATCCATTCTCCTTGGCTTGCCATGGTGCTGGGATTTGTGGCTGGGGTGATCTCCATCGGGGGAGTCAAATACGTGCAGGTAAGGAGCTGGGCAACTAATACCTAAGGAGTTGGGCAACTTTGGCCTTATGCCAAGGTCCAGGCCCCTAAACCATGGTGGGTCATCACGTATTGCCATGGGCTGCATTAGGCACTGGTTGGCAGCTTCTCAATTTAGCTTCAGAGCTTGGGTGAGGGACCCGTCCAAGTTGGATGGTGCTTTAGCTAAGATCTGAGGAGCAAGTAACAGAACCTATTCAAGCTTGCTCAGGAATAAGGGGGATTTGTTATAAGGCTACTGGGACATCACTGAACCCAAGTCCAGGAATGCTGCTGGGAGCCCAGGAATGACTGGCACCAGGGGTGGTAGTGTTGTGGGGAGCCCAAGAAGTTCCTGCTCTTCCTTTTTTGCTTTTCCTGAACACCTGTTTTCTTTTCACTCTTCCTTCCTCTTCTACTACACATGGTGGAATGTCATCTTTCTCTTCAAGAAGGCAGCCAGGTGAAATTTCTTGGTACAAATTGCAAGTTTTTTGGAGAAGGGATTCATTGGTCTAACTTGGATAATGCGCCCATCTTTGGCAGGGGTGGGAGATAGGGCACATGATACATTTATGGCTTTTGTCCATGAACCATGTGAAGGGGGGGCGGGAAAGGCAGCACCCAAGAGAGGGATGCTGGGTTGATTATCCAGGTCATCTTCACTTCTGATTGTTCAGTTCTTCATCTAAGCAGATGGATTTATCCTCCTTCACTATTCAACAGATAAGATCACAATGCTCCACCATAGCCCACTTGTTACAACACACTTCTAAGAGAAATACTGAAGAGCAACAAATCTTCATAGGTTTGAAGACTTGATGGAAGAAGAAGGAATAGAGTCTTGGTTGACACAAGAAGCTGAATTTGAATGAACCATGGACATTCAGGGAGGCAGTTTCAATCCCAAATAGGGAAGAATTTACCAACAACTCAATCTGACCACAGATGGGGCAGTCTGCTTTTCATCTTTGAAGTGGAAACACACACCTTTTATCTCCTGACTTTGAGGCCCTCTGATGAAAGTAAGACGGGCACAGCCAAACATGTATCACAGGAATTTCCTAGAAGTCCAGTGGTTCAGACTCTGAACTTTCACTGCCGAGGGCCCGGTTCAATCCCTGGTTGGGGAACTAAGATCCCACAAGCTATAAGGTGTGGCCAAAAATCGTGTATCACCAGTTATCATCAGGCTCAGTGTCTGTCATTTTCTCTGTGCCTCAGGTTGCTTGATTCTATCACCAGGGAAGGATTCAAAGGTGATTCACTGATTTTTTTTCATTCGTTTGCTCAACACATTTAACAGTCATTCTGTGTCCCAAGCTATAGTGTCATGAAGAAAATGGGTAAATAAACAGAGCACAGTGTAAGAACTGCTACTAGAGCACATCTAAGCTGGTCTGAGATGGGTCAGGAAATGCTTCCTAGGGCAGAGGATATCCCAGCTAAGCATTGACAGAGAACTAATATTCACCAGGGAAAGAAGTGGGAAATGTCCTCCAGGCAGAAGAAACAGTGTGTTCAAAGGCTCAGTGGTGAGAAGAGCATGTGACCCAACCAAGTAATAGAAAGATGTTCTTTTGGCTGAAGCATGAAGTTAATCAGGGAGTGTGTCTCTCACCGGAGCCCTGAGAGATGGCTGATGCTCAGGAACACCTCCTGGGGGAGCTGAAGAGTCTGAATTGTTCATCTGAACACAATGAGGATTCTGAGGAGGGAACTAGCCTGATAAAATTTACATTGGAGGACTTTCCTGGTGGTCCAGTGGTTAAGATTCCACCTTACAATGCACGGGTCATGAGTTCAAGAACTAAGATCCCATATGCTGCATGGCAACTAAGCCTGTGTGTGTCACTACTAAGCCTGCACACCACTGATGTCCATGTGCCACAGTGGAAAATCCTGTGTGCTGGAACTAAAACCCAACGCAGCCAAATAAACACATATATATTTTAATTTGCATTGGCATCCACATCTGTTGGCTCACGGCCATCTGGGAGTCCAAGTGATGAAATGGAAGGAATGCTGACTGAGACTCTAGTGGAGTGGTCAGCTTCTTACCTTTCAATCAGCCATGTAGTCTCTTGGATGGAGTTAAGTTTGGGCTGGACCAGTGGGTTTCAATCAACCCCTGGGGACATGGACAATGTCTGGAGACAGTTTTGGTGGATATACCTGGGAGAGGGCTGCTTCTGGCATCTAGAGGGTATAGGCCAGGGATGCTGCTAAATCTCCTATAATGCACAGGAGGGCCCCCCAGTGAAAGAAAGTGAAAGTGAAAGTTGCTCAGTTGTGACCGACTCTTTGCAACCCCATGGACTATACAGTCCATGGAATTCTCCAGGCCAGAGCACTGGAGTGGGTAGCCATTCCCTTCTCCAGGGGATCTTTCCAACCCAGGGATCGAACCTAGGTCTCCAGCGTTGGAGGCGATTCTTTACCAGCTGAGCCACAAGGGAAGCCCCAGAATACTGGAGTGGGTAGCCTACTCCTTCTCCAGGGGATCTTCCTGACCCAGGAATCGAGCCGGGGTCTCCTGCATTGTAGGCAGATTCTTTACCAACTGAGCTCCCCCAACACAGCCCCAAATGTGAGCAGTGTGGACCATGGCCAGCAGCACTGGTATCACCCGGGACTTTGTTAGAAATGTAGAATCACAGGCCCCAGATCTACTAAATCCAACTGTGCATTTGGATGAGCTGACCAGATACTGTGAGTACACACGCAAATCTGAGAAGCACTTATTTAGTTGAGCCCTAGTGCCCACCCCCCTGGATGCCCTGGATGCCAAGGGTCTGGGAAAGGGTGGGGAAGGTGTAGCAGTCCCACATGTAGCTCTGCTGATGATGGTGTTTATCCCCAGGCGTGTCTTCAGCGAACGGTGCAACTCCACGACACCTATGGCGTGCACTACACCTTCGGCTTGCCGGGTCTGCTCGGAGGGATCGTCAACATTGTGCTGATGGAGCTTCACGAGGGAACCACTAAGTCCACGTGGGTCACTTGGCTCAGCCCCCTATCACCCCATCCATCTCAGGAAGGAGTGTGCCCAGAGTCCTTGGCTGGGGGTGAGGGGCATACATTCAGGGCTAGGGAGTCAGAAGGCCTCAGTGAATATCGTTGGCCAATTTATTTCAAAATTCCGCCAAGCCTCCACCTTGTATGGACTTATCACTTGCCCAGGTCACTTCTTTCTAAAGCAGTTAGCTTAAGTGAAAGGAAAAGCTAATAGTCCTGGGGCCTCCCCAAATATAGACAGAGGAGGCAGTCAGGCCCAAACCAACTGAGTCCATTTTTTGGCCCCTGGTGGTTTAAGTGGTGGTGAAATAACCATGAGCTCTTGACCTGGGCCATGCTATCTAACCTCTCTGAGCCTCTGTCACCCCACAACAAATGAAGATAATGATAGTACTTCTCCACATAGGGGTGGTGGAAGCTAGGCACTGTGTGGTTAAGAGGATTTGATATGTGATATGTTCATGTAGGAAAATTCTGAATACTGCTCATCCCTGAGACCCAGAGAGGGAGAGGGTGTGCTTAATGTCTCAATTGTGAGGTGGGAATGTGGATCCCTGGACCAGAGTCTGGTCCCATGCCCCCCAGGCAATAGACAGCAATGATCAGAACTCTGACCAAAGCTTTCTGAAAGTTGTTTATCTTCTTGTTCTTGCTTTCTGTTTTTGTTTTGAAGTTGTTTATCTTCTGAATGTGGCTCGCATATAATGAAAGAGTGACTTGGGCATGATACAGGAATAGATTTTTCCAGATGAACCCATATAGTGATAATGACAATAAAATTACTGATGACAATCAGTACTATTTATTGACTGCTTTCTAAGTACTGGGCATTAAGCTAAAATCATTAGGTGCATCATCTTATTTAATCCTCGCAACTACCTGGTGAGGTGTTACTAGCTTTCCCTAAGAAATGAAACTTTGGGGCAGTTAGCTGTCTGGTCACATGGCTGGAAGCTGGCTGTGGAGGTGGGAGCACAGTGGTGGGTGATGAGAACTTGTGTTTGGAAGCATCTCAGAAATCACGGAGAGCTAGGTCCCTTGTAATTCCAACAACAGAGACACCATAGCCCCAAATTACAGGAATCATCTATGAGCAAATGAGACATACATCCCTGAGCTGCTTAAGGGTGAGGAGGATCCCATTTGGGGGTGAGGAGAGGATGGTATATGTGAAGCAAGGCGTCTCAGTACCGGACTCCAAAGATGCCCCTGCCACTGTTTTAATAACTGTGTGACTGTCGGCAATCTCTTTCCTCTCTCTGCGGCCCCGAGTCCCCCTCTGTAAAATGACAGGTTGATCTAGCAGGGCCCTACACTCAGATGCCTACTGGGGCCAGACAGGTAAGGTTAAAAATGAGACCAGCGGGGGGAGGAAACCATGGGCATTTGTTCTTCAGTGCCAGGCAACTTAGGCCATCCAGGGACTCGGGATCAGTATTGCTGGATCTAATGACTTCTTAAGAGAAGGCAGACATCTAGAGTTATGCACCTATTCCCCCAAGTATTGGCAAAAGATTAAAAATCATTAGAAACATGTGCATGCTAAGTCGCTTCAGTTGTGTCCAACTCTTTGCAATCGCATGAATTGTAGCCTGCCAGCCTCCTCTGTCCATGAAATTCTCCAGGCAAGGATACTGGAGTGGGTTGCCATTTCCTTCTCCAGGGGATCTTCCTGACCCAGGAATCCAACCTGGGTCTCCTGCACTGCAAGCAGATCCTTTACCATCTGAGCTACAGGGAAATGCCCCCATTAGAAACAATGTGTAGGCCAAATTCTGCTCGTGGGCTGCTAACCTGGAACTTCTGGATTACTTGCCCTCCCCTTCCCCGAATTCTGTGATTCTCTGGCTCTCCCAGAACAGTGGTTCTCAACAGCAACAGTATCTCCTGGATCTTGTTAAAAATGCAAATCCTCCCCTACCCTAGAGCCACACAATTAGAAACCTGGCGGCGGAACCCAGCAGTCTGTTTTCTCAAGTCCTGTAGGTGCTTCTCCTGCAAGTTGAGGTTTGAGAACTATTGGCCTGTAGCAAAACATAGAAACAAAGCAAAACCAGCCCCCAATCCGCTGCTAAAGGATCAACCACTGTCTCTCTGGTGAAACAAAGCCCTGACTTAGAGCATTTACTGATTTCTCTGGTGCCAGTGCTCTCACCGTGGCCGATTTCAAGCCATCAAAGTGACGGTCCCAAACATGGAGTTGAGAGGAAATGAGAGCTGTCGTCCTGTGCGTCCGCGTGAGCCTGACTCCAGCGCCGTCTGCGAGTCAAGTCTCATCAGGATGAGACAGCTGAGGACCAAGTATTAGTCTTCCCTCCTCTGTAAGAACTTGGCAAAAGAAGGGCACAGTAAGAGCAATGACCTCTGTCGGGGTGGCCTCTGGTCTGCTGGAAGTAAAGGGCACAGGCTTCAGGGACAAATAGAGCAAGGTCACACTGAACAGTTGTGTGACTTTGGGCATGGTATTCAAACTCTCTCTAAAGCCTCAGCTTTCTATCTGTAAAATAGGATGATAGGATGCACGTCCCAGGGCTGCTGTGAAGATTCAGCAACATACAAAAAGGGGCTCAAGGCTTCCCTCGTGGCCCAGACAGTAAAAAGTCTGCCTACAATGTAGAAGACTTGGGTTCAATCCCAGGAGGAAACGGCAACTCACTCCAGTATTCTTGCCTGGAGAGTCCCGCAGACAGAGGAGCCTGGTGGGCTACAGTCCATGGGGTCACAAAGAGTTGGACACGACTGAGCAACTGACACTTTCAGTTTCTTACAAGAAAGGGCTCAGGACAGTGCTTGGCAGGTAGTAAACACTCAACACAGGGCCACTTTCTTTAGGATAGTTACTGATGCTGCTGCCTCCATAAGAAGGGCATCTGGACTTATTGGAAAGATGGCGAGAGGATTGAACTGGTCGTCAGAGCACTTCCCAGGAAGTGTGGATCAACTGCTTTAGTAGCTCTGTGTCATCAGACATGTCATTCCAAAGAATGACTTTTCATTCACTCCACGAACAGTATTTGCCCATTTCCCTATTCGGGTGAGTGAATGTAAATGAGTCAGATGCTGTGCTTGGAGCCTGGATGGAGCATTTTTCACAAACTGTGGGATTTTAAGTGGCGTGAAGACACACGTAAAGAGCACTGGATCACACAGTGCAGGCGCCGTTTTGCAGTTCTTATGCAATCTGTTGATTACATCAGGGAAAAAGGCTCCCCTGAGGGCTGAGTGTCTCCACACTCTTCCCATCCTCGCTGACCTCCAACTTGAACAACAGCAGAGGAAACCTCAGTCTGAGATTTGCCCTGCCTGCTGCATCTAAAGCAGATTAAAGCAATATTTTTTTTTCACTGTCTCTTGGTTACCTCCTATTTCTCTTCCATTTAAGCTAGTGACACAAAGTTCCTTTTAATTAGGTTTATTTAAATTTTTTTTTTAAGTTTACTTAAAGAAAAATATATGGGCTTCCCTGGTGGCTCAGATGGTAAAGTGTCTGCCTGCAACGTGGAAGACCTAGGTTCGATCCCTGGGTCGGGAAGATCTCCTGGAGAAGGAAATGGCAACCCACTCCAGTACCCTTGCCTGGAAAATCCTATGGACAGAGGAGCCTGGTAGACTATAGTCCATGGGGTTGCAGAGTCAGACACGACTGAGCGACTTCACTTTAAAGAAAAATATTCAAAACAAAATAGTATCCCTGGGACTTCCCTGGTGGTCCAGGGGTAAAGAATCAGCCTTCCAAGGCAGGAGATAAAATCCACATGCTGGGTGGTCACCAAGCCGGAGTGCCAAACTACTGAGCCTGTGCTCTAGAGCCCAGCAGCTGCAATTGCTGAAGCCTTGCATTCTAGAGCCTGTGCTCGGCCACAAGAGGAGCCACTGCAATGAGAAGCCTGAATACTGCAACTAGAGAGGAGCCCCCGCTGGCCACAACTAGATAAAGCCCACACTCAGCAATGAAGACCCAGCGCAGCCGTAAATAAATAAACAAATAAATAATAGTATCCCTGGAATGCAGATCTGGCCAAATCTGAGAAGGGAGCCCACCAATACTGAAATTTGGCCACTTTTGTGGGTAGACAGAACTGCCTGGTTTGAATCCCTAGAAGCACCCATTCCAAGCCACACGGCAATGGGACCCTTGGTTCACTTTTCTAATCTGCACCTCCTGTTTGTGAAAGAGGGACTTTCTCATAGGCCTGCTCTGAGGATCACCTAAAATCAGAAGGTAAACCGTAGTGGCTGAAGCCCTGGAACAAGGAGCCCACCCCGTGTGGGGAATGTTAACACAGTCGTTTCTACCTCATCCATTTCTACTCTCAGGGGGCAGAGAGGGAATTTGGGTTGAAAGTAGCAGATTTGGGTTTAGCCTTTATTCTACGTGCAGTGCAGGAGACCCTGCTTCGATTCCTGGGTCAGGAAGATCACCCGGAGAAAGGAATAGCTACTCACTCCAGTATTCTTGCCTGAAGAATTCCAGGGACTATTCCAGGGGGTCGCAAAGAGTCGACACGACTGAGTGACTTTCGCTTTTCGCTTTTATTCTACCACTTACTACTTTTTTAAGAAACTTTTTTCTTGTAATACAAAATCTACTTCCAGAATAGTCTAGTATCATAAGGGTTGGCTTCCCTGGTGGTCCAGTGCTAAAGAATCCACCTGCCAATGCAGGAGACACAGGCTCCATCCCTGGTCTGGGAAGACCCCACATGGCACAGAACGACTAAGCCTGTGCTCCACAGCTATTAAGCCAGCGCTCTAAAGCCTGTGCTCTGCAAAAAGAGAAGCCACTGCTATGAGGAGCCCACGGCTTCATACGGCAACCAGAGAATAGCCCCCACTCGCCGCAGCTAGAGAAGAGCCCACGTAGCAACAAAGGCCTAGCACAGTCTAAATAAACAAAAATTAAAATATATATATATTATAAGAATACCACTCGATGACTTCTGACATGCCCGATAACCAGCACGCAGAACTCTGTGTCCTATCCCAGGGCAACCGCTAACCTGACTTCTAAGAGCAGCAATCAGTCTTGCCTGTTTTTGTCCTTTAAATGCATAAAATCATACAGGAGGTCTGCTTTTGTGTTCTTCTTGGCTTCTTGGCTACTCAACTTTGAAGCTGTGAGGTTCATCCATGTCGTCGAGCACCTCTGTAGATTGTTCACTTTCACTGGAATATAGCATTGATTTGTGCTTGGGCTTAATTGACAAAGGCAACTGAACGACAACAGGGAGAGTTTCAACGTCATTGAACGGAAACGTCAATGTTCCGATCGCCCTGGAAATGAGAGGCATGACATACCATCAGGGACACATGAAAGCTTACACGTGCAGGGGCCAGGCAGTAGAGAGAGAAGGAGCAGAGACTATGTCTTTAGGACTAGAGCGGCAGGGGAGGGACGTAGGGATGTCCCCTATAGGCCGAAAGTGAAAACACAAATGTTAGAGCTTGCAGCTGGGGGCTTGTAATGAAAGTTGACTATGGGAGATGGAGGTTAACAATGTGGACACTTAGTTTGGCCCTGCAATAAATGAGTGGCAAATACAAAATTTAAGAAAACGTAGAGCCGAGTTCCATTATATGAACACAGCACAATTTATCCATTATCGATGAGCATTTGGGTAGTTTCTAGTTTGGAGCTAGAATTGTTGTTATGAATGTTCTAGCACTTTTTTTTGAACCTACAAATGCATTTCTGTTGAGTATGCGCCTAGAAATTGAGCTGTTGGATGATACAGTTTTCATACAATCTGCTTCAGTGGATTCTTTCAGTTTTCTACTGTGGTTTATACAGTGGCAGCGGAGAGCTTCCTTTACCGAATATATAATTTATTTTTTTCCCCTAATATATAATTTAGACGTCAAACGTACTGTTTACTTTTTATTTCCTTGATGACTACTTAAGCGTAAGACTTTTTTGGACATTTGAATACCTCCTCTTTTGAGATGTCTGTTCACTTTCTTTTGCCTATTTTTCTGTCATATGTTCTGACTTTTTCTTATTGATTTCTAGGAATTCTTTAAATATTCTGGATATAGGTCTTTTGTCAGATATATGCACTGTGAGATATATGTACTTCTCCAAGTTTGTGAGTTATTTTTCACTTTCTTAATGATGTTTTTTGATGAACAGAAGTTCTTTATTTTATGTATCAATGTATTTATCAATGTATTATCAATGTATTTATTCAATGTATCATTGTTCCCTCTATGTTGAGTTCTTATGTGTCCTGTTTAAGAAGTTTTTGCCTACTACAGGGTCACATAGATGCCCTCCAAGGGCCGCTTAATAGCTTATTTATTTATTATTAATTTATTTATTTTAATTGGAGGCTAATTACTTTACAGTATTGCAGTGGTTTTTGCCATACATCGACATGAATCAGCCATGGGGGTACACGAATCCCACCATCCCGAACCCATCTCCTATCTCCCTCCCCACCCCACCACTTAACAGTTTAAAGTGATGCCTCAGGGTTGCTTTGGAGGAGAGAAGACAGGGAAGTATGTTCAAGGCGGGTGGGCAGGGGAGATGGGTCTGCTGGCCAAGTTATACCCTATCTCGCCCTTATAGACATGAAACCTTTCTTTTTCTTGCCCTGATAGACATAAAACCTTTATCTTTAATTGCCTAATGAGGAAACTCAGGACTCCAAGTTTAAGTGCCTAGGGTCACACAGCTAGTGACAGAGCTGGGACTTGAACTTGGGTTTTCTGACTTCTGGTCTATTTCATTATCCATAAACTAGAGCCCAAGAGGATCTTGAAACCCGTTCTTCCCCTTCTCGTGTCTGAGCAGCGTTGCAGGAGAATGATGGGAAGGTCCGCCTGGGGAGGGGGCATTTGTCCTTCCTGACAGCCTCACTACCGACGCACGTAGTCCTTTTGGTCCCGTGACCTCTGCCTGATGCCCAAATGTGACCGCCTCTGCTTTGTCATTTCTAGGCTCGACTACCAGGGACTCATCAACCTTGGGGCGCTGGGCTTCACCATCATCATGGCTGTGATCTCTGGTCTCTTGACAGGTCAGTGTGAGACCACCCTTCTTCCACCATTGTGCAGGGCACAGGGTCTGGGCCGAGACTGCACCTACCACATGGTTGGACATTATGTGCCCATCTCCTTCCCCATGAACCCACCCCCCTCAGCTCCAGCCAAATGGGGTGAAGGGCTCAGATCTTGATTTAAAAGAACAAATGAACACAGAATCACAAAATTTCAGAATTGGGAAGGCCCTCAGAGGTGACCTGGACACTGTAGCCTCTTGAGCCCAGGACTGGTGATTTCACTGAATTTTGTACTGATGACTAAGGAAACCCTGATGCTTACAGAACTTACCTTTATTCCCTGATAACACCTACACTGCTATTTTGTTCAGCAAATAAACCAGGTACTAGGGACACAGCAGTGACCAAACCAAATTCCCTGGTCACACTGAGTTAATATTCTAGGTGGGGAGGGAGCTTTCACCATAAACAGAAAAATATATGGTACATCAGATGGTGATAAGCACTATGAAGAGAAATAAATCAGGGTAGGGAAATGCAGAGTCATAGTGAGGGTGGGGTGCTCTTTAGGAAGGGTGGTAAAGAAGGCCTATCCAAGAAGTTGACCTTTAGGCAAGGACTTGACTGCAAAGAAGGAGGGAGACATGCCGTGTGTTTATTTGGGAGAAGAACTTTCCATGAAAAGGGACACCAAGGCCAGAGGCACTGAGGCAGGAGCATCCTTTGCCTGTTCGGGGAATAGCAAGGATGTCAGTGTAGCTGATGTGGCTGGAGAGATGGGAGAGGGGAAGGGGTTGGAGACAGAGTGGTAGCAAGGAGCCAGATCATTCTGAAGATGGGAGGCCATTAGAGATCTGTAGGCAGAGGACTGAAGTGTGTTTTTACTTCTGCAATGTGACAGAGAGCAAAGAATCCTGTGAGTGTGAGTGGGAAAGTCGCTCAGTCATGTCCAAATCTTTGCAACCCCGTGGACTGTAGCCCACCAGGCTCCTCTGTCCATGGAATTCTCCAGGCAAGAACACTGGAGTGGGCTGCCATTCCCTTCTCCAGGGGATCTTCCTGACCTAGGGATTGAACCCGGGTCTCCCACACTGCAGGCAGGTTCTTTATCATCTGAGCCACCAGGGAATCCCCCAAAACACAGGGTGCATGTGGGATCTAGTTCCCTGACCAGGGATCACACTGGAAGTGCAGAGTCTTAGCCACTGGACCACCAGGGAAGTCCCAAAAGAATCTTGGGGAGACATCAATTGGCCTGTCTTACTTTTACACAAGAGGAAAACATGCATTCTGCCCAGAATTGTTCACTGTTATTCTACAGGTGAATACCTTTTATTGGTTAGACTCTCACATATTGTATCTCCAAGCAGGGAGTGAATGCCAAATCAGAGACAAAATAGCCAAAGCAGACACTGAAGAATGGTGTGACCTTGGGTGACTCTTTCTGGGCATTGGCTGGCTTTCTGTAAAGTGGATGCATTATAGTAACTAATCATTTGGCATCCTTTCAGCTCTAAAACATGTGTGATAGTACTTTTTTGGGTCGCACGGCATGGTTGGATGGCATCACTAACTCAGTGGACATGAGTTTGGGCAAACTTCGGGAAATAGTGAAGGACAGGAAAGCCTGGCATACTGCAGTCCGTGGGGTCACAAAGAGTCAGACACAACTTAGTGACTGAACAACAGTGGCGTGGGGAATCTCAGTTCCCTGACGAGGGATCGAAGCCACTTCCCGTGCACTGGAGGCAGAGTCTTAACCATTGGACTACCAGGAAAGTCTCGAAAGTACTTTCTGGAGTTTTAGAGAATGAGATTGGCTAGAATTGCTTTAATGTGCCAACTGGCCTCAGCTTTCAACAGAGTCTGAGATGACTGATTAAATGCACATGAGAACAAGGCCTCCTGCCGTAAGTTTACATTCTATTGGTGGTGGCGGTCCAACCCTAAAGAGAGTTGCCAGATTTAACAAGTGAAAACACAAGGCACCCAACTCAGAATTCAGAATTAACTGAGCATCCTGCATTGTATTTGGCAGTCCTACACCTGGGCCCTCATGCCATTTACCGTGACATTGAGTTGTACTGTCTTGTAAAGCAGCTGGGAAGGCTTCCCATGCCTCACTGAGATCAAGAAAGAGCATAAAGACACTCCTTTTATTCCTTTAAGAGTTAAGAACAATGAGCTTTCATCTTTACATGTTGCTTTCTACTTGAGGAAACTGGTGATTAAAAAGTACTTGGACGGGATTTCCCTGGTGGTCCAGTGGTTAGGACTCCGCACTTCCACTTCAGCATCACAGGTTCAGTCCCTGGTCGGGGAATTAAGATCCTGCTTGCCACTTGGCCAAAAACAGAAAAAGAAACAGCCTTCCTTGTGCTGTGCACCACAAAGACATTCCCTAATATCTTCCCAAATTAAAAAAAATTTACTTGGACAATGTAAGGGGAAAGAGGCCTCCAGGAAGCCAAGATGGCGCCAAATCGACCCCCTAAAATCAAGCATTTTTACCCATGAAGAGACCCCTTTCTGTGAAGCCCTCCTATAGGCACTTAGGTAAGAAACAATCTTGGTGACTTCCCTGGTGGTTCAATGGTTAAGACTCTGTGACTCCACTCCAGGGGGGCACAGGTTCCATCCCTGGTCAGGGAAGTAGGATCTCACATGCTGTGTGGTACAGCCAAAAGAGAGAGAGAGAGAGAGAAAATAAAAAGAAACAATCTTATCAAGCATGGTTAAGGGTTTTCATAGTTCAGGCAGATTAAAAATAGCAGATTAGAGGTAGATTTCCAGAGGTAAGACGCATTGGTAGAAGTCAGCAGTGAAAGCAAAGAGCCTAACAGGAGAAAATAAATTCTTAAAACCAGACACAAGAACATGAGAAGCTTGGGCTGCCAGAGAACAGGCCAGTAGCTTTCAGCAGCTGTGGCCCTTCTCCACGTTATACAGCGCCTTTGATAAATGGATATTCCTATCAACAGCTCTAATTTTTTTTTAAAGTCTAAATGTGTTCAGTGTTGTCTCACAAGGCAAGAAAATATATTTTAGATGGATTTTCATCAGTGATGAGTAAGCCTCAACTATCTGAAAAATATATGTAGGCAACAGAGGTTCATTTATGAGTAATTCTAGCTAAATGAGGTGTGTAGATTACACTCATCATGCCAATATCAGTTAAAGGCACACACTGTGAGAGGCAAGTGTGAATGAGCACACGCCTACTCTTGTTAATCTTACTATTTAATACATTGGGATGGATCATCATTAAAAATACACAGATAAGTCTATCAGTGGCATTTCCCTGCTTCACATGAAAGGTAAGCACGATTTTTTAACTGGAAATTCCACTTTGAGCACCTGGGGCAATGCATAGGGCCCTAGCTCTCTGGGCAGAGGTGGGATGGCTGACAAGAACAAGCACAGAAGCACATGTTATTACCTGCTTTCCTAACCAGTGGAATCTGGAGCTGAGGTCACTGGGACTTTATTGGAACCAGGGAGGATGAACCTGCAAGGGTGGCTGTTTGAGTCGCTCTCCATGGTAGCTCTTGTGTTTAAATGAATCAGCCTCTAAGTGGGGCTTTGTCCAACAGGGTCCTTCTTCTCTGTCTTGGGAAGCGTGTTAGATCCATGACTATCATATACCTCTCGGTGTAACCTAATCCTTTGGATATAATTGTTCTTACCAGTTCCTTTTAAAAGATCTCTGTAGAATTAATTAAACAGGTCCGGGAAGAACAGTGCTTCTGTGTGTCTATCTCCCAGTTGTGGAAGATAAAAGGATTTCTGTTGAGTTATCATAGGTGAGATATGATAGTCTGATTAACTTTGAGATAAATGCAATCCTCTAAATGTGTAACATTTATTTATGAACTTAAACAGGCTTGCTCTTAAACCTCAACATATGGAAATCAACTCACAAGAGTCACTATTTTGACGACCAATCTTTCTGGAAGGTAAGATTTTTAACCTATTAATGTCATAGGTTTGGAGTGAATGGACTTAAAAAGATACCTGGGTT
Source organism: Odocoileus virginianus (assembly GCF_023699985.2). NCBI lineage: Eukaryota > Metazoa > Chordata > Mammalia > Artiodactyla > Cervidae > Odocoileus > Odocoileus virginianus. The sequence continues at coordinate 36,390,036 of NC_069703.1, read as the reverse complement.
ATGTATGTTAACTTGGTGTTTATGGAGAGTAAAGTAAAAATGAAGTAAGGAGCACTGGAGGAAAAGCAAATCCATGATATGTGTGTGTGTGTGTGTGTGTGTGTGTGTGTGTGTGTGTTTGTGTTGGTCAGGGGTGGGGTAGTAGACGTTCCCATTTCCCTGATGCCTCAAAATCACGGAGGGTCAGGGATGTGAGAACTGACACTGGCCCCGTCTCCTCCCCATCTGGAGTCACCGAAGTGGGCTAATAGTTCAACATGAAGGTGATAGAATCCTGCAGTGCAAAAGCCAGAAGGCCCACAGGGGCCAGCAAGTCCAGGGCCTGCATTTGCTAGACTTCTGAGCGGAGTCATGACTGTCTAAGTTTTGAGAGCAAGAGCGGGATAAATTACAGCCAGTGGACCAAGAAAACGTGCAGTATAGGGACCTGGGGTCAGTGAGTCAAGAGATAGAAAACTCAAATAATTCAGCGCCACTGACAGTCTAGGTGACATTGTAGGGTTTGTTGTCATGACTGGGCTAGGAAGGTCAGGGCTCATTCCCTGAGACCCCACTGCCTTCCTCCCTTTGACCTGCACTTGCAGTTCACAAAGTACTCTGGTGTGTGTTAGGTAATCTTCCAACTGATGCTGAGGTTGGCGACGCAAGCAGGGACCCATATGGTCAAGTTATAAATGGGAAGCAGGGGCCAACAGAGGGCAGATTAATGCGCAGCTGATGCCTTTGTGAATGAAAGCGGGCCTTCTGAGTCCCGGGCCAATCCTTTCTCCACCTAGCAGGCCCAGACACTGACCACCAGGGGGACACAGAACCAGCCTTGTTACGGACCTTGGTATTCAGGTCTGTAGGGGCGAAACGGAGAGAACCCACCACCTCCTCCCCTATTCCTTCATCTCTGTGCTCCTCTTCCTCTTGAAACAGCTTTCTGGAGGTTTACTTGACAACGAACTGCACACATTATTAAGTATATAATTTGGTATCTTTAAACATACTTATACACCCCTGAAACCATGACCACATCAAGGTAAGAACATATGTATCGGTACTTCCCTGGTGATTCAGTTGTTAAGAATCTACCTTCCAATGCAGCGGATGCTGATTCAGTCGTTGGTCAGGGAGCTAAGATCCCACATGTCCCGGGGCAACTAAGCCCAAGTGCTGCAACTGCTGAGCCCTCCTGCCACACCACAGTGGAATGTGTTAAGTCTCACAGCTATCGCTTACTGCAAGCCTACTGTTTCTGAGTCCGTGCTGGATGCTTTTCAACATTGTCTGACTTTCAGTTCAGTTCAGTCGCTCAGTCGTGTCCAACTCTTTGCGAACCCATGAATTGCAGCATGCCAGGCCTCCCTGTCCATAACCAACTCCCGGAGTTTACTCAAACTGACTTTATCCTCACAAAAACCCTGCATAAGATTAAGTCTCCCCATCTAAAGATGAGTCACTCGTCCAAAATGACAGAGCTAGTAAATGGTACAGGAGGAAGCTGAATCGATGTCTGTCTGGCTTCAGAGACACATATGTGTATGTGTGTATGTGTTATGGTCAGCTACCAGAGAATGGCTATTTTTCCCCAAATCTTCTGATTTTTTTTTTCGCTTTTTTTTTTTTTTTTTTTTACAACTGAGTAGAACCATTTTTTCAGCAGGGTAATGCTTTACAGCTTGCATTTGAAATGCAAGAATATGAACTTCCCAAGCTGATAAATCCAGGAATGATTTTTTTTTTTTTTTGTAAACCATCCAAAAGGACATCTTAAACATTATGAAATGCCCTTATTGTATGTCATAGAAGCAGACTACCAGAGGTTAAAAAGGACATTCCATCACTGATTGCCCAGACCATGCTCAGCAGTTCCTAGGGTGGGACACTCACCAACCCCAAGGATACCTACCCATCTCATCCCTGGATGACAGATGACACTATTGGGTTGGCCAATTAAGTTCATTCAGGTTTTTCCATAAGATCTTATGGGAAGAACTACTTCACATGGTAATGAGTCTCCTTTCACTGGAGTTATACAACCAAAAGCCAGGTGACCATGAATGATCCATGTAAAGAGCTGTATGAAATGAGATTTACCTAAGAGGTCTTCCAATTCAGATTTTTTTGAAAGAACTTTGTGATAAAGGTTCTTTATTTGTGATAAGGCCTTTGTGATAAAGTAACATTTTGGGCAACACAAGTTTCAAAAGATCAAATCAGAATCAGTATGTGTGCAATATTGAGTGTGTAAGGGTTCATCTATAATAAAAAAAGTTTGCTTTGCTTTTACAGTTTCCACATTTGGCTGTTGGATATTAAGGGAAAGCATCCAAGAGAAACAAGGCCTGTTTGAAAACAAGACAACTTTTCACCATTGCCCATTTGTGTGTGTGTGTGTGTGTGTGTGTGTGCGCACGTGCAACAACCACTTGTTATAGCAAAGTCTCCTTATGTACAATGAGACAGGTCACATAGATTTGATACTAAAAATAAAAGACTATAAACTTAATAATCTTATAATGATTTTAAATAATTATGTTTAGTTTCATGAAAGATGATGCTCTCAATACTGTCTTGGGTACAGACACATGGTGGTGGTGGTTTAGTTTCTAAGTCATGTCCGACTCCTGCGATCCCACGGACTGTAGCCTGCCAGGCTCGTCTATCCATGGGATTCTCCAGGCGACAATACGGGAGTGAGTTGCCATTTCTTTCTCCAGAGGATCTTCCTGACCCAGGAATCGAACCCAGTTCTCCTACATTGCAGGCAGATTCTTTACTGATTAAACTATGAGGAAAGACATTAAGGTTTTGGTTCAATTTTATTGACAATCCCTAGATTCTTTCTTGTGCTTAATAAAGTATTAAGCTACACCGCTAACTCACCTGTATCAGCAGAGCAGCTGATATGAAACAGCGGAAAACTGAAGACTCAGATTTAATCCTTGCTGACATTATGCTTTTATTCCAGTGGTTTTACAAGGAGTTCTTATTCCCTGAGCACATCCTGAATTTAACTGTAGGGAAAACATCTGTGAACGTGGAGACAGACTGCCTCAAGATTTAAAAACTAGTCCTATAACCCTGAGGATATCATTTAAATCGCCATGGTCTGGGTTCCCTTATCTGTAAAAAGAGAAGGTAAACTTCAATCCCCAAGATCTCCTCCAATTCTCATACCTGTGGATCTAAAAAACAGTGATTTGATGGTGAAATGACAGTGATAGTCATTTCCTTGAGTAGCTGATGACCAGGCAACATTCAAAACATACTCAGTAGGGACTTCCCCGGCGGTCCAGTGGTTAAGACTCGGTGCTTCCAATGCAGGGGGGTGCAGGTTCGATCCCTGTTCAGGGAACTAAGATCCCACATGCCACACAGTGTAACCAAAAACTAAAAATTAAAAACAAACAAAATAACATACACACTGGGAGAAAACTGTGGCTGACATAGAAAGGGTACCACAATCTAAATCATCTGAGAGGTATTTGGTGGTTAACGAATAGCTAATTGTTGCAAGCTTTATTAATATGACAATATTTCAAGCTTTAGTTCTGAAGAACATATACCCACATAGTTAGCTAGCTCATTAAAGAAAAAAAATTCCCATTATGTTAAAGTGGGGAGCCTGGGGGATAAAAGAATTCCAAAAAGGAGCAGACTAAGAGTTCCCAGTAGCTGGACACTTGTCATTATAACCGACCTCACTTGGTCTATTTTGAGCTTAGTGGTTCAGTAGAGATACAACAAAATGGAATTCAATTTATTATCAAACCAACAACAAGAGAGTCAGTCACCGGAGTAAAGACCAAGCCCCTCTCCGCTTCCTCTTTCCTTCCACGGTGGCTGTGGAGTAACCGTTAGCGTCCCACCAGGCCCAGGGTCACAGCCGAGTCAGTGGCACTGAAGGGACACTTCTGAGGAAACTGGTGGCTAGATTATGGGGCTTCTCTCTTTCAACATATTCACTCACCCCTTGGGAGACCCTCAATAACTACTTACACTGAAATATTTACAGAATTTTTGGCAAAACCATACATTAATAAAGCAAACACAAAGGATAGTGAGAAAGAATTCTGACCACTGAATAGCTTTTAAAAACAAGAACATGTTTATATTTCATCATTATTTATGTTTCATCTAGTATTTGACACAGAATAGGCCACATTTAAATAAACACATTAAATCTTCAGAGCACTTTAATTGCAGCTTTGGATTTTGGATATGACAAATACTCATATAAGATGCTTCCATGATTTCTTTTGTGATTTATTTTTATAAACATGATAAAATGTAATAAAAATTTCTCACGTGAAATACTTTTCTTCAACATTTTACAAGTTAATCAAATGTAATCACATGTATATCACAATAGATTTTGCTGCGCTTGTTGATTAGAGAGAGTTCTCATGATTTTAGTATTATACAAATTTAAGTTGAGACTATACTCAGAAAGGAGTTTAGAAAATGGCATTACAAAAGACTGGGAGTGAGTAGCAAAAAAAAAAAAAACAACCAAACAAAAAGAAACCCCACGCAGGGCTGTTGGGCAGTAACGAATCAGAAGCTTTCACTGCCATAAGTCTTCAGTGCGGCCAAACTTAAAAACGAGTCCTCTGTGAAAAGAACAAGAAATATCATATGACTGGCTGAGTTTGGGGAAAAAAGATGAGAGATTTAGAATTGTGGGAAACTAGCGACAAAGAATAATTGATGAGCTGTATGGGAAAAACCCATGGGATGTATCAGAACAGAAGCTGATCATTCCAGGGTTGTAAGCTCGGCCAATGTACACGACTGTGCTGTTTACCACAAGCTATCCTGCAACCTGAACTTCTGAGTTTGGAGACGTATGTCCCTCTTAAGAAGTTAACCAGTGTTTAGTGTGTAACCATTATATGTCTGATATTATCTAATTCCCTTAACAAGCCTTTTCTGAGTCAAGATGGCAGTGCGAAAAGCTAGGGTTATAAAGGCAAAGATATAGTCCCGAACTTCAAGTTGCTTATGTTCTTGATGACACAACGTGGTAAGTACAGAGGGTCGGGGGTGGGGAGAGGCATATACACCACATGTTAAGGGAGCAGAGAACATATGGGGATTTTTTTTTTTTTTAATATTTATTTATTTGGCTGTGCCAGGTCTTAGCTGTGATGTGGGATCTGGGATCTGGTTCTCAGACCAGGGATCGAACCCAGGTCGAACTCTGCATTGCAAGCACAGAGTCTTAGCCACTGGACCACTAGGAAGTCCCATATGGGGATTTATTTTGCCTGAATTTGTCAGGAAAGGACTTACAGAGGTGGTGATGTTAGAAGAACATGGAAGGATAAGAGGAGTTTGAATGGCAGGGTGGGAGAAGCGGGAGCTGGTGGGACGGTGAAGATGTTTCAGGGGAGGAAATGGCAGATCAAAAGGCAAAGAGGGGAAAAATAAAAAGGCAAAGAGGAATAAAAGATCACAGGTCAAAAAAAAAAAAAAGAGCATGGGTCCTCAGGCAAAGCCCCAGAGACGGACATGTCAGGAAATGCCCTCACAGAGCCTATACTCTAGGTTTTATTTTGGGAAGTGTCTATAGCTTTTTTTTTAAGGCTTCAATTTAAGAGGGCAGATGCATAAGAACACACACACGTTCGTTCGGGTTTTCCTGTATGATCTTATGGAAAAACCTGAACAAAGTTTTTGGCTCATTGATATATACCTCGATATAAATACCTGTGGTGTGGGAGAGCAGGGGAGAGTTCAATATGGGTAGGGTACAGTTTAAGAGGCAAGGAGCATGAGAAATGGCAGTGGTCAGGGTTTGGCAAGCCAACTGACCAGAGTGGCAAATTGCCCACAGGGGCCTTTGGGAGCCTCAGATGAGACAAGCGGGCGGGCACCAGCCTGTGATCTACTAAAGGCAGCTTGGGCCCAGACAACGCAGGAGCTGGGACTACGCAGAGACGCATCTCGGGTAAAAGAAACAACTTCAGCTCCAGACGACTGCTGCTGAGCCAGGGCCCAGGGTTGGCGGATCCTCTAGATTTTCAAGAATTCTGATTTTTAGGTAAAATACCTTCATTTTAAAATGTCAGCTCAATAAAACAAAACAATACTGTTCTGAATTTTGCTGGATGGCCCCTAGTGGCAATCCCTTCTGTGAAAGTGTTAGTCACCCAGCGGTGTCAGACTTTTTGTGACCCGGTGGACTGCAGCCCACCGGGCTCCTCTGACCATGGAATTTCCCAGGCAAGAACACTGGAGTGGGCTGCCATTTTCTAGTGTTTTAGAAGGAACACTGATACAGGAAAACTGGACCCAAGAGAGACATCAGTCAAGAGTGTGAAGAGCTCAGGAAGGGATGAGAATGACCGAACCTAACGAAGGAAATGAACACAAAGAGAAGAGGGTTAAGACAATTGAGAAGCAAACTCATCAGGGCTTGGATGTCGGGGGGCTAAGGCAAGGGAGAAGTGAAAAGTAGATACTACAATGGCATCTGCTGGTTTTCATTTGTTTTCTCATCTATTTTCTAATTTCCAGTGTATACTCAAAGATATACCCTCAATCAAAATGGTCAATTTTAAAAGGTTTCATAGGAAATTTCCTAGCGGTCCAGTGGTTAGGACTGCACTTCTAGTGCAGGGGGCCTGGGTTTGCTCCCTGGTTGGGGAACTAATATCCTGTGAGCTGCTCAGCACAGCCAAAACAAAATAGGTTTCACAGGCCTTTATAAAGGTAAGCACTTAAGTGTTTTTTAATGGGAAAAAAAAAGCAACCAGGAAGTCGTCTATACCCTCTCATGGAATTTTCCTTTATAAAGGATTTCATAAACCCCCAAAAAGCAATTGATCTGTGCTCTTCCAGGTAATTTCAAAACTACTGCTACAAAAAAAGAAAAACCAGAGCCTCTACTCCACAGATAGCTTAAAAGAGGCATGGCTTAACTTTACACCCTAATCACCAGATGCAAACTGCAACCTCAAGAGTTTCTTAGGCGAGAGCCAGTCCCTCTTGCATTGTCAGATGGTTACCTTTGGTACTGATTTCTGTTTTTGATGTCTGAAACAACAATTTCTAAGTTTGTTGCTGAGAACTGTTCTGTTATAAATTCAAAAACGGTAGGCAATCTGCTACAACTATCCTGACAACAGTGTCTATTAGTTGGATTTAACTGCTATTTGCCTACAGTATTTTCACAAAACCAAATCAGTTTTTGGATTTAATAAGTACAATAGCAATACATGAGAAATTAACCAAACTTGTTGCTTAGAAAAATAACGTATTATAACTAACTTGAGACAAGTCAGCAATGGGTTTTTAAGGTTCTGTGAAATGTGGTAACTACTGTATGAACATACGTGTTTCTTCCCTCATTGAAAAAGATAAAACTTCCCCACAAACCTCTCAATCCTCTGGCTCCTCCTCCCTGCTCTGACAAAGGAACTTCTCTGCCAGAAACAAAATCTCAAGGTGGAACTTACTTTATCCTCCACCTCTGCCAGAGTAAACAATGATTAGAACCCAGAAGGCTGCTGTTTTGCCTTCCCTGGCTGGTTCTCGGTAAATCCCCTCCCACCACTCCATCCTGAAGCTTTTCTGACCCTTGCCTCTGATCCTGTTATGCTACCTTCCATTGGCTGAAGTTGTGGGACACTGAATTCCCACAAGCACCTCTAACCCTGTGGAGATTCTGGAGTACTGAGCTCAGATGCCTGGTCCTTCTTTAAAGATGTTCAAGCCTCAGCACTATAGCTTGAAAGGAAAAGAAATTCTAAACATCAATACTGTCCCTCTAATAAACACATGCTATAATACACCACCCTACAAAATAACAAATCTACCCATATTTACCAAATTTACAAAACTTGGGGAGTGAGGTTGGATCACTTCCTATTTTTTCAAGTACAGTGTTACATTCTTTAAAAAAAAAAAAGGAGGGGGATTGGGCAGGAAAGAAACAGAACTAATATTAAGCAATTGGTTGAAGACTCAACAAAGGAGAAAATGCTAATTAAACTCATTCCAAATTCCATCCTCCTGGAGCCTGAACTTCAGAGTCAGATAGCCTGAATTTTAGCCACACAATCTGGAACATGATCTCTGTGCCTATTTCTCACATATAAAATGATGGTAACACTGGAGCCACCTTTAGAGTTTTAGGAATCAACTGGGAGCACACATGTAACACACTAAGAATGGTGTCTTGCACAAAAACAGTGCTCAAGAAACTTTGGGCATATTTTCTGCACAAAATCAATGGCTTAACATTAGAAAAAACAAAAAAACTCTTGGATTTTCTCCACTAGTTTCAAGATGCAAGGTATGACCCAAAGAGGCTGTATATCTTGCCATATGTAAATTCACATTTTTCCTATTTCTAAACTGATTTTATAAAATTGCAAAAATGCTTTGTGGTGGAATGGAAAAAGTATGAATACCAACTGCTGGCTATTGTTAAAGGGCAACTATTAGCATTCCATGAGTGGTTCAATAGACAGGAGTTATCTATTTCCTTTCAAGAGGTGGGTGGGAAGGGACAAGGAAGGGAAGGGAAAGTCCTAGAATAAGACTGTCCTAGAATATACAGCAGTTTTGTTTTGTTTTTTTAAAAAAACCTTTTCTGAATTTAGACATCTTTGAAAATTTGATGAAAGCCATAGGCTCACTTCCCAGAAATAAACAGAAAAACCAATGTCTTGCATGCAGACATGTCTGGTGGTTCCCAGTCTTTAGAAGCCTACCCATGCAATGGGAATTAAGAACTCCTGATAGATAGGATAAAGAGAAGTTTCTGTTGTTTTTTTGGGAGGTGGGGTGAAGAGGGAGGCTAGGGAAAGCGGGATAGGGCATGCCCTATATGTCCAGGAAAGAGTGAACATTAGAAAAGATTAGTGATAAAAGTATTAAGGTTTTTAGGGTCTAAGTAACCTTTTGTCATTGCATCAGAAGGATAAAAAAAAGGTCAAGGCTTTACACCTCAAATATCACACATAAATTCTAGTGACACCAAGGACAGAAAGAACCATAAAACGCATCCAGAAACAAAATTTTAAGAAGAAATGGCTTTAAGCAGGCTTTCACTAAAAGCAACTGTTAGAGACATAAATTTTAAATGAACAGTGCCAGTGCCAGATAACTAAATCTACATGAATCACAATTCTTCATTAAAGGAGAGGTGGTGGCATTTAAAAAAAATCAATGTATGTTTCCAAGGTTGGCAGTAAACCAACCCACGTATTAAAAATACCTGTCTCCGTCTCATTCTTACTTTATGACAATAACGTGGGGGAGAGGCATTAGACAGGAGGAAATTAAGCAACTAAATACAGTCAATGACATAAAGTATCATTTTAAAACAAGAAAAAAAAAGATAGGATAAAGAATGCAAAACAAACTTACCCAAAAAAGATGAAGGCATTTTGGAAAAATACAGCAATCCCAGGGTATACTATGGCTTTTTCTATAAAAGTAATTGTAACAGTTAGAGGTGCATGATCTCAAAACATTCAGTTTCTGATAAACTGGTGAATGTCAGTTTTCCTGCCTAACATAATTGATTTTTCTGGCAACTATGATTGGTGTGGGTATTAAATGACACAGTACGTATCAGAGTGTAGTTCTGGTTTAGTAAACGGTAGCTTCCTTCATTTATTTAATAAATACCGAGCACATACTGCGTACCAGCATTGTTGAATGTGCTGAGGATAACACAGTAAACAAAACAGGCGAAACGTTCGCCTTCGTGGAGCTAAACACTGTTGAGAATAAGTAAGAAGAAAAAGTAAAGCAGGAAAGGTATGGGAAGTGTACTGAATGATGATATACTATACAGACGGCCAGAAGGACCTCATGGGAAGGTGACGCAAGGAAAAGTATAAGGATACAAAGAAAGTGAGGGCAGAAGCAGCCGTGCAGAAGCAGCAGAACGACAAGTGCAAAAGCCCTGGGGTGGCAGCATGCTAGTACATTGGAGGAACAGTCACAAGGGCAAAAGAGGAAAGCAGGAGACAGATCAAAGAAGGACGAGTGGCAGGTGGGGTGCGGCGCAGATCCTTCACAGCTTCACAGTCGTGCTGACTCTGATTTTCAATCTGGGTGAGAGGAAAAAAATCACTGGAAGGTTTTGAGCAGAAAAGTGACTTGAGCTGACACACTTCAACAGGATCTTCTGGCTGCGGTGCAGACAGCAGACTAAAGCGGGGTGAGGCTGGGGAGGGGACATAAACAAGCTATTTTAGGAAATCAGGCCAGAGACCATCATGGATGGAACCAGGGTGGGAGCAACAGAGGAGATAAAAAGTGGTCATATTCAGGATATATTTTAATAGCAGAATCAACAGAATCTGGGGATGGATTAGGCTGTGGGATGTAAGAGAAAGAGGTGTCATCTTTGACAGGCCTTAACTACCCATGTTTTGGGCCTAAACACCTGGATGGAGAAAGTAGCCACTAAGATAGGAAAGACTGCCAAAGGACCATCTTGTCTCGATTTTATCCTGGACTGAACCTGAAATTCTCGAAGTTTTTACTACTGGAGCTGTCAATGATCACTCACTGACAAACCGAGGAGTGATGAATAGCAACTTTTCCTCCTAAGAGTTTTAAGTTAATCTGACTACCATAATAGCTGGTTTGTATAGACCCTCTGTACTAGAAGGCCACATTAAATAACCACTACCACTAGAATGACTCATAAAGGTTCTATATAAAGGCACTTCATAAAATTACAGATTTGCTGCTAATAATTCTCAAAGCATAACTTGGCTTCAGAAGCCTTTAGGAAAATAACTTCAAAGTCTATGAGATGAACACATTCCTACAAAAAGGGGCTCTGTATTAATAGTTGTTATCTAGGAAAGAAGAATTTTCAGTAATTTTACTTTCCTCTTTGAGCTCTTTTATATTCTCAGTTTTCTACAATGAATAAGCAATTCACATGATAAAAAAGTAACATTTTTGTTTTTAAACTATGATGGTGATAAATTTTGTAGCAGCAAGAGAATTTCATATGATAGGCAAAAGGCCAGGTTCAAAATTATACTCTGATTACAACTATTTAAGAAACAAAAGAAACCAAAGAAAATATACCAAAATATTTAAGAGCAGTAAGATTATTTGTTTTTCTTCTCTTTCTTTTCTATATTTTTAGCAACATGGTTTTATAAAAAATTACATAGAAAAGAAGAACCACAGATATTTAAAACTGCCTATCATTCCTATCTGCAAGATTTAAACAATTTGAATTAAAAAATCAGGGAAACAATTATTTTAATCCAAGAATTACATCTTATCTAACAAAGTGAAGTGTTAAAATATGAGCTAGATTAGATTTCTGCTGGTCTGGTTTGGCAAATCATTAATATCTTATTTTTTACTATGATAAGCATAGTCAGTTTTACCTAGAACACTGAATGAATTTCATACTTTTCTGGGGTCCCTCAAGGCAAAGATTCAACCAAGGACCTGAGAGTAGGTCTTTTTCCTAGCTTGCCTCACACTGGCCTTATATAGCAGATACGCATTAAGTGTTCATTTGTTTTTTTATCTAAAAGAAGATGATGATATATTATCAAGGAGGCTGAGCTCAATAAATTTCAATTCTAGGATGTTAAGGCTTTGCCTGCATGTTATTCAGCAAGTCAAGACTTGCCAAATAGCTGGACAAGATATGAGGTTTTTGAGCTTCTGAGGTTTTTGGAAGCCAAAGAGAAACAAGGGATGGAGCTGTGTCCCATCCCTTCCAGGCTCTAGATGAGAAGAAAAAATACAGGAGAAAGGAATACTAAAAACATAGCAAACAAAACAAATACAAATACAGATTAGGGAGGGGGGTTCCTGGGCACAAATGCATTGCTAGTAGTTGGCTGAACTATACAAAGAAAACTTTATTCTAAAAAAAACAACTTCAATGCAAAATTTCAAAATTCCATTGAAGTAAAAGGTAAACTGTTTTCTCTTACCTTTAGCAACGTATCCTCCAAAAAGAATCCACATCGATGCAATCAGAGAGCCAAAGGCCAACATGAAACCAATGAACAGCCAAATGCGAGCACCTTAAGAGAAATAATATTTTACGAGAACTGTTTCTTGTATGGCAGCACTCAGTTCAATCAGCCTTTCAAAAAAAGACAAAAACCCAGAGAGAAAAACATGTGCAGTTGCCATCAGAGTCTAAAGCAAGAATAGTGGGAACTGTGCTAAGGATTGTCAGTGCGGACGCAGAGTCTAAAGCAAGAATAGTGGGAACTGTGCTAAGGATTGTCAGTGCGGACGCTGGCCGTTTCCCTGTCGACTTTAGTCTTTACATTCTAAGTGCCTAGACAGCATTAAAATTACATTAACAGGGAAAGACAATCAACTTACAAATCATGTTTATATAATATTTATGAAGATTTACTAACAGAGTCATGGCATCCGGTCCCATCACTTCATGGCAAATAGATGGGGAAAAAATGGAAACAGTGACAGACCTTATGTCCTGAGCTCCAAAATCTCTGCAGATGGTGACTGCAGCCCATGAAATTAAAAGATGCTTGCTCCCTGGAAGAAAAACTATGACCAATCTAGACAGCATATTAAAAAGCAGAGACGTTGCTTTACCCACAAAGGTCCATCTAGTCAAAGCTATGGTTTTTCCAGTAGTCATGTATGGATGTGAGAGTTGGACTATAAAGAAAGCTGAGAGCCGAAGAACTGATGCTTTTGAACTGTGATGTTGGAGAAGACTTATGAGAGTTCCTTGGACTGCAAGGAGCTCAAACCAGTCAATCCTAAAGGAGATCAGTCCTGGGTGTTCATTGGAAGGACTGATACTGAAGCTGAAACTCCAATACTTCGGCCACCTGATCCGAAGAACTGAGTCACTGGAAAAGATTCTGATTCTGGGAAAGATTGAAGGCGGGAGAAGGGGATGACAGAGGATGAGATGCTTGGATTGCATCACCGACTCGATGGACATGAGTTTGAGTAAGCTCTGGGAGTTGGGGATGGACAGGGAGGCCTGGGGTGCTGCAGTCCATGCGGTCGCAAAGAGTCAGACATGACTGAGTGACTGAAACAGTCATTAGCTCGCCTAAAGTGAATTCTGAGATGAGTTTATTTAATTAGCACAAATGCATTTTAATAAAAACCCTGCCTTGCTCAATAAAGCACAGCAAATAATGTTATATGTAAATTTCTGATTTCATACCCAAGATATAAAACATAGTTCTGAAATAATAAGCTCTCACTTATAGATATGATATGATACACAAATACAACCAGCTCTGGACCCCCAGAGCTGTGCTAACATTTATCTCTTCATTTAGATTTTACAAGGTCACAGTATATCAGTATATCTGTATTGCTTCTATTTAAGTTCATCTATTGATAACAGAGAGTGAACCAGAGGGAGTCTGAAAACACAGACCTGAATCGACCACTGCAGTTCTTTTTATTTCATTAGGGAGAGGGGAAAAAAGTCACCTAAATCTTGCCTATATTCAGGTTTATTTTTGTATGGATATAAGTTTATAATTTAAAATGTTCAATAAGTATCTGTCTCCTCAAATCTTTGGCTAAATTGGACTCTACAAGAAGTTGTAGCAAACGAAGCAACAAAGGATTAATCTCAAAAATATACAAGCAACTCCTCCAGCTCAACTCCAGAAAAATAAATGACCCAATCAAAAAATGGGCCAAAGAACTCAACAGACATTTCTCCAAGGAAGACATACAGATGGCTAACAAACACATGAAAAGATGCTCAACATCACTCATTATCAGAGAAATGCAAACCAAAACCACAATGAGGTACCATTACACGCCAGTCAGGATGGCTGCTATCCAAAAGTCTACAAGCAATAAATGCTGGAGAGGGTGTGGAGAAAAGGGAACCCTCTTACACTGTTGGTGGGAATGCAAACTAGTACAGCCGCTATGGAGAACAGTGTGGAGATTTCTTAAAAAGCTGGAAATAGAACTGCCATATGACCCAGCAATCCCACTCCTGGGCATACACACCAAGGAAACCAGATCTGAAAGAGACACGTGCACCCCAATGTTCATCGCAGCACTGTTTATAATAGCCAGGACATGGAAGCAACCCAGATGCCCATCAGCAGACGAATGGATGAGGAAGCTGTGGTACATATACACCATAGAATATTACTCAGCCATTAAAAAGAATTCATTTGAATCAGTTCTAATGAGATGGATGAAACTGGAGCCCATTATACAGAGCGAAGTAAGCCAGAAAGATAAAGACCATTACAGTATACTAACACATATATATGGAATTTAGAAAGATGGTAACGATAACCCTATATGCAAAACAGAAAAAGAGACTCAGATGTATAGAACTGACTTGTGGACTCTGGGAGAAGGTGAGGGTGGGATGTTTCAAGAGAACAGCATTGAAACATGTATATTATCTAGGGTGAAACAGATCACCAGCCCAGGTTGGGTGCATGAGACAAGTGCTCGGGCCTGGTGCACTGGGAAGACCCAGAGGGATCGGATGGAGAGGGAGGTGGGAGGGGGGACCGGGATGGGGAATACATGTAAATCCATGGCTAATTCATTTCAATGTATGACAAAAACTACTGTAATGATGTAAGGTAATTAGCCTCCAACTAATAAAAATGGAAAAAAAAAAAAAAGAAGTTGTGCTACACACATCCTGTGCTCTGCCTACCTTGGGCACATGGCCATGGGTCCAGGGGACTTGAGTTCCTCGGTGGAGAGAGGCAGGCCTGGGTGAATCTAAGCACTATAATTCTATTGCCTATTCAGTTTTGCAAGATTAAAAAATTTCTGGAGACTGGCTGCACAATTAAAATGAATGTACCTACTACTGAACTGTACACTTAAGAATAGCTAAGATAGTAAATTTTCTGTTGTGTATTTTGAAACATGCCAAAACTATGAATCTAAGCTGTATCAAAATGCTAATTCAATCAATTAAGGTTGGGAAAAAAGGGAAGAAAATAATTTATATAGTAAAGTTTCAAATACTAGAAAGTCTATTTTGCACTTTGCATAATGTATTCTTTATTATATAGTGTTTTTTACTATACACTGTATACATTTACATCTATATAGGACTATTATTGGACAGGGTTATATACTCAAAACTTTGTATTCTGAACTACTTGACAACCATTGACCAAATGCAACTTTTCTACAACCTCTCCTTAGATACATCTCCATCCTATTCCCGATCTGAAGAAGTCAGACAAGTGGCTCTTACATGTATAACTCTTATTTTAAGAATGTACAGTAAGATGCTGTTTGCATCTATTTACCTGTTTGACCCAGGCAACCTTCACTGTAACTATCACCTCGGACTTGTCCATTTGATACTGCATTAATCCTGTGTGAACAAAATAAAACCAAGAGGTCAGGGTCTCTGACTCTACGAGGAAATTATCCATGACATCAAACTGCCAGGCACAACAAGCTGTTGTTGTTATTGTTCAGTCGCGAAGTCAGGTCCGACTCTTTGCCACCCCAATGGACTGCAGCATGCCAGGCTTCCCTGTCCTTCACTATCTCCTGGAGTTTGCTCAAATTCATGTCCATTGAGTTGGTGATGCTATCTAACCATAAGAGTTCTGCAACTTTTAAGTCTTCAGGAGTCTTGAGTAATGGGTTCATACAACAATAGGCAAGGCCCCTCAATCAGTATCCTGTGAAGCACTGGATATAGTCCCCAGACCAGCAGAATCAGCATCACCTGGACATGCTTTAAAATGAGAATTCCCTGGTTCTACCCCAAGTTGAAGCAGAAATTCTGGGTGTAGGGCCCAACAATCTGAATTTGAACAAATCCTTTAGATGATTCTGATTCTTGTTAAAATTTGAGAGTGAAATTCTTAGAGTTATACCTTGCTAAGATTGGAGTGATCTTTAGCTTGGTCCTATCTAGTTTTCTGTTTGTACACATCAGACATACTCAGCACGAAGAGATGCAGGCGGTAAAATCTTACTCTGTCCATTCCTGACACACGTTCCAAACATAAAACCTCTTTCACTGAGCTTCACAGAATACCACTCTAAATTGAGACAGCCTCGCTTTCTTTAGAAGTTTGCTCTGGGGACTTCCCTGCTGGTTCAGTGGCTAAGCCCCACACTCTCCGTGTGTGTGTATGTTTGTGTTTGGGGGGGCTGGGTTCAATCCCTGGTCAGGGAACTAGATCCCACATGCTGCAACTAGAGTTCCCTTGCTGCAACTAAAGACCCAGCTTAGCCAAATAAATAAATATTAAAATAAGAAGAACAGAAAAGAGGATCACTGTTTTTCTTCCTAAGTCCTTCTCTATGATTTGACTTTTAAATCACAACCCATATGTTAATTTGGTAACATTTAAAAATATTAACTCTACTCAACTGTATGTAAAACATATTTCTCTTGGGACAATCTGTGCAAGTCGTGTCACTAGCGATGACACTTACATTAAGAAGGCTATGGTTGCTATGACACCACACGCGTGGTAGGAGTGGTTGAATTCGTCCATGCGGGGGTAAATGACAGCTGCATCTATGATAATCCACCAGCCTGTAAAAAACTAAAACAAACCACAGGAGGAGAAATGACAGTCATTTCTTGTCTTACTGGCTAAAAAGCAAAGAATCTAAGTGAAGAGATCCCTTCTAATAAAGTCCACAATTTTCTTAAATCTTCCAGCAGTTTCTTGCATACAATTAGTACTTTGCTTAGTATCTGATGAAAGATTAGATACCCTAAAATCCCACAGCTATTTATTAACACAAACTTCTTTTCCAAGATGATTACAATCATTCTTTTATACTGTCATTTAAAAAGTCTGTGATCTAATTTTTGTGAACTAGAAGTAAATTATATTTCATGGCAGGAGAAAGGAAAAAAGTCATTTAGACTTGAACTGACAAGAGGAGTGGCCTGTTGCTGATGATAAAAGCCTCCAGAAAGATATTATTGAAAATGAAAAAAACAGTACTCAAAATAATATGGGGAATAATTATTGTTAATAGAATTTTAGCTAGTCTCTTGGTGCTGTGAAATAAACAATGTGCTGTGCAGTACTGCTTTCTCTTTTGATAAACTACAGTGCAGTCTACAGATGGTTTCAGGGGTGATGCTAAATTCATTAAAACACAAAATTATAATTTATCTTAATTGAATTTGGCTCTGGACATTATCAAGGACAAACATAAAATGAAAAAAGACATTAAAACTGCATAAATATTTTTTATCACTTGAGCAGACACTTACAAAAGATGATATTAACCAAATTCTGACATGTAGTTTAGCTGATTTGGAAAGTAACCCCCTTCTCTATCCCCACTTCCAACCTTGACCTAGTTAGCTCTATTTATTTATAAATAACTATTTTAGGTTAATCAAATTATTTTTATCAGGTTACAGACAGATCTATACTCTATTAATGACATTTTTATTGGGTAGCACAGTATTCTTTTGCCTTTTTTTTTTTAAACACTTTGAGCCCAACATACTCAAGGTATTTTCTTCAGAGACTAAAATTCAAAGCTTTTTTTTTTTTAATATAATAGCAGAATTTCTATAGTAGTCTTATATTTTGACATTACCCTGGAAAAATTTAGGACAGTTATTTTTCAGAGATTATAACTGTCAAGAGGCTAGGTAAAGAGACATATTTAAACTTAGATTTCTGCTTGTTTACTTAAAATTCATTCTTTAGAGTATATGTCAACATTAGAGCACAAAAAAAATCACATGCCTTGAGGATATGTAATATAAATAAGAATTTTATTCTATAAATTACTTCTAAACAATATATTTTAATGAGCTCTTTATTTATCTAATGAGACTGAAAAGTTAAGTTATGGAGAAATGCAGTCATATCTTTTGAATGATTCTGACCTCATTGTTTCTTGAACACTTCTTGGTAATTTCATGTACTCACTAAGAGGAGGCATAATCCATGTTGTGAATAAATATATAAAATATACTGTCTCACTATACTAGGTTTTTGCAGTAAAAGAAAAATAATATCAAATTTTAAGCCATAATGTCAACTCTTTAAATGGAATACATAAATCCTCTCATAAACAAAAATATCAACATTTATTTTTAAAAATTCAGTGGTCAAAGATAAAATAAATAGTACATACTTAAAGAAATCACACAGAATTCAAAATACATAAAAACAAACACATCAAATTAAGGAAGGCCCAAATGATCAAGGACACTTACTAGAACACCGGCAGCAATGGAAGCAATAGTATTGCGTTTTTCCCCCCAATCAATGCACTCTGAGCACCTCAAGCCTTCCAGAAATCCAGACATTTTTTCAGGTCACTTAAATAAACAAACAAAACCAACTTAATACAGTACTTTTAGTGAATTTCTTCAAATCTGACTTGTTTCTAGATAATCAGTTTAGGAATAATTTAATAAAAATGAAGTTATAAATACTTTATTTGCTACCTATACTTCAGAACATTTGAGATTCAGCTTTTGATGAATTTCCACAAAACTCTGGAAAACAAAGTGTGGACTCATTTAGTTGTTGTGGTTTTTTTTTTTAATTTAAAAGATGATTTTTAGCAAAAGTGGGTGTCCAAATACTGAAAAAAATTTATAATGATTATTAACTTTAATTCCAGACTAAGTTATTATGTTCTTTAGATATTCAGAGTCCAGCAGCACTAGCACAGTGAAGAGACAAATGATAAAATTTTGGTTGAGTTAAAGTATGGACTCAGATGAAAAATACTTCTCTTAACAATTTACACATTTTATCTATAACATTTCTTCACATCAAGTCCTTTCACTTAATTATTTTTTTTCCAAGCCTGTCTTGTGGCTTCATTTCTATGTAAAAGTGAAAGTGAAAATCGCTCAGTCGTCTCCGACTCTCCGAAACCCCATGGACTACACAGTCCATGGCATTCTCCAGGCCAGAATACTGAAGTAGGTAGTCTTTCCCTTCGCCAGGGGATCTTCCCAACCCAGGGATCAAACCCAAGTCTCCCGCACTGCAGGCAGAATCTTTACCAGCTGAACCATATGAGAAGCCCTCTACGCAAATAACAGCCATTTCATTTTAATAATCTCTACCTCTGATTCTAACACGTTTTCCAGCCAAAAGAAAGCACAAAATTGAAGTCAGTATTAATTCAGACCATTAAAAAAGGAAAAGGGGAATAAAGAAAGGGCAGGAAGGAGGGCTTCCAATGCAGGGTAAATAATCCGCCTGCAATGCGGAAGATCACAGCAGACGCAGCTTGGAGCCCTGGGTCGGGAAGATCCCCTGGAGGAGGAGGGTATGGCATCCCTCTCCGGGATTCTTGCCTGGAGAATCCCATGGCCAGAGGAGCCTGGTGGGCTACAGTCCAAAAGGTCGCAGAGTCAGACACGACTGAGCGACTAAGCACGCGCGCGCGCGCACACACGGAAGGAAGGATGAAACGAAAGAAAGAAAAAGGAACCCACTGCTAAATTACCACGGATAAATTACCATAGACAATTACACAAAACACTCCTTTGAGCTGGGCTATACAGACCCAGTGTGAGACACATCCACATTATCTGTCTCAGAATATGAAAAAGCCTGCCTTAAGTGTAAATTGTTAATAAGCAAACATCCAAATTCCTACAGTGAATCTTAACCTCTATGAAGCTACTCTGTAATTGACAACCAGGGTTGTTACAAAAGTAACGAATCCAGTTGGAAACTCCCTTTAAAAAATTTAATTAAAAGCTGTGCTAATAGGCCTTGAGGACGTCTAATTTTGAAAATTAACTTAAAAAAAAAAATTCTTCCCTGGGCGGAATAGCAATCCAGTACCTTTTGATTCCGATCTACCCCGATGACGCCAACCCGAATCCTCCGTTTTTCTTTGGTTTACGACCCGCACACTCAACCCCAAACTCCGCCCCTCCAGACTCCGGGGATGTGAGGTGTAGAGGGTGGCCAGCGACTGGGAAGACGTGGGAACTAGATCTAGCTCTTCTAGCTCGGCCCTGTCCCTCGCCGAGGGGACCAGCCGGCTTCAACTCCTTCCCGGGTGTCAGCTTCCCCAGATCTAAAGCAGCGGGGGCGGGGGGGGGGGGGGGGGGGGAGGAGCATGGTGATTTTCGATTTTCAGGGATCCTGCGACGTCCAGGGGAGGGCACTGTCCGGAGCGCGGAGGTGGTCGCCCTCTCCGCCCCCGGCCGAACCCAGGTCAGCAGTAAGTGGGCAGGAAAGAAGGGTCCAGCAAGGCGCTGGCTTGAGCCTGCAGCTTCCCGAAGAGGATGCACGCAACGACCCAGGCAGCATCAGCCGGGCAGACGGTTCCGGCCTCAATCGGCCGGCAGCGGACGGCCCCTCCCCTTCCCCCTACTCCCGCCTGGTACTTACAGTTTTAAGTCCAGCCTGGCCGGTGCAGTACGTCCGGATCCCGGTGTCGCGCCGGGGCCGGGCCTCCTACCTACCGCTCCAAGTTCCAGCCAAGAAAACAAAACACCCACAGGCCGCTGGATACCCGGATGGAGCAGCCCCGCCCCCCAGGGCTCGGTCGCGCATGCGGAGACCGGACAGAGAGCGCGGGGCGTGGGGAAAAGAGGAGGACCGGCTGGAGGCGGGCCGGAGAGAGCCACGCCCACCGCGCGGCGAGTCTGCTCACGCCCGCCCGGGGCCGGCAAGCTGTTCGCGTCAGTTCAGTTCAGTTCAGTCGCTCAGTCGTCTACGACTCTTTGCCACCACATGGATTGCAGCACGCCAGGCCTCCCTGTCCATCACCAACTCCCGGAGCTTACTTAAACTCATGTCCATCGAGTCGGTGATGCCATCCAACCATCTCATCCTCTGTCCTCCCCTTCTCCTGCCCTCAATCTTTCCCAGCATCAGGGTCTTTTCCAGTGAGTCAGTTCTTCGCATCAGGTGGCCAAAGTATTGGAGCTTCAGCATCAGTCCTTCCAATGAATATTCAGGACTGACTTCCTTTAGGATTGACTGGATTGAACTCCTTGCAGTCCAAGGGTCTCTCAAGAGTCTTCTCCAACACCACAGTTGGAAATCATCAATTCTTGGATGATTCCAGCCTTCTTTATGGTTCAACTCTCATATCCAAAATGGCTACTGGAAAAACTATAGCTTTGGCTATACAGACATTTACCGGCAAAGTAATGTCTCTGCTTTTTAACATGCTCTCTAGGTTTGTCTTCCAAGGAGCAAGCATTTTTTAATTTCATGGCTGCGGTCACCTTCTGCAGTGATTTTTGAACCCAAGGAAATAAAGTCTTTCACTGTTTCCATTGTTGCCACATCTATTTGCCATGAAGTGATGGGACCAGATCCCATGATCTTCGTTTTTGGTAGCTGTTCCCTTCTCCAGGAGATCTCCCCAATCCAGGGATTGAATCCTGATCTCCCGCATTGCAAGTGGATTCTTTACCAGCTGAGCCACCAAGGAAGCCCAAGAATACTGAAGTGGGTAGCCTATCCCTTCTCCAGTGGATCTTCCCGACCAAGGAATTGAACCAGGGTCTCCTGCATTGCAGGTGGATTCTTTACCTGCTGAGCTAGTTTGTTAACATGATACTGAATCCAGGAAATGCTCAAAATTGGCTTTAAGAAATGTATTGAAAAGACCCTGCTTTGCAGAAACTTTTCACTTTCCTCTCAAATTCAAAGGATTTGTTAACAAAATAAGCCCCTGTTTCTATACAAATAGATAATACTAATTAGAGAATTATCTAGCTTTCAGTATACTAACATTAAAAGAAAAGAGAACTAATAGAGGATACATCACCAAATAAGGTTTTGACCAACATACAGACTTAAACAGTGCTGGGAAGTCCCATGACACAGCACATCTGGAGTCCCAATTGGGAAAAGTACTAGGCAGCACTCCTTGGGGTGAGACTTGAAAAACTGCAGTTTGGAGTTCTCACTTATAATCCCAGGACATAAACTGATATAATCATCAATTTGTAAGCAAATTGCAGCTGTGGTTTCTTGTTAATGCTGTTTGTTTTGTCAAAACTTGGAATGTTGTTAAGCCTGGGGCTTGGTTTACTAGACTGCCTCTAGGGGCTCAACAATCTCAAAATTCATCCCATCTTATCTATGGTGCTACAAGGCTTGTACCCATCTCAGGCAGTCCAGGAAGGTTAACAAACAAGGTCAGAGGCCTGCTCTTCTTTGTCTTTGAAATCTAAGCAAGATTGTCTATTTCAGTTCATTCCGGGTTGGGAAGATTCCCTGGAGGAGGGCACGGCAACCCACTCTAGTATTCTTGGCTGGAGAATCCCTTGGACAGAGGAGCCTGGGGAGCTATAGTCCAGGGGGTTACAAAGAGTCAGACACAACTATAGTGACCTAGCACACACAGACAATACTCGGGTCTCAACGATCTGGGGACTAGTTTTCCCTTGTGTGCCCATTTTGTTAATAGGCTTCACCCAGAGCTCCATGGTTTGTTATGGAGCTCTTATTTATTCTGATAAATAAGAATCAGAAGTCACTTCTCTCCCAGAGCTTCGACATTTTGCTGAACATTTTGAAAGAACAGTAGAACAGAAAAAGGCTATCAGGCAAATAAATTCAAGGTAACAATCTGACCCAACTTCAAGAGGTACATTCCTACTTCATATTTTGACCCTATTGGTAGAGATACTTGTAATCAAAAGGGATAGTGGTAGATTGGCCCACTTTTAACAATCCAGTTGCCCTATAAGAGAGCCCACAACTCCCAGATTCTTGTGATGAGTGTCAACAATGATAAGCCTCCAAGAAGTTGCCCAGCAAGCTATTTTCAATGATTCCTTAACTCAAGAATGAAAATTAAAAGTAAACTTAAATAGAGAATTTCTACCATATTGATAGATACCAGAGCAGCTCTATTTACTTATTTCTTTTCTTTCTTTTTATTTTTTTGGCTGTTCCACATGACTGGTGGGATCTCAGTTCCCCATGAGGGATTGAACCCAGGCCATGGCAGTGAAAGCCCCGAATCCTAACCACCAGGCCCCCAGGGAGCTCCTTCCTGCCACCACCCCCCAATTCTGTTTACTTTAAAACTGTCATGGGGGCTTCCCTGGTGGCTCAGCAGTAAAGAATCTACCTGCCAATGCAGAAGACATGGGTTAGATCTCTGGTCTGGGAGGAAGATCCCACATGCTGCACAGCAGCCAAGCCCATGTGCCGCAACTATGAAGCCTGTGCTCTGGAGCCTGGGAACCAGAACTACTGAAGCCCGCACCGCCATGAGAAGCCCACAAACTGCAACCTCAGAGTAGCCCCCACTCGCCACAACTAGAGATAAGCCTATGAAGCAATGAAGACCCAGCACAGCTAATACATAAATAAAAATATTTTAAATATTAAAATAAAAATAAAGTCACGTGATACATGAAGAACTACCTCGGAGTAATGTCAAGTTCAAATAATTCCTTTATTGGAACCCATAACTGTTGGTTTTTTCTCTGAAAGTGATATTTTGCTATTAGATGATACTACCCTTCTGAATTTCCTAGATATAGCTATTCACTATTTATTTATTTATACAGCTACTTACTATTCACAGTAGTCAAGATGTGGGAGCAACCTAAATGTCCATCAACAGTTGAATAGATAAAGAAGATGTGATATGTGTACACACAGCACATAAACGCACCCACCCCAATGGACTGTTACTCATCTGTAAAGAAGAATGGAATTATGCCATTTGCAGCAACATGGATGGACCTAGAGATTATCATACTCAGTAAAGTAAGTCAGACAAAGACAAATATCGTATGATATCACTTATATATGGAACCTTAAAAAATGATACAAATGAACTTATTTACAAAACAGAAATGGGCTTCCCTGATAGCTCAGTTGGTAAAGAATCCACCTGAAATGTAGGAGAGCCCGGTTCGATTCCTGGGTCAGGAAGATCCCCTGGAGAAAGGATAGGCTACCTACTCCAGTGTTCTTGGGCTTCTCTTGTGGCTCAGCTGATAAAGAATCTGCCTGCAATATGGGAGACCTGGGTTGGGAAGATCCCCTGGAGAAGCGAAAGGCTACCCACTCCAGTATTCTGGCCTGGAGAATTCCATGGACAGTCCTTGGGGTTGCAAAGAGTCAGACACAACTGAGTGACTTTTACTTTCATTTTCACTTTCACAAAACACAAATAGACTCACAGACAGAAAACAAGTTTAAGGTTAGCAAAGGGGAAAGGAAGAGAGAAGGAGTCATTTACGAGTTTGGGGTTAAGTGATACACACTAGTATACACAAATAGATAAACAATAGGACCTACTATAACACAGGGAACTACATTCAACATCTTGTAATATCCTATAAAGGGCTTCTCTGGTGGCTCAGACGGTAAAGCGTCTGCCTACAATGAGGGAGACCCGGGTTTGATCCCTGGATCAGGAAGATCCTCTGGAGAAGGAAATGGCAACCCACTCCAGTACTCTTGCCTGGAAAATCCCATGGATGGAGGAGCATAGTAGGCACAGTCCATGGGGTCGCAAAGAGTCGGACACGACTGAGCGACTTCACTCTTCACTCAATAACCTATAATGAAAAATAATCTGAAAAAGTATGTATCTATAAGTGAATCACTTTGCTGTATACCTGAGACTAACACAACATTGTAAATGAACTATACTTCAATAAAAAGTTTTTTGTTTTGGGTGGAGGGGAGACCGGCTTTCTGCATTATAAAGCCTAGTAAAATTTTCATTGGGAGAAATAATCTTAGAATTTCCAGACTCATCTGACACTGAGGCATTATGTATTCTCCAAGTCCAAACTGATTATCTTGCGGAGACTATTAAATTCCATAAAGTAAGGATGATATTTGGCCACCTGATGAGAAGAACTGACTTGTTGGAAAAAACCCTGATGCTGGGAAAGATTGAAGACAGGAGGAGAAGGGGACAACAGAGGATGAGGTGGTTGAAAGGCATCACCAACTCGATTGTCACGAGTTTGAGCAAGCGCTGGTAGTTGGTGATGGACAGGGAAGCCTGGCGTGCTGCAGTCCATGGGGTTGCAAAGAGTTGGACAGGACTGAACGGCTGAACTGAACTGAACTGAACTGATAGATCTCTCTGAAATCCCTGGTACTCTATGGGCCTCTTCCATGGATGTGGAAACAATAAAAAGTCCCAAACTCATTAAAATTCAGAATGATCCTTCTAAACCACTTCCTAATTCACCTCAGTACCCCTTGAAGCCTGAAGCCATACACAGGTTTGCCTCTATATCAGAAGATGTACTAAGTCAGAGGCTTATTATCCCTTGTATCAGTTCTTGGCACTGTTCTTATCTTGCCTTTAAAGAAACCCTGTAGACTGGGATGGAGATTTTGTTTTGTTTTGTTTTGGATGGAGATTTGTGTAAGACCTTAGAGCCATAAGCAAGAGCCATCGTGATACTGAAGTTTCTAGGGTACCAAATCTAAGAACTTTGTTGGCACATGTACTAGCCGAGTCCAGATGCTTTAGTAGTTGTAGACATGCTCTGCTTTCCTCAGCATCCTTGTGGACAAAGTAAGTCAATGTTTGCTTTTACTAGACAGCAGTGCATCAGGGGTTTACTGAGGTTCCCTCATACTTTTCACAAATTTAACGTCGGGATTTAAATACTCTTCCGGAAGTTCTCAGAGACTCTGCCTTGATTTGATATGTAAATGATGTGCTTCTTTGTTCCTCATCTCTGGAGAACTCAGGAATCAATTCAACATATCTGTTACATGACTGGCTTATAAAAGCTGTAGTGAAGTCTCAGTCCTGTCCGACTGTTTGTGACCCCATGGACTGTAGCCCACCAGGCTCCTCCATCTACGGAATTTTCCAGGCAAGAGTACTGGGGTGGGTTGCCATTTCCTACTCCAGGGGATCTTCCCGACACAGGGATAGAACCCAGGTCTCCCGCGCTGCAGGCAGACTTTTTACCATCTGAGCCACAGGGGCTCCTATAAAAAGCCTTAAGACCTCAAGATGAGCCTCAGTTCTCAAAAGAGGTAGTTCATTATCTAGGTCATGAATTCTCTGAAAAAGGAATCTTTCTGTCTTTAGAAAGTATAAATACCATTCAAAATTATCCTAGACCTGTAAGGATTCCTTTGTCTTGCAGGATATTGTAGGTCCTGAGTCTCATATGTCTTGATTGGCTTCCCCACTTCGTGAACTAAAATAGCACTCGGAAGTCTCTTCCTTGGGAAATAAAACCTGAAGAAACCTTTCTTGAATTCAGATGGGTTTTGTAAAATCCTTCCACATTATTGCTCCCTGAATATTCTAGACCTTTTGTATTGTTCATCCATGAATGGAACGATTGGGTTTAGGAGTCCTCAAGAACATGAAGGAAAAAACAGACCTATAGTCTATTATAGCCCGCCCATTAACCAGGCCAGACCCAAACTGTTTGAGAGCAGTAGTCGCAGGGGACTTCCCTGGAGGTTCAGTGGTTGGGACTTCACCTTCCAATACAGAGGGTGTGGATTTAATCCGGCATCCAGGAGCTGGGATCCCACATGCCTGGTGGCCACAAAACCAAAATATAAAACATAAACAATATTGTAACAAATTCAATGTGGTTTAGTCACTAAGTCCTGTCCACTCTTGCAACCCCATGGACTGTAGGCCGCCAGGCTCCTCTGTCCATGGAATTTTCCAGGCAAGAATACTGGAGTGGATTGCCATTCCCTTCTCCAGGGGATCTTCCTGACCCAGGAATAGAACCCAGGTCTCCTGCTTTGCAGGCAGATTCTTTACCAACTGAGCTGTGTTGGGAAGATAAAAATGGTCCACATCCAAAAAAAAAAGAAGTCTTAAGAAAAAAATTCGCAGCTGCAGTCACTAAAACTGTAGAGTCCTCGGAACTTTTTCAGGGAAATGATTCATATCTACAGGTTCCTCATGCTGTGGAAAACTTACTACATACCAAGCATTCACTGAATTTCTCAATCAGGAGACTAACATTTTATGAGATTCTGTTCCTTCTCTCCGTCAAGCCTGTGCATTCGTTGCTGTAACTCTTTAAACCCTACTACTCTCCTACATTTACCCAACAAAAGAGAGCTATATAACTGTGTCAAATTGGTTCCTCAAAATTTGACTCCTAGATTAGGTTTACAGGAAACCCATCAGCCAATCCAGAATTAATACTCTATGTTGATGGTTCCTAAGCCAAAAATTCTGCAAGAAAATATCAGACTCTTATGCTTTTAATGCCCAAAATGAATTATAATACCCAAAATTAAAAAGGAAAGTTCTCCCCCAACTTAATTCAGCACAAGTTTCAGAATTGGTTACCCTGACTCAAGCCTGTGAGTTGACCAAAGATAAACTGTAAATAAGTATATCAGTCAGGTATGATTTTGGAGTAATCCATGCTTTTGGTATACTACAGAAACAGAAGGAATTCCTAACATCAAATGGCATGCCTATAAAAAATGGACCACAGATTGCTAAGCGCCTGTCTGTATTATTACTGCCTTTATAAGTTGCTATCATAAAAGTTGAAGCTCATACAAATCAGACTGTGAATATCAAGGAAATGTTATAGACGATTCTGATATTAAGGCTGTGGCTCATGAGATTCCTAATATACCAAAACTCTGTAACAAATGAACTCCACAAAGGTGATCCAAACCAAATCGCTCATGATAACTTATTTAACAGACAAGCAAATGTATTTGTTTTAGGAAACAAGAGTGGCACCAAGAATAGATGCAAATTTAATATAAAAAGAAGACTTGGGAAGACCTTCGATGGTCAACTGGTGCTTCCTGAATCCCTCAGATTGCTGTTATTATAAGCACTCCAACTGTTCATTGTGGAATTGACCAAATGAATCAAATTAGGAAAAAATATTGCTGGGGTAACTGTTCTAAGATGGTGTGAAACACAATGTTTAACCAGCCAATCCCAGGACCTGGATGAGTTCAGGAAAGGGGTTCCAGAACTTCTGCCTCACCATCTGGACCATTTGAACATTTGCATTTAGATTTCATTCCTTTGCCTCCTTCTGTGGTCCATCAATATGTACTTAATAACATTATGTCTATTTTCTGGATGAATAGAAGCTTTTCCATGTTGGAAAGCTGATGCTACCACTGTAGTAAAGAAATGACTAGAAAATGTTTTTCCCCTTCAGGGAATCCCAAACTTAATTTCAGGTGATAGAGGGATTCGCTTTACTGGACAAATTATGAAACAACTAGACAGAGTTATTAAAGGGTAATGGCACTACTATTGGCCCCGTCATCCTCAATCTTCAGGAATGGTTGAAGGTACCGATGGCATTCTAAAATGAAAATTGGCAAAACTAACTGAAACCATGGGATTACCTTGGCCTAAAGTGTCACCTTTTAACTCAGGACAATAAGATCAGCACCTTTGGGGAAATAGAAGTTGATGTCTGATGAAATCATTACCAGGCAACCCATGCCCTTAATGAAAGAACCACACGTGCTCAACCAGCTCTTGTGAACTCTGATATGACCCAGTACTGTAAGACTCCAGTGCAGTATTAGAAGCTTATTTTCAGCAGGTCAAAGAGACCTTTAGAGACCCTCCACCTGATGAATCTGCCCCACACATTGGAACCCAGTGACAGTATTCCAGAAAAGACAGCAACCAAAAACTGTACTTGAACCTTAATGGGAAGAGCCCCATCAGGTTCTTTTAATCTCTCAGATGGTAGTCAAATTAGTGTTGAATCGTGGGTTCATATCTTTCGACTAAAAAGAGCTCCCTCTTGGGACTTGGTGCTCCAATGGCTAAGCCTCTGCAGTCCCAATGCAGAGTTAGATCCCAGGTTTGATCCCTGGTCGGGGAACTAGATCCCACATGTCATGCCACAACCAAGAGTTTGTGTATCACTCAGCCCCCCCACCCCCAAAAAAGAGCGAATGGTTCTATTAAAAGATTAATGAAAGAGATTTAAAGGTATCTTATGGGGCTTTTCACACACCATCGATTCCCTTAACTTTCCTCTAGGTTTAAACTGAGGACCTGTGACATCATGTGCCTCCCCGATATAAACAGGGTTCTAGTCCTGGCTCCCCGGAGTAGCTGGCTGATCTCATATTTGAGAAATAACTCCTGAGAGGACAGAGGCTTGAGAAAGAACATTCAGTTTCCTAGCTTCAGATGCTGGGGTGCAGAGGTAAAAAAGAAATTCCCCGAATATGGAGCTCAGATCTTCTGGGGGAGAGAAAAGACATAAACAGGGGAAACCTTAACCAGAGGAATCTGTCAGGTGTAGACAGGGAATAAGGGTGACTTAAGCTACTAACAGTGTGGATGTGACCTTTCCCTCATGGTAAACACAATGCCAGAAATAAGAAAAACAATACTCTTGTCTCCAATGAACAAAAGAGGTCATGAAAAGCTTTGTCTCCAGAGCTAGGCGTACCTGAATTTAGTGCCTGCCTTGGTTACCAACTAGGCCTGTAATACTGAACATGTGATGTAACCTCTCCAAGCTGCAGTTTTCTCAGGTCTAAGCACTACCCCTTTCACTGTGGGCTGTGATGAGACTTACAAGAGTATGGAAAAGGCATTTTCATAGTTCCTGGTACCTAGGAAAAGCTCAGTGGTTATTTGTTGAATGAATGAATGTGAGCTAGTAATCTCAAGAGCTCTCTGAGGGAGATAAGACCTTGGAATATGTGAAATGCAAGAGGAGGTGGGGTCCCAGGGACTCTAATGGAGGGATAGTAAAGCAGGGTGGTTAAGGTATGGGCTTTGGAGGCAGTCAGATCTAGGCTCAGATATCAGCTCTGTAACCTATAATACTATGAGCATATCCTCTAGTTCTAAACTTTGTGAGCAGTAAAATAAAAATTGAAGCAAAAATGGCAAACATCTTTTTTTTTATCGCAGTAAAATATATACAGCAGCATGTTTGTGTTCTCAGTCACTCAGTCATGTCTGAATCTTTGCAACCCCACGGACTGCAGCACTCGAGGCTCCTCTGTCCCCTACTATCTCCCAGGGTTTGCTCAAAATTCATGCCCATTAAATCAGTGATGCTATCTAACCATCTCATCCTCTGCTGTCCCCTTCTCTTTTTGCCTTCAATCTTTCCCAGCATCAGGGTCTTTTCCAAGGAGTCAGCTCTTTGCATCAGCTAGTCAAAGTACTGGAGCTTCAGTGTCAGTCTTTCCAATAAATAT
Source organism: Odocoileus virginianus (assembly GCF_023699985.2). Lineage (NCBI taxonomy): Eukaryota > Metazoa > Chordata > Mammalia > Artiodactyla > Cervidae > Odocoileus > Odocoileus virginianus. The sequence goes on along the minus strand of NC_069703.1, from coordinate 36,359,947 downwards.
TCAGGGTTGATTTAAGATTGACTGGTTTGTTCTCCTTGCAGTCTGAGAGACTTTCAAGAGTTTTCTCCAGCACCACAATTGAAAAGCATCAATTCTTCGGCACTCAGCCTTCTTTATGGTCCAACTCTTAGATCCATATATGACTACTGGAAAAACTATGGCTTTGACTATTCGGATCTTTGTTGGCAAAGTGGTGTCTCTACTTTTTAATATGCTGTCTAGGTTTGTCATGTCTTTCCTTCTAAGAAACAAACATCTTTTAACCTCATGGCTGAAGTTATTGTCCGCAAGCCCAAGAAGAGAAAAGAAGTTCCCCCTGAAAGAAAATCTGTCACTGCTTCCACTTTCTACTCTTCTGGGATGGGAGCGGTTGCCATGATCTTTGTTTTTTGATGTTGAGTTTCAAGCCAGCTTTTTTGTTTTCCTCTTTCACTCTCTCTGGGCTTCCCTAGTGGCTTAGCTGGTAAAGAATCTGCCTGCAATGTGGGAGACCTGGGTTCGATCCCTGGGTTGGGAAGATCCCCTGGAGAAGCAAACAGCTATCCACTCCAGTATACTAGCCTGGAGAAATCTGTGGACTGTGTAGTCCATGGAGTCACAAAGAGTTGGACATGACTGAGGTGACTTTCACTTCACTCTCATCAAGAGGCTCTTTAGTTCCTCTTTGCTTTCTGCCATTAGAGTGGTATCATCTATATGTCTGAGGTTGTTGATATTTCTCCCGGCGATCTTGATTCCAGCTTGTGGTTCATTCAGCCCGGCATTGGGCCAGTTGTCTCTCTGCTCCATACTGGGTCTCCACTCCCTCACCTTTCTCCATATAGCAGCCAGAGAGGCTTTAAAATATAAATCAGTTTCTATTTCTTCTGTTCTCCGTAGGCTTCAGTGGCTTCTTCTCTTGTAGACTAGAATGCTGAGATCCTTCATGCTCTTATCACTTATCACTCGCTCCCAGCTCGTTCTACTCCGTTACACTGGCTTCCTTGCACACCCTGAAACACACTGCCCTACTGCCCTAGAACCTTTGGACCTGTCTTTTACCTAGAACGTCCCTCCTCTGCCCAGCCACAGGCTCACTCCTTCGCTCCTTTCTAGTCTCTGCTCAGATGATGCCCCTTAAGAGAGGCCTTACTGCTACCCTGTCTTGCATAGCAGTCCCCCCTACACACACAAGTTGTCCACTTCTTCCTTTGCTTTTTTAAAAAAATTCAAAATATGTATCACTACCTGATATTACATTCTACATCTTTTTTTTCCCATTTATTTTTATTAGTTGGAGGTTAATTACTTTACAATATTGTAGTGGTTTTTGCCATACATTGACATGAATCAGCCCTGAATTTAATGTGTTCCCCATCCCGATCCCCTCTCCCACCTCCCTCCCCATCCCATCCCTCTGGGTCTTCCCAGTGCACCTGCCCTGAGCACTTGTCTCATGCATCCAACCTGGGCTGGTGATCTGTTTCACCCTTGATAGTATACTTGTTTCAGTGTTGTTCTCTCTGAACATCCCACCCTCACCTTCTCCCACAGAGTCCAAAAGTCTGTTCTATACATCTGTGTCTCTTTTTCTGTTTTGCATTTTGGGTTATCGTTACCATCTTTTTAACTTCCATATATATGCATTAGTATGTTGTATTGGTCTTTATCTTTCTGGCTTACTTCACTCTGTATAATGGGCTCCAGTTTCATCCATCTCATTAGAACTACATCTTAATATGTTTATTGTCTGTCTCAACTATTAGAAAACAAACTTCATGAGGTCAAGCACATAGTACAGTTTGTTTATTGCTGTATCTTAGGCTCAAAGCTAGCACTCAGTAAACATTGGTTAAATTAATTACTGAATAAAATACTTTTTTTTTTTTTTTACAAGGAAGTTAAATGATAGGTAAGGTGGGTTAGTTAAGGTTAGGTAAGGTGGGTTCACATTCTGGGACTCCTGAACTCCTAGATATCTTTTTATATATATGAGTTTATTTATTTTTGGCTGCACTGCATCTTCATTTCTCTGCAAGGGCTTTCTCTAGTTGTGAGCAAAGGCTACTCTTCATTGCTGTGTGCAGGCTCTAGAGCACTCTGGCTCAGTACCCGTGGCTCACATGCTTAGTTGATCCATGGGCATGTGGAATCTTCCTGGACCAGGAGTTGAACTCCTGTCCCCTGCATTTATTTGCAGGCGGACTCTTAACCACTGTAACCAGGGGAAGTCCACTGATATCTAATCCATTAAAATTTTACAATGTTTGTTAATAACTATTGTTATGGACTGAATTGTGTCTCTATGCCCACCCGCTGTGTAGCCCTAACCCCCAGTATGACTATATTTGGAAACAGAGCCTCTAGGGAAATTATTAAGGTTAAGTGAGGTCATGACAGTGGGACTCTAATAGGACTGATGTCATTATTAAAAAGAGGAAGAGACAGATGTGCAGAGAAAAAGCCATGTGAATACACAGTGAGAAGGCAACAATCTGCAAGCTAGGAAGAGATGTCTCACAAAACCAATCCAGCTAGCACCATGATCTTTGGAAGCCCACCCTCCAGAACTGAACAAATACATTTCTGTGGTTTAAGCCACCCAGACTGATTTCAATCACTATGAGCGGTATCATCTTAGAAAGTGAAGGGTAGCAAGGAAGACACCCCCACCATGTTTTGTGGGTGGCTTCATATTGTTTTATGTACTGAAAAAAATCCATAAAATAAAATTATATTATCAGTTGTAAATAATCAATAGGTTGGTTCTCTTTCATTCAAATAATGTTCATCGTTTAAAAATCTTGGAAAAATAAATTTACACTCAAATTTCATATGTGCAACTACATTAATATAAGTGAAAACTTGGTAACTGGGTAGCTCATTCGTTTTCAATTTTTTTTAAGTGTTATGGAAACATTAAAGACCTTAGTCTGCCAGAGTTTTTCACAAAAGCAATACTTTGGCCAAACCAAGTTTCCCCACAGTAATAACCTACATACAGCCATATTCAGTGACTAAATTTTTTATGCTTTTATTAAGGAATGGAGTTCATTTTGACCATCTTTCTAAACAAAATGAGACAGAGCAGTAGAAAAGAAAAATGTAATGCTGGGGTGCCTTTGCAGCCAATGCACAGAGCTGGGGCATTAGCTTACAGAGGAGCACTGAAACTCTGCCACCCAGTATCCGTACCTGTGTCCTGCAGTCAAGCGGCTACAGGGCTCTGCCCTCGGTCTCACAGTCTGATCACGAGCATTGCCAGGCTTATAGGGTTGATAATTCTGCCGAAACATCAAATAGACTTCAAAAAGGGAAGTATAAAAGTCTTGAGACTAGTAGTGTATCCTAGCTAAAATTTCATGAAGCACATAATTGTGGATGTGACAAGCAGTCTTTATGAGAACATATTTACTGTTAAAAAAGAAAAAGTAGAAGTTCTGCCAGAAAGACTTTATATAGTTTATTATTAAACTTACTAATGCTTGAGCTTTTTATTTTACAAATTTCATAATATTCTCTCATTATCCATGCTAATTTTATGCAGTGCTCCATAGGACCTAGTTCTCTAAAATAAATGGTTCAAATAAAAGTATATCTGCCTTGGGAATTCCTTGGCCGTCCAGTGTTTAGGAGTTGTCACATTCATTGCTGAGGCCGGGTTCAACTCCTGGTCAGGGAACTAAGATCCCACATGCCTCTAGGCATGGCCCTCTGCCCCCCCCAAAAAATTCTGGCATAAAGCATTTCTCTTTGGGCACACAACATAAATTCAATATTAACTCACTTTATTTTTCATTCATTTAAATACTGAAAACCTCTATGGTAAGAGATCAGATGTTGAAGGAAAAAAGTAATATTAACTGGTCTCCTTTTGAACTCATGTTCACTAATTTCAAGTAATACCTAGCTGTCCTACTCTATCTAGTCACTTCAACGTAAAAGATTACATTGGACCTTCTTCTTCCTCTTCAGATCTTTAATATCTTCTGACCCTCCTCAATCTACCTGTTTCTGACAAACTAGGCCCCTGTTGCTTGACAATTTTCACATTCATGATTCCCCATGATGTACCCTAAATCTACATCTCCAGCTTTATCTTCCAGAATTCCCCACCACAAACTCTCTGCTCTAGACATGCTGGTTTATTTTCTGTCCCCAGATTACAAAATGGGCAATTCTGTCTCCAACATTTTGCTAAGAACTTTGTTCATGTCTAAAATGTTACTGGTAAAAAAATAAAAAAGTATAATGTTCCTGGTACTTCCTGGCAGTCCAATGGTTAAGACCCCATACCGTGTGTGTGTGTGTGTGTGTGTGTGTGTGTGTGTGTGTGTGTTTTCAATCCCTGGTTGAAACTTGGGGAACTAGGGAAACCAGGATCCTGCATGCCATGTGGCACAGCAAAAAAAAAAAAAAAAAAAAAAAAATTCCCTTCCTTTCCTGGGAATTCCCTAGTGGTCCAGTGGTTAGGACCTTGTGCTTTCATTGCCATGGGCCTGGGTTTGGTCCAGTTGGGGAACTAAGATCCCACAGCTGCAGCGTGGCCAAAGCATACGTAAACACATACATAAATGAACAAATACATACTTATTCTCCTTTCCCTCTGCCTGCCCTTCAAGATTTATTTGAGAGGCTATTTCATTTGTTTATTCAGTAAACATCAACTGAGTGCTTTCCATGTGCAATATGGTGTCTGGAATATTGGGATATAGTGGAAACAAGCCTGTACTTACATAGTTTATATTCTAGCAGGAAAATGACACATTACAAAATGAATTAAAATTTTATTACAATTGTGAGAAGTGCTACAAATATGAGGCACAGGAAAACAGGATAAACCTATAATGGGGAAAATTAACAGGTCTGGGGGATCAGAAAGGGTTTCTTTCAGACATTGTTGCTTTCTGGAAAACTATACAGCAATATATTAAATCACACAGAATAATGATATATTAAATTACACAGAATTTTTAATCCAGAAATCCCACTTTTGAGACTTTATCACATAACATTAAAAGCCACTTAAAGTGGCTCAAAGTGTGACCCTGGCTCCTAACGAAGTTTCAAGCATTGTAATGTATACTATCCTACAAAGCCAGGCTGGTGGGTTGAGGAAAGGAAGTGAAAGTAATCTAGTGTGTCGTGAAGAAATATTCAAGTAGGTAGACTCATCATGAGATGCACGGAAGATTCCAGAGAATTCAGATTTAGGTCCAGTTGCATAATACAAAGTATCCAGCACATGAAAGCTTGCTATAAGGTCCCAGTGGAAGTCTCCCAGTAAAGACTAATTCATTAATAGGGTTTGGTGAAATGGTTGTTGAGTATGGGGCAGTGGCCAGTCCTAGCTTCTCTGAGCATAGTTGGCCCAATTGGCTGATGCGTGGTCCTTTGCCTATTTGGAGGCAATTTGCTGTATAAGATCCGGTTCTGTTGGTAAAACATCACAGTTGCACTGCTTTGTAGCTTGAAATGAAGGTCACCTGTTGTTAGGCTGAGGACAGAATAGATCATCTTTACATAGGGTAAGACAAGTGCTGGGCCTTGTGAGACAATATCTGTGATTATGCTATTGTTGAACCAAAGCTGCAAAAACTTGAGTATGGTCAATAAAGACTGTGAAGGACTTGAGGGAGTCCTTGAGGACGCAGACTAGATTGCAAGACATGTAATGTGTGAAAAGGAAATCTCTTACAGTATCTATATAGTAGCCTTGTGCAGTATTTCTCCTTTTTCTATTCTTGACCTGTTGGCATTCTCGTTACTACACTGCCTCTGACCGTGCCTTTACTGAAGTCAGATTCTTTGTGTAGGCCTTGTAACGTAGTCCACAGACATGGATTAGCTACGGTTCCCCTGATGTTCAGGTGGGTATGGCCGAGATGGCTCATCTGATTCAGGAACAGCACTCTGCTGAGCAGAAGTGTGCCCTGAAGAGTTCTCTTCCGTGCAGAGCAGAACAGTCCTCAAAGGAGCAATAGTGGTGGCCATTAGGCATGGACACAAATGCCACATTCTTAGTTAGGCAGAGGCACAGGTCAGTCCTTATCTGGTAATGACACCACCAGGAATGATAAGTTTCTGGGTTATAGGGAATAACACTGGATCTGTGTGCTATTTCCTTGCTTTTCCTGGCCCTAACCCAAAAGCCAAATAACATGTACAGGAGACTTCCTAACACCTCTTGGTCAGCGTCCATGGTGATACTGCAGGTAACAATGGGAGGCAACAGAAGTGTTAAGTTGCTACATCCAGGGGTGTCTCCTAAATAGCCCTGAAGACTGGTATTTCCATGCCAGAATTACCAATTCAAGAAACAGTCACTGGGAGGAATAGTGGGAATAACAGCCTAGTTATATGCAGCTCAGTAATCACTGGCAAGTAACGGAGAGCTCACATGGGGTAATGTATGAACCAATGGCAGGAGTTCTTTGGGAGATCCTGGAAGACAGGAATGTCACATCAGACTGGAGTTTATTGATCTTTGTGTTAACTGCCTTGACTATAGATAATGGTTCTAAAGCAGCTCTAATAACAGAGATGTCTCATCTCAACTCATTTCTAAGATAAATGAGTATGTCTTCTGTGTCCGGATTACTCAGAGCTCCTTTTTCCTCTTCACAATTCTCACCCTCTAGATGAGACCCATGGTTGCAAGCTCACCCTCTAGATGAGATCCATGGTTGCAAGCTCGTCTTATCCTGTCTCTGTCTGAGAGAGCTAAGCCTACCCGCTGAGCTACTACCTCAGGTATTTTGGAAGTAATTCTTCGAGTAGTGCTAGGGTTTCCATTGCAATTAGGTTGTATCCTGGACATGGCTCTGGTGACCTTGAAGCCATTATTAGGATTCAGTGGAGGAGCTCAGCTCTGCAACTGCTTCGACATTTTTGGAATCTGACTTTGGGTCCAAGGCGTAGTTTTTAGTGGTGGAAAAACTGGATACAACATGAATGTCCATGAATAAGGCATAGATTAATTTCTGGTCCTTCTAGACTATGGAATATTAGATAGCTGATTAGAAATAAATCAGATCCATATCATTTATCTTAAAGGATACTGATTATAAAAGCAAATTTCAAATCAGTTTGTTTAGAAAGAGACCATATTCACAAAAAATAGCATATTGTATTTGAGAGAGTTTGAATATGTTAACACTTTTTCTAATTTATGGAGAAAAGACTAGGACCCTCTTTTATAGGATTCCATACTTATAGGAAATGTATTATTAGCTTTTACATTATAGACCTTTGGATTTCCTTGCTTGTTACAAAATTAGTTGTTACTAAAATTAATGAAAAAATTTAATTTTGGTACTAAATTTTTCTTAACATATCCAATAGCGTCTAATATAATAAACATTCTATAAATATTTGTGGAAGGAGAGATGGGGTTTAAATATCTTTCACAGGGAGAAAAAGATAACTATTAAATCATTAATGGTATGATGAAACATTGCAGAACCTCTACATGAACAGTGTGAGGAAGACAGACTTGATCAGGTTGGCAAAATAAATAGGAAAAAGTGAAAAAGGCAAAGTAAAATAAACAATAGGCTCCAATGGAAGAGATAAGGTCAATAATGCAGTTACTCTGATAAATGTAAATAGGTTGAATTTATCTATTAAATGAAAAAAATCTTTAATGCTGGGTGTAAAAACTGACCTAGGTGTTATTCACCTAACTCAGCTAGATGTTGTGTACCTTTCAAACACATAAAACAAACTGAACACTTAACAAAAAGGATCCTATTCAGGAGCCACAAATATCATCAAAATATCTTAGAATACACTTAGCAAGGTAAGTGTAAGATGTGCATGGATTAAAGCTATAACACTTTAGTGAATGTACTCATTTTCTACTGCTTCAGTAACAAATTGCCACTAACAGTGTCTTCTTGTTGTTGCTGTTCAGTCACTCAGTCGTGCCCTACTCTGCGACCCCATGGACTGCAGCACGCCAGGCTTCTCTGTCCTTCACCATCTCCTGGAGCTTGCTCAAACTCATTCCATTGAGTCAGCAATGCCATCCCACCATCTCATCTTCTGTTGTCCTCTTTTCCTCCTGCCTTCATTCTTTCCCAGCAACAGGGTATTTTCTAATGAGTTGGCTCTTTGCATCAGGTGGCCTAAGTATTGGAGCTTCAGCAACAGTCCTTCCAATGAATATTCAGACAGATTTCCTTTAGGATGGACTGGTTTGATCTTCTTGCAGAACAAGGGACTCTTGTCAAGAGTCTTCTCCAACACCACAGTTCAAAAGCATCAATTCTTCAGTGCTCAGACTTCATTATGGTCCAACTCTCACATCCATACATGACCACCGGAAAAAACATAGCTTTGACTATATAGACCTTTGTTGGCAAAGTAATGTCTGCTTTTTAATAATCTGCTTAGGCAATCACAGTTTTTCTTCCAAGGACCAAGCGTCTCTTAATTTCATGGCTGCAGTCACCATCTGCAATGATTTTTGGAGTCCAAGAAAATAAAAGTCTTAATAGTGTCTTAACCAACCCCAGTTTATTAACAGTTCTGTGAGGTGGGTCACTGGTCTAAAGTCAAGGTGTTAGCAGGGCTGCCAGTGCATTCTTTCAGGAGACCTAGGGGCAAATCCCCAACATCTTGCTCAGTCAGGTATTGGAGGAATTCAGTTCTGAGATTGTAGGACTAAGAGCTCTATTTCCTTGGTGCTGTCAGCAGGGAGCCATCCTTAGTTCCCACAGATCTGAGTCCTTGCAGATATTCCAAACATTTCAGAAGCAGCAATGAAGGGTGGAGTTTTTCTCTTGCTTTGAATCTCTCCTCTGATTAGATTGGGCTACCCTATATAATCCAGGATGTGATTTTGCATCTTCCCTCCAAAAAGAGTGGCCTTTGTAAAAATTTCACCTTTGACTTGCAAAGCAGCTAATAGAACTATTAATACTTCTCCTTACAGAAGTGGTAAATTCACTGGATGAAAACTTATTTTAAGGCATCTGTTATGTTTATTAACAATGTGTGTGTGTGTGTGACTCAGTCATGTCCGACTCTGTGACCCAATGAACTGCAGACCACCAGGCTTCCCTGTCCATGGAATTCTCCAGGCAAGAATACTGGAATGGATTGCCATTCCCTTCTCCAGAGGATCTCCCTGACCCAGGGACTGAACCCTGGTCTCCTGCATTGCAGGCAGCTTCTTTACCACTTGAGCTACAGGGAAGTCCTTATTAATAACAATTAGTACGTCTTAAATGGTCATCTCAGTTAAATTCACCCATTCCAGTTCATTTTAGTTCGCTGATTCCTAAAATGTCGACGTTCACTCTTGCTATCTCCTGTTTCATCACTTCCAATTTGCCTTGATTCATGGACCTAACATTCCAGGTTCCTATGTAATATTGCTCTTTTCAGCATCAGACCCTGCTTCCATCACCAATCATATCGACAAATGGGTGTCATTTTTGCTTTGGCTCTGTCTCCTCATTCTTTCTGGAGTTATTTCTCCACTGATCTCCAGTAGCATATCGGGCACCTACCAACCCGGGGAGTTCATCTTTCAGTGTCCTATCTTTTTGCCTTTTCATACTGTTCATGGGGTTCTCAAGGCAAGGTCCACTCCCTTCTCCAGTGGACCACATTTTGTCAGACCTCTCCACCATGACCCATCCATCTTGGGTGGCCCTACACGGCATGGCTCATAGTTTCACTGAGTTAGACAAGGCTGTGGTCCATGTGATTAGATTGGTTAGTTTTCTGTGATTGTGGTTTTCAGTCTGTCTGCCCTCTGATGGAGAAGGATAAGAGGCTTATGGAAGCTTCCTGACGGGAGAGACTGACTGAGGGGGAAACTGGGTCTTGTTCTGATGGGCGGGGCTGTGCTCAGTAAATCTTTAATCCAATTTTCCACTGATGAGTAGAGCTGTGTTCCCTCTCTATTTACCTGGGGCCAAACTATGGTGGAGGTAATGAAGATAATGGTGACCTCCTTCAAAACATCCCGTGTATATACTGCTACGCTCAGTGCCCCCCAACCCTGCAGGAGGCCATCGCCGACCCACGCCTCCACTGGAGAATCCTGGACACTCACAGGCAAGTCTGGGTCAGTCTGTTGCACTTAATATGCCAACAAATTTGGAAAACTCAGCAGTGGCCACAGGACTGGAAAAGGTCAGTTTTCATTCCATCCCAAAGAAAGCCAATGCCAAAGAATGCTCAAACTACCACACAATTGCACTCATCTCATGTGCTAGTAATGCTCAACATTCTCCAAGCCAGGTTTCAACAATACATGAACTGTGAACCTCAGATGTTCAAGCTGGTTTTCGAAAAGGCAGAGGAACCAGAGCTCAAATTGCCAACATCCGTTGGATCATCGAAAAAGCAAGAGAGTTCCAGAAAAACATCTATTTCTGCTTAATTGGCTATGCTAAAGCCTTTGACTGTGGATCACAATAAACTGTGGAAAATTCTTAAAGAGATGGGAATACCAGACCACCTAACCTGCCTCTTGAGAAATCTGTAGGCAGGTCAGGAAGCAACAGTTAGAACTGGACATGGAACAACAGACTGGTTTCAAATCAGGAAACGAATATGTCAAGGCTGTATATTGTCACCCTATTTAATTAACGTATATGCAGAGTACATCATGAGAAATTCTGGACTAGATGAAGCTCAAGCTGGAATCAAGATTGCCAGGAGAAATATCAATAACCTCAGATATGCAGATGACACCACCCTTATGGCAGAAAGTGAAGAAGAACTAAAGAGCCTCTTGATGAAAGTGAAAGAGGAGAGTGAAAACGTTCGCTTAAAGCTCAACATTCAGAAAACTTAGATCGTGGCATCCGGTCCCATCACTTCATGGCAAATAGACGGGGAAACAGTGGCTGACTTTATTTTTGGGGGCTCCAAAATCACCGCAGATGGTGACTGCAGCCATGAAATGAAAAGACACTTACTCCTTGAAAGGAAAGCTATGACTAACCTATACAGCATAGTAAAAAGCAGAGACATTCCTTTGTCAACAAAGGTCTGTCTCATCAAAGCTATGGTTTTTCTAGTAGTCATGTATGTTTGTGAGAGTTGGACTATAAAGAAAGCGGAGAGCCAAAGAATTGATGCTTTTGAACTGCAGTGTTGGAGAAGACTCTTGAGAGTCCCTTGGACTGCAAGGAGACCCAACCAGTCCACCCTAAAGGAGATCAGTCCTGAATATGCTGAAGCTGAAGCTCCAATATTTTGGCCCCCTGATGCAAAGAGTTGACTCACTGGAAAAGACCCTGATACTGGGAAAGATTGAAGGTGGGTGGAGAAGGGGACGACAGAAGATGAGATGGCTGGATGGCATCCCTGACTCAATGGAAATGAGTTTGAGTGGACTTCAGGAGCTGGTGATGGACAGGGACGCCCGATGTGCTGCAATCCATGGGGTTGCAAGTCAGACACGACTGAGCGACTGAACTGAACTGATGTCTAACATGTATCCTACTTATACATCCTTGGAAATAAAAGTCATCAGTGTTTAATCCGTAGCACCAAAATAATAATTGGAATAATCTCAGCCGTCATTCTGAACCTTCAGTAAAGGTCAGCTATGAGATTCATGGGGTCGCAAAGAGTCGGACACGACTGAGCGACTGAACTGAACTAAACTGATGAGTGTCTCTGCAGTCTGTCTTTACCTTTCTTACTTTTTCTAGCCAAGACACAGTTTCTAATATAAAGCACGCAATGACACGCTTTCTGTGACGTCTCAAGAGGGCGGCCCACCTTCCGGACACCGGTCGGGAGGAAGTGGCCAATAAGGGTGCCGGGAGGCACACCCCGAGCCTGCAGCTTCCCAGAAGAGGAGACCACGCCCCAGTCAACATTGGCAGGGCATAAAGCCCCAGCAACTAGTGTAACCCGCGCGTTGCTGCCTCATTTTCCCCCACTTACAGCCGAAAACGCAAACAGCCAGAGATTGACACCCGGATGGAGCGAATGCGTGTCGGCGCCCGCCTTCCTTGCTTGGGCGCGCATGCGCATCCCAGAGGCCAATGGGCGAGGCGGAGGGTGGGGCTGGACGGGCAGAGAGAAGAGCGGCAGTTGGACGAGAAGAGCCACGCCCACCACGCAACGTCTCTGCGCACGCGCCGAGCGCCAGCTCCTGGTATTTTAGACGCGTCTGCTGTAGCCCTGTTCAAATCGTGTCAGCACGTCGGGCGTGGAGTTTGTGAGTCTTCGTTTGGGGAAGAATAGTGAAAACCTCTTCGTCCTTAGCTTCTGCAGGAAGGCGTGCGTTGGGCCTTTCTCTCATTGAGTGAGGCGTCGACGGCCTGTGGTGGGTCTTCTGGTGACGGGTGCCCCCGCGAGTACCTCAAGACGTGTGTATAGCCGGGCCTCTGTGAGCCCCGCGGGTGGGGGAGGAAGGTGGTAGGGCGGGAAGACCGGCCGCAGGCGGCGCCAATGCTTGGAAGCCAGGATGCTAGTTTCTTCTCGACCCGGCGCCGCCTTCGGGACTCACTTCCGGAACTTAACTTTTGGATTTTTTCTCGTTTGTTTTTAGGAACTGAGTTTTTGGGAAGGGCTATTCGTAGAAAGGTTAGCTGCCGGCCGAGATGTCCAGCTACGTGAACGACCTGTGGCCGAGTTCGCCGCCCAAGGCTTCGCCCTCGTCCTTGAGGTCGGGCCCGTGCAGCCGACCGTCGTCGGCCTCCAGGAGCCGCTCTCCGTCCCGTTCCAGCGTCTCGAGCCGGTCGTGGTCCCGGAGCCGCTCCAGGTCTCGCTCCCGAAGGCGCTATCAGAGGAGGTACCGGCGCTACTCGCGCTCATACTCGCGGAGCCACTCGCGTTCCCGCAGCCGCCGGTACCGGGAGAGGCACTCAGGCTCCACCTGGAGGTCCTACCGGTCTCGCAGCCGCTCCCGCGGTCACTTGTATTACCGGAGGGCCTACGCCATCGCTCGAGGCCGCCGCTACTTCGGCTTCGGCCGCACCGTCTACCCCGAGGAGCGCAGAAGCTGGAGGGGGCGATCCCGGAGCAGGTCGCGGAGCCCAACGCCCTTTCGTTTGAGTGAGAAAGGTGAGTCGTTGGAGAGGCCTTCGGGGAAAGAGGAAGGACCCCAGCGGGTTAATAGTTAAAACTCTGGTATGGTTGGCGCCCAGTTTTAAAATGGACAACTTTTTTTCCGCCCTAGGGCTTAACACCGTGCGTGTTAAATGGGTCGGTGGAGGGCAGTTCTGGGTGGACCAGCTCTCAAAATGCTACTGATTTATTGACCAAGCTTTGATTATTGAGGGATGGTTACTTTGCTAAACAAAAGAGGTGGAATTCTCTTTCCATAAATAGAAGTGTATTTTATACGTGGAGATACTGTTTAAATATCTTTATATTACTAGTGTAAAAACACTGTGATTTTGAGTTTTTTTGGAGAAATGCTATCGGATAAATGAACATTTTGTGTTTCCTTTTGTAGATCGAATGGAGTTGTTAGAAATAGCCAAAGCCAATGCAGCAAAAGCATTGGGAACAGCCAGCTTTGACTTGCCAGCTAGTCTCAGAAGTGTTCCTGTGTCTAAAGAGAGAAGCCAGGAAACAGCTGTACTGAGTAATGGTGCAAAGTCTGAGGTAAGTATTTTAAGTTTATTTTAAAAATAGTAATCTTCAAACTTCATCTTTAAACTTAGTATTAAAATAAATAAGATCTTCAGAAGACTACTTACCAGAAAGAGCTGATTATCCATTTTGATTTTATTTACCCTAGACTGTTTCTTGGAATGGCTAGCTAGATATAATTAAAAATAACAGACCTGACAATATTAGATAGGGTCTTTCCCATGAAAGTGGGAGACTAATGACCTTTATTTTTAGTTGACATAATCCTGATTACTTCCATAATTGTAGCTGGTACTTTGGTGATTTCTGTGTAGTTACCAAGTTTTTCTTTTTTTTTTTTTTCCATTTATTTTTATTAGTTGGAGGCTAATTACTTTACATCATTACAGTAGTTTTTGTCATACATTGAAATGAATTAGCCATGGATTTACATGTATTCCCCATCCCGGTCCCCCCTCCCACCTCCCTCTCCACCCGATCCCTCTGGGTCTTCCCAGTACACCAGGCCCGAGCACTTGTCTCAGGCACCCAACCTGGGCTGGTGATCTGTTTCACCCTAGATAATATACATGTTTCAATGCTGTTCTCTTGAAACATCCCACCCTCGCCTTCTCCCAGAGTCCACAAGTCTGTTCTATACATCTGAGTCTCTTTTTCTGTTTTGCATATAGGGTTATCGTTACCATCTTTCTAAATTCCGTATATATGTGTTAGTGTACTGTAATGGTCTTTATCTTTCTGGCTTACTTCACTCTGTATAATGGGCTCCAGTTTCATCCATCTCATTAGAACTGATTCAAATGAATTCTTTTTAATGGCTGAGTAATATTCCATGGTGTATATGTACCACAGCTTCCTCATCCATTCGTCTGCTGATGGGCATCTAGGTTGCTTCCATGTCCTGGCTATTATAAACAGTGCTGTGATGAACATTGGGGTGCACGTGTCTCTTTCAGATCTGGTTTCCTCGGTGTGTATGCCCAGGAGTGGGATTGCTGGGTCATATGGCAGTTCTCCAAGTTTTTCTAGCTAGTTTTTTACAGAGTATCTGTAATTTTCATTTGCAGGGTTATGTTCCCACAGATTCTGTACTCAACATACAGTATAGTTTATCTGCTTTATTTCTGTCTTATAGAAATCATGAATGTGGTCTCCAGACATTGATGAAGAAAGTCTGTTGGTAATTGATACATGCGCAAAAGCATCAGAGGTTAAACTAATTTGAAGTCTATGTGGACACACCGAAAGCTTAGTTTTTTGTTGGTAGATTCCGATGCATGCTAGAATTTGGGACAAGCACTATTTGGATAAGATACTAACGACAATTTTTAAATGAAAGTGTACTTTGTAATGGTGGGGCGTCTGATATGGATGTCCCTTTCATAATATATGCAATATATTCCAGATATTTTGAGAGATTACAGAAGAAGAGGCCTGCTTCATTTGCAGATAAGTTTATTATAATTCTCCAGAAATGTGCAGCATAAAATGCATAGCTTTAAAGGTTTAAGATAATTAGGGATTGATACATTCAGTTAACATAGGAACGATGGATTATCTCCTATCATGCAGACCCAGATGTGGGTTTGCCTAAGCATTAGTGGTGAACAAATAAGAGTTGAGCTGATTTTTCAGGTGATTAGGTACCCAACTGGATGGGCAAATGCCTTAGTTCTTTTGAACTTAGTCCTTTTTTGGTATGATTTTTCACAGTTACTTGAATTTATTTCAGAGGGATACATACAATACTGCTTTATGGAGAATAGTGTCTTAAATCATTGAATCAATTTTGTTATGGGAAAAACTTAACAAAAGTACTGTTATTTTAGTTTGACTGGTTAGATCAAACTTGATTTGTGTCTCTACAAGTAAATTTATAATACAGTTAGACTGCTTTTTATACCTACAAGGGTATGACTTCTAAAATTTACTTTCTTTTATCTGTCTAGCTATCGGACAAGTTAACAGAAGATGGAACAAAAAATGCCAGTGAAAAGTCTTATCAGCAAAAAAGCATCGCTTTTAGCTCTAACGTAAGTATATCTAAGTATTGATCACTCAAAAGCTAGACTTGGAATGTATTTCTGTTAGGGAGGTTTATTTTTGTTAGCTTACTTGTGATGATATGAGGCCTACTAAGCCACTAAATAGAATTTTTAATACTTTTTTTGTGTGGTCCTCACAAGTGACCAATAGGTTCCTACTCTAATATGCACATTCTCAGTTTCAGTGTTTTCCCCTTTTAACTGTTCCCTTTGTCCTTTTTGATTGTTGAAATATTTTAAAATAAAACCTCAGAATATCCTATGATTAGAATAATCAGCTAAAGGCTTAATAAAATTTCAAAACTATCTTAGTATCTCCCTATTGCAGTATGCCTTGCATGTATCTAATTTCCCCCACTAGTGTCTTGGCTTTACAGTTTGATGGAATCAAGTTGCAAGTGAGGTCCATGGCTTTGCACTTGGTTGGTGTCTTTTATTTAATGTATTTTTTTAAATGATATTTTAAAGATATAATGTATGCATTTGGGAAGCTGACTTAAGAATTTGTTCTTTTTCAGAATTCTGTAGCAAAGCCTATGCTTCAGAAATCAGTTAAAGCTACTGCTGAAGAGAATTCTTCAGGATCCCCAAAAATAGATAAGAAGAAAAGTCCATATGGACTGTGGATACCTGTCTAAAAAAAGCCAATAGCTAAGGTTGCCTGAAATGCACTTTTTTTGCAAGTTTGTGTTTCTAGCATTATTCCATTCTTGTGAACCATTTAGTGGTGGTGGTGCAATTACAAATGACAACACAAAAATATGTAAATACTTAATTTAAATAATGTTTTAGATTTCTCTTGCAGATGGGAGATAGCACAAATGGACCACAGGTTACACACAGGTGGGATTCTTGTATATTTACACTTGGTAAATGTTTTATATAATATGGATCTGTTATGTAAAAGTGAAATTTTTAAAAGCAAACAGTAATTGAACTGTTCATGTTGTAAATATTTTGTTAATAAATTTTTAAAAATTATTTTAGTCTCTCTTGATTGTGTATATTTTACATAATGTGTTTTTATTTAATGAACAAGAATGGGGCAGTGTCTCCTTTAAAACCTTCCTGCTTCCAGATCCAAATCCATGCATTGATACCGTAGGGCTCAGTGACCTTACCTGGGAGTTTGTGAGAAATGATGAACGTCAAGTCTCTACCCCAAATCTGAATTAGAAACTGAATCACAGCCGTGTTCTCCATTGATGAAGATGCTCATTAAAATCTGAGAAGTTTGGCCTTGAAGACAGTATTAGCATAGTGTTGTCCTGAACTGAGCCATCAGGGCAGGAAACTCAAGAGAGTGAAGTGGAATGGCTCAATGAGCTAGAAAATCAGAGGCTTTAGTTGTATTTATTTTTTTCCATCATGTTTTAATAAATATTCATTGATTTGAAATTCTTGAATGCTTCTTACTATAACTGAGAAGGAACTTAATTTAACTAAGCATGTAAAAATTTTAAAATGAGTGTTACACTAAAGATCTGGACAGTTGGTTTAAACATTAGCTACAGACTTGTGGAGAAGGCGATGGCACCCCACTCCAGTACTCTTGCCTGGAAAATCCTATGGACGGAGGAGCCTGGTAGGCTGCAGTCCATGGGGTCGCTAAGAGTCGGACACGACTGAAGCAACAGCAGCAGTAGCACAGACTTTTGTAATTTTGCCTGTTAATATAGTAGTGGATACCAGAACTAGAAAGATTCAAGTCATTTTTAGATGGTCTCTCCAAGCATTTGACTAATTGCATAAAATGTCTGAATATAAATGTAAGACGACAGCTTAAAAAGGTAGTGAAGATGCTCAAGTGGGATGTAATACTGTGTTAACTAAACTATGCCATCCAGTATTTCACATGCACATCCCATTAAGAGAGCCACTGGCCCCGTGTGTGCTTTTGACTGCTTTTGAAGTTGGCTAGAATGACTGAGGAACTGAATTTTTTCCTTTATGTATATTTTATTGAAATACAATTGAATTAATGTTTCAGGTACACAGCAAGTTGATTCAGTTGTACATATACACATATTTTTGGAGTTATTTTCCATTGTAGGTTGTTATGTTGACTATAGTTTCCTGTGCTATACAGTGAGCCTAAAATTCCAGGATAATTCTGATATGCACCTGGATTTTAAAAAGGGATTGCAGGTTTTTCTATTAAATGGAGTTTTGGTGATACAATGTATTAGAGAATAATAGTTACATAATCACCATAATAAAAGGTGTTTATTAGTTTCGCAATCAATAGCCAGACAAAAAGTAAAAGATAATTAGAATTGTAAGCCATAATGGTAACCTGATTAACAATATAAAATAATTACATACAGTTTGAGGGAGTCAAAGTGATGAGATAAATGAAAGTACATACATGTGTTTTCATTCAGCCAAACAGTCTTGTTGGTTGATGGGTTTAGTCCATTTACATTTAAGGTAATTATTGATACATATGATCCAATGACCAATTTGTTAATTGTTCTGAGTTTATTTTCTGTAAGTCTTTTTTTGTTTTGTTTTGTTTGCTGCCTAGAGAAGTTCCTTTAGCATTTGTTATAAAGCTGGTTTGGTGGTTCTGAATTCTCTTAACTTTTGCTTGCCTGGAAAGCTCCGTCAAATCTGAATGAGAGTCTTGCCAGGTAGAAGTATTCTTGGTTGTAGGTTCTACCCTTTCATTACTTGATAAATATATCTTGCCATTCCCTTTTGGCTTGTAGAGTGTCTGTTGAGAAATCAGCTGATAACCTGATGGGAGTTCCGTTGTATGTTATTTGTTGTTTTCCCTTGTTTTGAATATTTTATCTCTGTCATTAAGTTTCGTCCATTTGATTACCATGTCTTGGTGTTGGTGTGCTCCTCCTCAGGTTTATCCTGCCTGGGACTCTGCTTCCTGGACTTGGTTGACTATTCCCTTTCCCTTGTTTGGGAAGTTTTCAGTTACTATATTTTCTCAGGTACTTTCTCTCCTTCAGGGACCCCTGTAATGCAAATGTTGGTGCATTTAATGTGCCAGAGGTCTCTTAGGCTGTCTTCATTCTTTTTCATTCTTTTTTTCTGTATTCTGTTGTGTGTCAGTGATTTTCACCATTCTGTCCTCCAGGTCATTTATCCATTCTTCTGCCTCAGTTATTCTGCTATTGATTCCTTTTAGCATATTATTCATCTGTTCTTTAATTCTTTTTGGTCCTTGGTAAATGACTTTTGCATCTTCTCCATTGTTTTCTCGAGATCCTGGGTCATCTTCAGTATCATTATTCTTAATTTTTTTTTTTTTGGAAGGTTGCCTGTCCACTTTAGTGGTTTTTCTAGGGTTTTATCTTGTCCCTTCCTCTGGGATATAACTTTGTGCTTTTTCATGCTGACTAGCTTTCAATAATGTGGCTTTGTTCTAGTTCTTGTGAAACTGTGGTTCTTGCTTCTGTCTGCCCGCTGGAGGAGGCTAAGAGGCTTGAGCAAGCTTCCTGATGAGAGGGACTGGCGTGGGAAAAATGGTCTTATTGTGGTGGGCAGGGCCTTCTTGCTCAGGAAAGCTTTAGTACAGTTATTGGCTGATGGTGGGGTTGGACTTGCTCCCTGTTAGGGCTCTTTGGATGAATGGCGACCTCCAAGAGGCCTTATGCCAAGGGGTAACTTCCTGGACTGCAGCTGCCAGTGCCCCTGTTCTGTGGTGAGCCCCTGCTGACTCCCATCTCCCCAGGACACCCTCCCAACACTTGGAACGTAGTTTTGGCTCACCTTTTGGGTCACTGCTCCTTTTCTCTGGGTCTTGGTGCATGCAACATTTTGTTTGTGTCCTCCAAGATTACAGTCTGTTTCCCCCAGTCCTGTGGAAATCCTATAATCAAATCCCACTGGCCTTCAAGGCCAGATTTCCTGGGGATTCTCAGTCCTTCTGTCAGACCCCCAGCCTGGAAAGTCTGAGGTGTGGTCCAGAACCTTCACAACAGTGGGAGAACTAATTCAGTGTTCCTGTTCTCCAGTTTGTGGGTCACCACCTGGCGGGTATGGAATTTTACCGTGATTGCGCCCCTCCTACTGCCTCACTGTGGCTTCTTTGTTTTTGATGTGGGGTGTCTTTCTGGTGGGTTCCAGCATCCTCCTGTCACTGGTTGGTCAACAACTAGTTGTCATTTTGATGCTCTTGCCGAAGGAGATGCGCGTACATCCTGGTCTGCCATCTTGAGCCGGAAGCCTAGAACTGAATTTTAAGTAACCATTTGCTGGAAAGTGCAGATAATAAATACTTTTGTGTAGAATATTGTAAAAAGAGTTGCTCTTAAATTTGACCCTATTAAAAATGTAAATGTGCAAAGACTTGAGTATATATGTCCCTGGACGTCAAATTTGTTACTGTCTTTACCTTGGTCACATTCTCATCCTTTAAGCTAGCAGCACTTAATATGAACAAGGAATTTCCTGGGAGAAAGGGTTTTTTTTGGTAAAATAAAATGTTTTTTTCCCACTTAGTTTAACAGTGGTTATTGGGAGGGTAATTTGCTTCCAATCCATGAGAGTTTAAATAGTGGGTTCATTTTTATTCTAAGGAGACCTGAGAATATTGATAGACTGGCCTAGTTACATCAGAGTGCAAGAAAACAGGATTGGTTTTAGGGTTTGTAATTTTTTGAAAATGTGGAGAACATGAACATCCTGTTAGTATAATTTGTTGGTATATCCTTAGCAAGGTTACAGAACTCTTCAAGGTATTCTTTGTAAGGGAGACTTTGGCAATGAACTGATGACAAAATGCTAAGATAATTTTCACCTTCACTTAGCTGGTGACAGAAAAGCACCTGCTTTGTGATTTGTGTTCAAATACAGCCTTTAATAGCTAAGTATACACGTCATGTAACCTCTTTAACCAATCCTCCTATATAACAGATTAGCCAAATCTGTTGATGTGGACATGTGCCACTTCTGAGTTTCCCTTCTGCAGTGATCTTGCCTTTCAGCCTTGTTCAGTCGCTTATTCATGTCTGACTTTTTGTGCCCCCATGGGCTGCAGCATGCCAGGCTTCTCTGTCCTTCACCATCTCCCAGAACTTGCTCAAACTCATGTTCATTGAGTCGGTGATATCATCCAACTATCTTGTCCTCTGTTGTCCCCTTCTACCTTCAATCTTTCCCAGCATCAGGGTCTTTTCCAGTCAGTTCTTCACATCAGGTGGCCACTATCGGAGATTCAGCTTCAGCATCAGTGCTTCCAATGAATATTCAGAATTGATTTCCTTTAGGATGGACTGCTTGGATCTCCTTGCAGTCCAAGGGACTCAAGAATCCTCTCCAACACCGCAGTTCAAAAACATCAATTCTTCGGTGCTGAGCCTTTACAGTCCAACTCTCACATCCATACATGACCACTGGAAAAGCCATAGCTTTGCCTGGACGGACCTTTGTTGGCAAAGGAATGGCTCTGCTTTTTAATATGCTGTCTAGGTTGGTCACAACTTTTCTTCCAAGGAGCAAATGTCTTAATTTCATGGCTGCAGTCACCATCTGCAGTGATTTTGAAGCCCAAGAAAAAGTCTTGTCACTATTTCCTTTGTTTAGCCACCTGTTTGCCATGAAGTGATGGGACTGGATGCCATGATCTTGTGCTGTGCTCAGCTGCTTCAGTCATGTCCTACTTTTGCGACCTATGGGCCATAGCCCACCAGGCCCCTCTGTCCATGGGATTATCCAGGCAAGAGTACTGGAGTGGGTTGCGATGCCCTCCTTCAGGGGATCTTCCCAACCCATGATCTTAGGTTTTTGAATGTTGAATTTTAAGCCAGCTTTTTCACTCTTTCACCTTCATCAAGAGGCTCTTTAGTTCCTCTTCACTGCCTTAAGGATGGTGTCATTTGCATATCTGAGGTTATTGATATTTCTCCTGGCAATCTTGATTCCAACTTGTGCTTCACCCCTGGCATTTCACATGATGTACTCTGCATATAAGTTATATAGGATGACAATATACAGCCTTGATGTAGTACTTTGCCAATTTTCAATCAGTCTGTTGTTCCATGTCTGATTCTAACTGATGCTTCTTGACCTGCATACAGATTTCTCAGGAGCTAGGTAAGGTGGGAATACCAGAGAATGATATTCCCATCTCTTTAAGAATTTTCCACAGTTTGTTGTGATCCACACAGTCAAAGTCTTTTTGGCTTAGCCAATGAAGCAGATATAGATCTTTGGAATTCTTTTGCTGCCTCTATGATCCATTGGATGTTGGCCATTTGATCTCTGGTTCCTCTGCCTTTTCTAAATCCAGCTTGAACACCTGGAAGTTCTCGGCTCGTGTACCTAGCATGGAGAATTCTAAGGGTTACTTTGCTAGCATGTGAAATGAGTGCAATTGTGTGGTAGTTTGAATAATCTTTGGCATTGCCTTTCTTTGGGTTTAGAATGAAAACTGACCTTTTCCAGTCCTGTGGCCACTGCTGAGTTTTCCAAATTTGCTGGCATATTGAGTACAGCACTTCAACAGCATCATCTTTTAGGACCTGAAATAGCTCAGCTGGAATTCCATCAGCTCCACTAGCTTTGTTCGTCGTGATGCTTCTTAAGGCCTACTTGACTTTACACTCCAGGATGTCTGGCTCTAGGTGAATGATCACACCATCGTAGTTATCTGGGTCATGAAGATCTTTTTTGTATAGTTCTGTGTATTCTGTGTATTGTTCACTTAGGAAGGCTTTCTTATCTCTCCTTGGTATTCTTTGGAACTCTGCATCCAAATGGATATAGCTTTCCTTTTCTCCTTTGCCTTTAGCTTCTCTTCTTAGCTATTTTTAAGGCCTCCTCAGACAACCATTGTGCCTTTTTTCATTTCTTTTTCTTGGGGACGGTTTTGATCACCACCATCTATACAATGTTATGAACCTCTGTCCATAGTTCTTCAGGCACTGTATCAGATCTAATCTATCTGTCACTTCCACTATATAATCTGAGGGATTTGATTTAGGTCATACCTGAATGGTCTAGTGGTTTTCCCTACTTTCTTCAATTTAAGTCTGAATTTTTCAATAAAGAGTTCATGATCTGAGCTACAGTCAGCTCCCGGTCTTGTTTTTGCTGATTGCACAGAGCTTCTCCATGTTCAACTGCAAAGAATATAATCTGATTTCAGTATTGACCATCTGGTGATGTCCATGTATAGAGTCATCTCTTGTGTTGTTGGAAGAGTTGTTTGCTATTACCAGTGTGTTCTCTCAGCAAAACTCTGTTAGCCTTTGCCCTGCTTCATTTTGTACTCCAAGGCCAAACTTGCCTGTTACTCCAGGTATTTCTTGACTTCCTACTTTTGCATTCTAGTTCCCAATGATGAAAAGGACATGTTTGTTTGGTGTTAGTTCTAGAAGGTCTTGTAGAAGCTCTAGAAGGTCTTGTAGATCTTCATAGAACTGTTCAGCTTCTTTGGCATTAATGGTTGGGCCATAGATTTGGGTTACTGTGATATTGAATGGTTTGCTTTGGAAATGAACAGAGATCATTCTGTCATTTTTGAGATTGTACCCAAGTACTGCATTTCAGACTTTTGTTGACTTTGAGGGCTACTCCATTTCTTTTAAGGGATTCTTGCCCACAGTAGTAGATACAGTGATCGTCTGAATTAAATTTGCCGATTTCAGTCCATTTTAGTTCACTGATGGCTAAAATGTCAATCTTCACTCTTGCCATTTCCTTTTGACCACTTCCAATTTGCCTTGATTCATGGACCTAACATTCCAGGTTCCTATGCAATGTTGTTCTTTACAACATCGGACTTGACTTCCACCACCAGACCCATCCACAACTGGGCACTGTTTTCGCTTTGGCTAAGCCTCTTCATTCCTTCTGGAGCTGTTTCTCTGCTCTTCTCCAGGAGCAGTTGGGCACTTACGGACCTGGGGAGTTCATCTTTCAGTGTCCTATCTTTTTGCCTTTTCATACTCTTTGTGGGGTTCTCAAGGCAAGAATACTGAAGTGGATTGCCATTCCCTTCTCCAGTGGACCACATTTTGTCAGAACTCTCCACCATGACCCAAATATCCTGGCTTATTTTCTTTTTATTATCCAGTATGCTGAAAAGAGGGCTTTCCTGGTGGCTCAGATGGTAAAGACTCTGCCTGTAATTCAGGAGACCTGGGTTGGATCCCTGGGTAGGGAAGATCCCCTGGAGAAGGATATGGCTATCCACTCCAGTATTCTTGCTTGGAGAATTCTGTGGACAGAAAA
The DNA here is from genome assembly GCF_023699985.2 of Odocoileus virginianus. Taxonomy (NCBI): domain Eukaryota; kingdom Metazoa; phylum Chordata; class Mammalia; order Artiodactyla; family Cervidae; genus Odocoileus; species Odocoileus virginianus. The sequence goes on along the minus strand of NC_069703.1, from coordinate 36,336,149 downwards.
GCCTGGTGGGCTACAGTCCATGGAGTCACAAAGAGTTAGACACTACTGAGTGACTAATACTCCTAACTCCTAATGCTGAAAATAATATACTTTCCATTTTTTCATAATCATCCCATGAAATCCTGTCAGTCTTTAACTTGACCTTGTTTGGGTGTGGCCATGACTACTGTGTTCAGTCTCTCTAAGGTTTATAACAAAAGATAACTGCATATTCCCAGACTGTTATTGCATAAGTGGGATGCAGTTGCCTAGGTGTGATAAACCATGTCATTATAACCTGTGGACAAATAGCAAGCAGGTGCTAACAGTGAGAAATTGTACTAAGAGACCAGATTCAGTGCTGTCCAATATAAAGGAGAGCCTCAATGAAAAAGATTAAAGAGGTCAATTCATTTTTTATCCCAATATATTTAAAAATATTTCAACATTTAATGTAAAAAGAGGTGATATCCTTTTTTTGGTAAGGTGGTGTGACTCAGTGTGTATCTTACACTTAAAACCACCTCAGTTTGCCCTAGCCACATTTCAACTGGTAGCTAGTCACATATGGTAGATGGCTACTGTGCCTATGAAAAAAAAGCACAGCCCTAGATATTAGGTTCAGGTCTGTAATACTGTTGTTGTTTAGTCCAACTCTTTGGTGACCCCATGGACTGTAGCCCACCAGGCTCTGTTGTCCATAGGATTTCCCAGGCAAGAATACTGGAGTAGGTTGCCATTTCCTTCTCCAGGGGATCTTCCCAGTCCAGAGATGGAACCCACGTCTCCTGCATTGGCTGGTGGGTTCTTGACCTCTGAGCCAGCAGGGAAGCCCTCAGGTCTGTAATACTTTGCTTTTTTTTTTTTTTTTTTCATAGAGAAGCCACGCTTACTGAACTAACTACAGCGTGCTGTCCTTCGGTTTTCTTTGCTGAAACACTTATCAAGCTTACCTAGTAAAATAAGACTTGTTCTTATGAGGGCTCACTTTTCACTATTTCCTTTTTTTTTTTTTTTTTTAACATTTTCCACTATATTTTTTAGTGGTTTCAAACTATTACAATTTTTAGATAATATAATCTTTTAAAAACATTCTCATTGGAGTATAACTGATTTACAATGTTTACAGCAAAGAGAATCGGTTTTAGTATATACCTACTCTTTTAGATTTCCTTCCCAATTAGATCTCTACAGAGCATTGATAGTGTCCCCTGTGTTCCCACCATATTTTTAAAGTCTCATTGCTTATTTAATTTCTCAAGAACTACTTCTTTATTAGTTAATCTTGTTATCAGCTTCCCCAGACTTTGTCCTATGTGTCCTCACTTTCTGATTAGACTACGTCAGTATCATTTATGATGTTTAGGTTGAAACATCTAATGCTGCTGCTGCTGCTGCTGCTAAGTCGCTTCAGTTGTGTCCGACTCTGTGCGACCCCATAGACAGAAGCCCACCAGGCTCCCCCGTCCCTGGGATTCTCCAGGCAAGAACAGTGGCACTATTTCCTTATGGAGTCCTTTCTGACAGTTTTCTGTCTTTCAGGCAGACTGCTGTACATTTGTCTTTGACCTCTTCTGCTGTGTACAGTGGCTGTTTGTCCTGTGCCCACTGTTGGATGCTATCCTTGGCCCACTCCTTTAACCTCTGTTGCCAGTTTCCTCCATTCTGCCTTTAACTATCATCTACTAACTGAGGATTAGCAATTTTCTGAACTCCAGTTTGCAAGGCTTGCCTCAGTGCTTCAAAATGAACCTTTCCTATACTGAGCTTATTACAGTGTTGCCTGTTTGAATTAGTGGCTTTCATCATGCACCCAGTCACCTTCAAAGAGTAGTCATCAGATCATACTAACATCTGATTCTTGGTTGGCTATTGGGAGTGCTTTTCCCCTCTGTAGAAATCCTATTTGTCTTTTAAACCCAGGTCAGTATCATGTCTATGAAACCTATTAATTTTTTCCTCACCTCCTTTTCCCTTAATTGAAATGTATTAAATGTTTCTTCAAAAATACTGGAGAACAAAAAACTGTCATTTCAGTACTCTTGATAAGATTGGGCTGCATGGGTGTGCATTTGTGTCAAATTAAGTTAAAAAATTAGTCTAAGTAAAATTACCACTTCTGTTCCCATTCTCCAGAGGCAATCACTGTAAATAGTATGATGTACATCCTGGATTTTTTTTTAATGCCTGGACAAACCACTCTTTATATAGATAAGAGCATCTCTTCAGTGTAGATCTATCTCATTCTTTAATTGTATGAATGTACCATAGTGTTACAATTTCCCTATTAACAGTACATTGAATAATAGCTTTATTAATAGCACTTATATAGCCATCTATATAAGTCCATCATTAGCTAAATCATATTTTCCTACTTGTTTATCCGTAAGCATTGCCCAATTTACTGATCTCAATCCTAGTTAATGTTTTTATTCATATGACATGGAATAATCTTCACTTTCATGGGATACTCCTAACTTAAGTCTTCTGTCCTCTGTTTCCCATGTGTATGTATGTATAATTACTACTAAAATCAAATATCCTAAAACCAGTTGAAATAAGGTTAGAATTCCAGTTAACCTTTAAAAAAATGGATTGTATTATATATATTTTAATAATTCTTTGACCAAGTATTTTAACTTAAATTCTTCCAAGGAATATTTGCTTTTTGAAGGATGGCATATTTACAAAATGCCATTGGAGAATCAGTCTCCTACCCTCTATGCTTGCCCCATACATGCACCTGGACCATGGGGTAGATTATGAGACAGGCAAGAGCTTGTTAACTGACTGCTCTGGGCAGATGAGGGGATGGGGAAAGTTAAGGTGAATTTCCAGTAGGAATTTCCATTGCCTTTCTTTCACTACCTACCATAGCTTACAAGAAGAATTAGTGCCAATTTAGCATATGAAGCTCCCAAATTGAACTCTAGGTCAAGTCAAACATGACAAATTTCATCATGATGATGACTTGGGTTTGTATCTAAGAATTTTAAGCCTAGCAGAGTACACACATTAAGTACACACCTAAAACACAGAAATGCAAGACAGATTTTTCTGAAACAAGTGAATAAATATGTAAGTATGAAAATACAGTCATTTGTAGAACACATCTTTACAAGTTATAAAAGGGAAGTGTTCTGATTTTCTGGTACAATTTGGCAGTCAAAACAGTTCCTGAAGGAGATTAGACAGCTGTTCCCTCTTTCTAAGTTAATTTCAGCTATGTATTTCCCATAGACTCTTTCTGCCTTCTTGTTGAATTTAGCATTCCTTTCATTAATGTATACTGATGTCTCACTAGCTATATTTGTTTCATTTTTCAATTCTGTAGAAACACATACAGAATCCAAAGCTGCTTGCTTTTTTGTCCTGAGTTAAGACTGAAAGCAATGTATTTAGAAAAGTACCCTGGCAAGGATATATGTCCAGTGAGCATTGTTCTTGCAGTTTACTTTAAGTTAACAGTACCATCAAATGTGAAAGAGGGGAGTGAAAAAGTTGGCTTAAAGTGCAACATTCAGAAAACAAAGATCATGACATCTGGTCCCATCACTTCATGGAAAAGAGATGGAGAAACTGGAAACACTGTCAGACTTTAATTTTTTGGGCTGCAAAATCACTGCAGATGGTGACTGCAGCCATGAAATTAAAAGTTACTTACTCCTTGGGAGAAAAGTTATGACCAACCTAGACAGCATATTAAAAAGCAAAGATGTTACTTTGCCAAAAAATGCCCATCTAGTCAAGGCTATGGTTTTTCCAGTAGTCATGTATGAATGTGAGAACTGGACTATAAAGAAAGCTGAGCATGGAAGAATTGATGCTTTTGAACTGTGGTGTTAGAGAAGACTCTTGAGAGTCCCTTGGACTGCAAGGAGATCCAACGAGTCCATCCTAAAGGGAATCAGTCCTGAATATTCATTGGAAGGACTGATATTGAAGCTGAAGGTCCAATACTTTGGCCACCTGTTGTGAAGAGCAGACTCATTTGAAAAGACCCTGATGCTGGGAAAGATTGAAGGCAGGAGGAGCAGGGGATGACAGGATGAGATGGTTGGATGGCATCACTGACTCAACGGACATGAGTTTGAGCAAGCTCTGGGAGTTGGTGATGGACAGAGAGGCCTGGCGTGCTGTGATTCATGGGGTCGCAAAGAGTCGGACACGACTGAGCGAGTGAACTGAACTGAACCATCAAATGACCTGATCGGAAGTTTGGAAACCCGGGTTCAGGTTGAAATATGGGAGCAGTGATACATTATGTTAGAATTTTTATGCATATGCTATAGATTCTGCCTAATAATTACACCATTCAAAACACATAAATGTGGTAGAGGATGGGACCATTCTTCAAACTAATAATTCAAATGTTATTTCTTAATTCAAATGTTCTTTGATTTCTAGCCAATTAATTTTATTAGGCATGAAATCAGTACTAAAACTTCAGGCTACATTTGTACTATTGCTGCTTTTCCCAGTCTATGACCATCCTATCAATTTCTTCTGTGGAAGGCACATATGTTCTATGAAGAAGCCAACTAGAAGTTGGGTGGAATGCCTCTCCACTGAAAAAGTGAGTTGCTGAGTAACACGAAAAAAGATTCTGTACCATAGCACATGGAACTCTGCTTAATGTTATGTGGCAGCCTGGATGGGAGAGGAGTTTAGGGGAGAATGGATACATGTATATTTATGGTAAAATCCTTTCCTTGTTCACCTGAAATTATCACAATGTATTTGATAATTGTCTATATTCAAATACAAAATAAAGTTAAAAAAAGATCCTATGCCTTTTGAACTGGACAGTTTTCAGCGGTCAAAAGTGGAAAGCTTAGGGGTTATATTTGATTTCAAAGAAATAGAATTCAGACTTAAGAAATTCCTATTCCAGAGCCCAAATGAGTTAGCTGAGGACCATGGATTAATGAACTTAACCAAGTTCATACAGTGAGAGATCTTGAGTAAGATGCTCTGCTTAGCGCAATTTACAGCCCTCTCCACTCTACTGCACTATCTCTATTAAAACAGGTTTGATCTTTAGCACGTGCATGCGTGCTAAGTTGCTTCAGTCGTGTCCAACTCTGCAACCCTATGGGCTGTAGCTCACCAGAATCCTCTGTCCATGGGATTCTCCAGGCAAGAATACTGTAGTGGGTTGCCATGCCTTCCTCCAGGGGATCTTCCAACCCAGGGATTGAACTCACATCTCTTACATTTCCTGCATTGGCAGGCAGGTTCTTTATCACTAGACCCACCTCAGAAGTACCTGTCTTACATAATTAAGGAGTGCAGTTTAGCATTGCTTACTGCACATAATAGAAAGTATTACTGTGTCCCTTGTCTTTGGAATGTGTAATAGCAACAGTAATAATCATGATAATAAATAATACCAGTACATATACAGTGCCTTCTGTATGCCAAGCACTGATCTAATGTGTTGTATGAATTTATTTTTTATAATTTATTTAATCTTTCTTTGCTCAGCTTATGAAGTGAGAGAGCACTGTTGTAATTCCCTGTATACAGATGAGGAAAGAGAAAAATCTTGTGACACAGCTAGTAAGTGGTGGAGACAGGACTCAAGGCCAGGAAGCAAAGCTCCAGGATCAGTACTCTTAAATTCAAGGCCTTCCAGTAACATACAAAATGTATGCTTTTAAAACACATTGACTTGCTGCTTTTCTCTCAAGTCTCTCATATGTTTCTATGTTAGGTCTGATCTGTTTAGTCAACCTATGATACTGGTGTAATTGGGCAGCAGCATAATCTGAAGAAAATGGGTCGTAGACTATTTTAGATGCTGGATATTATTAGACTTCTTAAATGGGCTATTAATAGGCTCAATCAGTAAAGTTAAAGCCATTTTATCTGAAACTCCGAGATCGGGATTTTCCTCCTCTTTTTCCTCTTCCATCTTTCTGCATCTTCTGCACTGATCTCTAGCAACTTTACTTCCTCATAATCTTCCCCTCTTGCTGCACATTCCTAAAATGAGGGGGAAAAACATTAACTTCATTGCCTTTTATATTTCCTTGATTCATATGAAAAACCTGAAGACTGCCATCAAGCCAGTAAAATGGCCAATTTACAAAAATTGTGGAATTTCTGAAAGAAGTGATATATCTATAACACTGAGACCAAAAATAACTCTGGGGGAAACATTAAGTGTCCATCAAAATCCTTTTTCTCCTCCTTTCTGACCTCATGGCCGCCCAGTTCTCAATGTCCCTTGCAGCTGGATCAGGCCAGGTGACTTAGGCTGCTCAACTGGGAACTGATACCTGAAAGCCTCATGGGCTTTGTCTTTGTTGTTGTTTAGTTGTTAAGTCGTGTCCAACTCTTTTGTGACCCTGTGGACTGTGGCCTGCCAGTCTCTTCTGTCCATGGGATTTCCAGGCAAGAATACTGGAGTGGGTTGTCATTTCCTTCTGGAGGGGATCTGCCCAATCCAGGGGTTGAACCTGAGTCTCCTGCAATGGCAGGCAGATTCTTTACTGCTGAACCACCAGGGAAGTCTGAGCTTTATCTTTTCTTATCATTGGAGCTTTTGTTACTGTAGCTTAACCTTTTACCAATATCCATTATGTGGCTCTAACTATGTGCCAGCAGTGTTGTAAATGTTTTACATATTTTATTCTAACAACTCTAAGGTAGAGGTGAGGAAACCAGAGCTGGAACGCTTAATGCTTAACTAAAATACCAGGCTCTGTCCTGCTGCAACATAGCACTAATATTTGAATCCGCAGCTAATGTCGATGGCAGAAGTGTACTTAGTTTTTCCTTTTCTTCTTTCTGCAATTGCCATTCCAAACAAACTTTTTTAACTTCCCAGTTTGCAGGTAATTTAAGTCTTTTGTCCTCCACAATTTCTTGGTGATTTAATTTTCAAGCCTCATTCTACTACAGGGACACAAAATTTTCAGCAGAGGTATGGAAACAAATCCAAATAGAAGTTACCTCTCTTCTTGTATGGTTCAGTTCAGTTCAGTTCAGTCAGTCATGTCCGACTCTTAAAACCCCATGAATCACAGCACGCCAGGCCTCCCTGCCCATCACCAACTCCCGGAGTTTACTCAAACTCATGTCCATCGAGTCAGTGATGCCATCCAGCCATCTTATCCTCTGTTGTCCCCTTCTCATCCTCTGTCGTCCCCTTCTCCTGCCCCCAATCCCTCCCAGAATCAGGGTCTTTTCCAATGAGTCAACTCTTCGCATGAGATGGACAAAGTACTGGAGTTTAGCTTCAGCATCAGTCCTTCCAATGAACACCCAGGACTGATTTCCTTTAGGATGGACTGGTTGGATCTCCTTGCAGTCCAAGGGACTCTCAAGAGTCTTCTCCAACACCACAGTTCAAAAGCATCACTTTTTTGGCACTCAGCTTTCTTCACAGTCCAACTCTCACATCCATACATGACCACTGGAAAAACCATAGTCTTGACTAGATGGACCTTTGTTGGCAAAGTAATGTCTCTCCTTTTTAACATGCTATGTAGGTTGGTCATAACTTTCCTTCCAAGGAGTAAGCATCTTTTAATTTCATGGCTGCAATCACCGTCTGCAGTGATTTTGGAGTCCAAAAAATTAAAGTCTGACTCTGTTTCCACTGTTTCCCCACCTATTTCCCATGAAGTGATGGAACCAGATGCCATGATCTTAGTTTTCTGAATGTTGAGCTTTAAGCGAACTTTTTCACTTTCTTCTTTCACTTTCATCAAGAGGCTTTTTATTTCCTCTTCACTTTCTGCCATAAGGGTGGTATCATCTGCATATCTGAGGTTATTGATATTTCTCCTGGCAATCTTGATTCCAGCTTGTGCTTCTTCCAGCCCAGCGTTTCTCATGATGTACTCTGCATATAAGTTAAATAAGCAGGGTGACAATATACAGCCTTGACGTATTCCTTTTCCTATTTGGGACCAGTCTGTTGTTCCTTGTCCAGTTCTAACTGTTGCTTCCTGACCTGCATATAGGTGTCTCAAGAGGCAGGTCAGGTGGTCTGGTATTCCCATCTCTTTCCCAAAAGGAGGGGAGCCACAGGAGAATTGTGTGTATGTGTGTGCGCCCTAGAAGAATTGTGTGTGTGTGTGTGTGTGTGTGTGTGTGTGTGTGAGATGGGGAGATTTCAAGTAAGGAGAAGCGCTCAGGTAAACACCTATACCTATACTGTGAAGTATTATTTTACTGCCTTCAAGGAACCACATGGTAAAGATGGAAAGAGCAGTAATTTGGGAATAAGAAAGTCTGAGAAATATACTGATTTTACTACTCCCTTTCATACTGTTCATAGGGTTCTCAAGGCAAGAATACTGAAGTGGTTTGCCATTCCCTTTTCCAGTGGACCACATTTTGTCAGAACTCTCCACCATGACCCGTCCATCTTGGGTGGTCCTACATGGCATGGCTCATAGTTTCATTGAATTAGACAGGCTGTAGCCCATGTGATCAGACAGGTTGGTTTTCTGTGCTTGAGGTTTTCAGTCTGTCTGCCCTCTAATGGAGAAGGATAAGAGGCTTATGGAAGCTTCCTGATGGGAGAGACTGACTGAGGGGGAAGCTGGGTCTTGTTCTGATGGGCGTGGCCATGCTCAGTAAATCTTTAATCCAATTTTCTGTTGATGGGCGGGGCTGTGTTCCCTCCCTGTTGTTTGACCTGAGGCCAAACTATGGTGGAGGTAACGAAATTAATGGCGACCTCCTTCAAAAGGTTGATGCAGGCACTGCTGCACTCAGTGCCCCCAACCCTGCAGCAGGCCATCGCCAACCCGTGCCTCTGCCAGACTCCTGGACACTCAAGGGCAAGTCTGGGTCAGTCTCCTGTGGGGTCACTGCTCCTTTCTCCTGGGTCCTGGTGCACACAAGGTTTTGTTTGTGCCCTCCAAGAGTCTGTTTTCCAGTCCTGTGTAAGTTCTGGTGGCTCTCTGGTGGGGTTAATGGTAACTTCCTCCAAGAGGAAGAACCAGAGATCAAACTGCCAACATCCGCTGGATCATCAAAAAAGCAAGAGCGTTCCAGCAAAGGATCTACTTCTGCTTTATTGGCTACACCAAAGCCTTTGGCTGTGTGGACCACAACAAACTGGAAAATTCTTAAAGAGATGGGAGTACCAAACCACCTGACCTGCCTCCCATCGATTTACAACACCCGTGGGGGGGAAAAAACAGACTTAAAAATCTCTTACATACATTGAAGAGAACGAAAACGGCGCCATACGACACTACTAAGGGTGTACGCGAGACAAGGTAGTCAGGGGAAGACCTGCCTTGGAGGTGACACAGTCTAAGCGCTGCAGGGAAAACACTTTCCGCTTAAGGGTGGGGCACACAGTTGAGGTACCTTTCCACAAGTTTCCCCTACCTTGGCTATGCTCCCCGATCCACCTGCTACCGAAACCCTCCTGGCCCGCCCCCGCCTCCGCCCCCGCCTCCGCCCCCGCCTCCGCCCCCGCCTCTAGGCCTTTTGCGGCTGCGCAGTACTTTGCCCAATTGAAAATGTCTCACTGCCAAAAAGGGCAGGGATTGGTCCTAAATTCCTGAGGCTGCCGGAAGAGGCGGGGTTTATGGTAGGCTATTATTATATTTTGACCCGGCAGTCCAAAGGTCGGCGGAAGTGCTGGGTGTTGTTTCCGGAAGTGAGCAAGGAAAGCTTGAGATGGCGGCTGCGACTGTTGCCGAGACGGTACGTGTTGCTGGTTCTACCCAGGGTTCTTAGTTGGGGAAGGTTCTGAGGGCAGCAGGGACGAAAAGTGGAGGAAGTGCTTGTGTGCCGGGTCAGGAAGGCGCAGATAATGTGGGGCCTGGGTCGGCGATGAGCGCCTGGCCCGGCCCGCGGGGGCTCACCTGGGCTGACCGGGGAGAAGCCGAACCGGCCCTTACTTCAGCCTCTCCTCCGCCATATAGGTTCCGGTGGGTGGAGCAGAGGAGCCCCAGCCTCCCGCTGGAGCCGAGGAGCTGGCCGCCCAGAAGCGCGAACAGAGACTGCGCAAATTCCGGGAGCTGCACCTGAAGCGGGTGAGTTGTCCCGGAGACCACCTGACACTTGTCACCTGGCCAGGCCCGTGCAAGTTTGTGGAGGGAAGAGGAAGGCGCATCTGTGCGTGTGGCAGATCGGCAGAGCTGGATGAAAGTTCTGTCCCGGTTGTTCTCAACCTGGCAGCGCATTGGAGTCACATTTGGAAACGGACATGCTTTCTCCAAACCTTTTTTCGAGTTTGTGGGGGGGGGGGGGGCGGGGGGTGGTCTCTCACTAACAGCCTCTTTGCAGTATGACTCCAGTGAACTCTTCCAAACAGAGGGAACACATGCAAAGGAAAGGAATTCATATCAGGGATAAGAGTCCAGCAAACAGCTGGCTGCAGTTGGGGCCAAGAAACAAAAAAGCAGCTCTTGACTGTTTCAACTCAAAGCATCCTGACTGATAGCTTGGCCATGGTTTCACAAAATCCTCACCCACACTCAGACTACCACAGTGTGACAAAAGCAAAGCTGTACAAACCACAGAAATGACCACACAGCACCGTCTTCTGCTAACACCAGTGATAAATACAGCACTAGCCTCACTCCCTTACTCCTGCCTCCTGTATAAGAACTGAAGTATGTTCATAAAAACAATCATAGTATGCCTGACTTTCTGACCCTGCCTAAGCCAGAGCTTCCTTGAACCTCTCCCTCCAGTCACCTGGTACAGACTCAAATTCTATAAGTAGCTCCTCCTAACACCTTTTCACTGAAATGTCTCCAGTTCCCCATGGTTTGCTGTTTCCTTCAGTGTAGCAGATTTAGCTTTGACCACTTGTGTGTTCTTGGTTTCTGGATGGCAGGAATGACACATTCAGAGAAGTCTGTTTCTTTACCCAGGAAAATTTAATACAGAATTAAACCCACATATTTCCTTGGAGGGCCTGTGTAAAGAACATGGGGTTGGATATTAAGAGACGCATCTTCCTGGACTAACTGCCTCCAGCCTGTGACCCAGCAAACGTCTAACTTAAGTTGTCCCTGAGATAGTGTGCTTGTTTTGGTTTATGTAGTTAAATTTATTTTAAAACAGACTCTTCATTCAGTAATTTAAATGGGGAGTGCCTTTCATTTGCCATAATGTAAACTGCTAAAATATCTAAGGAGCAGGAATACTTGGGAAAGGTTAGAGATACTATGATAGGTATTAAAGCACCAGCCTCAAATTGAGGCTTCTTCCTTGAATTAGTCAGGATTAAAAGGGAATTGAAAGTAGAATATTTTTTTCATAATGTGAGACATTAACCCCCAGGCATCAGGAATAGCACACCAGTACAGCTCAACACATTTCTTGACTGTATACAAATGTAAGACCTTGCTTAAAATCCTTTGATGGTTCTCTTTTAGGATAAATGGAGTCCCTGGTTAATGGGTCTACTTGGCCTTCTTTAAAGTGGAAAAAATTTGTTTGGATTTGTTTTTATGTTTCAGCCAACAACCTTTTTGTGTTTATGGTTTTAGAATGAAGCTCGTAAATTAAATCACCAGGAAGTTGTTGAAGAAGATAAAAGACTTAAGTTACCTGCAAATTGGGAAGCCAAAAAAGCTCGTTTGGAATGGGAACTACAGGAGGAAGAAAAGAAAAAGGTTAGGAACTGCTCTGCTGTCTTCATAAGTGGTCTATTCTGTTGTATTGAGACAGTAAAAAAAAAAAAAAAAAAGCTGTTTATCAGCTGTAACACTTTTGGCAAGTAATTTAATCTCCCTGTGATTGTGTTTTCTCATCTGTAAAATGGGATCTGTAATAATTGAGTTAATTATGAATTAAATGAGTCAGTGCATTTGGAACATTTAAAAGCAGGTCTGACATTGGATGAATGTTGAATAATTATTTTTTAGATTGATGTATTCACTTTTTATATACAGTAGCAGATAACCAAGTTTCTCCTTCACATAGTAATGGTTATTTTAAATATATTGCTTCATACTCAGTTAAAATAGATCAAATAATTGCTTGTATCATAAGGGCAAGCATTAGCTTTTTTCCCTTTCTTTTTAGGAATGTGCAGCAAGAGGGGAAGACTATGAGAAAGTGAAGTTGCTAGAAATCAGTGCAGAAGATGCAGAAAGATGGGAGAGAAAAAAGAGGAGGAAAAATCCTGACCTGGGATTTTCAGGTAAGACTGACCTTTACAGGCCTCTGAGATAAGCATGCTTTCAGTGTTTCTGGCTTTAAGAAAGGATATGCCCCTTCCTGGAATAGTCCGTAAGAGACCTACTCCTAAGAAAAATACAAATATATCACATATGGCAGAAGTGAAAAAGGCTGTACTTGAATCAGCAGGATACCTTTACTCAGTATGCTAAAATTAAAGCCTCTTTGGGCAGGATCTTCAGGATAAAGGCTATGCTAATAATTTTGATTTTTCTGTGAATAGTAATGACCAGATAAGGTAATATATCATTTCCAATTCTTGTTTTATTTTTAGATTATGCTGCTGCCCAGCTTCGCCAGTATCATAGACTGACCAAACAGATCAAACCAGACATGGAAACATACGAGAGACTGAGAGAAAAGCAGTAAGTTGACAGGATTAATGCAAGTCCTGTTTTCATCCTGAAGTGATACTGATGTATTAAAACTTGTGTGTGTACATAAATGTATATACATAAGTACAGACTCACTGTAGTGCTTAGGTATGGATTATCAGTAGCTGGGTTTTTTTGTTGCTGTGTTTTGGCTGTGCTGGTTGTTTGTTGCACGTGGGCTTTCTCTAGTTAGAGCAAGTGGGAGCTACTCTCCATTGAAGCTACTGTCCATTGAGGTGCGTGGGCTTCTCTTGTGGATCACAGGCTCTGTGTGCACAGGCTTCATTCATTGCAACGCTCAGGCTTAGTAGTTGCAGCACACGGGCCCTAGAGCACGTGGGCTTCAGTAGTTACGGGGCATGTGGTTAGTTACTCCGTAGCATGTGGAATCTTCCCGGACCAGGGATCAAACCTGTGTCCCCTGCCTTGGCAGGTAGGTTTTTAACCACTGGACCACCAGAGAAATCCTCAACAACTGTATAAGGATAGTTTCAGGTCTTGATGACACTGTTTACTGCTCGTCCACAGCAGTTAAGCTAACCACATGGTTATCTTTCTAGCTGGGCATTCTGCAACTGGGTGCTGAGAGATTATCATAGTTACTCATATTTTGGGAGATAGACTGCTTTAGTGCCAGGATAGGTGAACAGCTGTAAAGGACCAGAAAGTGAATATTTTCGGCTTATAGGCTGTCTGGGCTCTGTCACAACTACTCCACTCTGCCCTTGTGGTGTGAAAGCAGCCATAGAGTAGTCACAGACAAATGGGTGGGCTGTGTCCCAGTAAGACTTGTTTCTATAAACAGGAGGCTGGAATTCGCTGGCCTGCCATAGTGGAAAGAGAACCTGAGGCTGGAAGCAGGTCCTTTAACCTCTGACCCTTGGCTCTTTCATCTGTAGAATGAAGGTGTTGGACTAGGTGATTTCTTAACTTTCATCCTTTAAAATTCTGTATCCTCTTTTCTCTTGTTTTTGAGAAAAGGTGAGATAGGATCCCACAGTAAAGATATTTATGTATTTTATCTCTCTTCACGAATGGTGGTTTAGTTTGAAAATGTGGCGCACTTGCAGTGTTATTCCAAGTCCATGTTGCTGTCTTTTCAGTGGAGAAGAGTTTTTCCCAACGTCCAACAGTCTTCTTCATGGGACACATGTGCCTTCCACAGAGGAAATTGACAGGATGGTCACAGACCTGGAAAAACAGTGAGTACTCCATGCAGCAGCCAGTTAACCAAATGTTTCATGACAAAATGGACATAGGTGCTTAGAATGAATTAAGATAGAGATTCTATGCGCTCATTTCTGACCTTTCATCTCTAGTGGTATTGGGGACAGGGACCAAGTATGAATTGAGTCCATTTGATTTGGAATGAAGATGTAAAATATTGATGGAATTGAGTTATTTTAATTGAAAATATAATTATTCTCTTTAAAGAAGTTGTTCTTCTACTTTAAAAACTGTGGCACTCTTTGATTTAAAGAAGTATAAATGTTCTAGTAAATTTACCTAAGTATATATTTGTGTTTCTTAATACTGATAGGGTTGTTTTTCCTGATATTGATCAGGCAGAGCAAAATGAATTTAATTTATAGGAGGGCATACACTTCAGTATTAAGATTAGTGTCTAGTATATACTGTATACTTTGTTCATGTTAGCTGTGGTTATTAATATAATTATAATTATAATTATTAATATAATTACTGTTATAAATTATTTCCTTCATGTATCCAGTTCTGGCAGTGTATCATTGTTTTTTTAGAAGCATTCTGAAGATTTGTTTTTATTTACTGAATTTCATGGTTCATACCCAGGGATGTGGTGTTAATTGGCAGTTTCAACTTCATCTTGATGAAAACTGGGCTCCCCCACCCCAAAGTGTGCTAGTTTAAGTGTACTGATTTTATTTTTTGCCATGTTTTATTAATACCAAAAAGGAAGGCAGTTTTGAAATTTATTTTCTTCTCCCAGAATTGAAAAACGAGACAAATACAGCCGGAGACGTCCTTATAATGATGATGCAGATATTGACTACATTAATGAAAGGAATGCTAAATTCAACAAGAAGGCAGAAAGATTCTATGGGAAATACACAGCTGAAATTAAGCAGAATTTGGAAAGAGGAACAGCCGTCTAATCCCATCAGGAACTGTTTAGAAGCTTGAGAATAGAGTGAAAATTTCTGCTAGCAAATTGAAGTTCTCTTCAGAGTTATACTGTAAACTAGAACTCCGTTTGTGCCCTCCCACCCAGCATTTAAAAATAAATGTTTTTTCTTAAATGTATACTTCATGTATATTTCCAGATTTTTTGTGCTTGGATATAAGATATATTTCTTGTAATGTACTTGTTTTGTAAAAATCTACTTTGTATAAATTCTGTTATTTTTCTATGTATTTTAAATGTGTATGACTTGAATCTTTGAAGCATTTTGGGTTTAAGGAATGCTGGTAGCATATGTAAATGCCGTCATTGTTACTTTGAGTATTTCAGTGAATTTGATGAAATCTACAACTGGACTCGGGAACCATGTGGGGCTGTAGACTCCATAGCTAAGGATGGGGATGAGGAAGATGCCAGTGGCTGCAGGAGGGCAGGAGCAGGCTCTCTATGCAGGGCTGCTGAGGACCAAGTTCAGGAAGTAGCATTGTCCTCCCGTAAACAGTGACCAGGTATAGTCCCCTTTTCAAAAGGAGATATCTTGTGGGAGAGAATCCCTGCTAAACATTTTATCATTTAAAATAAGTATTTGGGGACTTCCCTGGTGGTCCAGTGGTTAAGAGCCTGCCTTCCCGGGTTTAATCCCTGATTGGGGAACTAAGATCCCGTATTCTCAGTCGCTTCAGTTGTGTCCGACTCTTTGAGACTCTGTGGACTGTAGCCCGCGAGTCTCCTATGTCCATGGGATTTTCCAGGCGAAAACACTGGAGTGGGTTGCCATTTCCTTCTCCAAGATCCCACATGCCATGGGGCAACTAAGCCCATGCCCTGCAACTGGAGAAACCCACATGCCTCAGCAAAAACTTAGCACAGTCAATAAATAAAATGAATATTTGTATTTATACATTTATATTAATGCAGATATACACACACGTGCTTCCATTGCAAACATGGTCAAAATAATAGAATGAGTCCTATAATAATTCAGTGCCTGTCTTTAATAATTACCAACTTAGTCAATCTTTCATCTTCATTTCTATCCACTTTTTATAACTCGTTATTTTTGAAGCAAATATTAAATGTATAATTTCATCTATAAATATTTCACTATGTAACTGAAAGATAAAAAAGACTACAATGCTATTATCACAATAATAGTCCTATTTTAATAAAACTAAAGAGTGAAAGATTGGTATTTTTTCTGTGTGTTGATAAAAATGCTAAGTACCTGATTAGGACATTCCAAATTAAGAAAAACCTGAAACTCAAGAAAATTTCATAAAAACTTCAGCTTTAATGTTTATAATTAGTAACCACTGATGATTATTCCCTCTTGAAATTTATGTATTACTTTCTATTTCTGCTCTTATTTTATCTTCTAGCATTTAATCTATATGCAATTAGGTCTGACCACAGCCTGGATGCTACCTCTGAAAATAAATGTATATATTTTTCTTAATATGTATATTTTTTATTGAAGTATAGTTGACTTATAATGTTTCACATGCACAGCAAGATGATTGAGTTATACACATTTATTTTTGAAATTATTTTCCATTATAGGTTATTACAAGATACTAATTCTTGTGCTAGACAGTAAACCTTTGTTGCATGTTGCATATCTATTTTTTAAAATTAGAAATCTAGTGTTCTATCCATACGAAGTCAAGTAGAATCAAAATGTCATATATTTTTTAGGCAAAAATTGATAAATTTTCTAAAATACATATTATTTATACATATACAAAAGCTTTTCTACTGTGCATAAGAAAGGCTTGAGAAAAAAACATCAGAAAAGATGGAGAAATTGGAAAACTAAATGAAAAGGTAGCACTGAATATGAAATAGACAAACTAAAAGGTCATCATACAGTCCAGTTGTTTTTAAACATTACTGCTCATTAGAAACATCTGGAGCTCTGGAGGAAAAAAAAGCAATACCTGGGTATTTGTATTTTTCAAAAACAAATTTCAAGATAATTCTGATTTGCATCTGGATTTTAAAAAGTGATTACAGGTTTTCCTATTACAGGTTTTCCTATTAAATCATAGCTTTGGTGATACAGAGTTCTATTTTTCTGTTGACCAATCATGATACAATGGTGTTAAACAGTTAATAGCTACATAATCACATTAGTGAAGAATATTAGTTTACACAATCAATAGCCACACAAAAGAATTAAAATTGCAAGCCATAATGAGAACACAATTAACAATATAAAATAATTACATACAACTTGGAGGGTCAAGCAGAGTGATAAGTGAAAGTGCATATGTGCACCTATCTTCATTTGCCCAGCCAGTCTTCATGGTTGGTGCACTTAAATCTATTTACTCTTTACGTAATTATCGATATGCATAATCCTATTACTGTTTTCTTAATTGTTTTGAGCTTATTTCCTGTAGGTCTTCTCTTGTGTTTCTTGTCTGTAGAAGTTCCTTTAGCTGGTTTGGTGGTGCTGAATTCTCTTAACTTTTTCATGTCTGGAAAACTTTTTGATTTCTCCAAATCTGGATGAGAGTCTTGTTAGGTAGAGTATTCTTGGTTGTAGGTTCTTCCCTTTCATCACTTTAAATATATCATGCCATTCCCTCCTGGCTTGTAGAGTTTATGTTGAGAAATCAGCTGATAGCCTGATGGGAGTTCCCTTGTATGTCATTTGTTTTTCCCTTCTTGTTTTTAATCTTTTATCTTCGTCTTTAATTTTTGTCAGTCTGATTACTGTGTGTCTTGGTGTGTTCCTCCTTGGGTTTATCCTGCCTGGGATTCTCTGTGCTTCCTGGACTTGGTTGACTATTTTCTTTCCCATGTAGGGAAGTTTTTAGTTATTATCTCTTCAAATATTTTCTCAAGTCCTTTCTCTCTCTTTTCTCCTTCTGGGACCCCTATAATGTGAATGTTGGTGCATTTAATGTTGGTGCAGAGGTCTCTCAGGCTGTCTTCATTTTTTTTCCCTTTTTTTTCTGTTCCACGGCAGTGGTTTTCACCATTCTGTCCTCCAGGTTATTTATCTGTTCTTCCTCAGTTATTCTGCTATTGATTCCTTCTAGTGTATTCACCTCTGTTTGTTCTTTATTTCTTCTAGGTCTTTGGTAAACATGTCTTGTATCTTCTCTGTTGTTTTCCCAAGGTCCTGGATTATCTTCACTGTCATTATTCTGAATTCTTTTTTTCTGTAAGGTTGCCTATCTCCACTTCATTTAGTGTTTTTCTGAGGTTTTATGTTGCACTCATCTCCCATGTTAGGGCTTCCCTGGTGGCTCAGATGGTAAAGTGTCTGCCTGCAATGAGGGAGACCTGGGTTCGATCTCTGGGTTGGGAAGATCCCCTGGAGAAGGAAATAGCAACCAACTCCAGTACTCTTTCCTGGAAAATCCCATGGACAGAGGAGCCTGGTGGGCTACAGCCCATGGGGTTGCAAAGAGTTGGACACAACTGAGCGACTTCACGTCTTTCCCATGCTAGTAAGGCCATGCTTAAAATCTTGCATGCTAGGCTTCAGCCTTATGCACACCAAGAACTTCCAGATGTCCAAGCTGGATTTAGAAAAGGTGGAGGAACCAGAGATCAAATTGCCAACATTCACTGGGTCATAGGTTCAGTTCAGTCGCTCAGTCATATCCGACTCTTTGTGACCCCATGGACTGCAGCACGCCAGGCCTCCCTGTCCATCACCAACTCCCAGAGTTTACTCAAACTCATGTCCATTGAGTTGGTGATGCCATCCAACTATCTCATCCTCTGTCATCCCCTTCTCCTCCCACCTTCAATCTTTCCCAGCATCAGGGTCTTTTCAAATGAGTCAATTCTTTGCATCAGGTGGTTAAAGTATTGGAGTTTCAGCTTCAGCATCAGTCCTTCCAATGAATATTCAGGACCGATTTCTTTTAGAATGGACTGGTTGGATATCCATGCAGTCCAAGAGACTCTCAAGAGTCTTCTCCAACACCACAGAGAAAGCAAGGGAATTCCAGAAAAGCATCTACCTCTATTTCATCAACTATGCTAAAGCCTTTGACTGTGTGGATCATGACAAACTGTGGAAAGCTCTTGAAGAGATGGGAATACCAGACCATCTTACCTGTCTCCTGAGAAACCTCTATGTGGGTCAAAAAGCAACATTTAGAACTCTGTATGAAACAACTGATAGGTTCAAGATAGAGAAAGGAGTATGACAGGGTTGTCTACTGTCACCCTGTTTGTTTAACCTATATGCTGAGCACATCATGAGAAATGCCGGGCTGGATGAGTTACAAGCTGGAATCAAGATGGGGGAGAAACATCAACAATGTCAAAATATGTGGATGATACCATTGTAATGGCAGAAAGTGAAGAGGAAGTAAAGAGCCTCTTGATGAGGGTGAAGCAGGAGAGTGAAAGAGCAGGCTTAAAGCTCAATATTAAAAAACTAAGATCATGGCATCTGGCCCCATTACTTCATGGCAAATAGAAGGGGAAAAGTTCAGAGTAGTGACAGATTTCCTCTTCTTGGGCTCTAAAATCACTGTGGATGATGACTGCAGCCATGAAATTGGAAGACGATTGCTTCTTCGCAGGAAAGCGATGACAAACCTAGACAGTGTGTTGAAAAGCAGAGACATTACTCTGCCAACAAAGGTCTGTATAGTCAAGGCTATGGTTTTCCCAGTGGTCATTTATGGTTGTGAGAGCTGGACTGTAAAGAAGGCAGAGTGCCAAAGAATTGATGCCTTTGAACTGTGGTGTTCGAGAAGACACCTGAAGGTCCCTTGGACAGCAAGGAGATCAAACGAGTCAGTCTTTAGAGAAATCAACCCTGAATACTCATTGGAAGGACTGATGCTGAAACTCCAATATCTTGTTCATTTGATGTGAACAGCCGACCCATTGGAAAGGTCCCTAATGCTGGGAAAGATTGAGGGCAGAAGGAGAAGAGGACATCAGAGGATGAGATGGCTGGATGGCATCACTGATGCCATGAACATGAACTTGGGCAAACTTCAGGAGATGGTGAGGGACAGGAAGGCCTGGCATGCTGCAGTCCATGGGGTCACAAAGTGTCGGACACAACTGGGTGACTAAGCAACAACATGTTGTTCCTTCATCTGGGACTCTGGGCCATAACTTTCTGCTTTTTCATCATCATGGATGATGGTTTTGCTTTAGCCGCTGTGGGACTGTGGTTCTTGCTTCTGTCTGCCCTCTGCTGGAGGAGGCTGAGAGGCTTGAGTAAGCTTCCTGACGGGAGGGGCTGGTGATGGGAAAAACCGGATCTTCCTGTGGTGGGCTGGAGAAGGCAATGGCACCCCACTCCAGTACTCTTGCCTGGAAAATCCCATGGACGGAGGAGCCTGGTAGGCTGCAGTCCATGGGGTCGCGAAGAGTCAGACATGACTGAGCGACTTCACTTTCACTTTTCACTTTTATGCACTGGAGAAGGAAATGGCAACCCACTCCAGTGTTCTAGCCTGGAGAATCCCAGGGATGGGGTCGCACAGAGTTGGACACGACTGAAGTGACTTAGCAGTAGCAGTAGCATTAGCAGTGGCTGTGGTGGGCAGGGCCTTGCTCAGTAACACTTTAATCAGATTATCTGCTGATAGGTGGGGTTGTACTTCCTGGTAGCTTTTTGTCCTGAGGTGACCCAGCCTGGGGACTACAGGCTCTATGGTGGGGTTAATGGCAAACTCCAAGAGGGTTTAGGCCAACGTGGCCCTTCCCGGCCTGATGCTGCCACTGCCCCCGCCCCTGCGGTGAGCCCCTGCCCACCCACGCCTCCACAGGAGACCCTCCAACACTAGCAGGTAGTTTTGGTTCAGCCTTCTGTTGGGTCCCTGCTCCTTTCCTCTGGGTCTTAGTGTGTGCAAGGTTTTGTTCGTTCCTTCCAAGTCTGGAGTCTCTGTCTCCCCCAGTCCTGTGGAAGTCCTGTAATCAAATCCCGCTGAACTTCAAGGCCAGATTCCCTAGGAATTCCCAGTCCCTTTGTCAGATTCCCAGGCTGGGAAGCCTGAGGTGTGGTCCAGAACCTTCACAACAGTGGAGAACTTCTCTGGTATTATTGTTCTCCAGTTTGTGGGTCACCTTCCTGACAGGTATGGGGTTTGATTTTATGGTGTTTATGCCCTTCCTACCATATTGCTTCTTCTTTGTCTTTGGATGTGGGGTATCTTTTTTGGTGGGTTCCAGCATCCTCCTATTGATGGTTGTTCAACAGTTAGTTGTGATTTTGGTGCTCTGGCAGGAGATGAGTGCACATCCTTTTACTTCACTATTTTGAACAGGAAGCGCCCGAAAATAAATATATTTCATCTCCCATTTTCACTACCTTAGTTCAGGTCTTTAATCCTGAGTATTGCAGTAGCCTTAAACAAAACACACATCAAACACATTGTCAAATAGAATCTAGCAAGGTATTTACAAGAATATATGAGGCAGCAGGGTTTATTCTAAGAATGCAAGAGTAGCTTGAAGGCCTGTTAATTGCCTGTCCAATATCAATTCTCTACATAACCAACCAAACTGTGATTTTTTGGGTGAATTTGTGGTAAAATTTCCAGCTAAATGTTTGTTTCCCCAGACTGACCTGCTGTTCCAGGTTGTTAAATGTTATAGTTCTGGCTAAGATGAACAATCTAATCTGAGAAATCTTTTGCTTTCCTCGTAAGGGAGCCACTTCCTGCTTCCCCTTTTCTTCTTCCTGCTTGGATCATACACGAGAGGGCTGGAGTTCTAATAGCAGCCTTTTTGTGCCATGAGGTAACAAGCATGAGGCCAAAACGTGCTGAGGAGAGTGGAGCTTGCCTTCCTGTTGGCAACACTGAGCAGCTGCACTAGCCCTAGATGCCTGCCTCTCATCTTCCTGTTACCTGCTGCTGAATAAATGCATGAACAATTCATGGTTCGATTTCAGGACAAATGTGAAATATACAAAGATCAGTAGTTTTTCTCCACTCTAGAAATAAATGCCTAGAAATGGAGATGGGAGGAAATAGTTACAATACAATAAAAATTAGTATATGTATATACATATACATATATATTTATATATATTGGCCAAGCCTGTGGCATGTGGGATATAAGTTCCCTGACCAGGAGTGAATCCATGCCCCCTGAATTGGGAACAAAGAGTCTTAACCATCGTACTACCAGGGAAGTCTCTAGAATATATTTGTTGTGGAGTCCGCTCCCTGTGGGTGGGGTTGGACCAGCGGCTTGTGAGGGTTTCCTGGTTGGGGGAACTTGTGTCTGTGTTCTGGCGGATGGAGCTGGATCCTCTCTGGAGGGCAATTCAATGTCCAGTAGTGAGTTTTGGGTGTCCATGGGCTTTCCAGGTGACACTAGTGGTAAAGAACCCACCTGCCAATGCAGGAGACATAAGAGATGCAGGTGAAATCCCTGGGTTGAGAGGATCCCCTGGAGAAGGGAATGGAAACTCACTCCAGTATTCTTGCTTCGAGAATCCCATGGACAGAGGAGCTTGGTGGGCTATGGTCCGTAGAATTGCACAGAGTCGGACATGATTGAAGCGACTTAGCACACATGCACGTGTAGAAAAGCACGCGTGTGGGTTTGGTATGGCTTCGGGCAGCCTGTCTTTTAATGTTCAGGGATGTGTTCCTGTTTTGCTGGAGGATTAGCATGGAGTCTCTTGCACTGGAGCTTGCTGGCTCTTGGGTGGAGTTTGGTCTCAGTGTAGGTATAGATGTCCATCAGCAGATGCATGGTACATATACACAATGGAATATTACTCAGATATAAAAAGGAATGTATTTGAGTCAGTTCTAATGAGGTGGATGAACCTGAAGCCTATTACACAGAGTGAAGTAAGTCAGAAAGAAAAAGACAAATACTGTATATTAACGCATATATATATATATATATATGTATGGAATTTAGAAAGATGATACCAATGATCCTATATGCAGGGCAGCAAAGGAGACACAGATGTTAAGAACAGACTTTTGGACTCAGTGGGAGAAGGCAAGGGTGGGAGGATTTGAGAGAATAGCAGTGAAACATGTATATTACAATTTGTAAAATAGATGACCAGTGCAAGTTCAATGCATGAAGCAGGACGCCCAAAGATGGTGCTCTGCGGCAACCCAGAGGGATGGGGTGGGGAAGGAGGTGGGAGGGGGGTCAGGATGCGGGGACACATGTATACCTGTGGCTGATTCATGTTGACGTGTGGCAAAAGCCATCACAGTATTGTAAAGTAATTGTGCTCCAATCAAAACAAATTAATTAATTGAAAAAAAATGTGTTGTTGTTTAGTGGCTAAGTTGTATCTGACTCTTCGTGACCCCATGGACTGTAGCCTGCCAGCTCCTCTGTCCGTGGGATTTCCCAGGCAAGAATACTGGAGTGTGTTGCCATTTCCTTCTCCAGGGGATCTTCCCGACCCAGGAATCAAACCCGTGTCTCCAGCACTTGCAGAAGGATTCTTCAGACACTGAGACACCTGGGTTAAGTGAGAAGGCACAGGACCTATGTGAAGAAAATTCTAAAATCTAACTGAAAGAGTTAACATGAAACTTCAACTTTTCAGTCAAGATGGAGGGATGGGAGATGGATTTGCCTTGCCACTTGAAACAAAAACAAACAAGAAAAAGCTTATGTGAAACAGCAGTTTTCTCTCTTTCTTTCGCTGCGTTGAGTCTTAGCTGCAGCACATGGAATCTTCCCCGCGTCACGTGTGTCTTTGGTCTCAGATGCTGGACTCTCTTCTTGTGGCACTCTGGCTCAGTACTGTGGGCACAGTTGCCCTGCAGCGCGTGGGATTTAAGTTCCTGAGCTAGGGATCTAACACACATCCCCTGCATTACAAGGCGGATTCTTAACCACCGGATCACCAGGGAAGTCCCAGCGGTTTTCAAGATACTGGACATAAAACCAGGAGGGCCGGTGGTTCCTAAGAGAGGAAACAAGGGCAGCCCTACGATCAGCTGAGCTCATTGTGTTTAAAGAACATCCAGGCTATGGCGCATGGTGGGAGAAGCCAGGCAGAGCCCGGAGGTGTCCTTTGTTGAAGAGACAGAGCCGAAAGTCTGGGGACACCTCCGTGGCAAAGCTCGCAGCACAGAGTGCTGGGAAGAAGGGAGCTGCAGGCAGAACTGGGAAAGTCCGCAGAGGTCTCAGCAAGCATAAGGCAGAATATGCGTGTGAGGACAGGACCGGAGAACAGCGCCTGGCACCCACGCACGGCCAGGAAGAGTGGTTCCCACCAGCTGAGCTGGAAAACTTCCTAAGTCATGGCTGAGGTTTCGCCTCAGTGGTGGAGATTAATTAGCCCTAGACTAAACACTGCTTGGGCTTGCCTAAAAATCTTAGAAGTTCAGACCTAAAAGAATCAAATGGTTTCCCTCAGACACACAGAGCAGGCTTGTGGACACAGTGGGGGAAAGGGAGAGAGGCATGAATGGAGGGAATAGCATGGAAACATATGTGTTACCACATGTCATATAGCTAGCTGGTGGGAATTTTCTGTATGACCCAGGAAGCTCAGACTGGTGCTCGTGACAACATAGAGGCGTGGGATAGGGTGGGAGGTGGGGGGGGAGGTTAAGAGGGAGGGGACACGTGCATATCTACGGCTGATTCATCTTAACATGTGGCAGAAACCAACACAATATTGTAAAGCAATTATCCCCCAATTAAAAATAAATTAATTTTAAAAATCTAAAGAAAGAATCAAACTGCTTTCAAATAATTTAACTATATCCCAGGACAATGATTAAGAATCATTATAATAAACATAGAAATATTCAGTACCTAAAAAATTAAGTTCACAGTGTCTAGCATCTTCAGAGAAACAGGAAAATAGGACTCATAATGAGAAGAAAACTAAACCAACCTGAACTTACCAAGAAGTGACACAGACGTTTGAAATAAGAGACATCAGTTACCATTACTGTACTTCACATGTTCAAAAATTTAAGAGACATGAAAAGGCCTACATTGAACTTCTTGACATGAAAATTACATGTCTAAGATGAAAAATACACTGAATGGGCTAAACTGTAGATTAGACATCACAATAGAAAGTAGTGAACTTGAAGACATAGCAACAGAAACCCTCCAAAAGGCAAGATAGAAAGTAAAAGAATTAAATAATAAGCAGGGTATCAGTGAATTAGGAGACCCTGTATGTGTAATTTGGAATTTCCAGGAGGTAGGAGGGAAGACACTGCAGCCCATAAAAGGCTCTGAATCTGAAGTCTAGTCTTTCTTTGTTGAAAGACAAGAAAATATGAGAAATGTCATGAAAGACATATTAGCACCAAGCGGAGGTCTTTTCCTTGACTTTAGCTGCAAAGTTCCAAAGGGACGACCTGTCTCAGGTGTGCTTACCTTCGAGACACATCTTGTCCTTTGGAAAATGCTGTGCAGGGAGGATGGAGATGATTTATGTCAGTCTTTCCGAACCCATCCGTGGGTCTGATGAAACTGAGTGCCTAAAAAAGGAAGTGAGGTCTATCTGGGGGCATATAGAGGATGCACTGGAAACAGAGGCAATGTTAGCGAGCCCCCTTTGACATCAACCTGACCTCTGCCGAGGCCCCATTGGTGGTCTAGTTGTGTCTGACTCTTTGAGACCCCATGGACTGTAGCCCACCAGGCTGCTCTGTCTATGGGATTTCCCAGGCAAGAATTCTAGAATGGGTTGCCATTTCCTTCTCCAGGGGATCTTCCAAACCCAGGGATCAAACCTGGGTCTCCGTCATTGTAGGCAGGGTCTTTATTGACTGAACCACCAGGGAAGCCCATTAGCCATGACTTATTCTAAGAGGGAGGGGGCAGTGGTCCTGTCTAATTTTGCACTCCCCCACCCACCCGCAGCAGTCTTGTCTGGGTAAGCCCCTCTGACAGTGTTCCTTCCTAGCTACCCTGCCCATCAGGGCAGGGCTGCTCCCCACCAACCCTTTTCTTCAACACTGTGGCATCTCAGTGGGGACATCTTCCTCACTGGCTCATTGATTTCAGAGGCCTTCCCAGAGAAATGGAGGCTTAATTCTCACTTGATTCAACTGTGTTATCCCATTCGGGAGGCTGGTTGAACAGTTTTGGGCCAGGTGGTGAAGCTGCTCATAACAAAATGATCTCTCATAGTTACAATTAGTTGTATTTAGCACAGTGTTCCCAGTTGGTCTGGGGTGAATTTGCCCCTGTTGGCTTCTTCTTAGTGCCTTAGTGAAATGGGAGGGGGGTGGTGGCTACTACAAATAACCTCACAGCACGGTTGTTGGTATTAGAAGGATAATCCATGCAAAGCTTTTAGTGCCATGGGCTTTGTTGTTGTTGTTGTTCAGTTGCTAAGTTGTGTCTGACTCTTTGTAACCCCATGGACTATAGCACTCCGGGCTCCCCTGTCTAAAACTATGTCCTGGAGTTGGCTCAGATTCATGTCTATTGAATTGGTAATGATATCTAACCATCTCATCCTCTGCTGCCCCCTTTCTCTATTTGCCTTCAGTCTTTCCCAGCATCAGGGTCTTTTCCAAGGAGTCAGGTTTTTGCATCAGGTGGCCAAAGTATTGGAGCTTCAGCTTCAGCATCAGCCCTCCCAATGAATATTCACAGTTGATTTTCTTTAGGATTGACTGGTTTGATCTCCTTATAGTCCAAGGGACTCTGAAGGGTTTTCTCCAGCACCACAATTTGAAAGCATCAGTTCTTTGGTGCTCAGCCTTCTTTATGGTCCAGCTCTCACAGCTGTACATGACTACTGGAAAAACCATAGCTTTGACTAGATGGACATTTGTTGGCAAGATAATGTCTCTGCTTTTTAATATGTGGTCTAGATTTGTCATAGGTTTTCTTCCAAGGAGCAAGTGTCTTTTAATTTCATGGCTGCACCATCCACATGGATTTTGGAGCCCGAGAAAACAAAATCTGTTACTGCTTCCACTTTTCCCTCTTCTCCTTGACATAAAGTGTGCAGAGTAAATGCTCCTGCATCTTGGCAGTTCCTGTGGTCAGCCTCATGTTCCCAAACAGGACTCTCCTCTCTCCTTTTTCATGGCAAGAGACCCTGTGCATTAGCCATTAAAAGCACAGATTCAGGGGAGTTTCCTGGTGGTCTAGTGTGGATTTGGTGCTTCACTGCTGTGTCCCGGGTTCAATCTCTGGTCAGAGAACTGAGATTCTGTAAGCCACATGGTGTGGCCAGGAAAAAAGAAAGCAGACTCAGGTGTCAAACAATCTAGATTCAAATCTCAGTTCTTCCATTTATCAGGCAAAAATTCTTGGTCAAGTCACCTGTACTGTTCACTAGGGCTTCCCTAACAGAATACTATAGACTAGGTGGCTTAAACTGTAAAAATTTCCTTGTTCAAAGTTTTGGAGGCTAGAAGTCCAGGCTCAAGGTGCCAGCAGGGTTGGTTTCTGACAAGGGCCCACTCCTTGGCTTGCAAATGGCTACTGTGCTAACCTTACTTACTGTGTGTTAGCCTTCTTGCTGTGCTAACATGTCCTTTTCTCTGTGCATGTGTATTCCTGGTATCTCTTCCTCTTCTTATAGGGACACTGATTCTATTGGATTAGGGCCCCACCCTTATGACCTCATTTAACCTTAATGACCACTTTAAAGGCCCCATCTCCAAATCTAGTCATATGGGGGGTTATGGTTTCAGCATATGAATTTGGGGTGACATGATTCAGTCCATAATATAAGTCAGCTACTTTGTGCTTCAGTTTCTCCAGCTCTAAAACGTGTTAATAACGCCTACCTCTGAGGACTGTTGAGAGGATTTAATGAGTGTAATGCACTTAGACGTGTCTGGTTTACAGCAGATACCATGTGAGTTATAATAGTAATAACAAAATGAGTAAGTACTGTCCCTATGGAGATTTCCTATACTCTTCCAAATCAAGATAATTCCAATTTATTATTATGATTTGGCTATGTTACATGGCACGTGGGATCTTAGTTCCAAGACCAGAGCTTGAACCTGCACCCCCTGTATTGGAAGCACAGTGTGTTAACCACTGGGCCATCAGGGAAGTCCCAATAATGCCAAGTTGAATGTTCAGAAATCTTTAAGGGAGGTAGGATTTCTGTGTGATTTTGCTCCCTGCCCCCAAAAGTCTGGAATTTTTTTTTTTTTTTTAGGACCATCAGAAACTTCCTTTTTCTGCTGATCTGAAGCTTTGAAGAGGTAGGAAACCCAGGAGCTTTGATGTCCCTCTTCCTCCCAGCAATGAGAGCTGCTGCAGAAGTGGCCTTCCTCCTTCAGCAAAGCTCTCTTCAGAGCTCACTGCTTATCCGGGATTAACCTCATGCTCCGCAGGGCTGCTTCTCCAATCCAAGGCAGTTAGACTCAAGTCCGGTCTCTGACAAATGACAACCACTTGCAGAGCCCAGAAATCTGAGAACAAGAGGTCTCACCTCGATTTTTGCTGTGGTTGGAACCAGCGTATGCTAAGTCACTTAAGTCATGTCCGACTCTTTGTGACTCCATGGAGTCATAGCCCACCAGGCTCCTCTGTCCATGGGATTCTCCAGGCAGGAAGACTGGAGTGGGTTGCCATGCCCTCCTCCTCCAGGGGATCTTCCCAACCCAGGGATCGAACCTACCTAACTTATGTCTCCTGCATTGGCGGGCAGGCTCTTTACCACTAGTGCCAGCCGGGAAGCCCCAGTGAAACCAGTACTTAAGATCAAGTCATTACAATAAAAACAAAAAAAGTTCCTTATCTATAAAATGTTCATGTTTTGAATGAATAGTTTAGCTTTGGATCCAGTCCTGTTTCTGTGGATGAGGTTGTTGGATTTTCGTTGGGAAATCTCCAGGCTGTTGGGAGCTCAACAGGCTGGAGGGACGATGAGAAACTGGGAGATACTGACAACATCTCAGGGGGCTGAAACCTGTATGTGTTCATGCTAGTGCGTGGTGTGTATGTGACTGTCGTGTGCTGGGAGGGGCAGGTGTGCGTTTCTTCGGCTGGAAGTGACCCTTTGGGGAAAGATGCAGAAAATAACTAACAATCTCAGAAATGCTCTACAATGTGTGGAGTGTTCCAGAATATCACTCACCACATGTATGTAAAACACCTAAAATATACCACCATTTTTACAAAATCCTGCTTCGGCATTTCTCATTCTAATTAATATAATAGAAGCCCTCAAATAAGGAGGGGTCTCGCTCTCACCTGTTGCTTAGGCGCTTGTGTGGGGCCTTAAGGGACAGAGCCTGACACCAGGAAGTGGTGGGGAAGGAAAGCAGGGACCATTAAACAGCCTTTAGGAGAGATCCTGGCCACTGTTTTAGCGCCCTCTTGTGGGATTTGAGGAACATAGCTTCAAAATCAGTCGTATTTTTTTTAAACCCAAGAAAAACATCCAGCCTTTCCCTAGATAGAACATTAATCCATAGTAATTTAGAAAATTAAATTCTTCCATTATTCCAATTGGAAGGTTCAGAGGGAAGTATGGAATTTGATTAGTTTATGAAATCCCTGATTATGGAAGCCACAGAACTAACTTAAATATCTTTTTAAAAAAACTGAGCTATAACTTACGTATTTTTATGCACTTAAAAACCTGTGTAACCACCAAACAGATCAAGCCTAGAGGGATCCCTCGTGATCTCTCACTGTCAGGCCATCCCCCAAAGTTAACCGTTATTCTGTCCTATATTACCTCTGGTTAGTTTGCCAGTTTTGAGCTTCCCACAGACGGAATCATACAGTATCTAGTTTTGGGGTCTGACTCTCTTAGGCCAACATCGTGTCTAGAGTGAGATTTGTCCAGGCTGCTTGCAGGGCTGGCTTAAACTTTAAATCCCCTTCCAACTCTAAGATCATCTAATTCTACAAGGGAAGAAAACAGCGTGAGAGAGATCTTTTTAAAATATTGATTTATTTGGCTGTGTCGGATCTTAGTTGCGGCACGTGGTATCTTCGATCCACCACTCCGGGCCTTCTGTTGCTGCGCACGGACTCTCTAATCGTGGCTCACCAGCTTAGTTGCTCCGCAGCATGTGAGATCTCAGTTCCCCCGATCAGGGATCTAACCCACATCCCCTGCATTGGGAGGGGGATTCTTAACCAATGGCTCAGCAGGGAAGTCCCGTAAGTGAGATCTCTGATGGTGTTTTAGAGCTGATGGTTTCAGGCTCTTCGGAGAATGGGGATGACTTTAAAAGGCGAAGATGTCTGTGGGCTGTTCCCCCCTGCACGTGGCCCCTGGGGGCGGGTAGATAGCTGCTCTCTTTGACTGATGACTCTTCAGGTCCAGAGGAGCTGTGCTCCTTGACTGTATTCCAGAAGCCTTGGTTCCTTCTGAATCTGATCTAAATGATCAGATCCTGGACTTTAAGCTGGTGCTGTAATGGGATGAGGTTTGGTGGTTTGCAGGGGCCCCCAGTACGTTTTGCATGTGGGAAGGAGGTGAATTTTTGTTGGTGAGGGGATGGGCTGTGGCAGGTTGCAATTTCCAAAGATGGCCATACCCTTAACTACCCCTTCTGCATGCTTTTCCTACAATTTGATGTTGATGATCCTTCATCATCAGGCGGAGGTTAGCTTCCTAGCTCTGCTCTGATAAAGTACAGTTGCCCTTGGGTATCTGTAGGGGATTGATTTTAGGAGCCTCCATGATACCAAAATTCGAGGATGTTCTCAAGTCCCAGACTTGGCCCTCCATATCTGTGCATTCTGCATCCGAGGATATGCACTGACAGTACCACAAACCGGGTTACTTGAACCACAGACCGTTATGGTCTCTCAGTTCTGGAGGCTGGATGTCTGAGATCCAGGGGTTGGCCGGCTTGTTGCCATCTGAGGTCTGTGAAGGAGAATCTCCTCCCTGTCTCTTGGCTAGCTCTGAGGGGTTTTCTGGCACTCTTTGACATGTCTTGCCATGTAGCAAGATCACTCTGATTTCTTCATCTTCATGTGGTGCTCTCCTGGTGTGAGTTAACTGTCTTCAAATTTCCCCAATTTATAAGGACACTTGTTTGAAAAAGGGCCCACCTTAGTGACTTTATTTTAACTTAATTAGCTCTGTAAAGACCCCATTTCCAAATAAGGTCGCAGGCTGAGGCATGGGGATTAAGACTTCCACACATGAATTTTGCTGGGGTGTATGTATTAGAGAAACAGAACCAACTCGTATATGTAGTTTTATGCACATGTATACAATCTCTATATAAATTTCTCCATATAGACGGATGTGTTATGAGAAATTGGCTCACATGATTTTGAAGGCTGAGAAGTCCCACGATCTTCCATCTGCAAGCTGGAGACCCAGGAAGGTCAGTGGTAAAATTCAGTCCGAGTCTGAAGGCCTGGGAACCAGGGGAGCCAAAGGTGTGAGTTCTAGTCTAAGAGCAAGAAGAGACTGGTGTCCCAGTTCAACAGGCAGGATGGAAGAGGGTGGATCCTCCCTTCCTCCTCTTTCTGTTCTATTCAGGCCTCCAGTAGATTGCAGGCTGCATGATCCTACCCACACTGAGGAGGGCAATCTGCTTTACTGAGTCCACTGATTCAAACATGAATCTCATCTGGAAACATCCTCACAGACACACTCAGAAAGAAAGTGGACCAGTCCAACCGACACATGAAAGAAAGCATCACGGTGCATACTGCAATCCATAACCAGGAGGGACTGTGTTTCTTCTCCTTGAACTTGGGTGGGTCTTTGTAACTGTGATGGAAGTGATGCCGAGTGACTTCAGAGGTTCAGTCACAGAGGCAATATGGCTTCCACCTGGTTCTCGCTCAGGAATCCAGCCACCATGTCTAGAAGAACCTGCATAGGCCTGGTGAAGGTCTTAATCTATAGCCAGCATCAATTGCCAGACATTTGAGTGATATTTGCTGTTTCAATCCCCAGCCTTCAAGTCTTCCCATTGAGACCCAGATGTTGTATAGCAGAGTCAAGCCACCCTGCCCATGTCTTATCCACAGAAACTGTGAGAGATAATTAATTGTGGCTGTGTTTTAAGTCACTAAGTTTTAGGATGATTTGTTACACAGCATAGCTAACTAATGCTGAAGCTGAAGCTCCAATACTTTGGTCACCTGATGCAAAGAACTGACTCATTAGAAAAGACCCTGATGCTGGGAAATATTGAAGGCAGGAGGAGAAGGGGATGACAGAGGATGAGATGGTTGGATGGCATCACTGGCTCAATGGACATGAGTTTGAGGAAGCTCTGGGAGTTGGTGATGGACAGGGAGGCCTGGCGTGCTGCAGTCCATGGGGTCACAAAGAGTCAGACATGACTGAACAACTGAACTGAACTGAATAGCTATCTAATACATGCTACTTACCTCATAGGGTTCTGGTGAAGTTTAAATGAACAAGTGAAATGCTTGACATACAGCAACTTCAGTTCAGTACAGTTGCTCAGTCGTGTCCAACTCTAATGCGACCTAATGAACTGCAGCACGCCAGGCCTCCCTGTCCATCACCAACTCCCAGAGTTTACTCAAACTCATGTCCATTGAGTTGGTGATGCCATCCAACCATCTCATATTCTGTCGTCCCCTTCTTCTCCCACCTTCAATTGTTCCCAGCATCAGGGTCTTTTCAAATGAGTCAGCTCTTTGCATCAGGTGGCCAAAGTATTGGAGTTTCAGCTTCAAAATCACTCAGGACTGATCTCCTTTAGGATAGACTGGTTGATCTTTGCAGTCCAAGAGACTCTCAAGAGTCTTCTCCAACACCACAGTTCAATAGCATCAGTTCTTCGGCGCTCAGCTTTCTTTATAGTCCAACTCTCACAACCACACATGACTACTGAAAAACCATAGCCTTGACTAGACGGACCTTTGTTGGCAAAGTAATGTCTCTGCTTTTTAATATGCTATGTAGGTTGGTCATAACTTTCCTTCCAAGGAGTAAGCGTCTTTTCATTTCATGGCTATAATCACCATCTCCAGTGATTTTGGAGCCCCCCAAAATAAAGTCTGCCACTGTTTCCACTGTTTCCCCGTCTATTTGCCATGAAGTGATGGGACCGGATGCCATGATCTTAGTTTTCTGAATGTTGAGCTTTAAGCTAACTTTTTCACTCTTCTCTTTCACTTTCATCAAGAGACTCTTTAGCTCTTCTTCACTTTCTGCCATAAGGGTGGTGTCATCTGCATATCTGAGGTTATTGATATTTCTCCCGGCAATCTTGATTCCAGCTTGTGCTTCCTCCAGCCCTGCGTTTCTCATGATGTACTCTGCATGTAAGTTAAATAAGCCGGGTGACAATATATAGTCTTGACGTACTCCTTTTCATATTTGGAACCAGTCTGTTGTTCCATGTCCAGTTCTAACTGTTGCTTCCTGACCTGCATACAGATTTCTTTTCTTTTCTTTTTTTTGCATTTTATTACAGATTTCTTAAGAGGCAGGTCAGGTGGTCTGCTATTCCCATCTCCTTCAGAATTTTCCAGTTTATTGTGATCCACACAGTCAAAGGCTTTGGCATAGTCAATAAAGCAGAAATAGATGTTTTTCTGGAACTCTCTTGCTTTTTCAATGATCCAGTGGATGTTGGCAATTTGATCTCTGATTCCTCTGCCTTTTCTAAAACCAGCTTGAAAATCTGGAAGTTCTTGGTTCACGTATTGTTGAAGCCTGGCTTGGAGAATTTTGAGCATTATTTTACTACTGTGTGAAATGAATGCAACTGTGCAGTAGTTTGAGCATTCTTTGGCATTGCCTTTCTTTGGGATTGGAATGAAAACTGACCTTTTCCAGTCCTGTGGCAACTGCTGAGTTTTCCAAATTTGTTGGCATATTGAGTGCAGCACTTTCACAGCTTCATCTTTTAGGATTTGAAATAGCTCAACTGGAATTTCATCACCTCCACTAGCTTTGTTCGTGGAATGAACTTATTAGTAGATAAGTTAAAAAGTAGGAAAAGTTGTAATTTTAAAGTACTCAGTAAGCTAGTTTCTGTTACTACATGTAATTAAAAGAAGAAAGGGGAATTTTAAAAGCCATTTTGAATTTAAACATTTCACTAATTCTGATTGTAATTTTGCTCTACTAGACTGATTTTCTCGCTCTCTTTTTGTTTTTGCCAGACATACTAAGAGATGGGACTTTAGTGGCTGAGAAAACAATGATCTTTTCCTTTGTTGTAGATTCAGGTATTCTAAATCAATGGCATGTGAGTTGATCAGTTTTTCGTAATACTTTGTTTATTATTAGGGAAAAAAGAATTTTGGTTCCATAATCCAGGCCTACAAAAATTTTCAGCAAAATTTTTACCCACTGAGCCACAAAGGAAGCCCAAGAATACTGGAGTTGGTAGCCTATCCCTTCTCCAGTGGGTCTTCCTGACCCAGGAATCCAACCAGGGTCTCTAGCCTTGCAGGTGGATTCTTTACCAAATGAGCTATCAGGGAAGACCCTGAGCAAAATTAGCCTATATAAATATGATCAAATTTATGTCTGTACATTTTTCTAAAGGGGTGGCCAATAAACACACAGAAAAGATGCTCAACACCATTAGCCCTCAGGAAAATGCAAAGTAAACTACAATGAAATATACTTCACATTCATTAGCTATAATCAGAAAGACAGATAATGACAAGTGTTGGTGAGGACATGGAGAAATTGGAACTCTCCATACATCATGTACTGGCAGGAATATAAAATGGGGCAGCTGCTTTGGGAAACAGTCTGGAAGTTCCTCAAAAGGTTAAACAGAGAGTTACCATATGACCCAACAATTCTTACCCCTGAGTATGTACCCCAAAGAAATGAAGATATCTTGCCACACAAAAACTTGTAAGCAAATGTTTGTAGCAGCATTCTTTATACTAGCCCCAAAGTGGAAGCAATCAAATGATGAATGCATAAAGAAAATGTGGCGTAAAAAAAAAAAAGAAAAGAAAATGTGGCGTGTCCACACAATGGAATATTATTCAGCAATAAAAAGGCACGAAGGGCTTCCCTGGTTGCTCAGTGGTAAAGAATTCACCTGTCAATGCAGGAGACACAGGTTTGATCCCTTATCTGGGAAGATCCCACATGCCACAGAGCAACTAAGCCCATGTGCCACAACTACTGAAGCCTGAGTACCCAGAACCCATGCTCCGCAACAAGAGAAGCCACTGCAATGAGAAGCCCGTGTACCACAATGAAGAGTAGCCTGTGCAGCAACGAAGACCCAGCACAGTCAAAAATAATAAATATTAATAAACAAAAATTTTAAAAAGGAATGAAATACTGATACCAGCTGCAACATGGGTGAATCTTGAAAACATTTGCTAACTGACACAAGTCAGACACAAAAGACCATACTTGTTATATGACTCCATTTATATGAAATGTCCAGAACAGGCAAACGCATAAAACCAGAAAGTAGGTTAGTGGTTTTGCCAGGGGCTGGGTGGATGGGAGAGGGAGTGTTGGGAAATGACTGCTGATGGTTATGAGTCTCCTTTTGGGATGATGAAAATGTTATAAAATTATATTATGGTTGATGGTTGCACAATCCTGTGAGTATGCCAAACCCCACTAAACTGTGCCCTTTAAAAAGTGAATTTTATGGTATGAGAATTATATCTCAATAAGCTAGTATCATTTCTGATTGTAATCATATCATGACAAGACTTCCATTGAGTTTGGAAGGTCTGTTTAATGTGCAGGCTTCACAAAATTCACTTTGGTGTGATTTCCAGGAGGCCTCTGAAGAAAACAAAGTAGTCAAATCAGACTCTTGGATTCCCAAGAGACACAAGTGATGGCCCATCCAGAGAAATATCAACTCAGAAATTTCATTTAAAAAGCTATACTGAGCACCTATTATACGTTAGGGAGTGTTCTGGAAACTTGACTATGTCAACAAATAAAATTTAAGGACTGATTTTAGTTACGCTGCTTCTCATAAGCGTTTGTGTGTGCTAAGTCACTTCAGTCATGTCTGACTCCGTGTGATCCTATGGACTGTAGCTCACCAGTTTCCTCTGTCCATGACATTGTCCAGGCAAGAATGCTGGGGTGGGTTGCCATTTCCTTCTCCAGGGGATCTTTCTGACCCAGAGATTGAACCTGTGTCTCTTATGTCTCCTGCGTTGGTAGGCGGGTTCTTTATCATTAGCGCCACCTGGGAAGCAGAAGGTGTTTCTAAACTAATCACTCCAGGAAAAGTAGCAGCAGGTATTACTGATTGATAGCAAGGATTTGTGACTTCCCTCCTGCTATTTTTTGGAGAGATTTGACCCACTTCAGGAAAAAAGGAGACGTGAAGATACAGCCTTTGAAACAGTTTTTTTTTTTTTTTTTTAATCCCATACTTAAGAGAGTCAGTAGCAGTTAAGAATGGCTTTGGCTGTAAATAATAGAAATCCCAACAGTGCTGGCTTGAACAAAGAGGATATTGTTTTTCTAAAAAAAATGTAGCGGTGGGGAGTTGTTCAGTGACTTGAAAGATCACCAAGAACCTAGCCTACTTTGGCTTCTCAATGTATTGGCCTTTTGTCTTTGTGTTTGTTACCTGTGGTCACCAGATGGTGCCCAGCACTGGGTACCATGTCCTCTTACCAGTGCCCAGCGAGGAAGAGAGGGGTAAAGTCCAAAAATTTTTCTCCTCTGGAGGTTCAATGTATTCTGGAAACCTTTCCCAGTATCATCGACTGGAATATGATCATGAGCTGTATCAGTGCATGATGTACACAGCCAGGAGGTGGCCGTGGTTTGCTGATTAAGGCCGGGTGCAGTTGGGACTGGCTCTGGGTTTTAGGCCAAACTGGTTGGCACCATGAATCTCCTTCTGGGACCCATGAAGACAAGGGGGTACACCAAAGGCACAAGCTCATTTCAAGCCCCAGCCTGAACCACATGGTGAGACATCCCCTTGGCTGAAGCAAGTCACACGGCTAAGCCCAAAGTCAGGGGACAGGGAGAGCCACTCAGCCCAATATGGGGTCATGGTAGGGGGTGAGGTATAATCCTGCTTCTGCGGAGTGCAGGCCACATCTACCTTTCCTAGGCCAGTCAGCAGGGCCCACATTGCCATGGATGGCTTAGACCAAGCCCAACTCATGAAGTCTTAAGGTGTAGTGGTGAAGAGCATGGTCTATCCTTTGTTGGTGGAATTCTCCAGGCAAGAATACTGGACTGCGTAACCATTCCCTGCTCTAGGGAATCTTCCCGACCCAGGGGTTCAACCTGGGTCTCCTGCATTGCAGGCAGATTCTTTACCGTCTGAGCTACCAGGGAAGCATGGAGAAGGACATCGAGGGCCAAATTCCAGCTTCTCTATCTACCAGCTGTCTGACCTAAGGCCATCAGTTTCATGATTCAGAGTCCTCATCTGTAAAATGAGGGGAATAATAGCACCTGGTGTGAAGACCACAGTGCTTCCAAAAACACTTAGCACACAGTGTTGTTTAGTCTCTAAGTCATGTCTGATTCTTTTGCAACCCCTATAGCCCGCCGGGCTCCTCTGTCCAGGGGATTTTCCAGGAAAGAATACTGGAGTGTGTTGCCGTTTCCTCCTCCAGAGGATCTTACCGACCCAGAGATCGAACCTGCATCTCCTGCATTGGCAGGCAGGAGCCACAGAGGAAGCCCTTATCGGCACACAGTAGGGCTACATAAATGCAGCTCTGATCCTCTGGGGCCAGGGGAGGGGAGGACCTTGCTGCTCCAGCTGTCCTCGAAACTGTAGCTCTGCACGTCTTTCTCATTCCTTCCAAACAGCTCACCAGCTAATGCCCTGCAGTTGCTTTTTCCTTAGTAGCCACAGAATTCCCATCCAGTAGTTCTTGACCACTGAGGTTTGCAGTTAATGGTGGCCTCATACTCAGAAACATGAAACTGAATGATCTATTCCAGCTTTGTTAGGCTGGAATTGGCCACTTGAATAAAAAGACAGCTCTTGCATTACCTGCTCTCAGGCCAAGCTGGAGAGAGAAAGACTGTCTTCACCAGATGGTCCACGTGCTGGGGCTCCAGACTTCTCGGGGATTCCAAGTGTGTTCATTCCAGAGAATTCTCAATCAAAGAACAACCCCAGGCAGACACATTTTCACACTAGCATGCCCACAGCATGTGTGGAAAAAAAAAAAGAGAAGATCTGTGTAGATCTAAGTCAAACTAATTAGCTGTCAGCTGTATTGCATCTGGAGATCAAATATAAACTGTTGGCATCAAAAACCATTCCGGTCCCTGTCATTTCCGTTCTCCTGGTACCACGCCATCTTTTGTAGCACGGCCTCAATGTGTTTCTCCATGCTGACGACGATCCAGCAGCCCTCCAAGCGTGGAATCCCAAGTCATCTGCTATTGGCAACTGTAGTGTCCCTTCATTTCACGCCAGGTGGAGTTAGGTAGGACTAACTGGGCTGAGTATGTGGGAGTGGGTAATTGCATTGTCAGCATGTCAATTACCTATTCACAGGGTCCTTTACCACTGGTACTGTTCTGTGTGTGTAAAGGTCACAAAGTTCAGGGTCTGAAACAGGCTCATTCTGGCCAGTCTCCTGCTGAATTTTGTCAATTACACCAGGTTGAAGTGGTTTATCAATAGCGGGTTGGAGAGCTGGGGTGTGTGGATTTTTCCTTTCAGGAGAGAGATGTGCATCTGGTGATGGGAGAGTGGCCAGAGAACAGAGCCAGCAGTGGTTTTTATTCTATTTAGGTATTTAAAGTGTTTTTCCCTTGGTGGAAAATAATCTGTTTTTGGTTTAACTTGATTTAAAATTGCAGCCATGTTATCATAAATAATGTGACACCTCATCTCTTTAAAGAAGCTTTGAATATGGTTGTGGATTCCCAAGTATACAAATGACAAGTTTGCTTTGTGAATTTGATTCTTTTCCATGGCAAAAGATGTGTAATTTTCAGTACATTTTAAAAATCAAAGAACAGTTGGCATTGGGTACTACTAAGAACTTTCCACTAGGTGGTAGTATGCCTTTAGGTTTTTAACGTGTATCACCAGGGTTCTCAAACCATGGTCCTTGAACAGCAGCCTCTGCACTGGCTGGGAATTTGTTAGAAATGTGAATCCCTTGGCTCCACCTCAGACCTTCTGAATCAGAAGGTCTTGGAGTGGGGCCCAGTAATCTGTGCTTTAACAGGCCCTCTGGGTGATTTTGTCGTACTCTCAAACTTTAGAGCCACTGATCTAATTCAGTTTAGGTCTTTCTGTGATCTGAAAATGCCAGCAATTACTGGCGACGAAGTCTGGTGGGCTTTAGCCACAGGTGCTGATTCAGAGAAGACACACGTGTCTTTTATCCTGACTTTTCCCAGTGTCTAAAATGTTCCCCATTGATCATGATTTAGGATTAAAGTATAAAAAGCTCCAGAAGAAAGTGAGCCTCTAGAATCAATGTATTAACCATTCTAATCCCCTATTACCAAAGAACTATTCAGATTCTCCCAAGGTGGGAGACCCTGAGTAGTGGTTTGGGCAAGAGAGTGGCAGTGAAGAGAGACTGTGTGGGGAAGATGACAGGCCTGGGTGAAGGTTGGCAGGACACTGACATGCTACCATGAAGTGAAAGCCACTCAGTTGTGTCCGACTCTTTGCGACCCCATGGACCGCATAGAGTCCGTGGAATTCTCCAGGCCAGAATCCTGGAGTGGGTAGCCTTTTTGTTCTCCAGGGGATCTTCCCAACCCAGGGATCGAACCCATGTCTCCTGCAGAGCCTGCGGATTCTTTACTAGCTGAGCCTCAAGGGAAGCCTGGAAGCTACTAGTGCTCCAAATCTACATGCCAACCAGCAAGTCTACCAACTAGAATCACCTTGACTCATCTGCAAATAAAAACTGTTTAGTCATCTGTAATCAACTAAGATGTTTCTTACGGGGACTTTTCATCCACTTACTTTCAAAGGACTTGGAGTGGGCATGCAGGTTCCTAGTGCAGAGAAAAATAAAATCTTTGCTGATAAAACACAATGGATCACGTTCGTCAGGCTTCTTTCCACTTATTTCCATTCTTAGTATCAGCTATTAGGCTGGAATTTCTTGAGCATTTTTCCATGTGTTTTAAGCCTGTTTCCTAAGAAGTTTTCAGACATAGCATCTATTTGATTTCTACAATAGCACTGAAAAATACACCTCTATTCTTCCATTTATCAAGCTAAGAAACCACTCAGAGAAGGCAGGTAACTCTTAGATGAAATAGGCAGACCCTGGACTTGATACCCCTGGAACCAAGTGTGCTCTTAATCAGAACTGGGTGCACTGTTCCTCATTCCCTCCATCTGGAAGGTCTTTCTAATTGTGCTATTCTTGGTGTTCTTTTTATAAACTGGCAGCTAGGCCTTGCAGTCTTATTTAAGTTATTATATTATTACCCTTCCTAGGAAGACTCTAATTAATTAATCATATAGAAATCATTCTCTGTTTCGTCCATTAAGTTAAACTAAGGTCTTTAGAGAGAGGAGCTAGAAGCCTTGTGTGAAGGGGGGCAGTCTCAGGGATGGCTTTGATTAAACATTTCAGAGTCTCAAGCCAGAGGCATCAAGGCAAGAGGCTGATATTCAGAACAGAGGCATCAGCCACTGGCCACCATTGGGTATAGAGAGGGGATCTGACAAAAGCAAGCTCTTTGGGCCAGGATCATTCGTTAGACCCAGTTCTAGGTATTGGCCTGTGGGAGAACAAATTACCTGGGCCTAGCAAGGACCCCTGATCTCCATTCTCAGACTGACGTGGGTAGCTGGTGGGGGCCCTCTTAGTGAGCAGAAAATCCTATAAGGGCATCTGGAAGTATTGAGAGACATGCCAGGGTGCACGTTGCTCTTTTATTCCTTGGTGTTTTGTTTGTGGTCTGGGGAAGTGTTGACAGGGCTACAGATCAGAAACAAGCGTGGGTGCCCTTGGAGAAATGCTTGCTCTGAAGGTCTCGGTCTCCTTACTTTTAAAAATTAATTAATTAATTAAAAATAAAAAATTAATTAATTTTAAATTAACTTATTATTTTACATTTTTATTTATTTTTGGCTGCATCAGGCCTTACTGTGGCACGTGGGCTTCTCTCGTTGCAATGTGTGGGCTTCTTGGCCCCTTGGCATGTGGGATCTATAGTTCCTTGCCCAGGGATCAAACCTGAGTCGCCTGCATTGGAAGGCAGAGTTTTAACCACTGAACCACCAAGGAAGTCCCCTTCACCCTTACTTTTTGCCGGAGGTGCTGAAGGTGGAGTAAGGTCTTGGCTTATGTGGCATGAGGTATTGGTAGTTAGATGCTTCCACGGCCTCAAACCCTCCCCTTCCTTCCCAGTCTGGCCGCACTGTTGCAGGACGCAGGTGGGAGACATGGACTTTACAATCACATCACCTGGAGGGAGGCAGCCTTGAGGACGCGTTCCCCGGAGATTTATTTACCTGTGAAACTGATCTCTTGGAAGACTCCAGAGGACTTATCCTCAACAGGTGGCCTCCAAGCTGTAGGGGTGAGAGGTGAACATGGAAGCGGATGACCTTGAGGGACTGAGGGGTTGCAGCGGTTGTCTGCTGGCTCGGCAGGTCCAGGGGGACCGAGTGTGTCGCAAGAGAGCAGCCAACAGGGACACAGCTCTAACAGAAGATGGACTGACGAAGATCGAAGATCACAACATTTTTAAAAAATGGAGAGGGACTTCCCTGGCGG
Source organism: Odocoileus virginianus (assembly GCF_023699985.2). NCBI lineage: Eukaryota > Metazoa > Chordata > Mammalia > Artiodactyla > Cervidae > Odocoileus > Odocoileus virginianus. Next base: position 36,294,920 of record NC_069703.1, on the reverse strand, counting down.
TCCAGTGGCTCAGACTCGGCATTCCCAATGCAGGGGGCCTGGGTTCAATCCCTGGTTGGCGAACTAGATCCCGTATGTCGCAATCAAGAGTTTGCATGCTGCAATTAAAAGAACCTGCACACGCAACGAAGGTCAAGGACCCTGTGTGCTGCAGCTAAGACCCAGTGCAGCCAGGAAAACAAATAAAATAAATCGATATTAAAAAAAGATGGAGGGTATCAGAAGGGGCCTAAAGATCTATTCCACATCAAGGAAACATCCCACACAGTAGCTCACTTAGTGTGTGTGAAGCCCCCCCAAGTGGGTGGTGTGCTTAAAGGCCCAACCGCCAGCCACACATCTTGACAGTTTGACTTGTGTGCTGAGGCTCCCCGCAGAGTCCCAGGCTCCATCTCCCTTCTCCCTGAGTTCCTGCCATCTGTCCGAGTTCCTGCCCATCAGAGCTCAGGTGCCACATGGTACCGACCTTCTGATGGGCACAACTTCGCCTGGATGAGCCCTATCCGGGGAGGAGGGGAACTCTGACTTGCTGTGTCCCGCGTGCCTGCCACCCCCTTGGCAGTGCCCTGGATGCCTCTGGAGCGTGCAGAGAGCCGGCCAGGGTCTTCTGGGGGCCGGAGCGGGGGCCCTCACATTCCTGCCGCTTTCCAGAGCTGTCTCCAAACGCCTGTCAGCTGGTGAAGGCGGGAGTTGTGTGCACCAGCTGCAGCAATCAGGCTGAGTCAGAAGACCTCAGCTCGCAGATAGGAGAAAATTGCTTTGGAAAGAAACAAGCTGCAAATAACCTATAATGACCAGAGCCAGGCCCTGGCCGTTTCACTTTGGCGTTAGTGAAATGTTCCAAGATATTTTTGCAAAGCGCTGAATCTGGCCAGTCCTGAAATGTCCTATGCCAAATGCTTTCTTCGCCTTAATTTTGAAAGTTAGGAGTCTTTTGAAGGCCATCTCCTTGCAGTTTCAGGTTTACTTACTCTTGACACATCACGAGGCTGTCTGGTGAGCAAGGGCTGTTTACAGGAGCAGATTTTAGGGATCAGTGGCCAAAGCAGGAAAGATTTGGTCCATGATAGTACATATTCCTCCAGCAATTCATATATATTCTTCCACATGGAGAGAAGATTCTGGAAACAAGTGACAGGTTTGGGATCCCTGATGGAGGTGGGAGGGGCCTCTTCAGACACGCTTGGGGCACCGTAGTGACCTGAAGGACACTTTCTGCTGCCCTAAATCCTCCTCACTTTGCTCTTCTCTTGGATTCTAGAAATGCTCCAGTACCCAAACCACAGACTCCCAGGGGTGCGCCACACAGTGAGCAGCTGGGTCTTGGTTTCACACTGATCAGCCTCTTCCCACCCCCATTCCCTCCTTCCCCAGTTCTTCCCAGTATCCTGGCCCCCGGCCTTTGGTGGGGGTGGGGGTAGGGGTCCTGTGATTGGTTTCGGTGGAGCTGACCCAGGAGTCTGAGCTCTGGAATTAGGCCCAGAGCTCCAGGCCCTGCAAGGACACAGAAATAGAATCCCAAAGGCTTTGATTCTCGGGGTCCAATTGTCCTCCGGGATCCAGCCTCGCTTTCCTCCTGGCTCAGTCCTCGGTGAAAAGAGCAAACCAGGTGTCATCCGGCCACTCTGCTCAGGGCAATCGCTTGGAGTTGAACTTGGGATCCAAACCCTGGGATTGCTCCCCTGCAGCAGTGTGGGACTGGAGACGACAGGGAGCAGTAATTCACACACACACACACACACACACACACAGCCTCTTTATTTTGGCTTCGTGTTGGAAAAATCTGCAACAATGCCTTCTGAGTCAATTCCACTGGGGCTCTGGTGACAAACCACTCTGAATGTGTCTGGTGGTTTACAGTGTCACCAGAGCCCTTTGATGGAATCAGAGCTGTTACTCTGCGCCGTCGCTGGCTCCCCGTCTCTGTCTCTCCCGGCCTCTGGGCCTCTGTGTCTCTTGCCCTCTCAACACGGCATCAGCTGGAACCAAATCGGAATGTGGGCTTGGGCAGCCTCTGTCCTGAGTGCCCATGTGCCGGCGTGTCTTGGCAGAGGTGCCCTGGCAGAGCCAAGCAGATGAATGGGTAATTAAATAAAGTGTGTCTTTACTGGGGCTCATTTCCCTGTTTCCAAATTTATTACTTAATTAAAGAGCATTCACAGCCAGCCAGAGATGCTATGTCTTTCTTTCCTTCTGCCAAAGGAGAAGTTCATATAATACCCTCTTTTGCCTTTAATCTTTTCCCCTTCTCTCTCTCTCTCTCTCTCTCTCTCTCACACACACACACACACACACACACACACACACACACAGAGTCTTAGATCAAATAAACGCATTGGCTTTTGATAATTTGAGGTCACTCACTGGATAAGACCTGAATACTTTTTGCCCCAGCTCAAGGCAAGAGACCTGGTACCAGCTTCTTGCAGTGGCCACTTAATGGGCTCGCGGCTGAGTCCAGGGAGAGAAGAGGCGTCCAGGGGAGGTGGCTCAGACCAGGCTGCGGCTGGCAGGGCCAAGGGTGGCCTCCAGACCCTCGTTGCCCCGTGGCCCGCTCTCTGCCGCTGCTGCCTTGGACGCCCCGCCCCCTGGCCCCCACAGCAACCCCCCCATTCCTCCTGCTGCCCCATGCAAGATGAGCCTGTGTGCCCTGGAACACAGCGGACTATTGTTCCAAAGACAATGAAAAATGATTGGGAAATGCACTGGCTGTCACTCTCCAGCGCTCCCAAGTCAGAATTCGACGTGTGTGTTCGAAACGTCGGGGCCATCTCGTGGGGGCAAGGTAGGACAGACGAGGAGGAACAGGGGGGAAGAAAGCCAAGGGCTGCGATCAGGCGCCCCAACAAGAAGATGAAAAGGGACAGCCCCTCCCTCAGCCCCCTGTGACAGATTTAAAGCTGCAGTAGTGGCCCTCCAGGAGTTCCCAAACAGCGCCTGCCTCATCATCGTGGCCATTAAGCCGAGCGCAAATGACCCGGGAGGGCCCTCAACCCGTCAGGCCCGCTGTCACCAGCGTGGTTTATGGCTTCTGAGCACCAGGTCCCCCGTGGGCAACACGATCCCGTTTTCCCTCGCCAGTGAATCTGGACTTGCGAGCTCGTAAATCCAGCAGGGTTTCCCAGGGGCCGGCTGACATCTAAGCGGTGTGGGGGTGAGGATTTATGGCTGAGTTACTGGGAGCCACAGGTGACCAATGGAGTCGTTGGAGGATGCTGACTCACCCGCCCAAGGCAGCAGAAAAAGGTGCCCAATGCTGGTGGCTCCAATAGAGAGACGCTTTGTTGGCGTGATTCATTAATGGGCCCAGTGGCTGCTGGTGGTTATGGAGGCACTCTTGTTTTCCTGCCCTCGGCCCTTCCAGGCAGGAGGCCGAGCCAGGATTCCTCCTCAGCCTGACCCCAGGCCTGCTTCTCCCCAGCAAGGCGGGTGGATCCTCACCACTCACAAGGGTCCTGTCCCGCTTCACCTTCTGGACTGCCTTCGCTCCACCTTGGGCTGGCATTGTCCATTTAGAGCCATCGGGGCTGGTTGTGTCAACACAGATATGGATGCTTAGGGTTGCTGACAGGCAGGTCATGGGCAAGGGCAGGGCATTGCCTTCTCTCCATCCACCCAGAGCCCTCCTGCTCTGTACAAACATTCCCGGTGCCCCCTGACTGGTCCCCATCTCCAGCCCTCTGAATTCACAGAGCTTTCACTGTAGGGTTGTTGGGAGGATAACAAATAATCTCAGGACTTCCCTGGTGGCCCAGTGGTTACGACTTTGCCTTCCAATGCAGGGAGTGTGGGCTTGATCCCCGTTTGAGGAGCTAAGATTCCATACCTCCGCTGGGTCAAAAAAAAAAAACCAAAAAAAAACCCCATAAAACAGAAGCATTGTTGTAACAAATTCAATAAAGACTTAAAAAATAGTCCACATTGAATAATCCTTAAAAAAAAAAAGCTAATCCCTGCATATGCTTGACCCGCAGTTGATGACTGATGCATGCTAAGTCGCTTCAGTCGTGTATGACTCTGTGTGACCCCATGGACTGTAGCCCACCAGGTTTCTTTGTCCATGTGATTCTCCAGGCACAAATACTGGAGTGGGTTGCCATTTCCTTCTCCATGATGGTGGATAAATGTTAGTTTTTACTGATATTCTCATCACAAACTCATCCAACACACACCTGCTGGGTCCAGTGGTGAGACAGAGAGACCACCTGCCTCATGGCACTTTGAGTGTGTGTGTCTCATTGCTGGAAGCCCCTCGCAGACTGGATCGCACCTCTGTAATCCTAGGCAGGTCCCCCCATCCCTGGGTATCGGAGGAACCGCAGACAACCCTCCATCACAGACTGACCCAGGCGGGGCTGAGTCCCCAAGTCTCGTAGCTTGGGAAGTGTGTTGATACCAGCTTCTCGGGGGACTTGAGGCCTAGGAAACCTCTGTCCTGATAATGTTTCCAGGCCCATTTATAGGGGGAGGGCATGGCGACCTGAAAGGCTTCTCTCCAGACTGTTCTGGGTGCTCTTGGGCCCCCTGGAGCTGGTCTCCTGGGTTGTCACGCTGCCCGCTCCCCACCTCCGTGATTGCACCATCCAGACCCTGTGTACACCTGCCCTTCCTGCGTCCCCCTCCTCCTAGGCAGGGCTTGCCTGCATGGCCCGGAGCTGTGCCAAGCTCCCCCAGAGGGGTGGGTGGGCCGCCTGGGCTTCCTGCCGCCTCTCAACACACATTGTTGGTGTAGACAAAGGGAATGGATTTTTGGTTTCAAGGTGTGATCCAGCTGGGCACATCCATCAGGCCCGGCTGTCGCCCTGTTTCTTTTTTCCCCTTTCTCATTTCCGCTTTGGGCTGCGGAGGGGAAACAGCAATTGTGAAAGGACCACTTGTCAAGATAAAAATCGCAGCTCTTGACAATGCCACCACTCCGGCCCCCCTGGCAGCCCAGCCGTGTGCCAGGGGCAATGCTCGGGGTCGCCGCCCAGGGCGGAGGCGGAGCTGCCCTGCCTGGCTTTAAATCTTTGCCTCCTGATGGCTTCATGCCTGTTTCCTCATCTGTCTAATGGGGATAACAATTCCGACATCACAGGACTGGAAGGCGGCATTCATTCAAAGAGTCCATTCATGTCAAGTCCCTGGAACTGTGCCTGGCGGAGAATAAGCTCTGTGTGTGTGTGTGCTCAGTTATGTCCGACTCTTTGCAACTCCATGGACTGTAACCAGCCAGGCTCCTCTGTCCTGGAATTTCCCAGGCGAGCATACTGGAGCGGGTTGCCATTTCCCACTCCAGGATACCTTCCTGACCTGGGGATTGAACCCACATCTCCTGCATTGGCAGGCGGATTCCTTACCACTAGTTCCACCTGGGAAGCCCAAGCTCTCCATGCATAATCCTATTTTATCAGGAAGCATGAAAGGGACACAATTTGGGGAAAAGTCCAGAATCCCCTAGGAGTTTGGGTGGGAGCATTTGTATCTGAGATGGATGCTTCCAAACTCACTTGTTCATCAGGCTTTCCCAGGGAACTTTAAAAGATTTATCACACCAGAGGTGTCTACTGTTTCATTCATGGCATGGTGTTCAGGAGCTCAGGCTTGGAGGCAGCTGACCTGATTTCCTCTTTGGGTTTCTACCACTCACAGGCTGAGCACTGGACAAGTAATCTGACATCACAGAGACTCAGTTTGCTCATCTGCAAAATGGGTATCCTTGGGGCTGCAGCCAGTGGGATGATGTAGCTAATTCTGTGGTGACTTAATTCTTCACTCGGTTCCTAAGTGAGATGCTGGGCTGCAGCCAGGAAGGAATGAGCCCCCAGCCCCCCAGGAGAGCAGATAGAATGGAGGCCAGGATGGTGGTGTTTCTTGAGAGCCCTAGCCACAAGTTTAAATTCTCCCACGGAGGCTGGCATTTGTTCTGAGATACTATGGCCTGAAGACCCCAAAGAAACAGAGGCCTTGACGCTTCCCCCGGTGGCCTTTCCTCTGTCACCTGTGGAGGAGCTGCCTTGAACCGTGGTGCTCATGGGCCCTGCAGCTCCAGGGCCACACGGGACTGGACGGTCGGGGCCTGGCAGCCGCTGTCCTGCTCCCTGGGCACTGCCCTTTTTTCGCCCCCGCTCCCCACCCCAGGACCAGACGCTGGGAATGATTACACAGACAAATCCTCCGAGCAGGGTCTGCGCCTGCGGAACTGAAGGCCGGTTCCCCAATTCAGATTAGATAGGGTTGGTGCAGGCGCTGTGCCTGGGGGTGCTCAGAGATGGACCCTGGGACCACCCTCAGGTGTGGGGCCGTGTGAGACGGTGCATGTGTGTGAGGGTGTTTGTATGAGTGTGTGTGAGAGGGTGTGCATGTGTGTGAGTGTGAGAAGCTGTGAATATGCTTTAGGGAGTATGTGAGTGTCCTTTAGTGAGTGCGTTGGTGAGTGTATAAAGGTATGGCTCTATGTTTGTGCATTGGTCAAGGATCTGCCTGCAATAAAGGAGACCCCGGTTTGATTCCTGGGTCGGGAAGATCCCCTGGAGAAGGGACAGGCTACCCACCCCAGTATTCTTGGGCTTCCCTGTGGCTCAGTTGGCAAAGAATCCGCCCGCAATGCTGGAGACCTGGGTTTGATCCCTGCGTTGAAAAGACCCCCTGGAGAAGGGAAAGGCTGTCCACTCCAGGGTTCTGGCCTGGAGAATTCCATGGACTCTATAGTCCATGGGGTCGCAAAGAGTCAGACACGACTGAGCGACTTTCACTCACTCACTCACTAGGTTTGTGCACGTGAGGTGTGTGATAAAGTAGGTGAGTGTGTGTGAGCGTGCATGTGTGAGGGTGTGAGAGGGAGGAGAGTTCGGTCAGAGCCCTCAGTTGGGAGCTGAGCCCAGAGAGGCCCTCTCTCGGGTTTCTCCCGTGGTTTCCTGCAGGTCCCCAGAGTCGCCTCCTCTCCAGGCAGTGGTGCTCCCTTCGTCCCCTCCTCGGGTTTTCACGCCAACTCTCAGGACCGTCCCTTCTGCCCCCCTAGGGATGAAGGGTTACAGCTCTTCCTCCCCGTCCCCCCACAGGGGCTCCTTACAGCCAACTCTCACCTCTGCTCTGCGTCTGCTAGTGAGTGCGTGAGGCCACCAGATTGTTTGGCAAGTGGGTCAGGCTGAGGGTGGGGGCTTCTCTCTGGAATGCATCGGGGGCCACGGGAGACGCAGGAGAGACAGGCATCTTCCGTGAGACCGTCCCACTGGGCCGTGCGGGTGGAGCCTCAGGACAGCAGGACACGGGGGTCTTGCAAGGCTGTCTGGCTGAAAGCGGGCAGCCAAGCCCCCTAGTCTTTGGGTCCTGAGAATTAGTAAAGTCCACCTCTCTCGGTCTTGGGACCACTAGGGGTGACAAACTTCTCTTTTTCTTGCCAGTTGAAGGTGTTAAAACTGTGGCCAAAAGTAGACCACCGCTATCGAATCATAAAAGGAAGGACATTTGAAAAAAGGGAAGTGACACGTCTCAGGTTAAAGAACAGTATTTTCCAAGAAAGGACAGTTAGTGACTTTCCTAGAACATGGTTAAACTTGGACCAGTAAAAGGGCAGAGCAGAGAGTGGGCGGCGGCAGTGCTCTGGGGCCCAGGGGTTGAAACCACGGCCGGGTGAGCCCAGTAACGTGGAGACCGCCAGCCCTGCTCCTTCCACGGCGGGAGCCGGGACCTGTGTGTAGCAGGGAGCCCAGGTCTGCGGCTGTGGGAAGTAGCGGGTGGAGGAACCAAAGGGTGTGATATCTGAAACCACCTCGGGGGGCAGGGGTGTCCAGCTCGCGCATGTGCTGAACCACCCCCGCTCAAGCGTTGGTGCCAGGAGTTACTCCCTGGGTGACTCTGAGAACTAACTCAACCTCTCTGGGCCTCCATTTTTTTTTTCATGTGTTTAACAACAGTACCCATCTCCCGTGGTTGTTGAAAGGATTCGATGAATTAATACACAGAGAGCCTCAGAATAGTCCCTGAGGCACAGAATTCAGTTGGTGTTATTTATTATTTTTTAAAAAGAATTCATTAATTTTCTTTTGGCAGCACTGGGTCTTCAGTGCTGCGTGTGGGCCTTCTCTAGTTGTGGCCAGCAGGGGCTACTATCTAGTTGCGGTGCTTGCTTCTCATTGCAGTGGCTTCTCTTGTTGCAGAGCATAGGCTCCAGGGCTCCCGGGTGCAGTAGTTGTGGAACACGGGCTTAGTTTCCAGGTGGCATGTGGAATCTTCCCGGACCAGGGATCGAACCTGCTTCCCTTGCGTTGGCAGGCAGATTCTTTACCACTGAGCCACCAGGGAAGTCCTAGTTATTAATATTATCCTTTTGGGGGCTCCTTCCACTTTTTCAGAGTCATCCCATGAGCAGAAGGATCCAGACATTCCCTGTGTGGCTCTGGGAGACAAAGCCCACATGCATACATGCTGTGAGCCAGGTTCTATATCAGACAATTCTGTACCTTATCTTGCAGGGGACTCTCAGTCCCTGGGAGAGGAATCCGAGTCTTAGAGGGCGAACAACTTCCCAAGGTCACAGAGCTAGGATGATGCAGAGCTGAGGGAGGCCCAGGTTAGTCTGACTACAAAGCCTCCCATGTCATTCTGTAATGAGTCAGTAGAGCAGACTTTAAGTGTTACCTTATCAGGGATCATGGCCATCCTGTTCAGGGCTGTGTGGTCAGCACCTTCCACAGGGCCCAGCACAGAGCTGTGCTCGGTCAGTCTTTGATGAATGAGTGATGGGAAGGATTGAGTTCCCGGATGGCAAAAGTCTTCAAGGAAAGAGCTCGCAAAGATGCCACACACACACTAGGGACCCACTGGGCTTCCAGCCCTGGATTCTATGGGTCTGTGGCCAGACCCTCAGGGCATGAGGGCATTTTTGAAGTGTGTACTCAGCCGGAAGCCCCTTTTACTTAATGTTCAGAGGTGCTGATCAGTCCCTCCAAAGCCTCCAGGGCGTAGCAGACAAGTTCCTTGTTAGGGATCCCTGCCTTAGCACCACCTGCCTGGCCACCTGTATTGGTGACTGATAGATGACTCCATTTACCCTCTGGTGGGGGCCTCTGGTCCCACATCCAACCACGGGGCCTTGGGTCACATGGGGACTTTGTCTTCAGGGGCTCCACTTCTGCCTAATGGTGTGCTAGAGCTGGTGGATACTAGATCAAGATCCACGCCTTAAACCATCAGGAATTTTTATGAGCCAGTCATCATTATAAATTACATTTATAAGCTTACAATTAAATTATATTAAAAACAAGGGCAAGAAGTCTTCAAAACCCACCACTTCCTAATTATTTCCCTATATTTCACTTTTATCTATGGTCTTGGGGGTTATTTACAGCCATTGTATCTGTAGTGGAAGCAATATATAATGCTACAAAGACTTCACAATAGTAGTTTGACGTTGACTGTGGTGAGAGTACTTACATCCCAGAAATCGGGGAATGCTGCAGGCAGGAAGACCCCACCCCAGGAGCCAGTTGTTAATTACTTGGCAGCACACTACTGCTTCTGCCTATTGCTCTTGTTGTTTAGTCCCTAAGTCATGTCCGACTCTTTGTGACCCCATGGACTGTAGCCCGCCAGGCTCCTAAGTCCATGGGATTTCCCAGGCAAGAATACTGGAGTGGGTTGCTATTTCCTTCTTCAGGGGATCTTCCCGACCCAGGGATGGAGCCCACGTCTCCTGCATTGGGAGGTGCATTCTTTACCCCTGAGTCTCAAGGGAAACCCGCTTCTGCCTGTGCAAACAGAAATTTAGGCTTTCTGAATCTTATGACAGTGGGGGTGGATGACTAGGCTCCAGAGAAGGGCTCAGTATTCAGAACCTGTTGGGCTTTACCCAGACATTTTCATTTCTAGCTTCCTGGACATTATTTTATTGTAATAAAATAATTTCCCCCTCTTTTCTTTCATTATTGGAAAACTTTGAAATAAATTTGAGTTGGTCCTGTAGCAGGCAGCATGCCTTATGTTCTGCACACTGATTTCACTTCTAGCATTTTGTATTTTCCTACTTGTATTTCACTTTTGCTTTGTCTCCCCTTCTCCTGTTTTACATGTAAATTAAAGAAATATGTATGTATATAACTATCTGGCTGCACTGGGTCTTAGTTTTGGCACATGGTCTTTCACTGTGGCATGTAAACTCTTAATTGTGGCATCTGGGATCTAGTTCCCTGACCAGGATCATACCCAGGCCCTCTGCATTAAGAGAACTGAGTTTTAGCCTCTGGACCATCAGGGAAATCCCATATATGTACATTTTTTTTTACAGTTTTGTTGCAATATAATTGACATAGAGTAAGACACACATATTTGAAGTGTGCAATTTGAGTTTTAACATATGAATGCATCTATTAAAGCATCACCACAATCAAGATACTGATCATATTCACCTCTGAAATTTCCCTCATGCCCTTGGGAATCCGTTCCTCCCATTCTCCAGATTACCCCTGACTTGCTTTCAATTACTGCTGGTTGTTTCAGAATTTTGAATAAATGGAAGCTATAACACATACTTTTCTTCCCTCCGAGTCTGACTTCTTTCACTTAGAATAATGTTTTTTGAGATTTATCTACATTGCTCATGTACCAGTAGTTTGTTGCTCTTTATTGCTGAGTAATACTCCATTGTAGGGATATACCCCTCTTGGTTTATCCATTTACCTGTTGATGGACATTTGAGTTGTTTCCACTTTGGAACTATTATGAATAAAGCTACTATAAATAGTTGGTTGAAAATCTTTACGTGTCCGTATGCTTTCATTTTTCTTGGGTAAATATCTAGAAGTAGAAGGGTAGGGTTGTATGTTAAATCTCTGCTGAACTTAAAAACATTTTTTTTTACCAACTTTCTTTTTTTAATCATCTATTTTAATTTTATTTGTTTATTTTTGGCTGCACTGGGTTTTCACTGCCGCATGCGGGCTTTCTCTAGTTGCGGTGAGCGGGGACTGTTCCCTAGTGATGGTGCTCGGGCTTCTCATTGCAGTGGCTTCTCTTGTTGCAGGGCATAGGCCCTAGGTCTGTGGGCTCAGTAGCTGTGGGGCTTAGCTGCCTGGTGGCATGTGGAATCTTCCTGAACCAGGGGTCGAACCCATGTCCCCTGCATTGGCAGGCAGACTCTTAACCACTGGACCACCAGGGAAGTCCTGCTTAACTTTTAAGAAACTGCCAGTTTCAGTCTGCTTATCATGCTGTGTGGCCTTGGGCAGGTGACTTAACCTCTCTGGGCTTCAACTTTGTCATGGACCTCGATGATGTAGTTCCTGTTCATTTCTACCTTCACACAAATCTGTAGGACAGACAAAACCGTCTTGGTGAAAATGCTTAGGACTCTTGGGAAGAAAAGTGAGAGTGAGACAGCCAGAGTCTTATTATTTCCACCATCATCAAACTCTCAGAGCTCTTTAATTAGATTGTTCCTCTCCCCTGTGGACCTGAAGGGGATGCTGGGTTGGGATGGGGGACACATTAGTTTCCTGTTGAATTCGACACTGCTCAACCCTTTCCCTAGCCTCTGGGCAGTTCCGACGCTGTCACAGATGACAGGCCTGTGAGCTGCCCACTGAGAAGTCTTTGGTCGAGGTGCTGGGATCCTCCTGTGATGTGTGAAGTGCCCTAATCAGTTCTATAGCCCACAAGTCAGCTGGGGAACCTTGTCCTCTGATCAAAGGCAGCATTAAATGATGAAGCATACCCCCACCCAGCTTAACAAACTCTTAATATCCAGATGACTTGGCTAGCAGGGACACTTGCAGAGGGCCTGGAAGGATGATTCAGGTTTGTGGCTTTGATCTGAGACCTTGTAGGACTGACACTTCTGTGTCGTGTGTGATGGTAAGGTTGTGTGTGTGTGTGTGTGTGTGTGTGTGTGTGTGTTGTGGGAGTGGGACTGTCAAGGGGACTTTATTATTTGGTGTAACCAAATGGGCTTCCTGGGTGGCGCTAGTGGTAAAGAACCCACTGGCTAATGCAGGAGACTTAAGAGACATGGGTTTGATCCCTGGGTCACGAAGATCCTCTGGAGAGGGAAATGGCAACCCACCCCAGTATTCTTGCCTGGAAAATACTATGGACAGAGGAGCCTGGTGGGCTACAGTCCATGGAGTTGCAAAAAGTCAGACATGACTGAAGCGACTTAGCATGCACAAGTACATCTGAGTGGGACTGACGTGGTGAGGTTTCAGGAGAATGGGTTGGGACAGGGTGGGGAGATGGGGAGGATTTCGTGGGCAGGCTGGTTGAAGGAACTCCCCTGCACAGTTCCAGCCCCCCGGGGCTGGAGTAGGGGCTAGAGATTCTCCAGCTTGGCTGAACCCGTGCTGTGCGCGGCCCCTCTGGGTGCCTATGGGTGCCTAGCAAACAAGCCACTGCCCATGAATGCCCCCTCCTCCCCTTGACGTGGGATAACAGATGCGGATTCTTGAGGACTTGCAGATTCAGAAGGAAGCTGATGTTCAAGATGCGTCAGTTTGTCCAATCTCCCTGCCTTTGCAACTGCAGTTTCTCATTTATGTGCTAGAAACTGCGGCAGAGGTGGGAGGTGAGGGAGAGTGCTAGGGAGGAAGGAATAATGGGGGGAAAAAAAGATTTGTGTCAGCAAATGAAAGAGCCAAATTTTTCATGTGTTCTGGGGAAATAGAACTTTGCAGGGCTTATGCTTGACAGTAAATCAAGGCAGCTGCTTTGGGCAGCTGTTCGGCTCTGTGTTTGCTCCGGGGGCTGGGACGTAGGTGGGATACAGGGCCAGGCAGAGCACTTCCTGGCTGTAGATGTGAAAACGGTCCCAGGTATGGGGTCTAAGAGAGAACAGAAGCTGGCCGATGGAGGTCAGGCGGGGGACAGTGGAGGGCTAGGGGCAAGGACATCTGCTAACCCAAGGTTGTTTCCCGCTTGTTACCTCTCACACCATGTCCAAACCCAAGTTCAAGTTCTTTGCTGTGGGCAGCAAATGTTTTAGACTTCCTGTTGCCAGGTGACGTGGGAAGAGGTTGGAGAGATCCTAGGGATGGAATGAAAAGGGGAGCAGTTGTTCAGAGTGTGGATGGGGCCAGGGGAAAGTTCAAAAGCAAAGCTGGACTTCTGCAGGGCTAATAAGTTTGGAAAATGTTTTCACAGAGCTGTTTCAGCTCAGAAGGCTCTCCAGGGACTAGCGGCATCGTGCTTAGCTTTGCAATTTGAGGAAATATTTTGTGACATAGAACTGATGGAGCACTCAGCTCCCTCCTACCTGGAGAACCTCCTCTTGCTTGATCCAAACCCTGACCGGCCTATCTCTCGGAGGGTGCCCCCGCAACCCCATCTCCAGGATGTTTGGTGTCTAGGTCAGAGCCTGTTTATTGGTGTTTCAGTTCGACTTTCTTAACCGAGTTGGAAATGCTCTGTGAGGAGCCTGCCTCCCTAACCTGTTGAGCAGACTCGACAGAACTCATTGATTACATATGTGGCGGTGTCCACAAGCTGAGGTGCACCTTCTGTGTGTATGTGTGTGGATGCGTGTATGTGTGGGGGAAGGGGTTACCTGTCTACCACCTGGGGAGCTTGGGACACCTTGGCTGATCATAGAGTGTCTCTTGGGACCCCTGAGACCTCTGGCAGAATTGATGAAGGGATTGACTTTGGAAGTGCAAGCAGGTCAGGCCCCCAGAATGATAGAAATGAGATATTCAAAGAAGGAAATTGGTTGGTGGGAGTATGCATTGGTACCAGATTTCTGGAGGGTCATTGGCAAGATGCCTTAGAAGCCTTCGTTTTGTCTGCCCTTCAGCCCAGCCTTTCCACATCTTCCAAGACTGTGTCTAAGGAGGCAGTCATAGATGCGTGTAAAAGTTCAGTTGCTCAGTCTCTTGGGGCCTCAGTTCCTTGATCTGTACCAGGGGATGCTCGGTTCTCAGCCTCCCTCCGCAGAGGGCCACCAGAAGGATGACATGCCTGGTGCCCAGATAGTTGTTAGCTGTCACTGAGGACGGGGAGGCTGAGCGCTTTGCTCCAGGGCGCGGAGCACGGCCGCCCCCGGGCCGGGACAGGCAGTCAGTCCACGGCACTCAGAAGTGGGGGATGGCGTGGGGGGCCTCCAGAACGCTGGGCGTGGGAGAGAGGCCAGGATGTCCGTCCACACACCTTCCCGCAGTTTCTCCATTTGCTCAGTGAAGATAGCGGTCCACCCCCCTCCACTGTCTGCTCAGGTGGGAGGGCAGAGGCTTTCAGCTCTGGGGTCTCTCAGGTGACCCTGGACTCTTCCAGAAGCAGTAAGTCGTGGCAGGAGCCCCTGCCCATCCCCACAGTATCCCTCAGCTCAATTCCTCTGGGCACACACAGCACCAGGAGGCCTTGGAAAACACACGCATACACACCCGCTCCCTACTCTCCCCCCACACACTCCCATGTACTCACACACACTCACATGCTTACACACGCTCACATGCTCACACCTACACACACTCCCATGTACTCACACACACTCACATGCTTACACACGCTCACATGCTCACACCTACACACACTCCCATGTACTTACATATGCTCACATACTCACACCTACACACACACTCCCATGTACTCACACACACTCACATGCTTACACATGCTCACATACTCACACCTACACACACTCCCATGTACTTACATATGCTCACATACTCACACCTACACACACACACTCCCATGTACTCACACACACTCACATGCTTACACACGCTCACATACTCACACCTACACACACTCCCATGTACTTACATATGCTCACATACTCACACCTACACACACACACTCCCATGTACTCACACACACTCACATGCTTACACACGCTCACATACTCACACCTACACACACTCCCATGTACTTACACACACTCACATACACCTACACACACACTCCCATGTACTCACACACACTCACATGCTTACACACGCTCACATACTCACACCTACACACACACACTCCCATGTACCCATACACACTCACATACACACACACTCATTTCCCTTCTTCCCAGTCTCCATGAAACACAATTCTAACAGCGTCATCAGCAGAGGTGAGTGGTTCCATTATGGGGTCTGCCTCCGTAAATGAACCTGACAGGTGAGGGAACGTGGCTGAGAAGTTCTAAGAGGCTGATCAAGAGCGAAAAGCTTTTTATTTGCTGGTTCGTTCTGAAATGCTGGCAGCAGGTTGGCAGGGGCGGTAATTAGTAGCTGGGTTACAGGAGAGAAGAGGTTCAGCAGAGCCTCCATCCACGGGCAGAGATGCAGAGCCCAGCCTGGGCTAGAGCAGGAGGCCGAGGGCTGGGGGAGCCCTGCTCACACGAAGACCCCTCGTGGTGGTGGGGGGGGACCCTAGCCTGGAAGTTGCCACCACTAGAGCTGCTTTTGTGACCCTTAGGGGCCCACCAGGCTTGGAGGCTCTGTGACTGTGGCCAGAGCCATCTTGCCTGACTGGGCCTCAGTTTCCTCTTCTGTAAAATGGGAAAATAAAATCCCTACTTCCTTTGGTGTCATGATGGTTTAATCAAAGAGTGAAGGCCAAGGCTTCTGCAGTACCTTGGAATGGGTGAATTCACTGCAAATAAGTCCTGTGTATGGACCCTTTGCCACGAGCCAAGAACCCCCACCAAGAAGCCCGAACCTGGGTAATCACTTTGAGTTCTCACAACAGCCTGGGACGATGCATATGATTACCGTCATCTGCGTTTTACATACGAGGAAACGGAGGCACAGGAAGCTTGCCCAGGGAGCCTGTGCTCATGAGCACTATGCTTAGCCACTGTGCTTCTGTTTCCCTGGGAAGTGCAGAGGGAGGAAAAAGAGTCCTTTTTTTTTTTTTTTTTCTTAAGGAAGGCAGGAGATGGAGAATCAACTGGAATTGGCTCTTTGGCTTCTGTCGCGGTTCACCTATCTTTCTCATATCCCATTTTCGTGAAATGGCACAGTCTACCACGTCCTGGAAACTCAATGGGGGCCTGAGTCCTGCCTCCTCTGCCAGTGAGCTTGGCTTGCAGAAGGAAGGGTGGGCAGCCAGCCATATTTTACACCATGAGATGGTGGGTTGATCTCAGCCGTGCTTAAAAATGTATACTGTTCCCACCCACACCTTTCTATGCATGGCGCATCTTCAATAGACGCTCCCCTGTGGTTCATAAAAATGACTCATCCTTATATCCCACTCTTAGGCTGCAGACTGGGAAAAACAAATCTGTTCTAGAACTTCCCGAGACCAGGAAGGAAGCTGCCCCAGCGGAACGCTCCAGTGGGTCCAGATGCAAGCTATAGAGCATTCGAGTCCCTACAGATGACTCAGTCACCAGAAACACTGCCTGGACCAAGTGTGTATCTGCTTTGGAGAGCTCCTGGCCCCTGCATATATTAGTCATCTGTCACCCGCCTTTTTCCTGCACAATTACCAAAGCACAGGAATGATGTTACAATGCCTTTCTTTGCTCAAATGACTTTTGTGGCCAAGTGGGGCCCCCAAATGATTAGGTATTATATTGTAAATATAATTTAGAAAACCATAGTTTCTAAATATTTTAAAATTTTATTTCTAATGTTTCTAAATATTCCAGGCTCAGAAAGGCTTTCCTAGGATGAACAGGACTGACTCTCTTTTTGATGTTGAAGTGTTCAACTGAATCCTGATTTGAAAGGAGAGGACCACGTACACCCGGCTAGATCTTATATTACACCAGTGATTTACCCTATTAGTTGCTTTTATACAGCAAGTGACAAGTAACGCTGCTGCTTTTTGGCCAGTTGCATCCCTGAACCAAAGGAAAACCTGCTTTTCTTGGGTGTTTGGTCACCTTCATGAGAATCTTTTGTTTTTTCCTCTTGCAAACTTTTGATTTTCCTGACTTTCAGAAAGCCACTATTCTCTGGACATCTGCAGCCCCACCAGCCCTTTCATCTTCCCTGTCCACCACAAACCATCTTTCCATCTTGCCTTCTTTCTACTTTTTGAAGGGTGGGTTCCAGATGGAGAAAGTGGTTCATCGCGCTCCTGGTTCTTAGCTGCAATGCTCACGGGACAACCTCTGAGCAGATGCAAAGCCAGGCCACAGTTTTCCCACATTTTGGACAATTTTCAACGCTCAATAGAATTTAGAGATGAAAAATAGCATCTTGCTATTGTGAAGACTGGAGACAACGTCCACTTGGCACCTAATAATGGTACTATCAATATTTTTTTTTCCAGGCAAACCAGAAGTTCATAACAGCATTTCCCCCACCTTTTCGGCTTGATTGAGGGGTAATTAACATACAACACTGTACACATTTAAAGTGTACAACATAATGACTTGAATGACTTGACTTACATATAATGTGAAATAATGACCATGATAAATTTAGTTAACGTGTATCACCTCATATAAACACTCATAATAGCATGTATATGTATATATTAATGGACTTGAAAGTTCTATACGGGATTACATGACAGATCAATTTCTCTTGAAAGAGCAAAAGGCTTATTTAAAAATATTTCTATTATGTGATAATTATAGATTTACATGCAATTGTAGGAAACAATACAGAAAGATCTCATAGCCTCCTCACCCAGTTCCCTCCAAGTGTAACACCTTGCATAACTACAGTGAAAGTCGAAGTAAAAGTCACTCAGTCGTGTCTGACTCTTTGCGACCCCATGGACTATGCAGTCGTTGGAATTCTCCAGGCCAGAATACTGGAGTAGGTAGCATTTCTCTTCTCCAGAGCATCTTACCAGCTCAGGAATTGACCCCAGGTCTCCCACATTGCAGGCAGACTTTTTTTTTTTTCACCAGCTGTGTCACCAGGGAAGCCCGCATTAACCATAGTACAATATCATAAGTAGGAAATTAACACTGATACAATCCATTGAAAATTAATACTAATACAATTCATCGACCTTATTCAGATGTCACTAGTATTACATGCACTCATTTGTGTTGTTTTTATTTAATTTGATTATAATTTTATATTATAAATAATGTCAAGATCTTATTGGTCAAGGAGGTGCCCTTCCATTTTCTAAAGAATGACTGGGTTGTGATGGTTTATTGGTGTGTTTCTCCAAATAGCCAACAGGTTCTTTTGCGGAAAGCCTGTGTCCTCTGCATCTTTATGTTCCCATAGCTCAGTGAGGGCCTGCCTCAAGCAGGTAAAAATGTGACAAACACTTACTGAGCACCTATCACTTTGCAGACAAAGATCCCTTTAGTCACAGCTCTGGTTTTTCCAGTAGTCATGTACAGATATGAGAGTTGGACCATAGAGAAGGCTGAGTGCCAAAGAATTGATGCTTTTGAACTGCGGTGCTGGAGAAGACTCTTGAGAGTCCCTTGGACACCAAGAAGATCAAACCAGTCAATCCTAAAGGAAATCAGTCCTGAATATTCATTGGAAGGACTGATGCTGAAGCTGAGACTCTAATACCTTGGCCACCAGATCTGAAGAGCCAACTCATTGGAAAGACCCTGATGATGGGAAAGATTGAGGGTAGGAGGAGAAGTACACGACAGAGGATGAGATGGTTGGCTGGCATCACTGACTCAATGGACGTGAATTTGAGCAAACTCCAGGAGATAGTGAAGGACAGGGAAGCCTGGCATGCTGCAGACCATGGGGTCGCAAAGAGTCTGGCACTACTGAGCAAGTGAACTGAACTGAACTGATTGAGCCCCTATGTATGAAGCTGTGTTCTGAGTGTCTATCCCACAAGACACAGTCTATTACTATTATTCCCACTTTACAGATGAGGAAACAGAGGCTAAGATGCTCAGTAAACACTTACTGAGTGAGTGAGGGTCTGTGAGGGATCTGGCAGCAATAATCTTTGAGGATGGCCCTTTTTTCATGGTGAGTCCCAAGTTCCATAGTGTCAGAAAAGAAAGGCTGCTCATTAATTCCTTAAACACCTCTCCCTCTTCTGGAAGCATCATGTAGGAGTTCAGGGCAGTTTCCAAAGTCAAGCTTTATGAGTCCAAAGCTGGCTCTGCCACTTAGCTGTGTGGCTTTAGGCTAGTTACTAAAACTCTTTGGACCTCAGTCTTCTCATATGTTAAATGGGATAGTAGCAGTACCTGCTACAGAGGGTTGTTGAGAAGATTAAATAATAAGCATCCAGTTCTTAGAGTAAGACCTGGCAGTTTTCAGAGGAATGCATAACAGGGATGATACTTTCTGTGCTTTTAACACCACCAGTGCTACTGGACTCCAGAAAGCCGACATACAGAGCGATGTGGCATCCATTTATGGATCATTCCCCCATTATAATTAAAGTTCCTACGCTTCTATGCTTCAGGCACTGGACTGGAAGACTCTGGGCGAGGACTGAAGGTTCACTTAGTGACAATAACATTTATCTTGTGAGGACTGTTCTGGAAAATGCTAGTGACTCCTTCCTCCTTCCCCTCTTCATCTTCCTTTATAATTCCTTCCATAAATAATTGTTATGAGCTTGTTAGCTCCTATATCAGGCAGATGGGGACATAACAATAAGCAGAAACTGGCTTGATCCTTGCCCAGATGAAACTTACATTCCAGTGACGGGGGGAGCCGTTGCCTAGATAATGCTACAAGGGCAGTGACATCACAGATGCGGCCAGCGCTGTGGCAAAGGGCAGATGTGGGGACAGCTGAGAGATGCCCCACCTGCTCACCAGAGAGGCGAGGTGCACAGTGGCAGTAAGAGGCAGCAGCCACTGATTAGGCAGGCTGATCTTGAAGCTAAGCTGGGGAGAAGGTCCCGGTTTACAAAGTAACCATCATAGCTGACACTTGCTATGTGCCCAAGTGCTTTCCGTGTATTAACTCAAGCCAACTTGTTACATCAAACCTGCCATCCCATTTTATAGATGAAAAAAACCAAGGCTCAGATTCAGTAACTTGTGCACGTGGAGGATGCCCAATAAGCAATGTACGCATGGCTGACTTTCTTTTATTTTTGCCTGCCCTGGGTCTTTGCTGCTGCGCACAGGTTTTCTCTAGCTGCGGGAAGCAGGGGCTACTCTCTAGTTGTGGTGCGTGGGCTTCTCATTGCGGTGGCTTCTCTTGTCACAGAGCACAGGCTTTAGGCGTCTGGGCTTCAGTAGTTGTGACATAGGTTTAGTTGCCCTGAGGCATGTGGGATCTTCCTGGGCCAAAGATTGAACCAGCGTCCCCTGCATTGTAAGGCAGACTCTTAACCACTGGTCCACCAGGGAAAGCCCAATGCAGGGCTGAATTTATAATTGGTTCCCATGGACAATGGACTTTTGTAGGCGTCTCATGTGCTGATCATCCAGAGGGCAGGTAGTGACTATTAAAGGTCAATCATATCCCTCTTAAATCTTTCCTCTTCCAGGAGACCTAACCAACTAAAGAGAACTAACATTATAAAAGAAGCCTGCTTTCATTTCCAGCATTGTGCTGGGCCTTGCACTAGGAAATTTACACCATTATCTCATATAACGACATATTCATGAGCTTTTCCAGTTCCAACAGAAGCATGGTAACTTCCTTCAGCAAAACAAAAAGAACAAGCCCATGCAAATTCAACTAAGCAGCTTTCGTTACAAGTGGCAGATTTCAACCTCCCTCATCCTCTCTTTTTAAATGACTTTGGCATAATTTACATTCCATAAAATCTGCCCATTTTACGTGTACAGTTCAATGCTTTCTAGTAAAATTACCGAGTCAGGCATCCATCACCACAATCAAGCTCTAGACATTTTTGCCACCTCAATAAGATCCCTAGTGCCCATCTATAGTTAATCCTTGCTCTATTTCTGAGTCCCAGACAACCACTAACCTAATTTCTGTCTCTATAGATTTGCCTTTTTGGGACATTCCGTTAAGTGTGGAATCATACATTCTGTGGTCTTTTATGTCTACTTCCTTTCACTTGGTATGACGATTTTGTGGATTATCCATGCCGTAGCAGGTTATCAGTTCTTCACTCCTTTTTATGGCTGAATAACACTTCGCTGTGTGGACAGACTGCACTCTGTTGATCCATTCATCTGCTGGTGCACATCTGGGTCATTCCCAGTTTTGTGGTATTAGGAATGAAGCTGTTGTGATCCTTTGTGCACAAGTCTTGGTGTGGACACCTGTGTTCATTTCTCTCGGGTCAATACCTAGGCATGAACATGGTGGGGTTGCATGATAGGAGCATATTTAACTTTAGAAGAGACTGCCAAACTGCTTCTACAGGGGCTGGACCGCTTCACATTCCCATCAGCAAGGAGGAGGGCTCCGATTTCCCCCTATCCTCACCAGCGCTGGTTCTTGTCCGTCCTTTTTCCAGCTTCTCTTAAAGGAAATGACTGCGCTTGAGCTTGATGGAAGGCTCACCGTGTGCACGGGGCAGGCTGCAACTCCCCAGGCTTTGTCCCCATGACCCTCTGTGTGGGTGTCCTCGTCCCAGCCCAGATTGAGGGGCCTGGGTATGTTGACACGTGAGGTGAGCTGCTCAGGCCACGGGTGAAGTGGTCTCCTAGCAGGATGGATGGACGCGGGAGTCGGGCCCAAAGACAGCACAGCGAGATGCTGGGAGGAGCCGCTGGGGTCCGCGGTGGGAGGACCGGGCCTGTCTCGCTGAGGCCTGCGGTCCAGAGAGACTGGAAGGTAAGGCTGGGAATGTTCCCTGTATCACATGCCCCCAGGGAACGGCCGGTTCCGGAGGCCCAGCCCCTCCCCAGTTCCTGTCCCGGGAACAAAGAGGCCCTCCAGTCCTCCTGCCTTAACCCCGAGCGCCTTCCCCCTTCCCCGCCCCAGGCTTAGAGAGAAGCACAGTGTCCAAAATAAGGAACATCTTGTTCTCCGCAGGGATAGCCTCACATATGATGCCTCATTGCGGGGCCCTCGGCCGTAAATCATGACGAGATTTCAGGGAAGAAAGTTTCCACCCAGCGGCCAGCAGGTAGGAGACCGGCGCGGGCTCCACGGCCCCCGGTAAATGACCTCGTTGAGCCGGCGTCTCTCTGGATTGCAATCACAATCTTTCAGGCCCGACACAAAATCATTGGGCTGGAAAGAGGAGAGTACCTGGGTAATGTGTTTAACAACAACTAACCTGGTTAAGCCCCGACTCTATTGAAAATGAGAAAGTGCGGATGGGCCCGATCAATGCGTCCGCAGCCCAATTTACTCCAGAGCTGGCTTTGGATTTCAGTTAAGTGGGCCGGCCCGAAAACAAGGACGCTCGTTTTATTAAATTACCTCTTTGTCATGGAGTTTAGATGATGGTGGTGTTTTTTGCATCAGCCGCGGGGGCTGGTGGACGGAAGGGCCTTTGGTACCGCGTGTGGACCTGTCAGCCCGCATGCAGATCCCCCTGCCCACATGAGTGAGCACACAAACCTCTCTGGAGTAAGAAGGATTAGTAAATATTTATCCCCACTCCTCGGGGAGTTGAAAGTACAGATGTGATCAAATACTCATTTACTCCCCACCCACCACCCCTCCCCATTCCCCTTGGCCTTTGGCAGATAAATGATGTTATTTGAAGGTATTCTTGAAATTTTTGATGGAGACTGTTTCTTAAGTGCTTTTAGAGCAGGCCTATACTTTGTAATACTTGTCATATTCTGGCTAGTAAACTCCTGGCCTTTAAAAGCCGGAACCTTACTCTGTTTCCTGAATCCGAGGGAATAGGTCATTAACTGTGAATTTCAAATGAAGCAGATTTACAGTATATATCACAGAAATAAGTTTATGAGAGACAGCGAATACCCAGGAATCCATGAAGCAGAAACAAACCGCGAACCTGATTTTTCTTTTCTTGTTCAGGTTTTTGTGGCCGATTTGGCCAAGTCCAGGTCTCTTGTTCCAAGTTCCTAACAGAAATATCTTTCTGGTTCTGTTTGGCTCGCATCCCCATTCAGAACCCCACTGGGTGAGGTTCCTGGAGATCTTGACTGTGGAAATGCCCCTGTCTGGAGGTTAATTCTTTGAAATAAGGGTGGGGAGTGGGTTTGGCTGGGTTGGGGAAATGGGAGAGAGGTTAAGGGAAGCACAAGTGAGGCTGGGTCAGCTAGGTTGGGGGCCAGTTCTGTGTGTCTATGCTTGGCCAGGCTATAATACCCAGTTATTTAATTACACACGGATCTAGGTGTTGCTGGCGAATCCCTACAGAAGGAATTCTGTAAATGTACAATTGGTTGCCTTTCAAGTGAAGGATGTTACCCTTGATAGTGTAATATCATCAATCAACTGAAGGTCTTAGGAGCAAAACCAGAGATTATTTCCCAGAGAATAAATTCTGCTGCAAGACAGTTGTATCATCTCATGCCTGACTTTTCAGTCACTGGAAGATTCCAACCTGCTGCCTTATAAGATTTTGGACATGATGGTCTTCACAACTGTGTGAGCCAATACCTTAAGATAAATCCATTCATCCATTGACTCACCCATCCACCTATCCATCCATCCATCCACCTACCTATTCATCCATCCATCCATCCATCCATCCATCCACTTATGCATCCACTCATCCATCAACCTACCTATCATTCACCCATCCATCCTATTGGTTGTTTCTCTGGAGAACCTCAATTGATACAGATGTTTTCTGGCAGTAATTTTTGGACCTTTTCATCATTTCTGAACATTCTTCTTCACTTGCTGCCATCTTGAAGGGACAGGAGAGACCTATGCAAGTACTTTGACCAAATCATGGCACATGGGAGTGCCCAGGGGGCAGTAGCTAGTTTCTGTCCCCACTTTCTCTTTTTCCCTCAACCTTAAAAGAAGATAACAACCAATACAACAAGCTAGTGAATATGACAAAGAGGAAGTAGACTCCTAGATACAGAGAACAAGCTAGTGGTTACCAGCGGGTGAGGGGTAGGGAGTAAGAGGTGCAAGCTGTTAGGAACAAAGTAAGCTACAAGGATATACTGTGCAACACGGGGAATAAAGCAAATATTTTATAATTGATTTTTTTATAACTATACTATAAATTAAAAAATTGCAAATCACTATATTATATACCTGTCACTTGTATGATATTGTATATCAACTTTACTTAAATTTTCTAAAAAAGAAGATAACCAACCAGTTTTTATCTATCATTCTTCTATCCCCCCATCCATCCACCCATCCTTCTATCGCTATCTCTCTACCTATCTATTCAGTTTAGAAAAAAATTGGGAATAATATACATTCATAGGACCTTAGCTTTGAAGGGCATTTTGTGATATCCAGACTCTTCATTTTACCGATGAAAAAGCCAGGAAACTCAGGGAAGAAGTGACTCCCCAAGAGTAACATAGCACATTGGGGTCAGTGTGGGGATGTCCCGGCTCCCACTGCCTCTTCTGTGGCCCCGACTGCATTTAATCAGGGCAGAGCTGGGGAGCCTGGGGGCAGGGTGGGGGAGTCTGTCTGGTATGTGCTCTGCCCCCTTCCTGCCCTCATCCCTCCTCCTATTTCAGCCCGTGTGATGCCCTCTGGAGTAGGTGAGTGGGCTGTTAGTGACAGCTCTCTAGTGGGTTGTTTCTAGGGCGTCATGGTTAGAAGAGCCACCTGCTGTTGAATATTTACCATGTGCCAGGCACTGCACTTGGCACCCCAGGAAGGTCACGAGCAGGGGTCAGCCCAAGATCCCAGCTGCTGAGTGGCGCCTTTGGGAGGCCTCGCCCTGGGTCTTCTCCTGGACTGGAAACCACCCGTGCTCCTGGGAGTAGGAGGGTCTGCGCCCTCTGGCTAGCTGTGGCTTGGGCACTCTCAGATTTCTTTTCCTTACCGGTTGCGAGGAGCACCCACCCTGCCTCCTTCTTGGAGCTCTGAGCACGGTCAAGTGCTATGTGCGTGGAAGATGCTTGACTCTTCTCCCAGGCCCAGCAGTGCCAACCAGCTACTGTCCTACTTTCATCTCTCCCTTCATCTCCACAGGGTGAAATGTGCCCCAAGAGAGCCACCCCGGGACCAGGGCTGGGCTGAGGATTGTGGGCGCTTGGTGGGGGTTTTGATGTGTGGTCTTTGATGTGGAGGCTGGAGGATCAGACGAGGATCCTGCTCCGTGGGGCCAGGATGGTGCCTGAGACAGTCACGTCTTTGTGAACCCTGCCCGTGGGGCATCCGCCCACAGAAACCAGTTGACTCAGAGCCGCCTCTTGCGGGGAGAAGCAGCCTCGAGGGGAAGGGAAACAATGAGCTTGTCTTGTTAAGAGCATAGTCAGGTCGGGGACAGCGCTATGTGATTTGGGAAGTAGACTCAGGAGCCCTGTCAGTGCTTCGGAATGGAACTGTCTTCAATGCTGGCAGGGATGCGAGGCTCTGGAATGTGAGGGAAGGGCGTTGTCTCCGTCGGTTCTGTGATCGAGTCCCCACCTACTTCTTTCATCCTGTGCCGCCCTGTTCTTTGCTCCCTGCTCTCTGGCCCACAATGACTATGCTTCATCTGGCCTCAGGGCCTTTGCACATGCACATCTCTGCCCTGAGATTTGAAAATTTCAAATATGCAGAAAATTACAGAACATGATTAAGCAGATAAACTGGATACCCATCTCTGAATTGATATTAACATTTTGACACTTTTGCTTCAGAACTCTCTCTCTTTTATTTATTGTAATAAACCCACATAACATTACTTTTGCCTTCTTAACCATTTTGAACGGTACAGTTCAGTAGTATATTTACATTACTGAACAATCGATTGCTAGAACTTTTTCATCTTATAAAAATTGAAACACTGTAGCCACTAAATACTAAAGAAGGATTTACTTGCCAGTCCAGAGGTTAAGACTCTGTGCTCCCAATGCAGGGGACACAGGTTCAGTCCCTGGTCAGGGAAGATCCTGCCTGCTGCATGGTGTATCCAAAAAGAAAAAAACCGTGAAGAATATGGGACAGTTCATCAGCTTGTGTATCGCCCTTGCATGGGGGGCCAAGCCCATCTTCTCTATATCATTCTAATTTTAGTCTGTGCTGTAGCCAGCACAAATCACTTGTTTTGTTTT
This sequence comes from Odocoileus virginianus, assembly GCF_023699985.2. Taxonomy (NCBI): domain Eukaryota; kingdom Metazoa; phylum Chordata; class Mammalia; order Artiodactyla; family Cervidae; genus Odocoileus; species Odocoileus virginianus. The sequence continues at coordinate 36,269,008 of NC_069703.1, read as the reverse complement.
TCGTTTTTGCACTTTGTGTGTGTGTGTGGGGGGGTGGCCCTGCCGCATGACTTTTGGGATCTTAGTTCTCTGACCAAGGATTGGACCTGGGCCCACGGCAGTGAAAGCGCTGAGTCCCAACCACTGGACTGCCAAGGAATTCCCAGGACACTTGTTTTGCTTTTATTTATGTATTTATTTTCAGTTGCCCTGAGTCTTCATTGCTGCGCACAGGTTTTCTCTAGTTGTGGTGAGGGAGTCTACTCTCTAGTTGTGGGGTGCAGGCTCCCCATTGCAGTGGCTTCTCCTGTTGTGGGGTGCCACAGGCAAGCAGGCTTCAGTAGTGCAGCTCGAGGGCTTAGCTGCTCCATGGCCTGTGAGATCTTCCCAGACGAGGGATCGAACCCACGTCCCCTGTGTTGGCAGACAGATTCTTAACCACTAGACCACTAGGGATGTTTCTAATAATTTGTATTCAAAATTCAAAAGCTATGAAAACTTATGCCCTATCCTCCTTTCTGGGTCCTCCAAGCACCTTGTTCCTCACAGAGGCCTCTGGTGTTGTCAGTTTCTAGAATATGCTTTCTGAGATATTCAGGGCATGTGTACATCTGTCTATTACACATGCATAGGAATGTGTGGGGCTTCCCAGGTGGTACAGTGGTAAAAAATCTGACTTCCAATGGAGGAAACACAGAAGACGCGGGTTCGATCCCTGGATCGGGAAGATCCCCTGGGGGAGGAAATGGCAACCCGCTCCAGTATTCTTGCCTGGAAAATCCCATGGACAGAAGAGCCTGCCAGGCTATGGACCACAGGGTTGCAATGAGTTGGATACGACTGAGCGACTGAGCACATATACGTGTATATGGAGCACTAATATTTCCTGTTCTGTCCGTTGCCTTTATTTTTTTGTTGTTATTTATTTTTAAAAATTTTAATTGGAGGCTAATTACTTTACAATATTGTGGTGGCTTTTGCCATACATTCACATGAATCAGCTATGGGTGTACATGTGTTCGTTGCCTTTTTTGAAATAAAGCTTTTATTTTAGAGTAGTTTTAGTTTTCTAGAAAGCTTGCAAAGATAGTGCAAAAAGTTCCTGTATACCTTCCATCCATTTTCCCCCCATGTTAACAGCTTGCATTAGTATGGTCCATGTTTCATTAGTGAGGCACCAGCCCTGATACACTTCTATGAACTAAACTCCATGGTTGATTCTAAGGTCACTAGTTTCCCCCTAAGGTCCATTTCCTGTTCTCACCTGCCATCCAGGACATCCCACTGTGTGCGGTTATCTTGTCTCATTGGCCTCCTCGAGTCGGTGACAGTTTCTCAGACTCCTCATTTCTGATGAGCTTGACAGTCTTGAGGAGTATTCACTGGTTAGATGAAGTTGCTTTCTTGTCACTTCACACTGGGTGGGGGTGGGGGGGGTCACATGTTATCAACATGACTTCTCACCATGACATTCTCTTGACCCTTAGGTTAAGGCCATGTTTCCAAATTTCCCCACTGTAAAGTTGCTCCCTCTGACCCCTTTCAACACTCTATTCTTTGGAAGGAATTTGTGATGTGTACCTCACACTTAAGGACAGGGGAGTTGAACTCCACCTCTTTGGGGTGAGTGAGCATCTACATGAATTGTTTGGCATTTTTGTATGTGGGAGATGCATCTCTTCTCCCCATTTATTAATTTTCAATCCAATCACTTATTAGTATCAGTATGGACACATGGATATTAATTTTATAGTATAAGTTATAATAAAAAATTTATAGGAACTCATTCTTATAGGATCAGAAGAAGATGAGATTCAGGGAAAGAAGTTAGTAATTTTTTTCTTTTAAATGAAGGCAAAATCCACGTATTATAAAACTAATAATTTAAGAGTGAACAATTTGGTGGCATTTAGTTCATTTGCAATGTTATGCAAGAATCACTTCTGCCTAGTTTCACAGCATTTTCATCATCCCCACAAGGAAATCTCATGCCTATTAAACAGGCACTCTGCATTCCCCTTCCTTCTATGCCCTGGAAACCACGAGCTTGTTTTCTGTCTCTGTGGATTTTTCACATAAATGCAAGTGTATAAAATGTGGCCTTCTGTGTCTTTTCACTAGAATAATGTGTTTGTGGTCGCCCATGCTACAATGTGCTTCATTGCCTTTTTCAACGGGATAATATGCCTTTGTTTGTATGTACCACAATTTGTTTACCCATTCATTCTTTGCTGGACATCAGGTTGTTTTCCATATGTCCTTTGGCTCTTGTGAATAACACTGCTATAAACATGCATATATGTGGATTTGCTTGCAGCTCTTCTGAATGGAATCAATGGGTCATTTTGAGGAGTTGCCAAACTGTTTTCCAACATGGCTGTGCCATTTTATCGATACATTCCCGCCAGCATCGCATGAGGTTTCCAACTTCTCCACATCCTTGCCTTCACTCATTATTTTCATTAAAAAAACACAGAGCCATCCTAGTGGGTATGAAGTGGTATCTCAGTGTGGTTTTGGGTTGCATTTCCCTAATGATTTGTGATGTTGAGCGTCTTGTCGTGTGCTTATTGGCCTTTTGTATATCTTCTTCATCTTTTTACCCCCAAGGAAATGTGAGAAAGTTAAAATAGACCTTTATTTATTCACTTCTTTCAGCTTCATTGAGGTATAACTGACATGTATAATTGTCAGGTATTAGAAGTGTACACCATAGTGATTTGATACACGTATAAATTGTGAAGGAATTTCTTCCCATCTAGGTAATTAATCCATCCACCTTATTTATTTATTTTTGGTGAAAATGGTTAATATCTACTGTCTGAGCAAATTTCAGTTACACAGCGCAGTGTTATAAATTAGAGTTACAACGTTTACATCAGATCTTCAAAACTTATTCATTCATTGCTGCTGCTGCTGCTGCTGAGTCGCTTCATTCGTGTCCGACTCTGTGCGACCCCGTAGATGGCAGCTCACCAGGCTCCCCCTTCCCTGGGATTCTCCAGGCAAGAACACTGGAGTGGGTCGCCATTTCCTTCTCCAATGCATGAAAGTGAAAAGTGAAAGTGAAGTCGCTCAGTCGTGTCCGACTCTTAGCGACCCCATGGACTGCAGCCCACCAGGCGCCTCCATCCATGGGATTTTCCAGGCGAGAGTACTGGAGTGGGGTGCCATTGCCTTCTCCATATTCATTCATTAGTACTGTCTAATCTTCAGACTCCCCTCAAGTTTGCCCAGTTGTCCCAACGATATCTTTTATAGTAAAGGATGCAATTCAGAATCATTTAGTTATCCTGCTTTTTTTTTTCCCCTTCAGTCTGGAACAATTTCTCAGTCTTTCCCTAATTTTCAGCGATCTTGGCACTTTTGAAGATTGCAGGTCAATTACATTGTAGGCCGCATCTCAGTTTGACTTTGTCTGGTGTTTCTTCAAGATCAGACTCAGGTTTTGCATCTTCAACAGCAATATCACAGAAGAGACCCTGGGGATGTTCTTCGTGCATCCTCTCAGGAGGTGTGATTTTTTTTTCCCCATCACCATTGAAGTTCTCTTTGAGACCTTGATTCAGGCGGTGTCTGCCACTTATCCACTGTTAAGTTACTCTTTTTCTCTGTGTAATAATATGAATTTTAGAAGGGAGGAAACTTTAAATATCCTGATTCTTATCAAACTCAATTTATTCACTTATTAATATATATTACTATTTCCTATTTTATTTGCTGGGTCATAATCTGTTTTTATTTTTTAATAGACTTTAATAGCAATGCAGAAGATACAGGAGATGAAGGTTTGATTCTTGGGTTGGGAAGAACCCCTGGAGAAGGGAATGGCAACCCACTCCGGTATTCTTGCCTGGGAAATCCCAAAGACAGAGGAGCCTGGCAGGCTATACAGCCCATGGGGTCGCAGAGTCAGACGGACTGAGCAATGAGCAGGCATGCATTTTTAGAGCACTTTTAAGTTCATGGCGAAACTGAGCGGCAAGCAGAGAGATTCCCCTTGCGCTTCCTGTTCCCACAAAAAGTCTTTCCAACTGTTAACACCTTGCACCGCAGTGGTGCTTTTGTTACAGTCGATGAATCTATACCAACATTATTATTACTCAAAGTCCATAGTTTACATTGAGACTCATTATTGGTGTTGTGCAGTCTACGGTTTCAACAAATGTAGAATATACCAACTACTGTAGCATCATATAGACAGACTATCACTATCCTAAAAATTTTCTGTATTAGACCTATTTATCCCCCTTTCCCTGCTAAGCCTTGGAAACCACCGATCCTTTTACTCTATAAAGTTTTGCCTTTTCCATAATGTCCTATATTTGGTATCATACAGTGTGAAGCCTTCTCAGATTGGCTTCTTTCAGTTAGTAATACTAACATTAAATTTTCTCTATGTCTTTTCATGGGTTGATCATTTTTGTTAGTGCTGCGTAATAGTCCATTGTCTGGCTGTACCACAGTTTATTGAGCCTTTCTCTTACTGAAGAACATCTTGGTTGCTTCCAAGTTTGCACAACTATGCATAAAGCTGCTATAAACATCTCTGTTCAGGTTTTTGTGTGAATATAAGTGTTCAGTTAATTTGAGTAAATACAAAGGAGTGTGATTGCTGAATTTTATGGTAAGAGTATGTTTAGTTTTGTAAGAAATTGCCAAACTGTCTTCCTAAGTGGCCGCACCATTTTGTATTCCTACCAGCAATGAATGAGGGTTCCTACAGCTCCACATTCTTGCCAGTATTTGGTTGTATTAGTACTTTAGGTTTTGGCCATTTGAATAGGTGTATAGTGGTACCTTGTTGTTTTAATTTGCTTTTCTCTAATGGCATATGACATTGAGCAGTTTTTCATGTGCTTATTTGCCATAGATAAAACTTCTTTGCTAAAGTAATTTCTCTAGATCATCTGTCCATTTTAAAATTGTTTTCTTATTATTGGGTTTCAGTAATTCTTTGTATATTTTGAGTAACAGTCCTTTATCAGATGTGTCTTTTGCAAATACTTTCTCTCGATATGTGGCTAGTCTTATTCTCTTGATAGTCTTTTCCAGAGCAGAAGTTTTTAATTTTAATGAGTTTCAGCTTGTCAATTATTTCTTTCACGGATCATGCCATGCTAAGGTCTATTATATTTTCTTCTATGTTATCTTCTAGGAATTTTATAGTTTTGCATTTTACATTTAAGTCCATGCTGCATTTTGAGTTAATTTTTTATAACAAGTGTAAGATTTATGCTAGATCAATTTTTTTGCAGGTGGATGTTCAGTTGTTCCAGCCCTGTTTGTTGAAAAGACTTTGTTCCATCAAATTGCCTTTGCCCCTTTGTCAACTTGACTATGTTTGCATGCTGCTAAGTCACTTTAGTCCTGTCTGACTCTTTGTAGTCCCATGGACTGTAGCCTGCCAGGCTCCTATATCCACGTACTTTTTCAGGCAAGAGTATTGGAGTGGATTACCATTTTCTTCTCCAGTGGATCTTCCCAACCCAGGGATCAAACCCATGTCTTCTGCATTGGCAGGTGGATTCTTTACCGCTAGCACCACCTGGGAAGCCCCCATGACTATGCTTATGCGGGGTTATCTCTGGGCTCTACATTCTGTTCCATGGATCTATTTGTCTATTCTTTTGCCAGTATTACACTGCGTCTTGATTAATGTAGCTTTACAGTAAGTCTTGAGGTCTGGGAGTGTCAGTCCTCCAACTTTGTTCTCCTTCAATATTATGTTGGCTATTTTGAGTCTTTCACATTTCCACATAAACTTTAGGATCACTTTGTCAATATCTTCAAAATAACTTGCTAGGATTTTGGGATTATATTGACTCTACAGATCAAGTTGGGAAAAATTGCTATCTTGACAATATTCAGTCTTAACTACCTATGAACAAATAATATCTCTCTATTTAGTTCTTTGATGCCTTTCATCAGAGCTTTGTAGTTTTCTTTACATAGATACTGCTTATATTTTGGTATATTTAACCTATTTCATTTTGGGGAATGATGCTAATATTAATGGTATATTGCTTTTATTCATTTATTTTTCTATTTTCTTGGCCGTGCTGTGCAGCATGTGGGTCCTAGTTCCTCAATCAGAGATCGAACCTGTGAAACCTATAGTGAAAGTTTGGAGTCTTAACCACTGGATCGCCAGGTAAGACCTTTATATCGCTTTTCATTTCAAATTTCACTTATTCGTTGCTGGTATGTGAGAAAGTGATTGAGTTTAGTATATTAACCTTATATCCTGCATTTTTTTAATAATTGCTTATTAGTTCCAGGAGTTTTTTGTTTAAGACACATTTTTAGGGTAGTTTCACATTTACAATAAAATTAAAAGGAAGGTACAGAGATCTCCTATATACACCCTGCCCCCACACATGTATGGCTTCTCCCAATATCAACATCACTCACTATAATGGCCCATGTTTTTAGCCAAAGATAAACCTAATTGACATAATAATTACCCATGGTTCAAAGTTTGCTTTAGGATTCACTCTTGGTGTTGTCTATTCTGTGGGCTTGGACAAAGGTGTAATGGTATATATCCAATACTATAATAGCATACAAAATATTTTCACTGCCTTAAAATCCTCATGCTCTGCCTATTCATCTGCTTCCCATCACCTCCTGAGGAAAAAAAAAAAACAGATTGATTTTTTTTTCTGTCTCCAATCTTTTACCTTTTCCATGATGTCCTATAGTTGGAATTGCATAGTATGTGGCCTTCTCAGATTGACTTCTTTTACTTCTTAATGTGCATTTAAAGTGCCTCCAAGTCTTTTCATGACTTGATGGTTCACCTCTTTTCAGTGCCAAATAGTATTCTATTGTCTGGATATACCACAGTCTATTTATCCTACTGAAGGACATCTTTGCTTCCAGGTTTTGGCAATTATAAATAGAGCTGCATTTTCAGGCATAGGTAGAGAAGAGATATAAGAGAGGAGCCTTGGGGGTATCTAAGAGTTGGGATAGGAGTCAGCAAAGTAGCCTGAGTACATCAGTTGCCTTATCTGTAAAATGGGTATAATACTTCTCTCGTAGTATCATTAAGAGCTGAATTGATACTTGTTAATGACGCTAATGGGTAAGTTAACATTGACCTTTCCATTCCCCCTGCCTGCAATATGACTTCCACAGTTTTCATTGCTCCCAGACTCTCCTATCTCTCTTACTTCCTTTCAGTATCTTTCCCACTTTTCCTCATCTCTGCCTCCCAACACACTTAAGGAAGGGACCACGTGATCCCTCTCCCCTCCTTTCCGTGGGGACCACCCCACTCAATGAACTCCTCCCTGTCACCTACTACCCAGTTTAAGAAAAATGACTTTACCATTGTTTCTAAAGTCCTCTGTGTGCCACACTCTCAATCTTAACCCCTCACCTCACTCCTCAGAAGTAGTTTTAACAAGATGAATGTGTTTTGAAGAATGAATATTGTCTACTTTTCACATTTTTAAGGCTTATAAAAAAATGGAACCTTGTATTCTTCTGCAACTTGCTTTCAGTATTCTAGAAATGTTAACATACCATTTACATAAGCAAATGCTAAAATTAATTACCATTATTCTTTTCACCCAAATGTAAGCCAGAACTCCATTACCACACTTCAATTCTATTGCTATCACAATATTTTAATTTTACTTTGGTTTTTAAATCTTGCGTGGTATTAATGGTTTGGTCAAACTATATTGCTTAGAAATACTCACATATTCACCATCTTCCTTGCTTTCCATTCCTTGATTTTCTAAGCTTCCATCTAGTATTAATTTTTTCCTGACTGAAGAAATCCTTTATCATTAAAAAAAATGTAAGGATCTGTTTATAGCAAACCTGTTTGGTTTTCATTTGTTTAAAACTGTCTTTATTTTGGTCTCATTTTAAAAGGTACTTTCTCTAGATATAAAATTCTAGTTACATTTGTTTCAATACATTGAAGACACTGAAAGTGAAAGTTGCTCAGTCATGACTGACTCTTTGTGACCCCATGGACTATACAGTATGTGGAATTCTCCAGGTCAGAATACTGGAGTGGGTAGCATTCCCTTCTCCAGGGGATCTTCCCAACCCAGGGACTGAACTCAGGTCTCCTGCATTACAGGTGGATTCTTTACCAGCTGAGTCACCAGGAAAGCCCAAGGATACTGGAGTGGGTAGCTTATCCCTTCTTCAGCAGATCTTCCCCACCCAGGAATCGAACCAGGGTCTCCTGCATTGCAGGCAGATTCTTTACCAGATGAGCTACCAGGGAATTGAAGACATTACTCCACTGAGTTTTGGCATCTCTTGTTGCTGTTGAGAAGTCAGCTGTCAGTCTAATTGTCATTGACTTGGAGGGTGTCTGTCTTATCTTATTTCTCTGACTGCTTTTTGGACCTTCTCTTTTCTTTGGTGTTTTGCAGTTTCTTTATAACATGTTTAGGTGTTAGAGTTGCCAAAATAAATAAATAAATAAAAATACAGGATGCCCAGTTAAATTAAAATTTTAGATAACCAATTATATTTTTAGTATAATATGTTCCAAATATTGCATGGAACTTGCTTTTACTAGAAAAAATTCATTCTTTATCTGAAATTCATACTTAACTAGGAATCTTGTAGTTTTATTTGCTCAACCTGGTAACATTATTGGGTGTTCATTTCTTTATTTACCCTGCTTAGTAGATTCTTAAATCTATGGCTATTTACCTTCATTACTTATAGATATTTCTCAGAGATGAGACTTGATTCAACAGTCATTATCTCTTCAAATATTATCTCTGCCATATTCTTTCTCCTCCCTCCTTCTGTAACCATGATTAGATATATGTTGTAACTTTTCACACTATGCTCCATGTATCTTAATCTCTCTTTGATATTTTCTACTTCTATGATTTCTGTTTTATTCTTCTTCAGTTGGTTCTAATTCACTGTTAAAGTCATTTACTGAGTTTTAAATTTCAGTCTTCATGTTTTTCATTTTTAAAAGTTCCTTTTTAAAATCCATTAAGTCATTTTTATATACGCTCACTCGTTACTTATATTTTCAAATGCCCCTTTAAAATATCATTAATATGTTAACATTATTTTAAATGGCATGTCTGATAATCCTAGTGTTTGAGGTCTTTGTGGGTCTGAGTCTACTACCTGTTGTTTCTGCTGACTCTTGCTCTGGATGCCTGGTTTCCTTGAGTGTTTTGTGATTGTGACCATGAGCTCATATATTAAAACTTTACCTTTGGGTAATTTTTGAGACAGTGTTGGAGGTCGATTTCTACAAGGGATGTGCATTAACTTCTGCCAGGAGCCTGTGGCTTGAGACCACTTTAAACTAAGCTCTTGGCTTGGTATTTCTGGACCACCCAAGTAGAGTGAATTTAGGCGGCAAAGCCTCTTATTAGGGTTGGCTTGTAGTTACAAATTCTGAGACAGACTTCTTCCCCCTGCTTCCACTCGTTGCCAGTGTTCAGTATGAGCAATTCGCCTGTAATCCCCAGAGAGTAGAGGGCAGGGTGGTTTTGGACTAGGCCACCTTGACACCAATGTATAAATTCTTTGGGCTTTATGCTGAGGTTTTTTTTTTTCCTTAGAGTTCTCACTTTAGGTGGGCTCTGAGTTTTGTTTCCCATCTGTACCCCATGTAGCTTTGGAATAACATTACCCTCTCTGAGTTCCACTGTTCACTTAGTTTTTGGTTCTGATAGGCATCAACTTCTGGAGACTTAGTTGATGCAGTTATTTTTTTTTCCTAGCTGGCAAGTTTGGTTAGTTTTGGTTGGAGAGTCTAAAGAGTGTTTTAGTGCAGCATCCTGCTGGAAACACAAGACCCTCATTTCCCCTGTTAGCATTTTTTTAGTGAAAACCTGTGAAATTAGCTTCTGGGTGGTTTTCTCTTCTAATATGATATTGTTTTTGGACAGACAAGCAGAAGACACGGTCAGATGTAGTAATCACTTTATTGAATCTTTAATGTGGACTAGCATGTTTATTCATTCATTCACTCATCATTTTTAAAAGCCTCTATTAAAGGACAGGCTTTTCATTAGGTCCTGGGGATTCAGGTGGAGAGGGCAGACTCCACCCCTGCCTACTCTCATGAGGCTCACAGTTCAGTAACTTGAACTTACAGTACTGTGCTAAGCACTTTGTTTTTTAAATTATTTATTTGTTTATTTGACTGTACATGGTCTTCTTAGTTGTGGCACGTGAACTCTTCGGTACAGCATTCAAGGTCTTAGTCAAGGCTTCCACGATCTAGTTCTCTGACCATGGAGAGAACTCGTGTGCCCTATATTGGGAGTGTGGAGTCCCAGCCACTGGACCACTGGGGAAGTCCTTATATACATTATTTAATTTAATCCTCATCACAACCCTGTGGGTTGTAAACAATTGTTTTGTAGATTAGGGAAAGAAGGCACAGAAAAATTACATAAGTTACAGAAAAATTACATAAGTTTATAATATGTAATTACATAATTACATAAGTTACAAAGTCAGACAACTAGTAAGAAGGGGATCAGGTCTATCTGGCTACAAAGACTTTGTCTTTAACATTATGCTCTTTGTTATGCCAAGAGAGGGCACTGTTGGAGAGAGGGCACTTTCTTTCTCACACGTGTGGAGGGATATGTAAGTAGAAGGCATTGTTAGTTTTCTTAGGAAGAATATGTGTGATAGTTTAGGTTAACTCATGATCAGAGCTTAGATTTCTGAGATACAGGAAGGACTGAGCAGATAAAACCTCTTTTTTGGGACCTCCGTAGTCATTTGTGTCACACAATACTGTTGTTGCATGTGGAAAGCAACCAGGAAGAAGGAATTAGTAGCATCCAGAGAGGTATCTTGAGGTTGTGGAGCTGTTGTTGTCACTTACTTCTGGAAAATGCACCCTGCATAGCAACAGTGTTGGAAGCCAAGTCTGTCCTTGATGTGAGGCTAGCTGGTTCCCTGGATGTGAAAATCTGTGTTTCCTTGCTTAGACTGTCAACCTCCCTGAGGGTCAAGCCTGGGTAATTCGCACCCCTGTACCTCCTGTAGTATCCAGGGTAATACTAGCTGAATGCACAAATAAAAGGAAATAAACTCCTCTGCCCTCAATAATTCTGTTGAAAAGTTTTAAAAGTAAGCAAAAAGCAAGGGAGAGAGGGAAAGATGCATCCAATTAAAGGCAGAGTTCCAAAGAATAGCTACAGGAGACAAGAAGGCCTTCTTCAATGAACAGAGCTGAATAATAGAAGGAAACAACAAAAGGGGAAAGACTAGAGAGCTCTTCAGGAAAATTGGAAACATCAAGGGAACATTTCGCCCAAAGACGGGCCCAATAATGGATAAAAATGATAAAGACCTAGTAGAGGCTGAAGAGATCAAAATGAGATGGAAAGAATACACGGAAGAACTATATAAGAAAGATCTTAATGAACGGGATTACTATGATGGAGTGGTTAGTTACCCAGACTCAGAAATTCTGGAGGGCAAAGTCAAATGGACCTTAAGAAGCACTGTTATTAATAAAGCTAGTGGATGCGATGAAATTCTAGCAGAACTATTCAAATCCCTAAAGGATGATGCCATCAAGGTGCTGCATTCATTATGTCAGCAAATTTGGAAGACCCAGCAGTGATCACAGGGCTGGAAAAGGTCAAGCTTCATCCTAATTCCAAAGAAGGGTAGTACCAAGGAACGTGCTAACCATTGGACAGTTGCACTCCTCTCCCGTGCTAGGAAGGCCATGCTTAAAATCTTGCATGCTAAGCTTCAGCATTATGCGAACCAAGAACTTCCAGATGTCCAGATGGGTTTAGAAATGGAAGAGGAACTAGAGATCAAATTGCCAACATTTCCTGGATTATAGAGAAAGCAAGGGAATTTCAGAAAAAGCATCCATCTCTGTTTTACCACCTATGCTAAAGCCTTTGACTGTGTGGATCATGATAAACTGTGGAAAGCTCTTAGAGTGATAGGAATACCAGACTATCTTACCTGTCTCCTGAGAAACTGTATGTGGGTCAAAAAGCAACTGTTAGAACCCTGTATGGAACAACTGATGGGTTCAAGAGAAAGGAGTACAACAGGGCTGTTTGCTGTCACCCTGTTTGTTTAACCTATATGCTGAGCACATCATGTGAAATGCCAGTCTGGATAAATTATAAGCTGGAATTAAGATAGGTAGGAGAAATATCAACAACCTCAGATATGCGAATGATACTACTTTAATGGCAGAAAGCGAAGAGGAACTAAAGAGCCTCTTGATGAGGGTGAAGGAGGAGAGTGAAAGAGCCGCTAACACTAAATATTAAAAAAACTAAGATCATGGCATCCGGCCCCATTACTGCATGGCAAATAGAAGGGGAAAATGTGGAAGTAGTGTCAGATTTCCTCTTCTTGGGCTCCAAAATCACTGCATATGGTGACTGCAACCATGAAATCAGATGATTGCTTCTTAACAAGAAAATGATGACAAACCTAGACAGTGTATTGAAAAGCAGAGACATTTCTCTGCTGACAAAGGTCCATATATAGTCAAGGCTATGGTCTTCCCAGTGGTCACATGCGGTTGTGTGAGCTGGACCATAAAGAAGGCAGAATGCCAGAGAATTGATGCCTTTGAACTGTGATGCTGGAGAAGATTCCTGAAAGTCCCTTGGATAGCAAGATCAAACCAATCAATCTTAGGGGAGATCAACCCTGAATACTCACTGGAAGGACTGATGCTGAAGCTGAAGGTCCTGTGTTTTGGTCATCTGATGTGAACAGACGAGTCATTGGACAAGTCCTTGATGCTGGGAAAGACTGAGGGCAGAAGCGGAAGAGGGCATCAGAGATGACTGGATGGCATCACAGGGACATGAACTTGGGCAAACTCTGGGAGGTGGTGAGGGACAGGGTGGCCTGGCATGCTGAAGTCCAATGGGTCTCAAAGAGTCGGACACGACTGGGAGACTGAACAACTGCAAGAACTTCTCTATGTTGTATATAATGTAAAAATATTTAAAATAGCATATAAATAGTACTTCTGTGGGTTCTGAATGTTCATGGTAGAAATTTCCTAAATATTAGAAATATAATGATGAAAAGACCTTCTCCTGCAGTCCCCCCAACCTCTCCCCATCCCCATCATCCCATATTCCAGGAAAGCTGGTGCTAATGATTTGGTGGATGGCATTGGTCTTTTTGAGGCAGGCTGGGTCCTGGAACCCTTTGCAGCAGGGCTGCAAAACTTGCACCTGGACGTACGTCTCATGGAGCTACAAAATACAAAGAAACTATATGGGACTAAAATTAACTGTGTGCATGCACAGTTGGAGCAAATTCTGGACCAAAAGATACAAAGACAAAAAAACACCCAACTGCCATTTCTGAAGAGCTAGGAGCAAAGAAACTGGGGTATTGGGAGCAAAGCAGGGTACTGCGCAAGTCCCCACTGCAAAGGGGTGGGCAAACCACCTAAGCCACCCCTCTAGTCCCACCCCTGGACATACCCCTATCCTCAACCCATATGAGGAACCAGCAAACCCCACTCTCACCCCCCACTGCCCTGAGAGCCAGCAAAGAAACAAGTTTCTTGTTTTCGCTCCTTCCTGCAGCTGGCCCAGAAGCCCCAGTAAAGTCTTGCCTGAATTTCTTGTCTGGTCTCTAGTCAATTTCTATTGATTGGAGAAGGTCAAGAACTCTGGTTGGTATTATTTTTTCTACCTATGACAATACCGGCATGCTGCCGCCTACATAACTTCCTACTCTGTGCTTATCACTCAGGCGTCTTTGGAAGCCTTTTCCGAATCCTTAAATATCCTTCAAGGACACAATCTTGAATGGCTGTTGGATGTTTCAGACCTTTTGAGGTCCGAGCTGGTAAGAGCTGGACTGCACAGAGGCCCCCCCATAGGGCCTGTGGGATCTGGGAGGTTGGAAGTACACTGTCTCCATCTCTGCTGTGGCTGTTGCAGTGTGGAACATCACTCTGTGCCGGGGCTCTGGGTGGCAGGCAACCCACCCCCCACTCCTCATAACTCTCTGAAGAAAGTTCCTTGGAGACAGAAGCTCTGGAAGGTGCAGAGAGGTGAAGTGACTTGCTGAGGGGCAGTTCAGTTCAGTCGCTCAGTCATGTCGGATTCTTTGCGACTCCATGGACAGAGAGCTAGGAAATGGTGAACGATGATGTCTATTTCCAAGCCTTGCGTACTGATTTGCAACACCACTGCTGGCAGCTGAAGGAGCTGCTGGACTCGCCAGGAAGAAGGAAATAGTAACATCTGAAGCAGTACCCTGGGGTTGGCTGCTGCTGGGCCCCCCTGGGCGGGGAGAATCGGAAGCTTGCTCAGGGTGTTATAGCCCCAGCTTCCCACCTGAGGACTCCCGGCCCAGCCCGGCTCCCTGCTCCACACATTAGTTGTGAGGTTAACTGGCTCGGATCACAAGCTCACGGCTGGCTCTCTCCTCAGGGTGGCAGAGGAGCCCCTGGTGGGAGACAGGGAGAAAGGGGACGAGAAGCTGGGGGGCCCCAGGCAGTGAAACATCTCTGTCCATGCTTCTCCCTTAAGGAGCCTTTGGTGGTTCATTAGCATGGAGCAGAGGATAATTAGCTGACTAATTATGAAGGGGGAAGTTCCCCCCCCCCCCCACAAGCTATCCAGTTACATCCAGGGACAGAGAGTGTTGTCCTCTCCAAGACCTTTCCCGCTCTTGTTCTTCTCCAGAGACTAGGGGTTTCTCGCCTGTGTGATAAAGGCTCCTATCTGTGCCAACGGTGACACCATTTGTCACCCTCAAAAACTGCGCCAAGAACACTGTGTGTGGGGGGGGGTTATTGTGCGCAGTAACGGCTATTACATGAATTGGCATTCCTTTGCAGCCACAGGCTTAAAAACTTCCTGGTTATAATTAGAACCATTTCTAAGTGTTCTGACACACTCGGGGGGCTGCCCAGAGCTCGCTGAGCTGTGGGGAGCAGAGCCGGAAAGCTGGGTTCTAATCCTGCCTTCGGCCACTGTGGCTGTTGGCTCAGATTCACTGGGAACCTCGGGGTTGGGAGACCTTGGCCCACGAAAGAGGGAGCGGCTTCCTTGAAGGTCACCGCCCCCCACCCCCATCACATCCTGAATTTCCTTCAGGGCTTCTCTCCCTTTCTGCTGGGGAGTCAGGGGTGGTAAGGTTGGAGGGTGTAATGCCAGCCTGACTCCATAAATGTGTGGATTATGTGTGCTGTGCTGAGTCGCTCAGTCATGTCTGACTCTTTGCGACCCCGTGGACTGTAGCCTGCCAGGCTCCTCTGTCCATGGGATTCTCCAGACAAGAATACTGGAGTGGGTTGCCTTGCCCTCCTCCAGGGGATATTTCCAACCCAGGGATTGAACCCAGGTCTGCCGCGTTGCAGGTGGATTCTTTACCATCTGAAGCTCAAGAATATTGGAGTGGGTAGCCTATTCCTTCTGGAGATCTTCCTGACCCAGAAATCAAACCAGGGTCTCCTTCACTGCAGGTGGATTCTTTACCAGCTGAGCTACCAGGGAAGCCTGTTTGGATTATATGTTCACCTAAAAATGTTACATTTTTTTAAATTTTTACTTTTTATTATTTTAATTGTTTCCTATATTTCTTTTTTGGGGGGAAAAATAGCTTTTGAGGTATAATTGACATACAATAAATGGTACATAAAGGAAAAATGTTGCGTTTTTAGATGAAAGGATTTTAGTAATCATTTAACTGTGTGGTTTTCAATCTGGGGGGAGACTTTCAAAAAACACACGTGAACCAGTCTCCCAGCTCAGGTAGGGGCTCTGAAAAGGGCTCTCCAGTTTTCTGTTTTTTGAGCTGTTGATTCACAAGCATCTGTAAAAAATAAGACAGAGAAAGCCACTGTACTCTTCACCCAGTTTCCTCCTGTGGTAATGTCTTGTAAAACTATACAGGTAGACCTTGTTTTATTGCTCTTCACTGCTTTGCAGATACTTCAGTTTTTATAAATTGAAGGCTTGTGGTAACCTTGCATTGTCAGATGATGGGTAGCATTTATTTTAGCAACAGTATTTTTAAATTAAGGTATGTACTTTGTTGTTTTAGACACGGTGTTATTGTACACTCAATAGACTGCGGGAGCATATAAACATCACTTTTATATGCACTGGGTGGGAGACCAGAACATTCGTGGGACTCACCTTCATGCGATATTTGCTTTATTGCTGTTCTATGGAACCCAACCTGCAACCTCTCCCAGGTTTGCCTGTGGTCATAACCCAGATATTGGCATCAACACAGTCAAGATTCAGAACATTTCTCTTCCCATAAGGATATGTCATGCTGCTTTTAAAAAAACATCTATATTTGTTTATTTATTTATGACTGCGTTGGGTCTTCACTGCTGCGTGCGGGCTTTCTTTGGTTGTGGCAAAGGAAGCTGGGGCTACTCCTTGTTGCCGAGTGTGGGCTTCTCACTGTGATGGCTTCTTTTGTTGCAGAGCACAGGCTCTAGAGCTCACGGGAGTTGTGGCTCACAGGCTCTATAGCTCACGGCAGTTGTGGCTCACAGGCTCTAGAGCTCACAGCAGTTGTGGCTCACAGGCTCTAGAGCTCACGGGAGTCGTGGCTCACAGGCTCTAGAGCTCACGGGAGTCGTGGCTCACAGGCTCTAGAGCTCACGGAGGTTGTGGCTCACAGGCTCTAGAGCTCACGGGAGTCGTGGCTCACAGGCTCTAGAGCTCACAGGAGTCATGGCTCACAGGCTCTAGAGCTCACAGCAGTTGTGGCTCACAGGCTCTAGAGCTCACGGAAGTCGTGGCTCACAGGCTCTAGAGCTCACAGGAGTCGTGGCTCACAGGCTCTAGAGCTCACGGGAGTCGTGGCTCACAGGCTCTAGAGCTCACGGGAGTCGTGGCTCACAGGCTCTAGAGCTCACGGGAGTCGTGGCTCACAGGCTCTAGAGCTCACGGGAGTCGTGGCTCACAGGCTCTAGAGCGCACGGGAGTCGTGGCTCACAGGCTCTAGAGCGCACGGGAGTCGTGGCTCACAGGCTCTAGAGCTCACGGGAGTCGTGGCTCACAGGCTCTAGAGCGCACGGGAGTCGTGGCTCACAGGATCTAGAGCTCACAGGAGTTGCGGCTCACAGGCTCTAGAGCTCACAGGAGTCGTGGCTCACAGGATCTAGAGCTCACGGGAGTCGTGGCTCACAGGCTCTAGAGCTCACAGGAGTTGTGGCTCACAGGCTCTAGAGCTCACGGAAGTTGTGGCTCACAGGCTTTAGAGCTCACAGGAGTTGCGGCTCACAGGCTCTAGAGCTCACAGGAGTTGTGGCTCACAGGCTCTAGAGCTCACGGAAGTTGTGGCTCACAGGCTTTAGAGCTCACAGGAGTTGCGGCTCACAGGCTCTAGAGCTCACAGGAGTTGTGGCTCACAGGCTCTAGAGCTCACGGAAGTTGTGGCTCACAGGCTTTAGAGCTCACAGGAGTTGCGGCTCACAGGCTCTAGAGCGCAGGCTCTCAGTGTTGTGGTGCCCTGGCTAGTTGCTCCTTGGCAGGTGGAATCTTCCTAGATGAGGGATTGAACCTGTGTCCACTGACAGGCAGATTCTGAAGCAGTGGACCACCAGGGAAGTCCATGCTGCTCTTTTCTACCTCATTCACTTCCCTCCTATCCCCACCCCTTCCTTTGTCGTCATTGTTGTTAAGTCTCTAAGTCGTGTCTGACTCTTTGTGACCCCATGGTCTGTAGCCCGCCAGGCTCCTCCATCCGTGGCATTTCCCAGGCAAGAACACTAGAGTGGTTTGCCAGTTCCTTCTCTGCCCCTTCCTTAACCCCTCTCAACCCTAATCTGTTCTCCATGTCTATCAGTTTGTGGTTTCAAGACTATTACATACATGGAATTATGCAGTATTAAGTCTTTTGGGATTGACGTGTTTCATGCATCATAGTTCTCTGGAGATTGATCCAGATTGTCCTGCGTATCAACAACTGTTCTTTTCTATCATTCGCAGGGTGTACTGCTGTGTATCAGTAGTTCCTTTTTACTGGTGTGTATTGTTCCAAGGTGGTGCAGTGGTGAAGAATCCGCCTGCCAATGCAGGAGATGCAAGAGAAACTGGGTTTGATCCCTGAATGGGTAAGATCCTCTAGAGGAGGAAATGGCAGCCCACTCCAGTATTCTTGCCTGGAAAATTCCATGGACCGAGAAGTCTGACGATCTGTATAGTCCGTGGGGTCGCAAAGAGCTGGACACAACTGAGCACACACACACATTCTCAGTAGTTCCTTTCTACTGGTGTGTGGTGTTCCATGGTATGAATATACTGCAGTTTGTTGAGCTGTTTACCCATTAAAGGACATCTAGATTGTTTCCAGTTTTTGGCTGTTACAAGTAAAAATGCTAGAATCATTCAGGTAGAGCTGTTTTGTGTGTGAGTAGAAGTTTTCATTTTTCTGGGATAAGTGCCCAGAAGTGCAATTGCTGGGTCATATGATAATTGCATGTTCTGTTCTTAAAGAAACTGCCAAACCGTTTCCCACAATGGGTACACCATTTTACATTCTTATCAGCAGTGTACGGGGGATCCAGTTCCTCTGCATCTTCATCAGCATCTGGTGTTGTCACTATTTTTTATTTTAACTATTCTGGGAAGTGTGCAGTAGTATCAGGTTGTGGTTTGTAAGTTGCCTTTCCCTCATGGTTAATGATGTTGAAGATCTTTTCATGTGCTGATCGGCCGTCTGCAGATCCTCTTTGGTGAGATCTCAAGCAGGTTCCAACGGCAGCGCTGGTCGCATACCAGGCCTCGTCCACCCTTCTGCCCAAGAAAGTAGGCTCTCTTTCTGCTTGTTCTACTTGCTCAGAACTTGTTCTCAGTTCTGCGTGTCAGTGAACAGTTCTTGCTTAGGTCAAACAATGCCTTGGGAATAAGCCCTGTGCCCATTTGTAGACATTTTGTTATCTGTAGCCTCTAGAGTAACTTAAACTGGGCGGTGGGAAACGATGGCTGTATCTGTCAGGAGCACTCTTGCTGATGCTGGTGTCTCTGGGACTCAGACCTCTGGGAGTCGGGGGCACTGGCTGGCTAGTGTTGGAATCTAGGGGTGAGGTGGGGACAGTGAAGTGTTTATGCAATTGCTGGGAAAACTGCAGAGTGGATTCAGCTTCCGCTACAAGAAGAAATTGCTGCTGCTGGGGTGAAGGGGTGTCGTTAGGAGGACCTCACAGGAGCAAAACCAATCTCCGTGTTCCATCTTTGGGGATATGTTTCCTGGGATCCCTCCTGGTTCAGTGAGGTCTGGTCAGGAGACAGAAATCACATCACTTATTTAAATAGGGAGAACTTAACATAAAGAATTGTTAGCCAGGTCTAAGGTTGTTAACTAAGTTGCTGAAAAGGTCAAAAGAGAATGTTGAGGGCTTGCGGAAGGGATGGGAGAACTAAAGAAAAATGTTGGAATTATGAAGGCTTAGGCTTCCCTGGTAGCTCACACATTAAGAATCCGCCTGCAATGGGGAATACCTGGGTTTGATCCCTGGGTCCAGAAGATCCCCTGGAGAAGGGAACAACAACCCGCTCTAGTATTCTTGCCTGGAGAATCCCACGGACAGAGGACTGGTGGCCTGCAGTCCTCATAGGGTCACAGAGAGTCAGACACGCCTGAGTGACTGACACACAGACAGACAGACAGACACACAGACACACACAGACACACACAGACACACACAGGAATTTAGAGGAGCAGCTCCAGGGGGGAGGAAACGCAGACCTCTGAGGGTGAGGCTTAGCTGGGGCTGGTGTTTCTGACACCAGATGAGAAGCCCTGTGGGCCTGGGACCCAACTTTTTTTTTGGGGAGGGCGGTCTGTGCTGGGTCTTCATTGCAGCACACGTGGGATCTTAGTTCCCTGACCAGGGATCGAACCTTCATCCCCTGCATTGGAAGGCGGATCCTTAACCACTGGACCACCAGGGCAGTCCCACCTGGAACCCAGCTGTTAAGGGATAGATGCAGTAGGGCTGGTTCTGGTGTCACAGTGGGGCTGTGAAGGAGCAGAAGCGAGCAAGCCTCCTTCGTCCCCCAGTTTTGCAGGCTCTCTTTACCCGCTTCATGGCACAGCCTGCTGGCAGAACTGACGCAGGCTGCTGAGTCCCCACCCATGTCACAGAACAGATAGAGAAGTGCAGGGTTTGGGTGAGAGACATTAGATCCGTGACTGGCCTCACGGCCAAGAATCCTGGCTCTGGAAGCAGACATGCCTGAATTGCAATCCTGGCTCCTTCCAGCTTTATGGCTTGGAGCAGTCACTTTACTTCACTGAGGCTCAGTTGTCCTAGAGGTGAAATGAGGATGAAATGCCCACAATGAAGAGCTGTTCATGGGGCTTACATGAGAGAATGTATGTGAAGCCTGGTACATCGTTGTTTAGTCCCCAAGTCATTTCTGACTCATTTGTGACCCCATGGACTGTAGTCTGCCAGGTTCCTTGTCTATGGGATTTCCCAGGCTAGAATACTGGAGAGGATTACCATTTCCTCTTCTGGGGGATCTTCCTGACCCAGGGATCAAAGCCCCATCTGCTGCATTGCAGGCAGGTTCTTTACCACTGAGCCACCTGGGAAATCCCACCTGGTACCCAGAGTATCCAGGAGATAAAACTTTGTAACTCATACTCTCCTAACTGGCAGACATGTGAGTGGTCCTTGGGATTGGAACAGGAGCCTGTCACCGTGGATACGGTGGAGGCTAAGAGACCAGAGACTTGGCTATAGTTTCCACTCTGGTTGCTTGCCGTGTGACCCTGGACATATCACATACCCTCTCTGGGTCTCAGCTTCTTAGCTGTGAAGTGAGAGGGTAAATGCTCCAAGGCACTTTTCTGGGAGATCAGACATGGCCGCCTCTAACAAGTCGTAATTGTACCAAACCTTTATTTGCACCGAGGATGGGAAACAAACTGCTCAAGGACATTTAGTGGGTGAGAAGACTAAGTGTACTCAGGGTTCACATGGTCAGGAGAAGTTCTGCTGGGAGTTCTTCTGGAGGAAAGCTCAAGATACTGATGAAGAAAAGGTGGGTAGAGAGGGAGAGACCCCTTCCCACTTTGGAATCTCAGCAGAGACGACGCCTCCACTTGCTCAAGAGACAGCTGGCCTGGCTGGCCTGTGTCCCTAACCTGGCTGACCATTGTCATCATCCGGACAGGCTGTAAAAACATACGTTCTTGGGTTCCTCCTCCGAGACTCAGTTAATAGGTTCAGGAGCAGGACCTTGGACTGTCTCTAACAAATACTCCAGGGAGGCCCGCTGGAGGCTCTTTCACAGAACAGTGTTTGGGAACCTCAGCCTGATTCATAAAAGGCATTATCCCCTGTCACTGCAAGTGATGTCTCTCCCTGGCGTGTTTCCACAATCATATGGACATTAATAAGAACGGGTGATGTTTATTAAACACTTACTATTTGCCAGGAGTTGTTCCAAGCATTTATACACTCACACATCTATACAATCATCTGTGTAATCGCATTGTAGTCATCTTTATGAGTGTGTACACACACATACCCCTTCTAACAGCCCCAGCGATCGGTAGGTGATATTAACAGTCCCATTTTACAGAAGAAGTAAAGCGAGTAATTAAGAGGTTAGGTAAGTGGCAGAATTGCTGCAGCTGGGTCACGAGGTACCCATAAGATCAGGGTAGGGCCATAGCGCAGGTCCCGGCAGAGTGATCTGGGGGCTCAAGGAACATTTGGTCATAAATGTGGAGTCAGGAAAGGCTGCGTGGAGGGGCAGCCTTGGCTAGTTCCTGTGGTCCTCAGACAGGAGAACGCCTAACCTGTGATGACAGTCTGCTCGCCACTGGCTTCCTTCCCTGTCTCTGAGACTTCTGCTTTACTGACACGAGGTGTGTGCAGCCGGGGCCAGATGCCACCAGCAGACCCAGGGGACCAAGCCCCCTTCGGGCCAGCGGTCACTTCCTCCTGCTCTGTGTCCACAGGGAACCCATGTTCCCAGGGCTCTGTTGGGCTCCAGCTCTGAGACCGGGGACGAGCTAAATGTCACTCAGACCCCATCTGGGCTTAAGATGGGAGAAGAGGAAATGGGCTGACGTTGCTGTAGGCACGGTTTAGAGTTACACACAAGGGGCTTTCTGAGATGGGTTTTTAGGGGAGAGGCTGGTGCTGTAGCAACTATTTGGGCTCTGGGATTGGCCAGACCCACAGTCAGGCCAAGGATCTGTGATCTCGGGCAAGTTACTCAACCCCTCTGTTCCCTTTTCCATCCTGGAGATAGAGATAATCACTGCAGCCCTTGTCTGCCTGGGTTGTGTGCCCTGAGCTGAGTCGGGGTGTGTAAAGCACCCGGCATTGGGCACAGCACATTAGAAGCACTTAATAAATGTCTGTTTTATTATTGTTTAGAGACCAGTTAGGGCACATGCGATACTCATTTCTCGTTATTTTCAGCCTCAAAAGTGGAAGTGGTGGGCCATGTTAGGGGAAATTAACATTCGTGTCTTTTTTTAATCCACCAAATATTTATGAAGTGTCTACTACTCAGGGCTCCCTGTGGGAATACAGCTGTGACAAGGTGACCACAGTCCTTGCCAGTTGGGAGCCACCAGCCTAGAGGGTGGGGTGCCACAGTGACATGCCCTGGGCCGGGGTGGGTAGGCACAGGAGTGCCCCGGGCACTCGGAGTCTTTTTGGGGTGGGGATGGTCAATAGCTCCCCAGGACCTCCAGGAAGGATGAGAGCTAGGGAGCCAGGACCCTGGGTGGGAAGTGGGGTGAGGGAATGGTGTTCCAGGCAAAGGGAACAGCCGTTGCAAAGGCTGAGAAGGGAAAGTGCCAGGCATTCCAAGAATTGAAAGCGAGGAGGGAGATGAGGCTAGAGGCACATCTATAGGAGGACTGGAGGCAGAGACCAGCAAGCTGGCTGAGAAGGGAGGGAACCAGACCAAAGCTCTCCGTGGCTCATGAGGCTTCCTGGCTGTATCTTCACCTTCAGCTGCCTGTGGGGAAAACAAGCCCTTACCTGTACCCCGGCTTCCTTTGTGTGTACATAAGTCATTCTTAGTCGTCACCACTCTCTTCTCTGGACTGCATTTCTGTTCAAATTATCCTTGGCACCCTTCTCCCCGCCCCTCCCCTATTATTTAATTGAAAACCATTCATCTAATTAGCAACTGTCGGGATGGTTTTGGTGTGGTTTTGCTTGGAAGGACTGGGCTACATTGGGTGACATCTTGGATTTTTTTTTCCCAGCTCCAAGAGTCTATCATTGGGTTCCCACATTTGTCTTGGTCTGAGAATGTTCCAAGGCAGAGATCAGAGACCAGGAGTTTGGGAGCCTCTTGTTGTCTCTGGGGCCGACCATTTCCGGCAGCGTGGCTGAAGTTTGGGCCTCTGTTACTGCCCTTTCTCTATCCAGACAGGGGCCAGACCTGGATGCCCATCTGACCTTTGAGGGAGGGGGCAGTGAATATGTGACATGTACGGTGTTTGATATTCCAGCTTCCTTCCTCAGACACTGAGGCTCCTCTCTTTCTTCCCCCCTGCACACCCCGCAGTCTTTTCTCCCCTAATACTCTCTTGCATTTTTTTTTAAATTTCTCTGCATCAATAAGGAGATGTGGCAGCAATCAGCGGGGATCTACATTTTCACCTGGGTCCTCTGTGCAGTCCTCTGTTTGAGACTATCCTATGTGATCTTTTCTGAGTCTATATTAGGTGCTTTGGTTCTCAAAGTCAATATAAAGGCTGAACTCTGCAGGGCTGTTGAATAAAAAGGACCCGGCATGTAGAATCAGGGGATGTGTTTGTGTCCCAGATCCCTCACATGTCTGTGTCTCTTGAGAAACCATTTTCCCTCTCCTGAATTTCAGTTTCCTCATATGCATTACCACAATGGAAAACAAAAAGAATAATAATACAGAACATTCACTGTACTCACTTTCTTCCAGGCACTGTGATAAAACTTTTGATCTCAATGGATCCTTACAGTAAACCTGTTGGCATTATCGTTCCATTTTACAGATGCGGAAACTGAGGCTTGGAGAGTACCTGACTTGCCTGAGATCACAGATTGGCAGAACCAGGACTTCAACCCAAGTCTATGGAGTGCCAAGACCCATATGGTATTCTGCCTGGTATTTGGTTGGTAGATCCTTGCCTATTCGTCAAGGATGAAGGGGTCACAAGTGACTGAACCCACTTTGGCAAGTCTATAATGAAATGTCAGCTGAAAGGATTTGGAAGACTAGAAAAAGCAGTTCTGTGTCTTGAGTCTCTGGCGCTGCAGTACTCATGTCCTACAGTAGAGTGCGGTGTGGACAGACAGTAATGAAGCGCGTGAATGAGAGATGGGAAGAAGGAAGCAGGGAGGTCTGCAAGGTGGTACCCTGTGGTCGTTTCACTGCAAGCTGTTGGGTTTGCCAGCCTTTGACGTCATCTGTAACGCTGAAGCAGGGGTATTCTTGACAAGCTAATGCAATGGTTGGATTTATTCCATTTCAGGGTTGGGCTAATGGCAATCGGTGAAAACATTTTCTGGAAATCAGATATTTGGATTGGTTGTACTCTGTAGGGTCTCGGGAAGGTGGGAGGTGGGGTAAAGGATAAGCAGTCACTGGAAAAGCATCGTGGCTGGTTGATCATTCCATTCTGCGCCGTGGAGACCCTGCCCTCAAGTCAGGAAGGCAAGCGGATGTGACTAGGAGACAGCGGGGAGGGAAGCTCCGTTGAGTAAATAAGACCATTGAGACCAAGTCATTTTTCTGACCACAATTCTCTTCCAAAATACTGTGGCTCTTTCTTAAACTGACAGATGCATGGAAACTCATCCAGGCCACACTCTCTGGGGCCACCTCAGGGCTATTGGAGCTGTCTCTGGCTCCACAGTTCCTCTCCTCTGTGGAACCTTCTTGAGTGTGTCTTTTGGGCAGGAAATAGCTGCTCAGGAGGGGAGGATACCCAGCGTTAACTTACTAGGTCAGAGGACACAAGTAACCACTTTCTGGGCAGAGGAAGGATGGGGGAAAGAGTGGGGACCCTTCACTGTGTGCTCAGGCTCCTCATCAGTGAAGAGGGAAGGCTGGGCCCCGGTCCCCAAGCTTCCTTTCCCCAGGGGATTCCCCATGGGATGACTGGTCAGATATTTGAGAACCTGGCCTGGGCTTGCTCTAGAGATCAATTTTTGGGTTCCATTCATTGTATCCAGTGAACTTGATAAACCGATGGCTGGCTCCGATCCCCAGAGCACCAGTAATGTGTAAAGATCAGGGAGGGCGGGAAGCAGTACGGAGCCCAGCATCTGACCTCGAGGTGACCTGAGGGCCAGTCCAGAGCCGAAGGGCTTTGGAGACCAGGTAAGGGCTGGGGTACTTGAAGGATTTGGGCGAAGGCTTTTTTAGAGCAGAGGCTTCTCTGATGACTCAGCAATGCAGGAGACACAGGAGACTTGGGTTTGATCCCTGTGTCGGGAAGATCCCCTGCAGGAGGAAATGGCAATCTACTCCAGTATTCTTGCCTGGAGATTCACATGGACAGAGGAGCCTGGCAGGCCACAGTCCATGGGTTCACAAAGGGTTGGACATGACTGAGAACGCATGCACATTTTTTGAGGAGGCAAGACTTGGACTAGATCAGGAAAGATGGGCAGACATCAGAATCCCCCCAAACACTTTCCTTTAAAAATGTTCAAGCAAACAGTACTTCTTGTTTGTGTCCTCAGTAAAGGGTCCAAAAACAGTAAAAACAAACAAATAAACAAACAAAAATAACAGAGGTGTCAGGAGAGATCTCCAAGGATGCCAAGACTGGCAGCCGTGGGTCCTGTTATCCAGACTCCAGGGAAAGAAAGGGAGTGGGCCACTGGTGCTGACCCTTTAAAGCATATTGCCAGCCCAGGGGTGGGGGGCACTGGAATCTCCCTCTGTAGCAGTAATGAGATTCCAGGGTGGTAGATGGGCATTGGATCCCGGGTATCACAGAAGAAACCCCAGTGCTACCAGGTGAGCTGGGACCAAACCTGGCTGCATCTCAGACTCAATCTGGGAGCCTGAATCGATGAGAGGACCGACTCCTTGGCAGACCTGAGGAATCAGCGTCTCTAGGGGTGGGAACCTGGAATCTGTACTAGGTGGATCCCTCTTCTGGACCGTTCACTGCAGGAAGCATTGGCCCAGACCTTCTGAATTTCCCCACCAGCCTTCCTGTCCCGGTGTGACCCTCAGACTGGGGCCAATGGCTGTGATGCTGTCGGAAACCTGGGCGGCCCCCCTCTCCCCACGTTTGTGTGAGGGCCCCAGCACTCATCTCAGCAGCTCTGGCCTGCAGGGCAGTCAGCCCCCTGGATGCTCCCCAAGCTCTTCTCTGAAGCAGGAACCACTTGGCATATCCAGTGATCTTTTGTCCCAGTGGAGAGAGACCAGAACATGGATAAATGCAATTGTGAAAGCAATTTTTCTCAGACCAGGATCATAGAAGACAATTCCTCAGCATTCAAATATTATAATGAGTCCAAGTTCCACTTCAAAGGGAGCTAATTTAATAAAAGGAAGAGCTGGGGCTCCGAGGAATTCTAATTAGATTTCTTTCCACACTGCCCCTTGAGTTTTTTTTCTGAAGAGCAGCCAGAGCTGCTTGATTGTGTTATGTTTGGGTCCAGTGTGAAGAAACTTGGAAGCTGAGCCTGGCTCGGGGAAGACCATTCATCTGACTAAAGCCTGACAACTCAGATCCTGCTCCCAGCAGGAGAGGGGTCTGGCTACCGTGAACGTCAAATAGGATTTGGGGTGGCAGGAGTCGGGGTGGGGAGGGAGGGGACTTGGGGTAGCAGAGGGCTTCCCATGCCAGCTTGAGGAGATGGGAAGATGGGGTGGGTTAGGAGAGTGAGATCTGGAGCAAGACTACTTTTTCCTTTCCCAGTAACGTGACCTAAGTATGTGGTGTGACCTCTCTGCACCTCAGTTTCCTCATCTGTGAAGTAGGGTTAATGATAGAGCCTACTGTATAAGGCAGATGGGAACACTGCATGTACTAAGACACATATAGTGGCTAATAGTACCTGGCACAGAGTACTATTATTATTACTTTCTAATGTAAGGAAATTAAAAGATGGGAAAGGCTTCTCAGGTCAGGGCTGGCTTAATTTTGCATAAATCCACTGGGCTCAGAAGCCAGCTTGGAGGAAGTACCCAGGAGAGGGTCTATTTCTGCTATTGTTACAAGATCAAAGAGGTCACAGTTCAAGTCCTGGTTTTGCCACTTATTAGCTGTGTGACCTTGGACAAGTTGCTTTACATCTCTGGGCTTCAGTGTCTTTGGCTATAGAGGAATGATAGCAATGATGAACAAAGGGAGGAGTGACACTAAGGGAAAATGTGTGCTAGGAGCACCTAGTAGGGCCAGGCTCATACTTGGGCCATAATAAATTTTATTACTCAAACCATCCATTCTATAATACAAAGCTTTTCATACGTTTCACCTCTGGAATTTGGACGCCTCTTGTGATTGATGGTGTCTTACATTTGCTATTGTCTGGGCAAACACCGGAAGCTCCAGAGTCAAGACTTGCAGAATGGGAGCAAGAGCTGTGGTAGAAAAATCCAGGGGGAAGTTAGGAACACCATGGTTGGGGGACAGGATTTGGCAAATCCTCCATGTTTGGCAGCATTGCCCACAAGGGGTCAAAAGTGAGCTAGTGCTGTTGAGGCCTCTGATGGACACTTGGAAGTTGGGGATCAGCCTTCAAAGTTGGGGTTGAGGCGGGAGGGACGGCGGAGATGCCCAGGATCCAAACTCCTAAGGATCCACTCACGACCCAGGTGGGATGCCAGGCGATGTTTAGATAGGAAGTGGTTCTACAGGAAGCCCGGGCCTGGGAATTTTTTCGATCAAACAGCACTCAAGCTGTGTTGTTTGGTATTTCGCCCGGTGCCAATTCCATGCAGGATGTGAAGTGTGTTAGGGCTGGACGGGCCTCTCCGGCTGCTTTGTGGAGGAGGAAGCAGGGCAGTAACTGCCGCACATGGGTTTTCCCTCACTTCCCAGGTAAACTGTCGCACCCTGGGGAGAAGGAGGGACCTGCTTGCTCACCTTGGAGCCCTTTCAGGGCTTGGGTGAAGAGGCCCTGGCTGCCGCAGGCAGCCCTGACCTGCCGGAGACAACTGCGACTGTTTCACACAAGCGGGGGATCTGAGGCTTTCTAGGAACCAGGCACTGTGCTGACTGCAAATACATTTTCTCTCTCCTGCAATAGTAGCGACGGCAGTAACAGCCGTCGCTGGAGGGCTCACACGAGCCAGGCACAGCGCCAAGCCCGGGGCGGTCCTCATTGCATTTGCTGTCGACGCGGCGTCTGTAGCAGATGGGCGAAGCTGTGGGCTTTTGCCCTCAGAGGACATGGCCTCGGATCTTCGCTTCTTCCTTGTAGCAATGGGAGTCACCCAACCTGTTCAAGCTTCCGAGTCTCCGTCTGCCAGGTGGAGGTGGTCCTAGTATCTCGGGCTGTTACAAAGATTAGAAATGCGCACTGCTTCTCCATTGCATCTGGCATATTTACTGCGTGTTCACCCAACTCTAGTAATTGTCCGTGTGGAAAACAAACTTCCTGGCAGTCGGAAAAGTTGGACATCACTGAAGATGAGGAAACAGAGGCCCAGAGAGTTAAATGACTTGCTTAGCATCACACGGTGACAGGGAGCTGGGCTGGGATTCAAAACCAGGACTACCGGACACCCACCCTTTACTCAGGGCTCCGATCCTTCCTCAGTGGCCAGAGCTGCTGTCCTCCTCATGTGGCAGGCCCTGGGGAAAGGCCTGCAGGCAGTGTCCCCAGAGGGCCCAGGCAGAGGGTGGGCAACAGCTCGGCCATGTGGTGAAGGGTGTGGGATCTGCAGTGTCATCCTGCCAGGCTGACACTCCCTGGATGTGTGACTTTCAGCCGGTGACTTAGCCTCTCTGGGCCTCTGTCCCCTTATTGGTAAAATGAGGATTAAATGCAATAAGAAATGTAAAGTGCTCAGCCTTGGGCCTCCTTGTGTGTCCAGAGCTCAGAGTTGGAGCTTCCCAGAGGCCACTTGTTGTTGTTATTATGGTTTTTATTTTATGTTTTTATTATCACCCTGGGGTGGTCACCCACTTGAAGGTGGGCCCTCCATCCTCCTCCCTGGGAGCCTTCAGAGCCAGAGAGTGGCCCAGCAGGACCTCTGGGGCCATGAGGCATAACTGTTTGAAGTAGTGTCCACTTCAGTCCTGTCCACTTCTCCGGCCAGGGCAGAGGTCCGGTCTGACCGGCTGATAGTCCCAGCTGCCCAAGATAGGGGAGGTTGGATCCTGGCGCCTGCACACCTGGCAAGAGGAGGCCAGGCTCCTGATGCCCATCTGGCGACCTTGTTTAAAGGACTCCATTCCTGGGGGATTCCTCGGCCATCCCCCAGCGCTGACCACAAGCCACATGGTGCTGGGCTGCAGCCTTCGGGCTCTCCATGGACTCTCTTCTCCGGGGAGGAAGAGGTGAAGGATTTCCAAGCTGGGCCAGAACCCAGAGTGGCTGGAGCAGACCAGTGCCTCTATACTCAGAGCCTGAAGACACCGGCAGCAAATGAGAAACATTTGGAGGCTCTCTGCCTGATTTCTCTGAGGTTGAGGCTCAAGAACATAGCTTCCTTACTTTAAATCTCCTCCCTTATTGTTCTAGACATAAGCAAGATTTAGATAATCCAGGTTAGCCCAAAGAAGAAAATGAAAGTTCTCCACAAACTCACCATTTGAGGATGATGCTTGCTGATGTTTTGGTGTCTATCCTTCCTGTCTTGTTTCTATGGGCAGGTATACACGTAGACTTTTCAACACAATCCTGGGAAATTGAATCATTCTGTATGTAAAGTGCTTAGAACAGTACCCAACACATGGTAAACGTTTGATAAGTATAAACTATTATCACTATTTCCATTTTATAGCCTGATTTTTCTCAAATAGAATTTCAGTTCACGAGAATGGAAACCTTGTATGCCTTATTCATTTCAGTGAGCTAGTGCTTAGCACATAGTAGGTGCTCAGTAAACATGTTTTGAATAAATAGATGAATAGACATTTCTTCACCTCATTAGATTTTCATCTGTGGTTAATACATTTTGTTGTTGTTTAGTAGCTACGATGTGTCCGACTCTTGCGACCCCATGGACTGTAGCCTGCCAGGCTCCTCTGTCCATGGGATTTCCCAGGCAAGAATACAGGAGTGGGCTGCCATTTCCTCCTCCAGGGGATCTTCCTGACCCAGGGATCAAACCTGCATCTTCTGCGTTGGCAGGTGAACTCTTTACCACAGAGCTACCAGGGAAGCCCACCCTGTTACATTTAATAGCAGCATAATAATGCATTGCTGAATTTGTTTCTAAACTTGTGCCTGGTGCTTATTTTAAAAAGTCCCTCCCAACCTCCTAACTCTCCACCTCAATCAGTGTCCTCTCCTAGACTTCATTCTCATCAGCAAGAGATGGGGGATGCTGGGTTCTCTGGAGCCTGGGGACCCAACATCCCCTCGGAGAAGCCAGAAGTCAGCTTGTGGGCTGCCAGCACCCTCTTTGGCTCACAAAACCGCCAATCATCGACTTAAACCGTCTAGGTAGCGCGCAGACGAGTAAAACCCCAACTCCTGCATTTTTGATGAAGTTGACATTATACAGATGCTCAGGGCTTAGTTGGTCAGACCCGGCAGCGAGGGGCTGAATCAATAATGAAACACTGGGAGGAATAAAACATTAAACAGGGAGTTCTGCAAGGCAAGCAGCTGGGGGGGTGGGGTGCGCGGTTTCAAGTCAGGTGCCCAGCATGGGCCGTGGCCAATGGTCCCTTTGCCTTGGCTGCCAGGCAGGGAGACAGCGCGGCATGCCGATTGTCCTTGATTCCTACAAGTGTGGTAGGTGGCCATGTGACTTGCTGGGAAGACCTCTAGACCAGAAGTCCAGACACGAGGAGATAGGATTCATTCTGTGGGCCCAGGCAGATGGTTTTTGCCCATCTGCCTCAGTTGGGAGAATAGATTCTTGATGAGGGTAGCTGTGTCCCAGGTGTGAGAGTCGATGCACTCAGCATGAACTTGGGGACGGGAAGGTCCAGATATGTAGTCTGTTAAGGGCCACAAAAGCAGGACTCAGGAAATCCAACACTTGGATCTGTTCTAGCTCATTTTCAAGCTTCTCTCTGTTCCAAGATTCTTGTCCTTGGGGTCACTGAGAAAAGCCTTCTTCTGGCTTATGCTCCGTCCACAGGATATTTGAAGATAATGCTCTCTAGCGAAGGGGACTCCAAGCCCCAGGTTTCATCTTTCACCCCAGGTCACATCTTTGGCTCTTACCACAGGACCCTGAAATTTGAGACAGGAATCTGCCTGCTCCCCAAAGAGGGGCGGGGCTGGGAAAGGGAGGAGAGAGGAGCCCAACGGGCTGAAGTGAACTGTGGGTGCAGCTGCCAGGTGGGGGGATGTCTCTGCATTTATTCTATCACATCCCCCCTTTGCTGATTATTTGCTTTCCAGAACTGGAATCCTTGAAGCCTGGTCTGTGGCCCTGTGTCACTGGCAATGGCTGAGTGTTATTGGAAATGCAACACCTTGGCCCCACACACACCTACTGAAGCTGAATCTGCATTTCAACTTGAAGGTTTAAGGTGGAGAAGACACCCCTGGCTGGGTCGGGGGTGGGGTGGGTGAAGGGAGAGCTCTGTTCTCAGAGCAGATGCTAGTTTCACTGGAGGTGATACCTGGGAAACGCCTTTCCTCTGGGGTGGTTTGTCTCTGCTGCTTCTTGAAACCAGATTGAGTCAAATGACACTTTCATCTATTGGTTTAAAGGCATTTGAAAGGACTTCCCCACTCTACTTTTTTTGTTGTGAGAGTAAAAACAAGACATTCAACATTCACTGAATTCCTTTTACAGGCCAGAACCTGGGCCTGGGCCTGACGGTTGGAGGAGGGGACCCTAGGTCGAGTATGGTCAATCACGAAACACCTGAGGATGCAGACCACAGCCAGGTCAATCCCCACACACAGCTCCAACTACAGGAAGGATCTTAGATTTCTGGCTTACTTCTCTCCTCTGCATTCACGGTGAATCGGAATCACAGCAGAATCGCCTGGGGGATTTTTCTCAAAATGTGCTCCCCCTCAGCATGCCTGCCTCTGTAAAGCCTCCCTGGTCATTCTGATTCTCAGTTTCGACCTGCAAAGAACTCCTGCTCTGTAAGGTGTTGCGATGATTTCTTGTCCGTCAGGAGCTGAGATGGCTTGTCTGTCATGATCAAAGCATCATCGGCCATCAAAGCTCATTCTTTGGGGGTGGGAGACTGCTAACTGTGCACTGACATGCACTCCCTTTTTCCTGGGAACGTAGCTGGACCACAAGTACCAGTCTCGTTTGGAGTTAAGAGGGGTCATGCGACTATGTTCTAGCTAATAGAAAGTGATACATGCCTCTCTGGGGCTGAGCTTGGAGAGAGAGGTTGGGTCTTCTCTCTGAGCTCTCTAGAGCCAGCTGGGACCTCAACTACACAGATGATAAGTTCCCAAAGGATGGCAGAGCCACAAGATGGAAGGAACCTGGGTCCCTGAATCACCACATAGAACTGAAATACTTGCCAGCTGTCAACATTAACCTCAGATTTGAATGAGAGACACAAATATACTCTTTTTCTTAAAGTCACTGAATTTGGTGGCTTATTTATGTAATGGCAGCAAAACTTGCCCTAACTAATTCTTCCTTCTTTGCCCCACTTATTTTGTCCCAACACATTTTAAGCTCAATGTTCAGAATTTCAGATTTAGCCTATACTACTGCGGATGTGAGAGCTGGACTGTGAAGAAAGCTGAGCACCAAAAAATTGATGCTTTTGAACTGTGTGTTGAAGACTCTTGGGAGTCCCTTGGACTGCAAGAAGATCCAACCAGTCCATCTTAAAGGAGATCAGTCCTGGGTGTTCATTGGAAAGATTGATGCTGAAGCTGAAACTCCAGTACTTTGGCCAACGGATGCGAAGACCTGACTCGTTGGAAAAGACCCTGATGCTGGGAGGGACTGGGGGCAGGAGGAGAAGGGGATGACAGAAGATGAGATGGCTGGATGGCATCACTGACTCGATGGACATGAGTTTGAGTAAACTCCGGGAGTTGGTGATGGACGGGGAGGCCTGGCATGCTGTGATTCATGGGGTCACAAAGAGTCAGACACGACTGAGTGACTGAACTGAACTGAACCGCACTAATAGCTTCCCTGATAGCTCAGTTGGTAAAGAATCTGCCTGCAATGCAGGAGACCCCAGTTTGATTCCTGGGTTGGGAAGATCCACTGGAGAAGGAATAGGCTACACACTCCAATATTCTTGGGCTTCCCTTGTAGCTCAGCTGGTAAAGAATCCACCTGCAATGTGGGAGATCTGGGTTTGATCCCTGGGTTGGGAAGATTCCCTGGAAAAGGGAACAGCTATCCACTCCAGTATTCTGGCCTGGAAAATTCCATGGACTATGTAGTCCGTGGGGTGGCAGAGGCAGACATGACTGAGCGACTTTCACTTTCACTGCCCTAATTTTCTTATTTGAGAGTAGATAGGGCTTTTGCTTGGCTTCCCGGGTGGCTCAGATGCTAAAGAATCTGCCTGTAATGCGGGAGACCTGGGTTTGATCCCTGAATTGGAAAGATCTCCTGGAGAAGGGAATGGCTACCCACTCCAGTATTCTTGCCTGGAGAATCCCATAGATAGAAGCGCCTGGAGGGTCACAGTCCATAGGGTCACAAAGAGTTGGACATGACTGAACGACTAACACAACACATATAGGGCTTTTGCTCAGTACAGTTTAAACTTCAGTATATTGTCAGGGTCTTTTGCACCTGATTTTAATTTGTTTAATTTGGTTTATTTTTTGAGCAGTTCTATTTGTAAGGCCTGATAGTTATAGGCTTTTATTTTCCCTTACAGATCTTTCAAAGAATAGAGAAGTTGTACTTATTATTTTATAGTGAAAATATTACTCTATCTTGCAATTACCCCATGGGTCCATTGGATACTTTTGTAAATCTAAGATAGATTTTGGGATTTTAGTGATCTTATTTTTCCTGTCTCTTGAAACCCTTCTCTGTTTCCTCATTCTAGAAATCATTTCAACATTACTTGCCAACTATTCTCAACTGTACTAAAAGACTGAAATAATAACAAAAGGGAGCAATGATGGAATTATTTAGAAGAATGATGTACACGGGCCAGCACTGTTATGTCATCTACAGTTTTCTTACTGTACTGCTATGGCAGGCAGTGAACTGTAGCCCTCCAGGCTCTTCTGTCTGTGGGATTCTCCAGGCAAGAATACTGGAGTGGGTTACCATGCCCTCCTCCAGGTCCCAACCCAGGCATCGAACCCATGTCTCATGTCTCCTATGTTGGCAGGCGCATTCTTTACCACTAGCACCACCTGGAAGTTAATGGCCCCTCAAAGATGCCCACATCCTGACCCCTGGAACTTGTGAATACATGACCTTGTGTGGCACAAGAGACTGAAGATGGGATTAAGTTAAGGACCTTGAGATGGGAGATGATTCTGGATTATCTGGGTGGCTCATTATAATCACAGGTTTCCCTAAAGGAGTCAGAGAAAAAGATGTGACTCTGAAAATGGAGCAGCAGGGTGATACAGCTTGAGAGAGAGAGAGCGTTGCTGGCTTTGAAGACGGGGGAACGCGCTGTGAGCTCTGCAGTGTGCCTGGAAGAGACAAGGAAACGACTCCCCCACGGATCGAGCCTCCAGAAGCAGCACAGCCCTCACTGACATCTTGATTTCAGCCCAGTGAGGCCCATTTCAGACTTCTGACCTCCAGAGCTGGATGCTAATATATTGTGTGGTTTTAGGTCACCAGCTTCATGGTAATATTTACCAGATGCAGTAGGAAACTAAGACAGTTGTCCCCAAGTATTGCATTGTCAGGAGATATGAAGAGAAGTCTGGAGACATCAGTTTATAGTCTGACTTCTGCTTTCACTGGACACAACTGAGAAACGAGGATGCTTTCCTTCTCCTCCCTAACGACAAAGAGAAGAAAATGGACAGAGGAAAGCGTTTTGAAATAATTGGTTTATCCAGAAGATGAATGCAGAGAGCCAGATAGCACCACTTTAGACTCACATTAATGAGGATGGTGAAACTGATCACGTAAGTAAAATCTCAGATCATCAGTCTTCAGATGATGATGTCTTAGATGAATTTTCTCAAACTCAAGAATCAAAGATTAAGCCATGTATTTCTAGGGAAAAAAGAAAATACAGTCTTCTCGTTTCATCACTCATTCAACCAGCAGGACAAGAATCCAGACCATCCTCTTTTACTACAGTATGTATCACACTATTTTCATCCTTTGTTATGTTTGTGCACCAACATCTACTTGATATAGTTCAGAAGCAGACGAAAGCTAAGGCCGGTATCAACAGAAGGTCATTGGGAGGAAATACTTGGAGTATAAATTTAAAAAATCATAGATTCTCATTTTGATTGGAGATTAGAAATATAGAAATGCAATTTTTTTTTGCATTTATGGAGTGAAGAAGGTGTCCATCTTCAGCAAAATTGAGAGCCATCTAATGTTTTAAAAATTTCAAGTACTGCATTTTGGATTTCCAAGTGCGAGAAGAGAAATCAGAAATGATGAGCATCTAGAATCCAGTGAAGATACACTTTGAATCTGAAATCAGTATTTACCAGACGTGTGTGTTCCTATTCATGCGTGAAAGCTGATGACTGTTAGTGAGATGTTAGTTACATTCAGAGGATGTTGCCCACATCAGATACCTTCAAAACCAGGAAAACATGGAATAAAAATTTTAAGTTTAAATTCTTATTAGAATATCTAATGGAGCAGCTGTTCTTCACTCTCCCTTTATTCTTATTTCTGTAAAATTTTCCAAAAGAGAACTTAAAATATTTTAAAGTGGTTCATGAAGTCTAGATGGTAACTGATAATGACTTCTTTTCTGCATGCACTAAAGATTGAAACAATCTTTCTCTCCATTCTTCTTTTTGTCATAATCATGCCACCGAGATCAGGGGGCTATTTGAGCCAAGGTACTATGAAGTGTGCTGTTAAGACATGCCTCACTGAGCCTCTTCAAAGACAAGACTTGATGGAACATTTATGTGTGGAATTGTCTCCCAGGCTTGGGCCAAACCCTGCAGAGCCCTTTCTACTAACTGCCATCAGCTGAAAAGCTAGTTATGTAGGGCCCAGTCTTTCAGATAATACAGAAAGACAAGGGCAGAAGCAAATCTGGGCTTCCTTCTCTCTCTCTTTATTTCTTTATTTACTTCATCCATCCATCCATCCATTTGAACAGGCCTTCAGAAAGATTTGTTTGGCTCTTACCACTGTGCTTGATCAGAGGAGTGGTTCTCAAAGTGTGGTCTTTGGGCCTCTGGGGGGCCTCTGAGACCCTTACAGAAGGTCTGTGAAATGGGCCTCCTAACATGAATTGAGGCAGAGGTACCCAATGTACTAGGGTCATTTAATTCTTCATGGCCATGCATACACAGTAAAAATGAAACAAAGTTAGTTTTGTTAAATCTTCATTTTTGAGTACACATCTCTTTCGTATTCTGTGTGAGGAAATGGGGAGACACATACAGAACTCTGTGTACGGAAGTCTGATGGTTGCCTAGACAACAAACACTGGTGGATTATTTGGATGGTGTGTGAAATTAGATGCTTCTTTCATGGATCACTGTGTTTATTTGAAAGACTGATGGATAAACCACTGTTATGCAGACTTGGGTCTCTGGTAGATCTTTCCTTGAAAATGAGCCCTAAGAGTCTGCCACTTCAAGGAAAATAATGGACAGTGTTCATTGTCAATGATAAAATTTGAGCTTTCAAGTGAAAAATTAGAATTTTGGAAAGCTTGTATCTGCCACTGTGAGCTTGACAGCTTCTCAAGACCTGCAGACTTCTCTGATGAAATCTGTGGTGCTATTAACAAATGTGATTTTTGGTATAGTATAATGAAATGTGTAAACATTTGGAAGATCTGCATAATTCAAGGAACCACTGTTTTCAAAGTGCCTAGTGTATGATGTTTTCATTTTCCAGGGCTGCCTTAACAAAGTACCGCTACCTGGCACTTTGCCTTAAACAACAGAGATTTGTTTTCTTCTAGTTCTAAAGGCGAGAAGTCCAAGATCAAAGTATTGGCAGTGTTCATTCCTCTCAAGGCCTGTGGCAAGAAACTTTCATGTTTCTCTCCTAGCTCCTGGAGGTTTGCTGATGATCTTTGGCATTCCTTGGCTTATAGATGCATCACCTGATCTCTGCCTTTATCTTCATCTGGCAAGCTCCCTGTATGTGTCTGTGTCCAAATTTCCTCTTTTTATAAGGGTACTAGGCATTTTGGATTAGGATCTTCCCTACCTCAGTATGACCTCATCTTTTCTAATAATATCTGCAGTGATTCTTGCCACTTTCTAAAGCCCTGGGGGTTTAGGACTTCAACATATGACTTGGGTGTCAGAGTGTGGGTGGATACAATTCAGCCCATAACACATGAGGCATTTGATGTCACAAAATCACGCATGGGGAAAAGATTCATTCAAAGTTCAAGACAGATCAAAGTACTTAAAAATAACTGAATATAAAAAAATTCATGGACGCGATTTCAGGTTCCACATTGTAACTAACCTTTAAAAAACTGCTATCGTTGAGTTTTGGTGTAGTAACAAAGAAGAATATGCATAGTTACCTGAAAAGGCTTTTAAAACACTCTCCCCCTTTCCAGCTACATACTGTGTGAGGCCAGATTTTCTTCATATACTTCAACAAAAACAACATATTGAAACAGATTGAATGCAGAAACAGATATGGAAATCCTGCTGTCTTCAATTAAGCCTGACATTAAAGAAATTTACAAAATAAAGCAATACATTCTTCTTATTAATATTTTTGTTTTGAAAAATACAGTTATTTAAAAAATTCATTAATGCAAACAAGTAATGGGTTTATCATCAATATTTTAAATGAATTAGTAAATGTTTATAATTTCCTGTTTTAATTTCTATTATGGTAAATATCTATAGCACGATCTCTTCCCTGGCACTACTGATGTTGGTTTGATAATTCTTTGTCATTGGGGCTGTCCTATGAACTGTAGATGATATTAGCAGCATCTTTGATCTTTACCAGCTGGATGCCAATATCACTCTCTGCTCTTCCGCTATTTTCTGGAAGTTGTAACAACCAGAAATGTCTTCAGACATAGCCAAATGGCCCCCAGTGGAGAACCTCTGATCTATAGATACAGCCAGTATAAACCAAAGCACTTTGGGGTCCTCAATAATTGTTAAGAGTGGAAAAGGATCCTACAACTAGAAAGTTTTAACGCTATTGATGTAGGGGGAAAATCATTCATGGCAGTTGCCCTCATGGAACTTAGGGTTTAATGGAGGAGACAAACATGAGCCAAACAGTGGCAAAATCGCAACCTCGGCCAAGTGTTCTTGAATATGATTATATGATGCCACAAGACCTCCTTGTCCTCTCTACTTGAAGGAGATGCCGTGAGTTAAGAGGAAATCCAGGGAAGTCTGGAGTCCTGATTACCACCAGAAAGAAGTTTCCAGAAGGACTGGGAGGTCAACGGTATTAAGTGACACTGAGAGTTAAGTAACAAGAGAAAGGGCTTGATTAATCAGTCCTCGGTGATAGACATTTTACTATTGTTGTGTTTACTAAAATAATTTTGGCTGAAAGCAATAGAAACTGACATCTTTTTTAAAGGAAAAAAATGGTAATTTAATAGGTACTGAAATAACTGATAGATTGAAAAGAAGTGTCAACTTGGGCAGGGAAATTGGCCAGGATATCTCAGCACTAAGGGGCCATTCATTAACTACTGTCAGGCTCTATGAGACTGTTGGAGTACTGTTAGGTAAGGAGTCTAAGCTGAGTGGGGGTTTTTGGAAGTCAGGTGATAAACGGAGTTTGGACCCATCTCACATGAGTCTTTGCAGATCTACTCTGAAGTTACTCACTGATCCTTGGGTGTATACCTGGGGAAGATATGCGTGGAAGCTGGATAAACCCTTTCATTGTTTTCCAGACCCGTGGAGGTAAAAGCCATTATGCTAAGAGATGAAAAATGCAAGCCCTTGACACTCTCTCCTATTGCCACTCCTGGCCAAGATGGTGCATCAGAAGCAATAGTGTATTTGAGGAGAAACTGCAGGGATTAGTGCCCCCCAGCAAAGACGTGAAGGGTGCATGAGTGGCGATCCGCACCGCATCCCTACCCAATCCACCTATCTAGCTTGAGTGGATATGGCACACAGTAAACTTACCAAGTGGGTACCCCAATTGCAGCTGTTGTGCTGGGTGTGATATGCACACTGGAGCAGATCAACACAAACTCTGGAACTCATTCTGTGACTGTTAATCTGGTGAATGCATTTTTCTCTGTTCCCATCAGTAGAAAAGAGCAGGTACTATTTGCTTTCACACGGCAGGGGCACTAGTGTGCATTTATTGTCTTGCACCAGGGCTACATTCACTCTCCTGCTTTCTGATATGATATAGTCCTTAGGGATCTTGATAGTCTTGATACTCTGCAGAATATTTTATTGGTTCACTATATTGATGACATCATGATAATGGACCTGGTGAACAGGAAGGAGATACCAAGACACCTAAAGAAAGACCCATATATTCCATAAGGATGGAGGTATAAACCCCACAAAAATTCAGAGGCCTGTCATAAAATTGGTGAAGTTTGTAGGGATACAGTGGTCTGGGGAGTGCTAGTATGTCTTCTCTAAAATAAGGGACAAATTGTGTCTTACACAACTCACTCCTAAGAAATAGACCTAATGCCTGGTAGGCCCTTTTGGTTTTTGGAGGCATTGCTTACACACTAGCTAAAACTGCCCTTACTCGTTTATTAGATGACTTGGAAGCTGCCAATTTTGAATGGGTCCAGGACAAGAAAGGCCTCTGCAATGAGTCCAGACTGAGATGCAAGCAGTGTCTGCTTATTCATTCTGCACAGTGCCTAGGGCCCACAATACATTTAAGGGCCCATAAAACATTTTAACTTTAGTTTATTTTAAAATCAAAAGGAAGAATGAATCTAATGATCATGAATTCAGCCTAGATTATATCCATCTTTATACCAACGGAGTTGTAAAATACACGTTTTTAATATTATTTTTTTGATGAGAGAAAAGACCCACAGGGACTTCCTTGGCGGTCCAGTGGTTGAGACTATGCCTTCCAATGTAGGGGGTACAGATCCGATCCCTGGTTAGGGAGTTTAGATCCCACATGCCTTGTGGACAAAAGACCAAAACATAAAGCAAGCAATATTGTAACAAAAATTTAATAAAGAATTGAAACAAAGAGAGGACCCACAGAGCAAAAATGCCTGGCCCCCATGAAAGCCACAGTGCCGCACTAGGTGCTACTCTGCCTTTGGGATCCGGTTGATTTGATGGTGTTAGGAGTACCTATCGGCTTCCCTGGTGGCTCAGCTGGTAAAGAGTCTGACTTCCATGCAGGAGACCCAGGTTCAATCCCTTGGTTGGGAAGATCCCCTTGCCTGAGAATTCTATGGGCAGAGGAGCCAAGTACCAGATCAGGGCACCATTAGAGTATCAGGTCAGTCTTATTAGGACAGTCAGAGTGTGGGGAACCCTAAGGTTCTGTGTCAAGGCCGTGCCCTCTTTGGCAGAGAGCTACTCTTCATCTGAAAAGCAGCTCCAAGCAGATTGAATGTTTAACGATGGGGCACAAGTGCCTATGGGCCAGAGCTGCCTGTCCACTTGCGTCTTGTCAGAGAATCCAAGTCAGAATCCTAGTTCTAATGCTTCAGGTTGGATGATGGAAATGGCTAATTTGGGGTTAAGGTCAAGTGAGTCCAGGAGACACATATCAAGAACAGATAAAGAAGAACCCCACATAACTATCTTCTTCAAACTGACACCCCTTTCATAGCTCATACGTGTCCTTGGTGGGGTTTCTTTAAGACTGATCGAAGGAAGAACTTGGCCTGGTTCACAAGTGAGCCGAAGCAGTACTTGGAAAGCCAAAACTGGATTGTTGCCATCCCCACTCAGGGGTGACCCTAAGAGATCTGGTGAAGGGAAATCCTTGATGGGCAGCGCTGTGTGCAGCATGCTCTGTGGTCCCCCTTGCACAGGAAGACATGACCTCCTGGGTGCGGCTAATGGCTTGGCTCTTCCTTCTGGTGAGACCAGAACCAAAGCACAGGGCTTGCTTTCTTCCAGGCACTCACTGACTCCTACACCAGTCTTCTCCGGTGGGTATTTTTGTTATCCCCATTTTACAGATAAGGAGACTGAGGTACAGAGGGGTTTAGTAACTTGTTCAAGGTCTGATAGCTAATGAAACACTGAGACAGAGTCCAGCTTTAGACTCATTTTTATAGTAGAGTAGAATCAATCGTGCCATATTGGAAGTCGGGACGTCCGGGTTTAAATCCCAGCAATGACGCTAAGATCCTGTGGCCCTTTGGATGTGTATTCAAGGTCTCTATTTCTTCTTCTAAAATGTAGCATGTGTCACACAGCACAGAAGATATAGCAATCATTTTATAACTCTAAATGGAGTATGGGGCTTCCCTGGTGGTCCAGTGGTTAATAATCTGCCTGCCAGTGCGGGGGACACGGGTTCAATCCCTGGTCCAGGAAGAGCCCATGTGCCGAGGAAGCATCTAAGCCTGTGTGCCACAACTACTGAGCCTGCCCACCTGGGGTCCATACTCCACCACAAGAGAAGCTACCACGATGAGAAGCCTGCACACTTTAACTAGACAGTAGCCCCTGCTTGCTGCAACTAGAGAAAAGCTCGCTTGCAGCAACGAAGACCCAGCAAAGCCAAAAATATGAAAGAATAAATAAGTGGAGTGTAGTACATAAAATTTTGAATCACTATGTTGTACACCTGAAATGAATAGAATATTATAAATCAACCATGCTTTCATGAAAAAAAAAAACAACACCAATAAAAAGTAAAATTTGGTGTTTGGACTCTTATTGTCAATAATGTTGCTTCTTGCTCTAAGTTCCTTGATTTCTCTGGGCCTTCCAGGGGTTCATTGTGGGCTAGGTACAGGGGGATGCAAATATGAATAAGCCATAGTTCCCCAGGAAGACTCTGGCCCCTCTGTAAGCTACTTCCATAAAGCCTGCATTCTTTGCCTACCTGAGCAATTATGGGTTTGGAGGTTTTTAAATAATGATTTCAGCATGTGCTTTGTATAAACAAAGGTTGAGGCAGGGAGATGAGGGGAATGTGGGCCTGGCTCGTTTGTGCAGCTAAAAATAGAAATGCGCAAGTCCTACAATGATGAGGCAGAAACTTAAAACAAATTTCTTGGAAAATTCCCTCCCCATGCCACACTGCCCAGGTATTTCCCCCTCTCTGCCTCGTGCAGATGGAGCAGGGGGACTTGGGGTGAGGGCCGGGTATCACAACACACACTTCCTTCCTGGCACCGAGGAGGAGGGGCCGAGGAGACCGAACTGGGAACAAAACGTCTGTTCAAGAGCCTGACTCAGGCTGACATGGGCCTTTGAGCTCCCTGAGTGGCATTTATGGCCACAGATATGGAAAAGAAAATAAATCTCCCAGGCCCGGCATCTTGCTTTAATTAATAACATAATCAAGTTTCTGGCCCCGTGGAATGGAAGGATTTCAACACTCAAGAAGGCCCCTCTGGCAGCAGGCAAGAATTGGGCTCCCTGGCCAGCCAGCCTCCCTGAGCAGGGAGATCAGGGAGGGTATGCTCAGGCAGCCAGGGCGGGACAGTAGGAGCCTGGCTTCCGGGTATGAGGCTGGGGCTCAGAACCACTTCTGCCCGGAAACAGGAAGTACAGTGGTTGTCACAGTACCTGGTGTCTCTTGTGTGTTCATTATGTATCCTGGGCTTTCACCTTTATGTCTCCCGTTTGGTCTCCACAGAACAATTGGGCTGGCGGTTCTCCCCATTTTTCAGATGAGGAGACTGAGTCCCAGAGATATTTGGGTGATCGGTCCAGAGTCACACAGCTAGAAGGTGTGGAGCTGGGATCGGAATGATCTGAACTCAGGCTGAGTCAGGAGAGACCGAGAGGATGGGGCCGAGGCTCACAGAAGGACTGATGGGTGGGGACTTCTGTTCCCCCCAAGGCCTTGGGATGATGTCTCTTCAATCAGGATTGCCCACCCTCTCTTTTTGAGCTGATGTAAGTGTCTAAGGACAAAAATGTGAGTGGGAGTTGAGGAGTGACAGCCAGATTTTAAAAATGGATTTGGAAGGAGAGAAGTGGTAGATGCTGAGGAAGGCAAAAGAACATGTGTCAGGAGCCTTGGGGGCTGGACTGAACCACCCAGAGGTCCCGCCAGGGCTCCCTGAGCCAGAAGCAGAATGGAGAGAGGCCCCTGGTTGTCTAGGAACTCTGTGATCCTCTGGGTACTAAGCCAGGCTGGGGGCCAGCTTCCTGCATTCCCTCCCCGACGTGAGAGACTGCTGTACATGGCCTTCCTGGCTGACATGCTTGGCTCTATTTGGAAGCTCCAGTGAGTTAAACAAATGCAGGAAATCAACCAGTCATGATTTGGCCCTAATCTACCTTTCTCTTCCCTCTTCCCTTGCACACTCCATGTCTCAGCCAAGTGGGTCAGCGTGTGGGTCCCTTGGTGGCCCAGGTTTGCATGGCTGTCCCCATCACCTGGAGGGTTCACTCCGTCGTTGCTGATGCTGGAATCCTCTCTACTTCTCACCAGACAGCTCCAAAGCCATCTCCTCCAGGAGGCCTTCCCTTCAGACAGAAGTAGTTCTCTTACCTTGGAGCACCAATGACACCACATCTCCCCCCTTCTCATTACTGGGATATTTTTTACCTTGTAATTGAGTCACTCAACTCTTCACAAATGCTTATGGATACCTGCTTTATTTCTGGAATGTTATTCGACCCATGTCCTGTGCCTCCAGTTTCC
The DNA here is from genome assembly GCF_023699985.2 of Odocoileus virginianus. NCBI lineage: Eukaryota > Metazoa > Chordata > Mammalia > Artiodactyla > Cervidae > Odocoileus > Odocoileus virginianus. Next base: position 36,225,077 of record NC_069703.1, on the reverse strand, counting down.
TCAAAGGCAGACCCAGTTGTAGTTGTGATGATAATTAAATAGTATTTTCCAGCTGCTGAATATTTACTCTGTGACCAGGCAGATAGCATTTTATAGGAGTTATTTTGTTTAGTCCTTTAAACTATGAGGTTGGTGTTACTATCCTCTATATTTTATAGAAGAAGGAACTGAGGCAAACAGAGGTTAAATTGTCCAAAGTCATCAGCTAGTCAATAGTAAAGCCTTGACTTGAACCCAAGTAGTCTAATGGCAGAGTCCGAGCTCATAGCTACTAGTTCAACTACCATAAAATGGGACTTCCCTGGTGGTCCAATGGTTAAGAATCCGCCTGCCAATGTAGGGGATACGGGTTTGATCCCTGGTCCGGGAAGATTCCCCAATGTTGAGGAACAACTAAGTCCATATGCCACAACTGCTGAAGCCTGCCTGCCTAGAGCCTGTGCTCTGCAAAAAGAGAAGCCACTGCAATGAGAAGCCCACCCACCACAATGAAGAGTAGCCTCTCTCTCACCACAACTAGAGAAAGATGCACAGCTAAAAATAAATAAAAATTAAAAAAAAAATACCATTAAATGTGTGAAAGTGGCTGGTGGCTGGCCCATGGCCATGGATTCCCAAACATTGCTTGACTGTGAACTCCCCACACCGGGTCCTATACTGAACTTGGATTCATTTGTTTAAAGTTTGTAGATTGAATCAATGAAAAAAGTATCTTGGGAATGAATTCAAGGGAAGTTCCAGGAGCTTTCCTGGTTATCTGCTACTGTATAACAAATCATGCTGAAACCTAGTGACTTAAAATAACTGTTTAGTATTATCTCTGATGGTTCTGTGGATTTGATGGGGATTTGATGGGGCTCAGTTGGGTGGTTTTGGCCTGAGGTCTCTCCAATGATTACAGTCAGATGGCAGCTGGTGCTGGAGTCATCTAAAGGTTCACCTAACCTAGATATCCAAGATGATTGAAGCATCTCTCTTGCCAGGTAGCATCTCCATGTGGTTGGTTGAGCTTCATAAGGAAGCATGGTGGACTCAAGCTCGTTGGATTTCTTCCATGGTGTCTGACTCCATCCAGAGCAAGCATTCCAAGAGGCCCAGGCTGAAACCTTGAAAGTCACATGACCCAGCCTTGGAAGTCACACGACCCAGCCTTGGGAAGTCACATGCCATCATGTTGGCACATTGAATACTGGGAGTTGTGTTCACTGGTTCAGAGGGAAGATATTTTTAGAGACTAGTTACCATGGAATCAGGGCTTTCCCCAGTGGCTCAGTGGTAAAGAACCCACCTGCAATGCAGGAGCCGCAGGAGATGTGGGTTGGATCCCTGGGTCAGGAAGATCTCCTGGAGGAGGCTATGGCAACCCACTCCAATATTCTTGCCTGGAGAATCCCAAGGACAGAGGGGCCTGGTGGGCCACAATCCATGGGGTCGCAGAGTCGGACATGACCGAAGCAATGTAGCGCACACACACCATGGGAACAGCACTAAATCATGAAGGTCCCAAGGGCTTCAGTCACTCTGGCATGGCTGAAAATCAGGATCTACTCTGGAGACTTGGGTCAAGTGTTAATTTGCAGGGAAACTTCTGAGTGAGGAGAGCTGACATTTCTTTGACCTGTAATGTCTCAGGCATCCTCACACTCTCATAAAGAACAGCCGTTTGTCTAAATTTGGGCCCTGGAAATTTTAGTTCCTTGTTCTTCCAGAACTAAATCCCCCAAGTCCAAGTCAAATGGGCAAGTTTTTACTGAGCACCTACTATATGCTCTGCCCAATGTAGTAATAATCATTCACATTTTTGAGTGCTTGTACCTGACATTCTTCAAAGTGCTCATAAGCATCATTGGGCATAATCCTAATAACAATCCCATGTGGTAGGTACTTCTATTAGCCTCATTTTAATTTTTTTTTCCAACTTTAAACTTTTTATTTTGTATTGGGGGTATGGCCAATTAACAATGTGGTGGTAGTTTCAGGTGAATAGCAAAGGGACTCAGCTATATATGTATCCATTCCCTCTCAAACACCCTCCCATCTAGACTGGCATATAACATTGAGTAGAGTTCCATGTGCTCTGTCATAGGTCCTTCTTGGCTATCTATTTAGATTATAGCAGTGTGTACATGTCAGTCCCAAACTCACTGACTATCCCTTCCCTCGGCGATCATAAGTTCATTTTCTAAGTCTGTGAGTCTCTTTCTATTTTATAAGTAAATTCATTTGTATTATTTCTTTTTAGACTCCACATATAAGGTATGTCATACAATACTTCTCCTTCAGTCTGACTTACTTCACTCAGTATGACACACTCCCTAGGTCCATCCATGTTGCTGCAAATGCTATTAGCCTCATTTTAAAGCTGAGAAGAGTGAGTCACAGAGAGGTTAAGCAACTTGCCTAATTTCTTATAATCAGCAGAAAAGTTTTAAGATTGGAACTCTTGTATTCCTGGCTCTAGAGTCTATGCTCTTTTTTTTAAAAATAATTACAAATTATTTTCTTTGACTGTGCCGGATCTTAGATGCAGCATGTAGGATCCAGTTCTCTAACCAGGAATCGAGTCCTGGCCACCTGCATTGGGGGGGCAGAGTCTTAGCCACTGGACCACCAGGGAAGTCTCCAGAGTCCATGTAAATTCCTAGTCTGTTAAAAAGACTTGACCTGGAAGACATTGTCCCCACTTTCAAGACAACTCTAGTAGAGAAAAGAAAATTTGAAATGCTTTGTTAAATCTTTGTTTGGGAAGCAATTCTGTTATATTTTACTGGTCAATGGAAAGGTATCTGTCTCTTTGTCATAATGGTATGACATAATTCATTTCACAAAAATTTCTCCTGAATTATCCATCAGAATTAGGAGGAAATGTTTGAAGTAAGATATCATAATTAAAAAATCTTCATCTGATCAGACAACAGTGGGTCACTAGTTATACTAGTAAGCTTTTGCTGGGTAAGAAGCCACACCAAAATGTAGTGGCTTAAACAGATATGTGTTTGCTCAGGAATCTATGTCTTGGCAGTTTGGGCCAGTATCAGCTGGGTTGTTCTTCTGTTGGTCTCTGCTGAGTTCATTCACATGACATTCACATGTCATTCATGTGTTCATTCACATGTCAGCTGACAGATGACTGTCTCACTCACTTGTCCAGTATGTGGTTGGTTGTTGACTGGGGCAATAGTGATAACTGAGCTATGTCTCATCTTCCAGCAGGCTACCTAAGGCTTGTTAACATGGGTATCATTATGGGGTTCCCTAGAGTAGCAAGAGCCGGCAGTCCTAATGTCTTTGCTTATATCACATTACTCATGTTCCATGGACCTAAGAAAGTCATATGACCAAGCCCAAATTCAAAGGTAGAGGAACAGAATCAACTTCTTGTTGGAAAGAGTTAGAAAGTCCTGTTGAGAAGAGTCATGGGTCTAGGGATGAAAGGAATCAGTGGCTACTTTTGCAGTCTATCAGGCTGTTTTTCCTAAAGTCAAAAGATACCTGTAGGTAAGCAGAATAATGGGTCCCCCAAAGGTGTCCACGTTCTAGTGCTATATTCATGAATGTGTTAGCTTACATGGCAAAAGGGGCTTAGCAGATTAATTCAACTAGTAATTTAAATAATTCATTATTACATTATTAATAATTAAACTATTAAATGAATTAAAGTATTTTTAAATGATTTTTTTTTTTTTATGTGGACCATTTTACAGTCCTCTACCAAGCTATTGAAGGGATGGGAGATGTGGACCACTTTAAAATTCTTTATTGAATTTGTTACAACTTTCCTTCTGTTTTTTGTTTTGGTTTTTTGGCCGCGAGGCATATGGGATCTTCACTCCCCAACCAGTGATTGAAGCTGCACTCCTTGCATTGAAAGGCGAAGTCTTAACCCCTGGACCACCAGGGAAGTCCCTAATCAAAGCATTAACTTAAATATCTTTAGATGGGGAGATTATCCTGAATTATCCAGGAAGACCTGATGTAATTACAAGTATTGTTATAAGTAAAAGATGGAGGCAGGAAGAGTCCTGTCAGAGAAGGAGACGTGATGATAGAAGCAGAGGTCAGAGCGATGGAAAAGGGAAATGCAGGCAGCTTCTAGAAGGAAAGGCAAGGAATGAGTTCTCTCCTAGAGCCCGCAGCAGGGTTGCAGCCCTGCCAACGTCTTGCTTTTTAGTGCAGTGAGACCTCTGACCTCAGAACTCTAAGATAGCACATTAGTATCACTTGTCACTAATTTGTGGTAATTTGCTAAAGCATCAATAGAACAATACAACATCTGACAGCCTTTTTCTTAAGACCAATAATACTGGTTTGTGATTAGTCAAAAATAGGTAGTAACATTGATTTTTTTAGGGAGAACAAAGATCTGGGCTTTCAGATACCCACTCCGTGAAATCTTCAAATCCTAGAACATAAACACTTGCTGGGAATGCTTTCCTCTTAAAATCTATTCAAGGGGAGGTTGGAAGAAGTATTTGACAAATCTTCAGATAAAACCAGGGTTAGAAAGAGCAGAGTTGAAAGAATACTATGAGAAGAGTATCATATTATGTTTATGAGTTGCTTTCCTTAAATATTCTGACCTTTTAGGACTATTTCACTCTTTCTTATTTATCGAATACTTTTCATAACCATTTTTTTCCCCAAAGAATAATGGAATATAAAAGGCTTTGACCATTACCAAGTTTCCATTGCTCCCCTGCTGGCTGCACATGCTATTCGCTAGTAAAATCTCTAAGAGGAAATAAGAAGCTTCTCTCTTATGAATCAATAGTGACAGCCACGTCACACACAATCAACAGAACAGAGAGAGACGGCTCATCATTCTGAAAGCGAGTGCGAGGAAGGAGCCCTCTCGCCAATGGGAACACACTGGGGATTCATCAGTGGAAATCATGAGCGAGATATGGAGGTGGCCTCTCCAGTGGTCAGGAGTACCAGGCTGTCCCATTGGTGGGACTTCTTATTAATGCACCCCAATTTCTCTGGTTAAGACTTCAGCCAGGGGCTCCCCTGATGGTCCAGTGGCTAAGAATCTGCCTTCCAAGGCAGAGGATGCTGGTTCAATCTCTGGTCAGGGAACTAAGATCCCACAGGCTGCTACTAAGATCCGACACAGCCAAATAAATAAATAAAATTTTTTTTTTAAAGACTTCAGCCACCAGATCAGAAAGTGGAAGATCCATTTGCTTCTGTCATGAGTTGACAGAGTACCAGAGGTTGTAGCTGTATTAGGCTGTCTGAGCTGGAAGCAACTTCAAAGAGCAAAGGCTCCACCTTTTCTTTTCCAGATGGGGAAACAAAGCGCAGAGAGAAGTGACTTGTTCCAGGTCAGCCAGAAAGTTGGTGGAACTGAAACTCCATATCTCTTTAATTCTTGGACCAATCTCTGGGCTGCGCTTTAAGCAAACAAAAAGGGGAGAGGGGAAGGGAGGAAAAATAGGTACAAGTGGAGAAGAAAGAGAGGGATAAGGAAGTAAAAGGAAGAAGCAAAGGGGAAAAAATGAAAGCAAAGGAGGCGAGTGTTCTCCGGGCCAGCGGATCCCAGATGCCTTCTGATGATCAGCTTCAACAGGGTCATCTGGTAAGATAAAAGAAAATAAAATCTTTCCTAAAATAGAGTGTGAGTGAGAAAGCTTAAAAAAAATGCTAAGTGATGGTACAATAAAATAAAGTGCTGGGTACCTTTATCTACCAATATCTGGGTATCTCCAACACCCAGATATTGCTGGGTACCAATATATACCATATGTTTACTGTAAGCATCAGGTGAGACTTCAGGTATAAATGTGCCAGATTGTGACCAGTAAATCTCTCTTAAAAAGCACCAAGAGGTCTGACCTTAGGCATGTCACTGCTCCTCTCTCAGCTCTGTCTCCTCAAAATTTGCTGAGCATCTGGTGTTGGCAAGAACTGAAATTGTTGGGACCCAAAAGAAAGAAAGGGTTTCCCTGGTGTCTCAGTGGTAAAGAACATGCCTGCCATGCCGGAGACACAGGAGACGCGGGTTTGATCCCTGGGTTGGGAAGATCCCCTGGATGAGGGGCATGGCAACTCATTCCAGTATTCTTGCCTGGAGAATTCCATGGACAAAGGAACCTGGTGGGCTACGGTCTATAGGGTTACAAAGAGTCAGATGTGACTGAAGCGACTGAGTATGAGAAAAAGAAAGAAAACAAAGTGTTTTCTCTTGAAGAAACTCTCTCAGTCCATTTCCCTGGTTACATTCATCTACTCAGGCTGACTGCAGTGGGAGATTTATCTAGAGAATGTGAGCAGCAAACCCCTTTTGCCTTAATTGACCAGATGCTCCTGAGAATAAAGGAGCTGGTGCATTCCACTTTCTGCCCCGCCCACTGGGCCCCGCCTGCTGGCTGAGGTCCCCAGTCTGGGATGTCACCTCCTTCCTGGCTGCCCTGCGGTCCCCCGAGCCAACAGGCCCAGGCTGGGCAGGCGAACTCCATTTCTGGCTCATCAGTGACTCATTTTCAGAAGTTGCGCCTTGGGGAGCTTGTTAAAAGGCCGTTGGCATCCCCAGGAGGGGGGCTCAATTTGCGTTTATGAATGAACCGCTCCAGAGAAATCAATGAATATGTCACTCAGGTCAAGTAAACAAATGCGTTTTCTCCTCGGGGGCCTGGTGCAGGGCGGTGAGCCTCCCCATGGGCCGAGGGCTTCCGAGAAGCCGCTCTGTCTGGGTCGAATCCCAGCTTTTGGTCAGCACCCTTGGCAAGGCCCTGGCCCCCACTGAGCTCCGGTCTACCCCACCCCCACCTCCTGAACCCCACCCTCACCTTGAGGGGCCATTCCCAGAGACACAGATTCTCTGATATTTTGTGGATGAGAAAATCCTATGGAAAAAACCCCTTCTGCAGATTCTGCATTTCCATCTTTTCTCTTCCTTGTTCACTGATTCAGGGGACACTTGTTAAGAACCTACTGTGTGCCTGTCACATATATGCTAGGGACAGGGACTCAATGAGACATAAGACGCGGGCCCTATCCTCCAGGCACTGATATTCTATGCCCCAGAATCACCAGAAAAGCCTTTTAAACATACCAGTGGCCAAGCCATCCGGGTGTGTTGGAGGACATCCACTCCTAACTGCCCACCTTCTCTTTTTGGTTCTGCATTAGATCGTGTTATTACTTTTTATATATAATTTTATTTATTTATTTAGTTTTGGCTGTGCTGGGCCTTTCCTTGCTGCGGAGGCTTTTCTCTGGTTGCAGTGAGCGGGGCCTACTCAGTGTAGTGGCTTCTCGTTGCAGAACACAGGCCCCAGGGCGCGTGGGCGCAGTAGTTGCGGCTCTCAGGCTCTAGAACACAGGCTCAATAGTTGTGGCAACAAGGGCTTAGTCACTCCCAGGCATGTGGGGTCTTCCCAGATCAGGGATCGAACCCGTATCTCCTACATTGGCAGGCAGATTCTTAGCCACTGAGCCACCGGGGAAGCCCAGATTGTGCTATTCTCATCAAGTTTTTCTTTTTCAAAAACTGATCTGTTGCTTCGAAACATGTGAAAAAGAGATGACTTTTGTGGTCCATGTAAAGAATCATAAGACGTTGACTTTTTACTGACACAACATTCAAAAATCTTTATAGGTTGACTGAGTTCCCACGATATTTAGAGTTCTTTCCGCACTGACACTTGAAGGAGGATTTGAAACCAAACCTTGAACTCATTTTAGTAAAGTGAAGCAGCAGGTTATCTGCAGAGAGAAGGTTTCTATTTATCAGAAGACGGTGTTCCCCCAACAGGAAGTGAGCCCCGCTGGTGTCTGAGGCACTGGCTTCCTCACACAGACACCAGGGAGGAAGCTCTTGCCCATCCGAAGAGGGTTTCTCACCATCAGCCGTACTCATATTGCACCCAGAGTATGACACGGTGAACATTCAAAAAAAGAAACTCTTTTCCCAGAAACTTGAGGCCTCATGGGTACACGTTTAGAACACCAGAAGAAAATTACTAACAATAGGAGTCAGTTATTTTCTTAAAAAATCTTTCTATAATACATAGTTTTAAAGTTAAGAAATGTGTCCATCTTTTTATTTTCTCAAGGCATATAAAAATTAAATAAAAATACCAGTTCGGGAAGCCAGACATTTTGTGATAAATCCTTAAAGATTTACCACCTCAAAATGGTGGCATACAACATGAGGGTGACAGAGAAAATCCTGATGGTCTCAGAGTTCCTGGTTCCAACTGTTCTGAGGCCCAGTCATATTTCTGCTGTTTCACAAGGTACCGACTTACATTCACTTTTAAAATTGCCCTGTTTGGCTAAGCAAGTTGAAGCTGGATTCCTGTGGCTACCTTGCAACTAAAAAGAGCCCTGACTAGCATGGACCTGAAAGGATTCTGAAATATTTTCTCAGCATAAGTTGGGCTACATTTGGCTACAAGTGACTGAAGTAAGGGCTTCCCAGGTGGAGCTAGTGGTAAAGAAACTGCCTGCCAATGCCGGAGACATAAGAGACTCAGGTTTGATCCCTGGGTTGGTACGATCCCCTGGAGGAGGACACAGCAACCCATTCCAGTATTCTTGCCTGGAGAATCCCAACGACAGAGGAAGCTACCGTCCATGGAGTCACAGAGTCAGACATGACTGAAGCGACTTAGCACAGCATGCACGCACAACTGAAGTAAAGCTGAAAGCGATTTCACATGGCGAGAACACTGTTTTATTTAACCAGACATCTCAGGCTTGATTCCACAGGGCATGATGATAGCACTAGGGACCCAAGTGCTTTCCATTTTTGCTCTGCCAACCTCAAGTGCTGGCTTCTGTCGTCAGGCTGGTCCTTGTGTGATCACAAGATGGCCACCATGAGCAGGAAGGAGCCTTTCTCCTCACCTACCTTTTTTCCTTTTAAGTCAGAGAGGAAAGTCACCTTCCCAGAAGTCACCTCAGCCAACTTCCTTTCAGGTCCCATTGACCAGAATCAAATGGTCAGGTCCCATGACCATTTCTAGCTGCAAGGGAGGCTAGGAAAGTTGGTATTTTCAGCCTCTGAGGTAGAAGCAGGTTGGCTGATGAAGAAAGAGGAGGAAAGACTGCTGACAGACAAGTGATAGTGTCTGCCATACTCCCTTTCACGTCTTTATAACCATTGTGAGGGAAGAGAAAGGTGTATACTGGACAAGTGATAGCTTCACAAGGAATGTATTTGTTGAAGGAATATATTCCACACAACACTGTGGCTGCCTACGTGTGGTGGCCGTGTGGCCGTGTTTTGGGAACTACACATGAGTTCCCTCTGCTACAAACCCGGATACGGTTTTTGAACTGTTAACTGAGAGGCCTTGGTTTCGGGTGTTTCCTTCTACCCCTTGACCCCCCCTTCAGTTCACTTGAATTTTCTGTTCATTGCCTCAGGGAAGGGGTGACATAGCAGAAATGCAGGGAGAAAAAGAATGACTTCTTAGCTTTGAGTTTCAAAAACTTACATTCGAAATAACTTCCAAGGCTGGGAATAAATTAAGAGAAAGAGAGAGGGAGGAGTTGGTGGGTAGGGGCAGGGAGTTGACCCTGGAGAGACCACACGGGCAGGAGAGGAGTTGAGTTCACCTCCATCCTGAGGAGACCTTCTATGGCTGACCCCAGGGGGCTGCATAGAGTGGAAGGCACACTGCAGATGGCCCAGCGTCCTCGAGCCCACCGGGGCTGGGTTGCTGGTCCGTGAGGTCTTCCCAGGGACTGCTGCAAGAGCACTGCTCATGGACCAGCCAGCTGGCACTGTGCCTATCTGTGTTCTTGGGGACAGCCCCCTTTGACATTCCAGGACACTCGAGTCCCCAAACATAGGGCTCATTGGAGGCAGAGTGGGGGGAAAGGGCCAGTCCCAGCCCCAGCCCATCTCCCCAAACTTGGTTGGGACTGAGCAGAACCAGCTTGTGATCCATCCGGAGCTGGGAGTGTGGACACTCCTCTTGACAGGATGACAATGCCAGAGAGAGGGGACAGCTGGGGTCAGCACAGCAGAGAGCCGCCTGCTGGTGGGCACGGTGGCAGGTTCAGACCCAGAGAAGGGAGAACCTGTTCCCCATTCTCATCAGTTATCCCCCCATCTCTGGAGCTGGGCTCATCACCAGATGCCTGGGGCCACTGGTCAGCATCTCTGGGCTGCCAGCCGTCCCCTCTCTGAGGAACACTGCTCTAATGGGTTAACCGTACCCTTGCATGTCTGTCGACTTGGCTTTATTTTGAGGAGCTGAAAGTGCTTCTCCCTCTCTTACAGTATGGTAACCCCTTTCCAATCTGAAGATAGGGGAACTGAGGCCCACCGTGGTTATTAACTGAGCCTCTGTCGTGCGTGCATGCTAAGTCACTTCAGTCATGCCCAGCTGTTTGTGACCCTATGGACTGTAGCCCGCCAGGCTCCTCTGTCCATGGGATTCTCCAGGCATGAATACGGGGGTGAGTTGCCATGCCCTCCTCCAGGGGATCTTCCTGACCCAGGGATCGAACCTGTGTCTCTATGTCTCCTGCATTGACAGGCGGGTTCTTTACCAACAGCGCCACCTGGGAAGCCCTTAGTGGTGTGTGTCTGTGCTCCTGTCAGCTCTATGCTAATGTCCTCCACGTGTGATCCTCATGAGACTTTGCTTAACTCTTACGACAATCCTATAGGCCAATGTGGTACCCAATTCCATTTTAGAGATGAAGCGGGAGAGACTCAGAGAGAGGTTCAGCAACTTTTCCAAGGCCACAGAGCAGAGCTGGGATTCCCACCGGCTCCTCCGTCTCCCGGATGTTTTCCTAGGCTCCCAGTGCAGCGACTTGTCCAAGGTCACACTATAACTCAGGAGTTATACACTGTAACTCAGGAGCGGGCTGGGACCTCCCCCTTACTCCTGGCTCACGGTCTCTCCTCCGGCATTCCGTAACGCCTCCGCTCTCACTGCGAAGAGCCGCTAGGGCACTGAAGCCGGGGCAGAGAGGAGGGCAGAGGCTGGGCCTAACACTCCCTCTCCCTCCCCGCCCCAGGGTCTGCCGAGGAGGCAGGAGACAGCTCGCAGCCCTCTCGCGCCTGCCCATCCCTGCTCAGCTGACCCAAGAAAGGGCTCCCGCCGCAAACACCCCACTGTTTACTTGCCCCCGTGGAGGGTGACAGGCGTCAGGGGGCCTGCGAGGGGAGACGCGGCCACACCAGCCATCACCTGGAATACATTACGGCAGCTGTGACTAATTAAACTTTGATTTCCTCAAATTTTGATCTTCTTGGAAATTCTTTCAGAGCCCCACAGTGTTCAAGGCTGTGGCAGAAAGTAAACACCAGTCCAGCCGCGGGGGCCGCCAGGCGGCCCCTTCTCAGCTCACCCCCTCCCTCCCTGCCTCTTGGCCCTCTTCTGCTTTTCTTCCTCACCAGAGGATCCCCCTAGCTCGTCTCCAAACCATGGCCCCAGAAGCTGATTTGGGATTTCCGCCTAGGTGAAAAAATGCTCCTTCTGTCCTCCTGGAGGGGTGGCAAGGATGTGGCAGGAGGGAGCTGCACCCCCACGGGGCGCCTGCAGGCATGAAAACACCCGTCTGGGTGGCCTGCATCCTTGGGTTCCCACCTGCGGCTTGCTTCGAGGTCACCTCAGGCGGCCCAGTGTCCTTAGACCCAGAGAGACGCGGCTAGGGCCGGCGGGCGGGAACGGGCACATGAGAGGCACGTCGGAGTGGCTGGAGGTGGCTGCTTCTACGTGTGGTCGTGTGGGCCCTGTGAGGCAACCACGTCCTCCTGTCGGTCCAGGAGGGCTGGGCTGAGGCTGACGGCCACCATTCACTGTGCATCTGTTATGTGCCAAGCCCTCCCGTGGAGGCATTCACGTCCTTTCTCGCCAGGCTTCATAGCAGTCCTGTCAGGATGATAAGGTAGTAATGTCCTGTTCTACAGACGAGGTCAGAAGTCAGGAGGTCCCCTGAGGTCAGAGAGGTGACAAGCCTGGCTCAAACCCACACAACGAGAGCTGAGATTGATACCCTGGTTTGTTTGAAGCTAACACCTATGTTCTTACTGACACATCCCAAGGCCTTCACTGATGGAAAATGTTCTGTGTCTTCTGCCAAAGTAGAAATGGCAGACCGTTGCTGTGGAAGTCTTGATTTTGGTCCATGGTTTCCCCTTTTTAAAAGATTAAAGAGATTTTTAACGTTTTCTTTCTTAATTTGAAGGCATCAACAAATACTTGTTTCGTATAGAAAAATTGGAACATACAAGTAAGTGAAAGATGAAAATAAACATTCATGATCCCACCAACCAGAAACCACATCTGTTCTCATCCTGCTGTCTTGGACTGTGTGCGTGTGTGTCTTTCTGTTCATTTGAAAACTATTCATGGAGTACGTGCAATGGAGATGCCGATATGATGAGAGGGGGAGCCTATGGACTCCGCCACACTGCACGGCTCAATCTTGGTCCTGCCAGTTACTGAATGTGACCTCAGCAAGCTTCTTAACCCCATGTGCCTCAGTTTCTTCACCTGCAAGATGGATATGATGGCAGCATACAACCCTGAAACTTGTAAGGTTATCACGAGGGTTCACGGGAATAATGCATGGAAAACACTTAACACGGTGCCTGGTACATGGTAAGCTCTCAATAAATGCCAGCTGTTACTCTCTGTGCCAGATTGCAAGCAAAAACAGACAGGTCTCAGGCTGCATGAGCCTCAGTCGAGCGGGGGAAGAAAGATGTTAATCAAATCATCACACAGGCCAGGGGCAAGTTGCCTTCAATGTGCTACAATGAGCTTTGAGGGCTGCACCCAGGAGGCTGATGTGGGCAGGGAAATCCTGAAGGATTTGTGTAGAGGTGACTCTAGAGCTGAGATGTGAAGATTGCAGAGAAATGAACTAGGCCAAGTTGGTAGGGAAGAGCGTGGCAGGCAGAGGGAACAGCATGTGCTAAGGCCTGTGGGTGGACTGACATGGCCAGTGTGGGGCTGAAAGAAGGCCATCATGACCGGGGTGGAGAGTGGGGCAAGTGTGACAGAAACAGGAATAGAGAGGCTGGCAGGGTCAGATCCTAAGGCCTCATAGGGGGCACTTGAGTTTTGCGCTTATCTGAGAGCAAGGGGGAGCCATTTAAGGGTTTAAAGCAGAAAAGTGTAATGTGATTTGATGGATTTAATAAAAATATTTATTGGGCTGCGTCAGGTCTTAGTTGCAGCACGTGGGATCTTCACTGAGTTATGTGGAATCTTTCGTTGTGGCACACAGACTCTCTCGTTGTGACTCACGCACGGGTTTAGTTGCCCTGTGGCATGTGGGATCTCAGTTCCCTGACCAGGAATTGAACCCACGTCCTCTGCCTTGCAAGGTGATTCATAACCACTGAACCACCAGGGAAGTCCCTGATCCAATTAAATTTTTTTTTAATGTCTTGTATTTGCTTTTTAAACTTTTATTTCTTTAGTTTTGGCCGTGCTGGGTCTTCGTTGCTGCACGGGCTTTTCTCTAGTTGTGCTGAGTGGGGCCTCTCTCTGGTTGCGGTGCTCAGGCTGCTACCTGCAGGGGCTTCTCTTGCGGAGCACGGGCTCTAGTGCACGCGGTCTTCAGTAGCTGGGGCCCATAGTCTCTGGAGCGCAGGCTCAATAGCTGTGGCAGACGGGTTTAGTTGCTTCTAGGCCTGTGAGATCTTCCTGGATCAGGCCACCCCGATGGACTGTTTAAAGATCGCTTCGGTGAGTAGAGAAGAGGTTGGCAGGGCATCCAGAGTGGAGGTGGGCACGGCATCGTCCTTGGACTGTTTAGAAGGCCCTGCTCTGGCCCACCGTGGTCTGTGCCTCTCCTGACAGGGAGACAAGTCTATGGGGTGCCCCAGCATGGCCACCACTCAGGAGAGAAGTGGGCAGAGCAGGAGGGGTTTGGGACGTGAAATCTCTGGGAGTCAGTGAAACACACGACAGGGAGAGGGGGTGAGGGTGGGCTTCTGCCCGCACTCCATGGGGGACCCCATGGAGAGGACCTGGCTTGGGCGGAGGGCCGTTCTGAGCTGGGTCTGCCCATGCTAAGGCTAAGGATCTCTTGAGACATAGAAAAGTAGCAGACAGACAGTGTGCTTCCTTTCTTTCTCTATGCTCACACACACACACACACACACACACACACTCTTACATATCTGAAACTAAAATTCATTCCATGTATGACTGATCTTCCTGGGATAATGCTCTGTTATCCTGGGATAATGTTGAAAGGCTCTGAACCCAAGAAGCTTGATCTCCACTTGAAGACTTGTCCTGTTAATCTCCCTGTAGTCATTGACACCTTAGTGTGAATTGGGGGCTCAGTGCCCTTCCGGTTTGGCTCCTGACTGAAAGCAGTCGGGTGCGGGGAGGGGGTAATCTAGGAACATGGTGCCCTGCCTGCCCTGTTACTAGAGAGGCCCTCATGCGGGAGTGTGAACCAGCCTGGCTTCCCTCTTCCATGGGCAGAGAGCCTGGTATGGCACTGGCTCCATGGATGAATCAAACCCCACCTAAACTCCCCTAGGCTTCTAGCCTTGACTTCTATCCCTGTTTCTCAGTCTAGGAGTGCACGCGCTCTACTTCTATCAGCACAGGCTCTGCTCCTATCAGCAGTTCACTCCTCACTCACTGGGTTGAACTATAGGTGAAAAAGTGAAAATGTTATTTGCTTAGTCGTGTCCGACTCTTTGCAACACCATGGACTGAAGCCTGCCAGGCTCCTCTGTCCGTGCATTTCTCCAGGCAAGAAGACTGGACTGGGTTGCCATTCCTTTCTCCAGGGGATCTTCTCGACTCAGGGATCGAACCTAGGTGGATCTCCGGCCATGCAGGTAGATTCTTCACTGGTCTGAGCCACCAGGGCTTTAGAACTGTGTCTACCTTTTCCTCACTGTTCTAGGCTGGGAAGGGATCTGACTACGAAAGCCTACGGCCACACATGGCTCTGAGCTGGGGCCTGGGGCCTCTTTGCTGCCCCCAGCTAGCAGGGAGGCCCCTGACACTTCACTGTGCCTGGCTCTTCTTTCTACATCTGGGCCCTCGAGTGAGACCATCGGAGGGACTGGGTCAGCAGTTTGGCTGCCGTCACCCTCTTCTCACTCCCTGATCAAACAACCACATGTGGGCAGTGGCTGAACTTCCCCAGCTTCCCAGGGGCAGGGAGCTGGGAGCTGGCAGGGTAGTCACAGCCCGGCTGGCCGCAATTAATCCTGGAGGCCAAGTGCGGACTTCAGGCCCTTGGGGAGTAGGGCTGTCTGCTCGCCTTGGCTTCTACCCTCTCTTCCCAGGAAGGTTTGGACCTGGAACTAACGGAAGGAACCACAGAGAGGGGGGAAAGGGAGCCCACCTTTCCCCCTTCACTAGGTCCAAGGGACAGAGCTGCATTCTGGGTGGGCTCAGAGGTCTTCCTGGTCAGAGAGCCTCAGGCTCTCCAGGCAGGAAGGGACCTTCAGAATCAGGACATATGAGGCTCAGAGAGGTTGTGACTGGCCCAAGGTCACCCAGCAGCTGAGGGTCTCAAACTCACATCCTCTAACCCCTGATTCCCTGTCTAGAACGCTCTTCCTAACTCCTTTTCAAGTTCCTCATTTATCCATTTTGCCAACAAATATTTACTGTGTGCTTCCTGTGTGCTCATTCTAGTGCTGGGTGCTAGAAGCCCCTGGTCCAAAGGGGTGTGCATGTGGGGAGACAGACAGCAGGCAACGGACAGAAAAACAGAAAAGGGAGGGTGCCCAGTATCTGCTTGATAAATATGCGCTGTATAAAGTGAAAGTGAAAGTCACTTAGTCGTGTCCGACTCTTTGCGACCCCATAGACTGTTCATGGAATTCTCCAGGCCAGAATACTGGAGTGGGGAGCCTTTCCCTTCTCCAGGGGATCTTCCCAAACCAGGGATCAAACCCAGGTCTCCTGCACTGCAGGCGGATTCTTTACCAGCTGAGTCACAAAGGAAGCCCAAGAACACTGGAGTGGGGAACCTATCCCTTCCTTCTCCAGGGGATCTTCCCGATCCAGGGATCAAACCAGGGTCTCCTGCATTGCAGGCGGATTCTTTACCAACTTAGCTATCAGGGAAGCCCTATGTGTTGTATGGAAAGATAGTAAAAAAAAAAGGGGGGGGGGAGTATGATGAAGTGTGGGGGTGTTATAGAGTGAACGTTTGTGTCTCCCAAATCCATGCAGTGAAATCTTAACCTCCAATGTGATAGTATTAGGAGGTAAGGAATTTAAATAGGAAACAAGTAGGTCTTGAGGGTGGAGCCCTCCTGAGTGGGATTAGTGCCCTTATAAAGAGACCCTCCAGAGAGCTGTCTAGTTCTCTTTCTACCGCATGAGGATACAATGAGAAGTTGTCAGTCTGGAAGAGGGCCTTTGCCAAGAGCCTGGCCATGCTAGCACTTCCAGCTTCCAGCCTCTGGAACTTGAGAAGTGAATCTCTGTTGTTTATAAGACATCTAGTCTATTGTAATTTGTTATAGGAGCCCAAACTGACGCAGAGAGGTACCTTCAGGTGGTAGAAGTATTCTTAGCAGAGGGAACATCTGAGAAACAACAAGATGGAGTCAGTCATGCAAAAGTTTGGGGCAAAAATATTTCATAAAAAGTCATAGCAAGTGCAAAGGCCCTGAGGTTGGAATGAGGTCACTGAGGCTGGAGGAGACTGAATGGGAGCTAGAGTCGGGAGAATGAATTCAGAGAGGAAGTCAGATCAAGCAGGTCTTGGTGGGGAGATGGCAGGATGATCTCAGAGAGGCCCCATAGCTCCTCAGCTCCAAGCAGAACCCCCAGATGGATGAGACTCTCGGAGAGAGTCTCCAGGCCTCCACAACCCCGGGCAACTTCTTTCCTGTCCTGTCCCTTGGAGAAGAGAAAGAGCAGCTTGGTATGTCCAAGTGCCAGAGCCTGGGAGTGTGGTGATCAGACTTCTGGTCTGATTGGCTATGTGACCTTGAGCCAGTCTCCTCTCCTCACTTGGCCTTAATATTATCAGCCGTGGAGTGAGAATTGGGCCATGGAATTTTCAGTTCTGAGGGTGGATGTGGAGGAGAGCAGAGAGGAGGGAAGGAGACCAAGTAAAGCTCAAAGTGACTAAATGGGTGTCTGTGTGACTGCATCCAGAGTCATCCAGGGGGGTATCATGATGAGGCGGTTTGGGCCTGTTTGCGACGGCAGCGGCATCACCGCCGACAGTTCCCCCTCGCAGTACAGGGTGGCGGACGGCAGAGGGCGTCAACGGAATGGCTAGGAATCCCAGGAAGGAGGAAGCAGCTGGTCAGGGATTAGAACATGATGGTTGGCGACTACCAGACATTTCTCTCTTAATAACCAGTGATACCTGCAACGTGTCCATGTGGATTTATTTAACAAAGGTTCACTCCAGGCTGAGTTCTGTTCTAGGTCTCAGGGAAGTAAAGAATGATGTTAGGAACATGAATTAGCTTCCATCTCAAATGTTGGTTTACTTTGATTAGAGCACCATGCCTGGAGCAGAGTATTAAAAAAAATTCTGAGGCTGCATCCCGACTAAGGAGGGTAGAATACTGTGATTAATTAGCAATGTCTGTCAGGGTGAGGTTGGGGAGGGACACACGAGTATCAGGTATTTGCTGTCTGTTCTCAATGCAAGCTCATTTTGGACAATTGAGTAAACTGAGACTCAGAGATGTGAAGTTTATATGTACAAGGTCATGTACAAGATCACGCATCTGGCAAGTGACAAAATCAAGACAATGTACATTGTGTGACTGAGTTGGCTGGCCAGGTTTCTGGGCCTGAAGAAATTGCATCTCCAGGCCTACAGGGACCCTCTGGACATTGGTGCCATCACCAATGACCATAGTGGTAACCAGCATGCTTGATGGTGGGAGAGAGCACCAGATATATTGCCATATTGTCATGCAAAGATATTGGATACTTAGAGGTCTAAGCTGGTGACCAGTTGGGCAGGATGGACCATTTGAGTGCCCATAATAGGGGCCAAAGAGCAGCCAAGCAGTGGCAGAGCTCAGGCCTGACCCAGGCCATTGGACTTGGCAGCTCACCTTCATTTCATGGCATCCTATGCCTCCTGAGTTTCCACTGACTTCAGATGGGTGGAGGGTGCCATGCTGGGCCCTGCTTGGGGGCATGAAGGTGCCGGAGGCAGAGTTCCTATGAAAGGCACTTACTGCCTGTTGGTGAGGACTAGCGTTGGACCGTGTAACACAAACACAAAGCAGGAGGAGGAAGGCTTTGTCAGAGGAGCCAGGACCATGGGAGATGGGAGGGCAGTCAGTTCTCATCATGGGAGGCCTGGGGAGGCCTCATGAAGGAGGTGCTTAAACGTTAAGACATATTTATTGCAATTTGGAAGATACAATAAAACAAGAAACAAAATTACAGAAACCCTGTAATCAATCTCATTACACAGTAATAATTACTGTCAACATCATAATCATGTGTGTACTCAGTCGCTCAGTTGTGTCCAACTCTTTTGCGACCCCATGGACTGTAACCTCAGATATGCAGATGGCACCACCCTTATGGCAGACAGTCAAGGGGAACTAAAGAGCCTCTTGATGAAAGTGAAAGAGGAGAGTGAAAAGCCTGGCTTAAAACTCAATATTCAGAAAACAAAGATCATGGCATCTGGTCCCATCTTTTCATGGCAAATAGATGGGGAAACAATGGAAACAGTGACAGACTTTTTTTTTGGGGCTCCAAAATCACTGCAGATGGTGACTGCAGCCATGAAATTAAAAGATGCTTGCTCCTTGGAAGAAAAGCTATGACCAACTTAGACAGCATATTAAAAAGCAGAGACATTACTTTGCCAACAAAGGTCCGTCTAGTCAAAGCTATGGCTTTTCCAGTAGTCATGTATGGAAGTGATAGTTTGACTATAAAGAAAGCTGAGTGTCAAAGAATTGATGATTTTGAACTGTGGTGTTGGAGAAGACTCTGGAAAGTCACTTGGACTGCCAGAAGATCCAACCAGTCAGTCCTAAAGGAAATCAGTCATGAATATTCATTGGAATATTCATGTTGAATATTCATAATGTTGAAGCTGAAGCTCCAATAATTTGGCCAACTGATGTGAAGAACTGAGTCATTGGAAAAGACCCTGGTGCTGGGAAAAATTGAAGGCGGGAGGAGAAGGGGATGGCAGAGGATGAGATGGTTGGATGGACATGAATTTTTTTTTTTTTTTTTGGACATGAATTTGAGCAAGCTCCGGGAGTTGGTGATGGACAGGGAAGCCTGGCATGCTGCAGTTCATGGGGGCACAAATAGTCGGACACGACTGAGCGACTAAACTGAACTGAACTAAGGCTCCTCTGTTCATGGGACTTTCCAAGCAAGAATACTTGAGTGGGTTGCCATTTCCTCATCCAGGGGGATCTTCCCAACCCAGTGATTGAACCCATGTCTCCTGCGTTTCCTGTGTTTGTATACGGATTCTTTACCACTGAACTATCTGGGAAGCCCCATCTAATCTGTACTTACACATAAATACATGCTGTATATGTTTGATTCATTTTTGGCAGTGGTGGGTCTTTGTTGCTGCATGGGAGGGCTAAGCAGGTGTGAGGTGCGGGTTTAGTTGCCCCACGGCATGTGGGATCTTAGCTCACCAACCAGGGATCAACCCGAGTCCTCTGCATTGGAAGGCAAATTCTTCAGCATAGGACCACCAGGGAAGTCCCTGAATTGTCTTTTTCATTGCTTAGTGCAGTGGTTCTTGAAGAGTGATACTTGACAAGCAGCATGTCAGCTTCACCTAGGAAGGTGCTAGACATGCAAATTCTTGGCCCCCATCCCCACTACTGAATCAGAGGCTCTAGTGAGCTGGGCCAGCAGTCTGTTTTATCACATCCTCCAGGTGATTCTGATGCTTTCCGGTTTGAGAACCACTGACTTGGTTTATTGTCTACGACTTTCCATCGTCATTAAATATCCTCTGACGGTTGCGTGTTTGATGCTGGAGTGATCTTGTACCGTATTGACTTGAATAATTCTCCAAATCAGTGACTGTCTTGATGCCTGTATGCTCATGTAGGCCTTAGGGCTTGTTTCAGGAGGTGGTGCCCTTAGAGCTGGTGGCATTGTGGGATGGCAGGTTGGGGCGGGGGGGTTGTTGCTGTGAGCAGGGCAGGGAGGGGAAGATGCTAAGACTGGAGCTGTCTCTGGTTCGGGACTGTGTGCAGACAGCCGGGCCCAGAGCCCACCTTCCCCTTCATCCTTTGCCCAGAGTGGCCCTGGCAGAGCAGGAAGCAAGTGGTGAACATGTCAACATCAATTGGAAGGGACTTTGGCAAAAAGAGTCCAGATTTCCTGGAGCCAATGGTCTGTGCCGCGAAGCAGAAGGAAGCTACCCTCTGCCAGATGCAGACCCAGCAGAAAGAAGCATCATAGCTCATAAACCGGCTTCAGTGCACGTCCCTGCTGGCCTTGGCTTTGTTTTGTTTTTGTTTTCTTTGCCTCCCTTTTTTGTGTATTTATAAAAATTGGATACACTGGTCAGTCCTGGGTTGCCCTACTGCCTGAACTGCCACTGTAATTCAACCACTGTCTTCTTTCCTGTTGTAGCCTTACAGTTTCAAATTTGGGTCTCCATAGGGCCTCCCTGGACCCCCACCTTTAGTAGGTCTCCCCCAGATGCCTGGCCCCGGCCCTCAGAGAATTCTCAAGGCCTTACCATTCACCCTTCCTTCCTGGCTCAGCTCTGGGTGGAGCTGGAGATGGAAGGGCAGCTCCCACTGACCCAAATTCACTGGGATCATGTGTGAGTGGGCAAGCCGTCCTCTGTGAGCTGTTCTCACACCCCAGCCCCTAACGGGCTCAATGGAAGGCAAGCGGCGCCCAAGCTCCAGGAGGCTGTCAATCTCTTGAGCCCCTGGGCACCGCAGAGGGAGGGCCTGGGCTTTGGGCAGGGAGCTGCAGAGAAGGCCAAGGCTGAGGTAGCTCACGCCTGTGACCAGGAAGTGCTGGCTGGGGCCCTGGTCAGGTTGCAGCCCAGGCTGACCCACTGATCCTGCCATTCTCTGCTCAGGAATCTTGCTGTAGCTCCCCAGGCCTACGAAAATCCCAGCGTCCTTGCATGGGGTCAGGGGCCCACCTTTCTGTGGCCCCAGATCTCTCTAGCTGTACTCCCTAGGACAATGCCTGATAGACAGGGGCAGAATAAATGAAAGAATGAATGAATACCATCCTCGTCAGCCAGGCAGCTCACCTTTTATATTACCCCTGAAGTGCCTGTTATGTTCCCCTGCCATCCTTCTCTCCACTGATTCAGACTCTGCCAGTGACTTGGCCTGGCCTATGGCGGCTGCTCCATAAAGGTTTAAAGTGAAAGTGTGAATGTATGAATGAATGAAAAGATGGGATTAGGTTCCAGGTGCCCAATGAAGTCACACTTGCCCCCGTCTCTGTCTTCTATGTTATCTGACTTGTGTGCCTCTCATGGACCATGTGGCCCCATTTCCACTTGTACCTTGCGCTCTGTGTATGTGTTGGGGGCAGGGGCTTCTTTGTACCCCTGCAGGGTCCAGGGCTCTGCCTGGCTCAGACCAAGGCCAGGAGAGTGACCATCCAGCCGCAGCTCACTCCTGGTGGGTCTGACTCAGTCTATAAGTCACAGATTGCTCCATGTTTAAACTGGGAAGGGAACACTTTTGGGAGTTGTGCATATTTATCAATGTGTTTTATTCATCCTGACTCCAGAAAGGATGATCAAAACAGACGTGTAGACACTAGAAACATTAATTCAAGGCCAAAGTAAGTGAACCAGAGCGGTGAATGGAATTGAGGAGATGACTGTACCAGAAAATCTGGCTGAACCCCAAATTTGTCTCAGAACTTCCTGGCCATTTCACAGGTATGTAAACTGAGACCCAGAGAGAAAGGAAGGGACTTGCTCCAAGCCACATGAATAACAAATACCATGTGCTATGCACCATCTCATTGAAACCTCATCAGAGTCCTACTAGACAACCACCCCTGAATCCCCACTTCACAGATGGGGAAACTGAGGCACAGAGAGATGATTCCAAGTCCACATACCAGTTTCAAACCCTGGCTATGGAAACTGAGTCTTAGCCATTGCCCTATCCTGCTGTTCTCTAAACAAGAAAGAGGGACTTCCTTGGTGGTCCAGTGGCTAAAATCTACCTTCCAATGCAGGCAATACAGGTTTGATCCCTGGTCAGGGAACTAAGACCGCACAGGCTGTGGAGGGACTAAGGCTGTGAGCCACATCTAGAGAGAAGCCCGCACACCACAAAAAAGAGCCCATGCTGCCCCTCGGCAAGCCCTCCCCCCCCCCCCCCCCCAGTCAATAAAAAGGAGAGGAAGGAAAAATGCTGCAGACCCCCCAACTCTGAATATTTTTCTGAGTCTCTGCTGCTTTCAACATACTAGCAGAGACCAGTGACAGGCTCCAGAGGAAGTGTGGCTGCCTAACAGTGGTTCAGTATGTTTTTCCTCTCAAGCAACTTCCATGTGACAGCCACAGCCTTAGCGCAGCATTGACTGTGGCATTTCAGGCGCTGAGTCAGGGAGAATACTTTAGGCTTGTCCAGCTGCCCTCATGGAGGAGGTTTTCTCTTCAGCAGAGGCCAAAGCCGGCTCTGCCTGCTTCTGGTAGCTGTGGGCTTCCTGGCAGACTCTGCTCTGTCAGCCTTGGAAAGTGTTGGTGCTCAGAGAACACCAACAGATTTCTGCCCAGCTCATTTCTTCAAGAGCTGCAATAAGGAGTCCCCTATCTATTAAGAATGCTGTAAGACAGAAGACTATCCCCAGGAAGCCCTGGGCTCTGATCTTACTGGATCTGTTAGTTTCTTTCGGAGGAACCCAGCTGTGGCATCTGCCTTGGCTTGTCTATCCTTCACTGTCTTCGTGGCTCCCCTGGTGGCAGACATGTTGTGTCAGGCCTACATTGGCCTAGCTTATCCCCCTGGCCTGCCTCTTTCACCAAGAGGCACAGAGGATCACTGGATTTGGCGCTAGGATGGGACCTTGGTGGTCCCCTCTGGGGCGTGTAGCAGGGAACACAGGCCACCCTTCAAGGTAACAGAACCTGATTCCAGTTCCAGATCTTCTCTGTGGGACCCTGCGTACAATTCTTCAAATTTCAGAAATCTCAGCATCATGTCCTAATGCTATTTTCTGCCCTACTCTTACTAATTTCTTCTCCTGGGACCCCAGTTATACATACATCAGGTAGTTCATTATTTTCCCAAAGGTCCCTGAGGTTCTATTCACTTTTCTCCAATCTTTTTATCTCTCTGTTCTTTAAATTGGGTAATTTCTATTGATCCATCTTCAAGTTCACTGACCCTTTCTTCTTCCATCTCCAATCTAATGTGAAGTCCGTCTAGTAAAATTTTCATTTCCATTATTGTACTTTTCAGTTGTAGAACTTCTATTTGAGTCTTTTAAAGTTAGTTTCAATCCCTCTGCTGAGTTTGGGTTTCATTTTCCTGCTACTTTGCACATCTGATAATTTTTTTAACTACAAACTGTTCACTTTTTTTTTTTTTTTACAATGGATTGTTCTTTGTAGAGAGTCTGCATTCTTTTATCTTCCTCTGAATGTTGTTGATTTGTGTTCAATTAGGTAGTTCAATCAACATTCAGAAAACTAAGATCATGGCATCTGGTCCCATCACTTCATGGCAAATAGATGGGGAAACAATGGAAGCAGTGACAGACTTTATTTTGGGGGGCCCCAAAATCACTGCAGGTGGTGACTGCAACCATGAAATTAAAAGACACTTGCCCCTTGGAAGAAGAGCTATGACCAACCTAGACAGCATATTGAAAAGCAGAGACATTACTTTACCAACAAGGGTCCGTCTAGTCAGAGCTATGGTTTTTTCAGTAGTCATGTATAGATGTGAGAGTTGGACTATAAAGAAAGCTGAGCACCGAAGAATTGATGCTTTTGAACTGTGGTGTTGGAGAAGACTCCTGAGAGTCCCTTGGACTGCAATAAGATCCAACCAGTCCATCCTAAAGAAAATCAGTCTTGAATATTCATTGGAAGGACTGATGCTGCAGCTGAAACTCCAATACTTTGGCCACCTGATGAGAAGAACCGACTCACTGGAAAAGACCCTGATTCTGGGAAAGATTGAAGGCAGGAGGAGAAGGGGATGACAGAGGATGAGATGGTTGGATGGCATCACCAGCTTGATGGACTTGAGTTTGAGCAAGCTCTGGGAGTTGGTGATGGACAGGGAGGCCTGGTGTGTTGCAGTCCACGGGTCGCAAAGAGTTGGACATGACTGAGCAACTGAACTGAACTGTAGGTAGTTCAATAATTGGCCTATCATCTTAAACTTGTGTGAATTTGGTTTTATACCTTGTTAAAGCAGAGCTGAGGAAGTTCAAGTTTTTCCCCAAGGCTCTCTAATATGCTGGGACTCAGCCTCCAAATTCTTTCTTCCTTGTGGCTTTTATCCAGGCTTGTTTTAGGTTTTGGCAGAGAGGGTCCAGAATAGCCTCACTTAAGAGCAGGGTTTCTCAATGTTGGCACTTTTGACATTTTGGGTTGGCAATTCTGTTGTGGGTGCCATCCTCTACCCTGTGGGATGTTTAGCGGCCACCCTGGCCTCTGCCTACTAGCAACCCCCAGAGTCACGGCCATTAAAGCTGTCTTTAGACATTGCCAAATGTCCTCTGTGGGAATGGGGCAAAATCATTCCTGGTTTAGAACGACTGATCTAAGGGGTGGTCTTACTTCCAGATATTTGGAAAGAATCCCATTATCAAAGTGCCTCAAATACACATTTTGACTTCCTCCTCAAATGAGACTACTCACCTATCTTACGGGACCCTGGACTACACAGAGCCCGTTCCCCATTTCTGCACCTCACGGATGGAGCAAGCTACACATTCATATGTATTAAAGTACATCTGGGGGCAATCTTGGAAATTCCACAAATTGCAGTATAATTTTTAGGGCGTTAAGTTCACTATATGTAAATATTTTAAACAGACTTTAATATTTGTAACTTTTTGTTGGCATTCCCCCCACTTTTTAATATGATTATCCTCCCAAGGTGGAAATGACTGGGGCCGTGTTAGGGGTGAGGCTCAGAACATATTTCCTCCCTGGTCTGTTTTCCAGCATGCTCTGTTGATGGTCTCCTGCTGCCTTTCCTAAGAGGTGACACTATTCCTCTCTTTCTCCTATAGACGAAAGGCTCTATCATCTTTCCTACAGAAAGAGCCCATGGTCCAGCATCCTGGTGAGGGATAGGGGTGGGCTCTCTGGTGAGCTTGTGGGGAACTTTCTTCAAGTCTGCTCTGGGCTAAAATGTCAGCAGAAACCTTACAGGAAGAAGGAAGTCATTTGGCTGCTGTCTACACCCTGTTGGGGCTTGACCCACACTACACTAATTTTTCTCTACGTGGTTTCTTGACAATGTGAAGACCAAAAATGGTTAAAAAGAAATGGCAGTCTAAGGACCCTTCAGGACAATACTAGGCTTCCTTACATGAATTTCATATCTTTCAGAACCACAGAGTGACCGCCACTGTCACCCCTGAGGAATGGTTAACTGAGGAGGTGTGGCAAGACTAGCGCTGGGGAGGTGAGGGCTCTTGTATCATTTTCAAAAAAGAGAGACAGGCAGATTCAGGGAGATCACTGACCCACCGGGAGGCCCTGCCTTGCACTGCTGTAATATTCTAGGACAGACCAGTGAACATATGCTGAAAAGTGTAACTGCTGGGAGAAAAATTTTGCCATGCTGACTTATTTCCCTTTGATCTGATAAGCAGGCCAGGTGGTGGCCAGAGCAGATGGAGCATGACTGACGAACCTCCCCAAAGATTGTGCCCGATGGGTACGCCTCCCCATGAGCCCTCTCTTCCTGGATCCTGAAGCTCTCGCCATTCCCCAGTTTGTGTTAGTTCCTTGAACTGCCCTGAGTCTTCCGCTCACTTCTGGGAGCTCTGTGCCTTCATCCCTCTTTGCTCCTTCCACTTGGAATACTCATCCCCTCCCTGGTTTCCCAGGCAACTCTTCCTCATTCCTGGGACTCAACTTAAACATCACTCCTGCAGGGAGGCTTTGACTCTGGACATCCTCCTTCTGTGTTAGGATATCGTCTCCCTGGCCAGGACGGGTTCCTCGACCATCCCAACTGAAAGCCCCAGTGTCTGTCACATACGTTACTATGTGCGGAGGGCGGGGAGCAGGTGCATGTTGACTATCTGTGGAATCAGTGAAAGGAAGTTTTGGGGGCTTATGTCAGCCTGTGTCCTGAAAAGTGGTTGAAGAACATGAGGAGAGTTAACCTGGAAAAGAGGAGGTTCAGAGGAAGTCTGTCATTTAGAAGATAGGCTCTATACTTACAGATGATGTTACAAATGGCAGAACCAAGACTCACAGGTAGAAGTTAGAGGGAAGCAAGTTTTTGCTTACTTAAGTGGAACTCATTCATGCCAGAGACCATGGGTTGCCTACACCTTCTTCTTTAAAAAAATTTTTTTAACTGGAAGATAATTGCTTTATAATGTTGTGTTCACTGCTGCCATACAATATGAATCATTCATAAGTATACATGTATGTATCCCCTCCCGCTTGAACCTCTTTCCCACTCCCCACTCCCCACCCCTCTAGGTTGTCACAGAGCACCAGGCTGAGCTCCCTGTATCAAGCATCAACTTCCATCTAGGTATCTATTTTACACACGGTGATGCACATGTTTCAATGCTACTCTCTCAACTGTCTACTCCTTCGTTAGTAACAGAACCCCGGTTTTACTTAGGGCATCCCTGTGTCATTAAAAGTTCACATTTTCCAGTCTATCTTGCAGCTAGATGTGACCATGTGACTAGATTTGTGGCCAAATGGAAGTTGTTGTGTGGCACTTTTGGGAGAGCTCTTAAATGGGGTTCAGACACCTACCTTTTACCTTTTACCTGTCATTTTACCTTTTCCCCTCCTTCTTCGCTTGCATCTGGAATGCAGACCTGATGGGTGGAGCACCAGCAACCTTTTTGGAACATTAGAAAACCATGAGGATGCCACGTGCTAAGGAAAGTGGGGAAGAAAGATAGAATGATCCAGAGATACTAAGATCATTGTGGAGTTACAACACCTACCCCAGCTCTTCCTGACTTACATGAAAAATAAACCTTTATTTAAGTCACTGTTACTGGGTTTTTCAATATGCAGTCAAAGCCAATCTTAACTGATACACCAAATGTTTCCCTTCTTCCTTTGAAGGTCTCCATCCTCTGGTACATTTAGGAAACGAGGCATTTTATCTCACTTATCTAGCATCCTCTGTGCTGTAGGCTTAGACATCCCAGCTACCACCTACTCCTGATGCTCACCTTTGACTTCCTGCTCCTGACTCTTCTCTTGTCAGCCTCTCTGCCCCACACTGGACACCAGGCCTCTGCCTTCATCTTTGTGAGGCACCCTAGCACAAGATTTCTGTGTGTAGTAGGTATTTCCTGAAGGTTGGGGCACAGCAGGGGGTAATTTCAGCAAAGAACAGGGACAAGTCTCAAAATCAATGCCAGACATCACGTTTCTAGAAATGTCTCGGCCACACCCTACCAGCAGAGGTTTTTTTGGTGGCAATATCCTTCCTTTAACTCCCAGTCAAAGAAACAGTCTCCTCTGTTTCTCTCTCCCCTTTCCCAGTTACTAACCAATGGTCCCAAGTTCTAGGTCCTCTCCTTTGCAGAGCAGGTGGGCCCTGAGCCTACTCTGTACAGAGCCACTCTCTCCTGGTCTCCATCCGTTACATGAAAATTTTCTTTACCTTGGATCAAATTCTTCGATAGGGTCTATTCCCTCTGATTGAAGTGAGCCCTGGGGCTGGTGGGTTGGAGGCTACTTCTTTTCAGACTTATACACTCAACATCTCTCTAGGGGTGGGGGTGGGGGGACAGAATTCCTATTTTAAAAATAAGCTCCCAGGGCAGTAACTGAGGCCTGGAGAGGAGAAGCAACTAGCTGAAGGTCACACATCTGGTGACCAGCGAAACCTGAAGTAGATCTCAGGCCTGAGATCTGCCAAGAATCTTGAACTACTCTGGGCCACAGCCTGGGCCCCGGGTGAGATCCCAGCATGTCTGGGGTCTACTTCCTCAAGGATCAAGTCCTGCTAGCTGACTCCATGGCAAGCATACAGCTTTTTGAATTTTCATCTTGGAGAATCAAGGAGAAACCAAGAAGCTCATGTGGGTGCCCTTAGAGTTTGGAGGCCACAGGCTATCTGGGGTGGAGGTCACCCCTGGCCCAGAAGATAAACTGAAGCACCGAGAGAGAATGAGACCAGCCTCGTCATCCTTTGCAATGTGCTTCGCTGTGAAAGACTGATGCTGCAGCTGCCTGTAAACTAAGCAGGAGGGAGGGGATGTTCTGTTACTATCTCATATGAAGGAAAAAACCCTAAAGCAAAGTTGAAGCTGATTCACACACAAAATAATGGAAGAATCTTTCTATTCTGTTCTGATCCGTCTCTGACGGGGGCTTCTCTGATGTCTCAGACAGTAAAGAATCCACCTGCATGACTCGGGTTCGATCCCTGGGTCAGGAATATCCTCAGCAGAAGGGAACGGCTGCCCACACCAGTATTCTTGCCTGGAGAATTCCACGGACAGAGGAGCCTAGTGGGCTGCAATCCATGGGGCCACAAAGAGTCAGGCATAGAGTTTTGTTTTCTGTATGACTAATAATAAGTTATATTTGAATTTAGGACCAAGGTGGGAAAAATCATCTCCAGAGCCAGCAGAGATCCTGGGAAATTTTTGCTTCAGACAGTCCCCACTGCATCACTGGATCTGTGGCTGACACAGGTGTTCACTCCTCTGTCCCTGGGGCAGGTGGGCCAGTCAAGGTCTCTGCCTGTTTCCTGGAGAACTGAGGAGGCCCCGCTCCTCTGGGGACGCTGGTACTTCCTGGCCCTCTGCGCTGACACTCAGGAGTGGGGCTGTAGGCTGTCTGTTTATTGCATGTGGGCACAGACCCTCTGGACACTTGAATCTTAGTGTGTCCAGCTGTGCACGGACACATTTCTGATTATGGGCAGATACACCGATGGATCTGGCTTGAAAGAACCTGTAGGTAATGGACCACCAATGGCCGGAGCAGGTGGGGGTCCACCTCCCCAGGTGTGTGAGACCCTAGGGTCACTCCTGCTTGAAGTCTTGGGGCTATTCTCCCCTCCCCACACTTTCACAGGAGGAATCAACACGGATTTCCCTCTGTAGGTTAAAGGGTTGAGGGGCTGGAGTTCTGTTTGTGTCTGTGCAACTTTGGGCAAGCCACTTAACCTCTCCGGGCCTCAGTTTCCTCACTCACAAAGCCAGGGAGCAGAGGAAACTGATGGCTGAGTTCACTTCCAGAACTGACCTCCTGGGATTCAACTGGCCTTGAGTGGGCTGCACTCCTAGCTGAGCCCAGGGAAACGGGAGGGCATTTCTGAGCGGAAATAGTCTATCTTGGTGGATGGAAGGACCCTGATGGAAGGTGTGGGGACAGGACCCCAGCTGCAACGACAGTCAAACCTTTTAATCATGGCTCTTTGTGGTGGTGGAGGCTAGGGATGGGGCAGGGCTCCGTGGATAAACTCAGGCAATTGTGATCCCCGAATCACTGACTGTTTTTAAAGACACTGAATTTCAGAGCTCAGGTTTGGGCACAGCGTTGAATCCTACTCACAAGGAGGGACAAGAGACTGTGAGCAAGTCACTTCCCCTCTCCGGGCCTCGCCTCTCTTCTGTTCAAAGAAGGGCTGGACTTCCAGGTCTCTTAAGATCTCTCCAAGTTCTGCCACCCAAGGGCCCTCCCTGAGGCACTGGCCAACCAACCACCGTAGCTGGCTCAGCTGCCATCTTCCAGGAAGGGGTATAATGTGCTGGACAGCCCATACTGTCTGTCCTCGGGGCCCATTTTTAAGGCTCAGAGAGGTGAACTCACTCATCAAGGTTGCACTGCTAACTGGAGGCAGAGTTGGGGCTCGAACCCTGGCCTCCTATCCCCAGAGCCTGCATTTGTTGCTGCTGGGCTGTCCCCCACCCTGTACCGTTGCCGACAACCCTCTCAGCATGCTCTTCCCTCCCTCCTCATTCCCTGTGTCCCTGCCATCCTGCCTCTGTCGACCCCACCAGGCTGCCTCCAGCAATCCAGTCCTACTCAGCCAGCATCTCCAACATCCACTGGGCTGGAAAGATGCTCCAGGCCACAGTGCTCCCCCATTTGCCCAGCGGCAGCCTTGCCCACCCTGGGGCCGTTCTGGCTTGCGATCAGTAGCTGCAGACAAACCCTGAGCTCGATTTTTCTGACCACCCGATGGCCACCGATCCCTCCACTTAATGAATTGCAGGGGAGCTTTGGGTGGTCGACAGTAGAAGCCTGCACGGCTGAGTTGGAAATTAAAAGCGGCGTCCGAGGGTGGGTTTGAAGGCAGCAACAGGAACCATGAATATTTTACAAGAAACCGGAATTATTAATGTTTCAATAAAAAAACAAAACCCCAGTGTCCATGTAAAGATTACATGTGACTTAAAGCCTTCAGAAAACCGCTGTGGTTCTCCTCCTCTCTCTCTCTTAAACCACTCAGCACGGCTTCGCTTAAACCGTCCCCATCTCGCCAACCCTCAACGCACCGGCTCTAAATGGCGGTGCATCCGCCCGGCCGCCCCCAATCATTAGCGCGGCCCCCGCCTTCCTTCGGAGCTGCGGACGCACCCGAGAAATATTTCTGGAAGACTATTTACGAACTTCCCCATAATCATCAATCATACGGTTAAGAAGGGATGGAGCAAGATTTCTTACCTCAAGGAGGCCCTAATGCAAAAAAGCTATTTACTTGGGCACGGACGGGGGCCTGCGATTCTGATGCCATTACTATAGAATACATAATAGCATCAATAATTAAGTATAAATTGGATTTAATATTTTATGCTGGCGACATGTAATTTACACTCTACCCGAGAAATCAAAGGTCATGTCTGAAATAAATGAGTGTGGGGTTGGGCCTCCAGTGGAATTAGCACATTCCCCCTCCAAACCCCTCCACCGCCTCCTGGCAGCTGGAGCCCGAGGGGAGAAGGGCGGCCGGCAGGGAGCAGAGAGTTGGGGTCTGGCGGCCTCGGGGAGACGCTGGTCTCCGGAGTGCGGCTCTTTAAAAGAGGCCCCGGGCCTCCCTGGGGTCAGCGTTGCTTCTGGAGGCTCTGAGGAGGGGGGCGCTTGGAGATGCTAACCCCAGAAGGCAAGTCCGCCCGAGATACAGCTGCGGCTCCAAAAGGCTGGCGGGGTTCTGAGGGGACACTGAGGCCCACGGCGAGGAAGGGCTCGCCCCACATCACACAGGGAGGCGGCAGGGTCAGAAGAGGACCCAGGGCTCCGGCCTCCGTCAGCTCTGCTGGGCGGGCGGGGCGCGGCGTCGTCGCCCCAGACCTCAGGGCGGTCCGCTCGCCCCCCGGGAGGGGCTGACCCTGGCCTGGGGGCTGGCGCCGGCTCTCTCCCGTGTGCCTCTCAGATCTGTTCAGGCTTGGCTGGGGGCGCGGGGTGTTGCGTGGACGCTTGGTCTCCAAGGGGCCCGTGTGGGCTCAGGCCAGTGTGGAGGTGAGACACTGGAGGGTGGATAAGCAAGGACTTCGCTGCAAGGATGGCTCTTTGGCAGGAAGGAGCTGAGCATGCGCATTCGCTCAACCTTCCAACAGCTCCCCAGGTCCCTGGGAGGGAACCCAGAGTCCTCTTCTTGCCGTGCAAAGTCCTCTCCATCTCCTGCCTCAGCCCCTCAGGCTCCAGCTACACCAAGTCCAGCAATGCCCGCCGGGGCCCATGCCCCTCTCACACCAGGCCTTTGCCCTGGTTCCTTCCCTCTGCTTGGGACACCCTTCTCTAGATCCCCACGCGACTCCTCCTCACTTCCCAAGACGTTTTTTCCAACCAGCCTCTGCCCAGACTCCCCACTCCCTCCACCATCCACCGTACCCCTGCTCATCTTTCTTCCTGTGCTTCAACGTCTGACATTTTCGACCTGCAGGGTCATCAAAGTCTCCCCCGTCCTGGAATGTCAGCCTCCAGGAACCTCATCCCGTCTGTTCACTGCAAATTCCACGGTGCCTGGAACAGTGCTAGGCTCATAGTATATGCTCAATTAATATTTGTTGACTAAAAATCTGTTACATCCAAGTCATCTTTTGTGTCTTAGGGTAGCCATCTGCTCCTCTAGGGACCTCTGACCCACTCTCCTGGTCCCCCCTCCGGTCCCGTGCCCTCCTCTGCTGGGTCAGGTACTTCCTCAGCACCCCAGGGGATCATATTCTAGTGCTGATCTTGGGGGGTTACACCCGTCTGTTTCCTTGTCTGTCTGCTCTCTACGCTCTGCTCTCCGAGGCCTCCTTGGTGCCCAGCGCAGGGTCTGCATATGCTAGAAGCTCAGCAAATGAATGCAGGATAGAGGCATGAAGGCACTGGGCCACAGTCACATGGGCTGGTGGCAGTCATGGGAAGCAGAAGGGAATGGGGAGGAATCTGGCCCAAATCCCGAGCTCTAGGCTGCAAGAGTTTCTAGCAGTTGCTAAGGCTATCTCAGGAGGTGACTCCAGCCAAGAGATAGGAGTGGGGGCCAGGAAGCAGAACCCCCCCTTCCTCCACCAACCACACATCAAGAGCACATGTTGGGCAGGGAGCTGGGAGGCGCCCAGGAGAAGAGTGCAGTTTTCTCATCTGTCCTGACAGAGTGGACTGGATGGGCCATGCCATGGACGGAATGTTGCCTTCTCCCTCAAGTTCACATGTTGAAACCCTAGCCCGCCCCCAAAGACAATGGTTTAGAAGGTGGGGCTTGGGATTGAAGTGTGAGGGTGGAGTCCTCATGAATGGGATGAGCGCTCTTCTAAAAGAGGCTTCAGAGTGACCCCTGGTCCCTTCCACCGTGTGAGGACGCAGCAAGCAGGCACTGCCGTGAACCAGGAAGAGGGTCTGCTCTAGAACACAATCATGCGGATACCTTGATCTTGGACTTTTCAGCCTCAGGAACCTTGAGAAATACATTTCTGTTGCTTAGAAGCCACGCCATCTGTGATATTTTGTTATAGCAGACCAAAATAAGACCCCAAAGCTTTTCCAATTTGAAAATGCCTGTTTACCTGTGATCTGGGAGTGGGAGTGGGTCTTAGGAACAACTGACGTTTGTTGGAACGACTGTGGAATTTAAAAAATATTATCTCATTTAATCCCCACCGAGTCCCGTCAGGCGGGGACTGTTACTCTCCATTTTTACAGATGAGGGAATTGAGGCACAGAGAGCTTAGTGGCATGCCAAGCTCATGCAGTCTGCAATAGAGTCAGGACTTGAACTAGGCTGACCAGCTCTAGAGTTTAGACTCCAAATACCATTGTCCTACCTGATGGCTGAGGTTTAACCCCGAATATCAGCCTGAGGTTAGAACAGGGGCAGGGGTTTGGTCTGAGTCCTTGTTAAAGGGTATGGAGTGACTAGAGAGGGGGCCCTTGAAACGCCGGGGAAGGTGCTCTTCAGCACCTAGGGGGGTCAAACCCAATCTTTCTTGCTGCCCCTCCGTGTTCCCCACCCACATGTGTAGACGAGATAGAACTAGCCACCTACTCGCTGTGTGAGCTTAGGCATGTCCTGGTTCCTCTCTGGGCCCTGGAATCCTCACTTGAGGAGGTGGGTTCCAACTCCAAGCCTCCTTCCAGTTTTATCAGCATGAGATGCTGCGAGTCTGTCCCTGTTCTCCTCTCTCCTTCCTTCCTCTGGCTCCCAGGGGGCAGCCACAGGGCTCAGGCGTGTGTTGATGCCCCACTGTGAGTCAGCGTCTTGGGCCCAGCATAAGGCAGAGAAGGCAGAAATGGGACCCGGAGGGGTGGCTGGAAAAGGCAGCACGGCTGGTTGCTGGTAAATATTTGTTGAAGCAAATTGACCAGGAGGAAGGCACCGGAGTTTATCCTCCAGGAGTCGCCGACAGATGTGTCCAGTGGAGCCAGCTTAGCCAGAGGTGAAGAGCTGCCTGGCGGAGGTTTTCCACACCTGGTGAGAAGGCTCCATGCTGAGAGGTTAGGGCTGGGCTGGTCGGGGGGCATGGGGGCTGAAGTTGTGGTCCCCAATCTTGTCTAGGGTCCAGACCACTGGCCAGATCTTTCACAAAGTGTCAGGCTGAACTTGGTCCCTGAACTTCCTCTTTTCAAAGGAGACATGATCACATCTTCACACCTGTTATCATCGAAGCATCTGTAGCCCATTTTACAGATGAGGAATCTGAGGCTCAGAGAGGTAAAGAAAGCTGCTCAGAGGGACACAGCTAATGAGAGGCAGAGTCAGGATGGGACCTAGGCCTGGTGGCTCTCCATGGACCATTCTGCTCAGGCCACTCTAGGAGAGAGAGAGAGAGACCGAGACGAGAGAGGAGGCAGCTGAGAGGAGGGTCACCAACGGATCGGCCTCAAATCCTGGGCTTCCCTACAGTGGCCCTGCAGCCTTGGATAGGCCACTCAACCTATCTGAGCTCCTGTTTCCTCATCCATAAAGCACAGCTCAAGATATCTAGCTGGCATGAGTGGTATAGACAGGAGTGGACATCAGACCCTGGCAAGCAGTAGGTGCTGAGGGCACGGACTCTGTCATGTCTGAGCTGGTTGGTGTGGATCACCGTCATCAGGCGATAGAGGCCTGGTTCCGCAGAGGGCAGAAGAGAGGGCCAGGGGTGGCGGGCCCTCCTCACCCCTGCGAGGGGGGTTTGAAGGAAGCTACTTACCACATGTTCTGGTTGTAAATCACTGGTGATAAAATATCCCAAATCCAGTGACTTAAGGCCGTGGCACTCTTCAGTGACCTTTTGGTTCTGAGAGCTGCCCAGGCGCAGGGAGGCAGTTCGTGCTCTGGTGTTCATGCCGGTGTGCTCAGAGTGTGGCTAGGGTGGGAGTCATCCCGAGGGCTTCTGTCAGTGTCAGGTCTCATAGCTGATCCTGGCGTCCTCTAGGACCTCAGCCGGACCAGTTGCCTGGGCTGCCCAGCCCCATGCTCTCCCCAACATGCCCTTGGCTTCCTCAGTGCATGGCGTCTGAGTTTTAAGAAGGAGGGTCCCAAGGGGGCAACTGGAAGCCGTGTTGCCTGTCCCGACCTAGAAGTCACAGAGTATCACTAACACTATTATCTCAGGCCCACCCAGATCAAGGGAAAGAGCAGAAAGGGTGGTTGTCACCGTGTTAAAAGACCATGTGGATGAAGGTTGTCATGGTGGTCATGTTTGGAAAATACATCTGTCACACTGTATGAGTTCCGTGGCCCTGGAAGTTCACATAAAAGGAGCTTTGATGTCCCATCTGCGTTCTTTCTCTCACATCTGGGAGATCCATGTTTACCAAACTGCTTTTCTTCATTGAAGACTGTAGCAACCGGTGCTCCAGATCTGCCTACAGTTAAGATAACATGACTTTGAGGAAGGGGGTAGGCTGAGGCCCCAGCACCAGGCATGGGACTGACGCAGAGAGGCAGCTTGACAAGCCTGGGTTGTGGGATTTCAGAGCACTGTATGCAAAGAGCCCAGTGTTCCTGGGCGGCGGGGGAAGGCAGTGGCATAAGCTGTGTGTCCTTGCAGAGGGTCACTTGGGCTCAGATCTGCAGCCGCCAGCACAGAGAGGTCAGAGAGCTTCCCTGGGTCACACCGCGGACCATCAGGAAAAGCAGGAGCAGAATGCAGTTCTCCTGTTGTCTTGCTTGGTGCTCCTGCCAGGACACTGGGTAGCCCATGAATCTGCAGCAGAAATCTCCTGGGAGCCTGGGCGTGAGTGTGAAGTAGCCTGTCAAGGGCAAGCCCTTCCTTCCAGGGCTGAGTCCCCCCACTCTCCGAGTAGGATGGGTGGGGGAGGGGAGGCACCCCACGTGCTCTTCTTGCCATGTGACATTGGCCCTCCTTCCGGGGGAGATGGCTCTCAGTTCCCACCTCGTCACTCTGGCTTTTGCATCCACCTGTAATTGAAGGTCAGGATCTCCTTATTCTCTTCACAGAGGCTTTGAGCAGCCTCATAATTGGAGGCCACACAGCTGGGGCTTGAAGAAGGAGAAAAGTGTCATTTTCCAGCGAGTGTTCCCTGGAACACTAGGCCTTCAGTGTATTAATGGGGATTCTGCCAAGATAAAGGGGGAGGCTTCTGTTATCACTCTGGGAAACGGCTGAAATAAAATCAAACTGTATCACAGGACTTCTCAGAGCATTTCCTAGCCTTGTAGCTCTTCCGGAAGGGAACTGGCATTTGCAGTACTTACCAAACTTACTTGACTGCTGAACCTTCTCTCCCTTTTCTGTCTTCTGTGGAGCATCTTGAGAGACTGATGTTTCCTGGATCACATTTTGGGGGATAGTGTCCGAGAGCAGCATGGATGTTAATGAAGGCAATTTTTTAAACCACGAAAGAGAGCAGCAGCCATGGGGACATGTCAGACTGGAGTCAGGGCACCCTTTGGGGGACAGGGCACCCCGGGACGCCTCGCTGATACCATCTCTTTCACCACAATAGAGCTCAGACCGGCAGTACTTCTGGGTATCTTGAAGGGTCATGCCCAGGGCTGTTCCAGCATGGGGGTCCCGCGATCAGAGTGAATGAGTGTGTGCAAGTGGCTTAGTCATGTCCAACTCTTTGCAACTCCATGGACTGTAGTCTGCCATGCTTCTCTGTCCATGGGATTCTCCAGGCAAGAATACTGGAGTGGGTAGCCATTCCCTTCTGCAAGGAATATTCCCGACCCGGGGATCAAACCAAGTCTCCTGCATTGCAGGTGGATTCTGTACTGTCTCAGCCACCAGGGAAGATCAGAAGGGGTTGATTTATCCAGCAAGGCCTCCTTCTCTGCTGCCTGTTGAGTGGCACCAAGAATCCCTGGGGCCCTGGACCTTGGGGGGTGGGAGGGACAGGGCCCAGGCCTGGGCTCTGGCAGCTCCTCCCTCCCCCACCCCGAGCCTGGCCTGTGGCTAATGTCGCCTTAATGCTGTGGTCAGGCGGCCACGTGGCTGGGCTCCCTGGGCTGGCAGGGCCGCATAATGGACGGCCCGGACCCGCCCGCTAACGGCTCCATTAAATGTGGTCGATTTTTTTTTCTGGTTCCTGGTGTTTTAAGCTGAGTATCTCTGGGCAGGCATTCAAAGCCCCGTTCCAGAGCTAATCTCAGAGGCAGGGGCAGAGCAGGCCCGGCTGCATTAAACAGCTAAATCGGGCTCAGGGTGGGTGGAGCTCACTCGAGGAAAGAATAGCATCGCTGTGGGCTTGGCCATCGGTCACAGGGCTGGCTGCTCTCCCTGTCCTTCAGGCTGTTGAAGGGGGTTGATGGGCAGTGGTAGGGGTGCTGGGGAGCAGTTCCAGGTGAAGAAACTGCATATGGAGGCTCAGTGCCTTTGCTGTGTGTCCTCCAGGCGATTGCCGACCGTCTCTGTGCATTGATTTTCATGCTAGGATTCACTCTCTTGTAAGCCTCTCCATGGATGGGCTTCCCTCATAGCTCAGTTGGTAAAGAATCCGCTCCCAATGCGGAAGACCTGGGTTCAATCCCTGGGTTGGGAAGATCCCCTGGAGAAGGGAAAGGCTACTCACTCCAGTATTCTGCCTTGGAGAATTCCATGGACTTTATAGTCCAGGGGGTTGCAAAGAGTCGGACACGACTGAGCAACTTTCACTTTCCCTTTCCATGGATGGAATCCAAGAGGTATGGGGAACTGGACCTGGTATCTGGGGATACCAGGATATTGGGGTTGGGAGGAGTTTGAAGGCTTTTGAAGCCTAAGGAGAAAGTCCAGCTATTCATGACACAGGGACCGAAGTCTGGGGTGTAGGCAAGAAGTGGTCATAGTAGGTTTAAAAGGAGGGTTGGGAAGGCCCAGGGATGGGAAGCTGGGAACAGGAGAGACTCAGACATGGGATTGGATGCCTTTTTGCCCCATGTAATAATCTGAGCCCCTCTTCTCTCTCTCTGGGGCTAGGACCCCAGAGCAGAGTAGCTTGCAAACTCAACTATGCTGGAAGAAAAGGAGGAGGGGAGGGGTAAAGGCCAGGAGGGTGAGAAACTCCTATTATTGAGCCCTGGGTGGGGGCTGGGCAGAGTCTGGAGAGGATGTGAACTTGCTGAGAAGCCAAGGGGCCCCAGCTAGAGTCGGGGGCACAGGGGGCTAATGGCAAGGCAGGCTTGATGGCAGATCAAACCCCACAAGAGCCAGTAAAGGTCTCAGAGGTCAGGTTCACTCCCTTGATAGGGACACTGAGGCTCAAAGAGGAGAGAAGCTTGCTGGAAGTCACAGAGTGGCAGAGCTGGGCCTAGAATCTGCGTTTCTGATTCCCAGAGAACAGATTGACAGAGCTCTTGGGTAAGGAGCCTGCCTTGGTCCTCTCCACACCTCTCCCCTATCCTACTTGTTTTTGGTCCCCAGCCTCTGGCCTGTCAGTAATCTGCCACTCCAGGCCCCTAAATCAGGGACATCTTTAGCATCCAAGGTGGAGCAGGGCTGGCCAGAGGCATGGGAACAAGATTGACAGGGGTCAGTGATCTCATTTCTAATTCCATCTTGGTCACCATCTTGCTTAGAGGTCTTGGTCAAGTCATTTCCTCTCTCTGGGTCTCGGCCTTTGCATGTGTAAACCGGCAGTTATTGTCCTGGCTTGGTGGATCCTTCCAGCAGTGGAATTTAGGTCTGTGCCATGCTGCAGGGGCTGGTGTTTGGGGCTTCTCCAGCCAGCATCCCACCTGCCTCCCCCACAACCTGTCTCGTTTCACCAGCTGTCCCTGCTTCCCCTCCTCTTGGACGCTCATGAATCCCTTTCACTCCTGCCTGCCACTGAACTATACTCTGAGTCATTACTGAATGCCTCCTACACCCCACCCTTGCCATAAGAGAATCAACAGTTCAGCTGGGGAGACGGGGGAGGCAGGACATGTGCCAGTGCAGTGAGGGGTTGTGTCAAATGACCGCTCTCTTACTGGCTTTAAACAACACAAAACTGTTCTCTTGCAGTTCTGTAGATCAGAAGTGTCCATGGACTAAGGTCAAGGTGTGGGTCCGTTGTGTTCCCTCTGGAGGGAGAGTCCGTTTCCTTGCTTTGTCCAGCTTTTAGAGGCCACTCATAGTCTTTGGCTCGTGACCTCTTTCCTCCATGTTTAAAGCCATCAGCCAGCGTTTTCTAGTCCTCTCTGTGACTCTACACCCCTGCCAGATGGTCATCCATGTGGTCTCAAAGGAGTCGCGAGGGGTGACCCAGGGGACTCCTCCATGTCAAACCCTTAACTTAAGTACACCCTTCAAGTCCCTTTGCATATCACAGATTTCAGGGAGTAAGACACGGGCCTCTTTGCGGGCCAGTATTCTGCCACTATAGGTGTCAAGACAGTGCCTTCTTCCAAAACTTTCAGGTGGCACAGAAGTCCTGTCCAGGCCTTGCTTGGAGCCCGTCTTGGGTTCATCTCCCAGCTTCTCCACCGTGAGCTGCATAGCTGGAGCTGCAAATCTGTCAAGGATCATAGCACCCACCTCACAGGCTTGCAGAAAACACTCAAGACGCTGCTGGTGGGGTGCAGACCATAGAACCCAGTCTGGGGTAACAGCTCAACAAATGGTTGAAGTGAAAGTGAAGTCGCTCAGTCGTGTCCAACTCTTTGTGACCCCAGGGACTCTAGCCTACCAATCTCCTCTGTCCATGGGATCCTCCAGGCAAGAATACTGGAGTGGGTTGCCATTCCCTTCTCCACAATAAATGGTTACCTCTGCTTTAATTTTTAGGCAACATAAAACCTGCCTTCTGGTTCTGAAGGGACTGCAGTGGATGGGCAAGGACAAGGAGGAAGTAAGGCTTAGGCTCCACCCTGCCCTGACATCCTGGGGACGTTCTCAGGGATGGGAGGTTTCATGATACTTAAACATGCTGGACTATCTGGGCCAGGCTTGCCCCTTCTGTCTTCATCTGATTCTTTTATTCATATCTCTATCATTTGCCGAACTACTGAGTTAGAGGTACAGTGGTGAACAGGACAGACACATGGACTCCTAAGAAGCTGAGGTTCCAGTGTGTGTGTGGAACAAACAGGCAATGAGCAATAATACTATTATGTATTATAAATATATAAAATATACTATTATGTGAACAAGATAATTCCAGCTTTCTAAGTGTTAGGAAAGATGTAAACAGGGTATTATGAGAGAGAATCATGTAGTGGTCGAGGAAGTCTCTCTTCTGTGACATCTAAGTTGATCCCTAAAAAGTGAGAAGAGGTAGGCCTGGGAGGAATTGAATTAGAGCATTGACCTAGACTTAGGGAACAGCAAGTACAAAGGCCCTGTGGTAGCAAAGAGCTTGCACATTCAAAGGCCAGTATCAACGGAACAAGTGTGCATCAAGGAGTATAACTGAAGATGAGGTGGGAGGGAGCAGGGCCAGTCCTGCCAGGAATTTGGATTTTGTTCTAAAGGTGAAGGGTGTGGCTCAGCTGGTAAAGAATCCGCCTGCAATGTGGGAGACCTGGGTTCAATCCCTGTGTTGATAAGATCCCCTGGAGGAGGGCATGGCAACCCACTCCAGTATTCTTGCCTGGAGAATCCCATGCACAGAGGAGCCTGGTGGGCTGCAGTCCGTGGGGTCGCAGGGAGTCAGATATGACTAAGCGACTAGGCACAGGAGGGCCTGAAGAAGAGGGCATGATGGTTTGGTTTATGTTTTAAAGATCACTCTAACTGCTTGACTGAAAACACATTGGTGTACAGTGGGTGGTAGTATGTTTGGGGGTGGGTTGTATTATTCTTCTCAATCATCCACTTTTCTTGGTGGGAGTTTCAGGCCTTCCTGCCTCACTGGCTTCCAGTTTGGTTCTATGATTTGCTTTGGCCAATGAAATGGGAGTGGGAGTGACACGTGCCATTTTGGGGCAGAAAGTTTAAGGCATAGTGTGATTTGCAATGTCCTTTTTTCTTGCTCTAAAACAACTTGTAATGTTCTAGAGGGAGGTTGTTCCATCTACCGAGGTACAGACTAAAGATGACATGGATCACAGCTGCATCTTACTGGCAGTGAACAGGCAGTGTGACCAAAATATGTCTTTATTCCTTTAAGTTGCTGAGATAGGGAGATCATTTGTTATTGCAGTACTGCTTAACCTGACCTGCCTAATACAGGGGCTAAAAATGGAAGTGGAGGAACCACCAAGAAGACCATCCCTCTGGTTGAGGTGAGAGATGAGGTGGCCCAGCCCGAGGAGGTAGTGGAGGAGGGGGGACCTTCTCCCCAACATTAACTTTCTGTGAAGTTTAGCCCTGGCTGGGAGTCAGAGGGGCAAGCTGGGAGTTTTCTTCTCTGCCTCTAAGTCTACAGGAACCACAGAGCCTGTTTGTTGAGGCACCTAGGCCTCAGTCTCCTGGCTGCACTGGGCTCCCTTTGTCACCCAGGGACAGAGGTACTGGCTGCTCAACTCCAAGACCGGTGGCCTGCCTCTCGTAAAAACACAAATGTCTTTCTCCAAAATTAGGGCTGGCTTACATATGGCATGAGGACTGTAGTTACTTTTTGGGGTTGATGGTCAGAAGCCTGGATGGAGCCACCAGAGTTTGGTGTCTTTTATATCCTGGCAGGAGGCAGGCTGAAGACCCCAGGGATAATTGCTCTATAAGAAAAGTCAGGGGAGAAGGCACAGGCCACGATGGGAGAAGGGTCTCTGGTGCTTTCTGCATCAGCCAGGAAACACATGAATATCCCCAAAAAGTTACCTGCTGGTTGGACAGGTCAAGACTTGGCATGCTGAGAAGACCTATTCCTGCACAAAGGATCCTGCTTATTGTTGGTAATAACCAAATTCACCATTTATTGAACCATACTATAAACCAGATACTGTGCTAAGTGCTAGCTGCCTTGTTTAATCCTCATGACAATTCAGAAGGTAAGTTTTACTCATTTTAAAAGTGACCAAAGCAATATTTGCCTGATGGGCAATGTTAATCATTACAGAAATACATAAAGAAGCTTGTGAGCACCTCCACTCATATTGCTCACAGATATATTCATTTCTTTGTCCATTTTACCACACCCTTATGGCAGAAAGTAAAGAACTAAAGAGCCTCTTGATGAAAGTTAAAGAGGAGAGTGAAAAGTTGGCTTAAAACTCAACATTCATAAAACTAAGATCATGGCATCTGGTCCCATCACTTCCTGGCAAATAGATGGGGAAATGATGGAAACAGTGACAGACTTAATTTTCTTGGTCTCCAAAACCACTGCAGATGGTGACTGAAGCCATGAAATTAAAAGACGCCTGCTTCTTGGAAGAAAGTTTATGACCAACCTAGACAGCATATTGAAAAGCAGGGTGTTACTTTGCCAAAGAAGGCCCATCTAGTCAAAGCTTTGGTTTTTCCAGTAGTCATGTATGGATGTGAGAGTTGGACTATAAAGAAAGCTGTGTCAAAGAATTGATGCTTTTGAACTGTGGTGTTGGAGAAGACTCTTGAGAGTCCCTTGGACAGCTAGGAGATCCAACCAGTCCATCCTAAAGGAAATCAGTCCTGAATATTCATTGGAAGAACTGATGTTGAAGCTGAAACTCCAATCCTTTGGCCATCTGATGCGAAGAACTGACTCATTGGAAAAGACCGTGATTACTGGGAAAGGTTGAAGGTGGGAGGAGAAGGGGACACCAGAGGATGAGATGGTTGAATGGCATCACCAACTCAATGGACATAAGTTTGAGCAAGCTCTGGGAGTTGGCGATGGACAGGGAAACCTGGTTTGCTGCAGTCCATGGGGTCGCAAAGAGTCAGACACGACTGAGCGACTGAACTGAACTGAGATTTTACTAAGCACTTTTCATGCATTGTCTCATGTACTCCTCACAGAATTCTTGGGAGGAGATAGCTCTTATCATCCCCATTTTACAGATGAACAACTGAGTCTCAGTTCAGTTCAGTTCAGTGCAGTCGCTCAGTCGTGTCTGACTCTTCGCAACCCCATGAATTGCAGCACACCAGGCCTCCCTGTCCATCACCAACTCCTGGAGTCTACCCAAACCCATGTCCATCGAGTCAGTAATGCCATCTAGCCATCTCATCCTCTGTCGTCTCCTTCTCCTCCTATCCCCAGTCCTTCCCAGTTGACTTCCAATGAGTCAACTCTTTGCATGAGGTGGCCAAAGTATTGGAGTTTCAGCTTCAACGTCAGTCCTTCCAATGAACACCCAGGACTGATCTCCTTTAGGATGGACTGGTTGGATCTCCCTGCAGTCCAAGGGACTCTCAAGAGTCTTCTCCAACACTATAGTTCAAAAACATCAATTCTTTGG
Organism: Odocoileus virginianus; assembly: GCF_023699985.2. NCBI lineage: Eukaryota > Metazoa > Chordata > Mammalia > Artiodactyla > Cervidae > Odocoileus > Odocoileus virginianus. The sequence goes on along the minus strand of NC_069703.1, from coordinate 36,181,837 downwards.
CACTCAGCTTTCTTCACAGTCCAACTCTCACATCCATACATGACTACTGGAAAAACCATAGCCTTGACTAGATGGACTTTTGTTGGCAAAGTAATGTCTCTGCTTTTTAATATGCTGTCTAGGTTGGTCATAACTTTTCTTCCAAGGAGTAAGCGTCTTTTAATTTCATGGCTGCAGTCACCATCCGCAGTGATTTTGGATCCCCAAAAAATAAAGTCTGACACTGTTTCCACTGTTTCCCCATCTATTTGCCAGGAAGTGACGGGACCAGATGCCATGATCTTAGTTTTCTGAATGTTGAGCTTTAAGCAAACTTTTTCACTCTCCTCTTTTACTTTCATCAAGAGGCTTTTTAGTTCCTCTTCACTTTCTGCCATAAGGGTGGTGTCATCTGCATATCTGAGGTTATTGATATTTCTCTCCCGGCAATCTTGATTCCAGCTTGTGCTTCTTCCAGCCCAGTGTTTCTCATGAGGTACTCTGCATATAGGTTAAAAAGGCAGGGTGACAATATACAGCCTTGATGTACTCCTTTTCCTATTTGGAACCAGTCTGTTGTTCCATGTCCATTTCGCCTGAGGTCAGGGGCAGCGGCCGAGAGGAGCTACCCCACGTTCAAGGTCAGGAGGGGGCGGCCGTGAGAAGATACCCTTCGTCCAAGGTAAGGAGCAGAGACTGTGCTTGGAGCAGCCGTGAAGAGACACCCCACGTCCAAGGTAAGAGAAACCCAAGTGCGACGGGAGGTGTTGCCAGAGGGCATCAGAGGGCAGACACACTGAAGCCATAATCACAGAAAACTGGGCAATGTGATCACAGGACCACAGCCGTGTCTAACTCAGTGAGACTGAGCCATGCCGTGGGGGGCCACCCAGGACGGACGGGTCATGGTGGAGAGCTCTGACAGAATGTGGTCCACTGGAGAAGGAACGGCAAAAAACTGAGTCTCAGAAGCCCTGTTAAATGGCCTGAAGTTACTTACCAAGGTGATAAGAGGTGAACTGGGATTTGAGCACAGAGCTGTCAGAAGACGTTGTATCAAGTGTCTGCTGACTCCTCCCTAGTTCCGGGTCCTGTGTCAGGAGCTGGGAGACAGCCACTGGGTACGGATGCTGACCTTGTGGCCTCATTCTTGGGGACAAGAAGAGTACAACACAGTATCGAGAAGGTCTTGTGTGTAAAGCAAAAGCCGTTTCTGTGTTTGTACTTAAAGGGAGAGGGATGGAGGCGGATTCTAGGCAAGTTTGGGGAGCTGTTGGAAGCCTTGAGTAGCCAAGGTGAGCCCTAGACAGGACTCACTGGCCTCGGCTCTTGTCCCAGCTCTGCCATCACAGGTATTCATCAAATATCTCTGAGCACCTCCTATCGCCACCAAGGTGACACAGAGCCCGTGTCCACTCAGGTGATGCTCACAGCCTCATGGGGAGCAAGTGTCTGAGCAGGTGTAAGGAGCCTTGTGAAAGTGGAAATGAGGTCGTGCTTCTTACTGGGGCTCTTGAGGCCACTCTGACCTGTGACCGCACTGGCCACTGCTCCCATCTGGCCCCTTCTCCACACTGTGTGCAGGCCTCATCAACTCTCAAATTCTTGAGTGGGCCAGAGCTGCTGCCCCCACAGGCCCTTTGCACATGCTTTCTCTGCTTTTTCTTCAGATTTCAAATTTCTTATCATTCCATCAAGGAAGCATTCCTGATCCCTAGGACAAAGTCAAGGCCTGCCCATTAGATGTTCCCTTATGGTATTTATGGTGTTTGTGCTGTGTGTAAAAACCTCAGTCCATCAACTCAGATTTGCAAGAAATGGACTCTTCTCTATTTTTATGTCCCGTTGGTCTAGTTGCCTTTGCATTAATGAGACAGGGAGTGAGAGTGTTAGTCGCACGGTTGTGTGCGACTCTTTGTGACCCTATGGACTGTAGCTCTCTAGGCTCCTCTGTCCATGGAATTCTCCAGGCAAGAATACTGGAATGGGTAGCCATTCCCTTCTCCAGGGATTGACCCGGGGTGTTCTGTGTTGTAGGCGGATTCTTTACCATTTGAGCCACAGGGAAGCCCTGTCTCTATTAATACCACACTATCTTAATTACTTTACCTTTATAATAAGTCTTGATATTCAGTGCTTTAAGTTCTTTAACTTTGTTCTTCAAGATCATCTTGGTTATTCTTAACCTTTGTGTTTTCATGAAAAAAATTTAAAATTAACTTTTAGTTTCCACCAAAAAAAGCCTGCTGGGATTTGGATTTGGATTGCATTGAATCCAAATTTATGGATTCTCTCTAATTTATGGAAATTAGATATATTTACAATGTTGAGTATTCTAATCCATGAACATGGTGTACTCCTACTGATTTTCAGTCTTTAATTTCTTTGAATAATGTTTTCTAGTTTTCTATGTAGAGGCCTTATAACACTTCATCTTAGATTTATTATTAGCTGTTTGATACTTTTGATTCTGTTATAAATTATATATATTTTATATTTCATTTTTTAATTATAATTGATATTTAGAAAAATGATTCAATTGTTTGCTAAATTTGTCAAATCATTTAAATTATTTGTGCATTATTTCAGATTTTCTGTGAACACAACCACATTGTCTCTTGCTTCTTCCTTTAAAATCTTTATGCCTTTTATTTATTTTTTCTTATTATTTTGGTTAGAATCCTTAGTGTGATGTTAATTAGAAGTGGTGATAGTAGATACAATTGTCTTATTAGAAATATCAGAGGAGGGACTTCTCTGGTGATTCAGTACTAGGATTCCACACTATCAGTGCAGGGGCCTGAGTTCAGTCCCTGGTCAGGGAACTAGATCCCACGAGCTGTAACGAAGACCTGACACAGCCAGATAAATAAATAATTTTTTAAAAAGAAATCTGAGAGGAATGTTCTTAAAATTTTTCTCTTGGGTATGATGTTTGCTGTGGTTTCATGTAGATACTTTTTGTCAGATTAAGGAATTTTCCCTTTCTAAATATTTGCTAAAAGTTTTAAAATTGTGAATGGTGTTAAATTTTATCAAAGGATTTTTTGCATGTATTGAGATGATTGTATGATTTTTACCATATATTTATTCTATTGATATGGTCAGTTATGATAATTGATTAAATTTTTTTGAAGTATAATTGATTTGCAGTATTGTGTTAGCTTCTGGCGTACAGCAAAGTGATTCAGTATATATATGTATCTATCTTCATGTGCTATATGGTAGGACCTTGTTATTTACCTATCTTATATATAATAGTTTATATCTGCTAGATAATTGATTTTTAAATGTTAAACTAAACCTCTCATTCCTAAGGAGAAAAATCTCAATTTGGTTGTGGCCATAATAGTGTATATACATATGGATTTGGTCTACCTGTATTTTGGTAAGGATTTATGCATCTATCTCATTTTATTCTAACAAGAACTGTGAAGGAAGATAATTCTTATAATCTCTGCTTTACAAATAAACAACCGAATCTTGGAGTAATTAATTAATCACAAGAGATTGGTTAATAATTTTCTTTTCTTGCAATGTTTTGGCATCAGGATTATGTTGGCCTTAAAATATATTAAAAATATGATTTAAAAATCATTCTTTGAAATAGTTTGTGTAAGAATGATATGATTTCCTTCTTATATTTTGGAAGAATTCAACAGTGAAACCAACTGTATCTGAAATTTTTTTTCTGATACTTCTTTTTTTAAATGGATATCTTTTCTCAAGAGTATATAGGACTAACTAGGTTTTCTGTTGCTTCTCATGTCAGTTTATGTTAGTTGAATTGTTTGAGAAATTTGTCCAGCTCATCTAGATTATCATTTATTATTGTAAAACTCTACATAATGTCTTTTAAGTTAATTTTTATATCTTTTTAATATCTGTAAACTCTGTAGTGATATATCCATTTATATTTCATATTTTGGTTATTTGCACATCTCCTACATAAAATCAGCTTTAGAAAGTTCAGCGAAGCTATCCAAGACTACCAACCTATATACAACCCAGCCTTTTGCACTCTGGGGTCTTGCTTCCTCCTTTGGCTTTCCCTGGAATTAAGATGCATTGATCTTTTTCAGAGCCTATGAAGCTTTCTACTGCCCTCCTGTAACAGTTGGCCTACAGGAATATAGTATAGGGTCCACCTTTATCAGAGAGTATAGTCTCTACACCACTCTCACTGCTTTTGTCTCTCCCCAAACCCCACATGCCTCCCTGCTACACACAGACACATTTACATTCGCATCAGCCCAGGAATCTACATAATCTGAGGGATGAGGTAGCTTGCTCTCACTCCTTATATCATCTCCAGAATTTTTCCATGACCTAAGGGTTGATTCTCCTTTTTATAAATCAAAAGAGACTTCTATTTTCTTTTTCGGCTATCTCATTGCTTCCTTGAACTCAGTCAGGTCAGAGCATTGAGAGATGGGGTGAGAGGTTAGAAATGGAAGGTTTGGAAGCAGACAGGTTAGCTTGAGACAGTCACTTAATCCCTCAGAGACTCAATTTTCCCAGTTGTAAAATGAAGGTAAAAGACAACCAGTCCTGCCTGCCTACTCACAGTGTAATGATGAAGAATCAAATGACTGCTCAAAACAAGAATGCTTAAAGATAGTTTTTTGTGAACTATACTATCCACTAAATAGTTTATATAAACGTTCACATACAGTTTAAAAAATAATAATTGTAAATAATAGAAAACAACACAATATAATGGCTCAGACAGTAAACAATCTGCCTGAAATGAAGGAGACCCAGGCTCCATCCCTGGGTTGGGAAATCCCTGGAGAAGGGAACAGCTACCAACTCCATTATTCTTACGGAGAATTCCATGGACAGAGGAGCCGGTGTGCCATATAGACCATTGAGTATAATTATTGGGAGCTATCTCATCCATTCAAAAGTTTATATAAACATGCACATACAGCTTAACTAATAATAATTTTAAATAATAGAAAACAGTATAATTAATAATAATTATAAAATGTATATCTGTGTCCACACCACCCAGCTTGAGAAATTAGTGTACCTTTGAGACTCCTTGTAGGTCTTGATAGATTCTTGCCTTTCTCCCAAGAAAATTTTGTATTAATTATTCTGCTAATTATTTTTCATCTCACTCCATAAAAAGATATCCCTTAAGAGTGTTTTTTAAGCTTTTCTTATGTTTGAGATTTACATAAATTAATTCTACTATATATGTCTTTTTCTGTTACTTGCTCCATTCATTCATCATTGTGCTATGGAATCCATTGTGTATTTGTATGTAGCTTTAATTTATTTTCACTGCTGTATAATATTCCATGGTAGAAACAAATGACAATAAATTTATCCAGCTCCTATTGATGGATGTTTGCATCATTTCTAGTTGGCTTATTTCAAATAAATGCTCTATGATAATTCTTGTAAATTCTTGTGGTGTGTCTCCACACCACAGCTATAACTTAATTTCTTTTGAAATAAAATTGCTGGATCTTTGAGTGTGTGCATATTTCATTCAAAAACATTACTTATTAGGTGTATTTGCTTCCTTTTGTTTTTGTAACAAATCATCACAAACTTAGTGGTTTAAAGAAACAAGTTTATTATCTTGTAGTTCTGGAGATAGAAGTCCAAAATGAGTCTCATTAAGCTCAGTTCAGTTGACTCACTCAGTTGTGTCCGACTCTTTCTGATCCCGTGGACTGCAGCACATCAGGCCTCCCTGTCCATCATCAAATCTTGGAACTTGCTCAAACTCATGTCCATCGAGTTGGTGATGCCATCCAACCATCTCATCCTCTGTCGTCCCCTTCTCCTCCCACTTTCAGTCTTTCCCAGCATCAGGGTCTTTTCCAATGAGTCAGTTCTTTGCATCAGGTGGCCAAAGTATTGGAGTTTCAGCTTCAGCATCAGTCCTTCCAATGAATATTCAGGACTGATTTCCTTTAGGATGGACTGGTTGGATCTTATTGCAGTCCAAGGGACTCTCAAAAATCTTCTACAACATCACAGTTCAAAAGCACCAATACTTCAGCACTCAGCTTTTTTTATATCCATGCATGACTACTGGAAAAACCAAAGCTTTGACTAGATGGACTTTTGTAGGCAAAGTAATGTCTCTGCTTTTTAGTATGGTGTCTAGGTTGGTCATAGTTTTTCTTCCAAAGGGCAAGCGTCTTTTAATTTCATGGCAGCAGTCACCATCTGCAGTGATTTTGGAGCCCAGAAAGTAAAGTCTGTCACTGCTTCCGTTGTTTCCTCATCTATTTGTCATGAGGTGGTGGGACCGGATGCCACAATCTTCGTTTTCTAAATGTTGAGTTTTAAGCCAGTTTTTCACTCTCCTCTCTCCCTTTCATCTAGAGGCTCTTTAGTTCTTCATCACTTTCTGCCATTAGGGTGGTGTCATTTGCATATCTGAGGTTATTGATATTTCTCCCAGCAATCTTGATTCCAGCTTGTGCTTTATCCAGCCCGTCATTTTGCATGATGTACTCTGCACATAAGTTAAATAATCAGGTGACAATATACATCCTTGATGTACTCCTTTCCCTATTTGGAACCAGTCTGTTGTTTCATGTCCAGTTCTAACTGTTGCTTCCTGACTGCATACAGATTTCTCAGGATGCAGGTCAGGTGGTCTGATATTCCCATCTCTTGAAAAGTTTTCCACAGTTTGTTGTGATCCAAACAGTCAAAAGCTTTAGCACAGTCAATAAAGCAGAAATAGATGTTTTTCTGGAACTCTTGCTTCTTCAATGATCTGATGGATGTTGGCAATTTGATCTCTGGTTCCTCTGCCTTTTCTAAATCCAGCTTGAACATCTGCAAGTTCTCGGTTCACGTATTGTTGAAGCCTGGCTTGGAGAATTTTGAGCATTACTTCGCTAGCATGTGAGATGAGTGCAATTGTGTGGCAGCTTGAACATTCTTTGGCATTGTGTTTCTTTGGGATTGGAATGAAAACTGACCTTTTCCAGTCCTGTGGCCACTGATGAGTTTTCCAAATTTGCTGGCATATTGAGTGCAGCACTTTCACAGCATCATCTTTTATGATTTGAAAGAGCTCAACTGGAATTCCATTGCCTCCACTAGATTTGCTCATGTAACCCTTCCTAAGGCCCACTTGACTTTGCATTCTAGGATGTCTGGCTCTAGGTGAGTGATCACACCATTGTGGTTATCTGGGTCATGAAGATATTTTTTGTACAGTTCTTCTCTGTATTCTTGGCACATCTTCTTAATATCTTCTGCTTCTGTTAGGTCCATATCATTTCTGTCCTTTATTGTGCCCGTCTTTGCATGAAACGTTCCCTTGGTATCTCTCATTTTCTTGAAGAGATCTCTAGTCTTTCCCATTCTATTGTTTGCCTCTATTTCTTTGCATTGATCACTGAGGAAGGCTTTCTTATCTCTCCTTGCTATTCTTTGAAACTCTGCATTCAAATGGGTATGTCTTTCCTTTTCTCCTTTGCCTTTTGCTTCTCTTCTTTTCACAGCTATTTGTAAGGTCTCCTCAGACAACCATTTTGCCTTTTTGTATTTCTTTATCTTGGAGATCATCTTGATCCCTGCCTCCTGTACAATGTCACGAACCTCCGTCCATAGTTCTTCAGTCACTCTGTCTATCAGACCTAATCCCTTGAATCTATTTCTCACTTCCACTGTATAATCATAAGGGATTTGATTTAGATCATATGTGAATGGTTTAGTGGTTTTCCATACTTTCTTCAATTTAAGTTTGAATTTCGAAATTAAGAGTTCATGATCTGAGCCACAGTCAGCTCCCAGTCTTGTTTTGACTGACTGTATAGAGCTTCTCCATCTTCAACTGCGAAGAATAACATCAATCTGATTTCGGTATTGACCATCTGGTGATGTCCATGTGTAGAGTCGTCTCTTGTGTTGTTGGAAGAGGGTGTTTGCTATGTTCAGTGCATTCTCTTGGCAAAACTCTGTTAGCCTCTGCCCTGCTTCATTTTGTACTCCAAGTCCAAATTTACCTTTTATTTCAGGTATCTCTTGACTCCCTACTTTTGCATTTCAGTCTCCTATAATGAAAAGGTATTTTTTGGGTGTTAGTTTTAGAAGGTCTTGTAGGTCTTCGTAGAACCATTCAACTTCAGCTTCTTCAGCATTACTGGTTGGGCATAGACTTGGCTTACTGTGATATTGAATGGTTTGCCTTGAAAATGAACAGAGATCATTCTGTCGTTTGGGGACCATACCCAAGAACTGCATTTAGGACTCTGTTGTTGACTATGAGGGCTACTCCATTTCTTCTAAGGGTTCTTGCCCACAGTAGTAGATATAATGGTCATCTGAGTTAAATTCGCCCATTCCGGTCCATTTTAGTTCACTGAGTCCTAAAATGTCGACGTTCACTCTTGCCATCTCCTGTTTGACCACTTCCAATTTGCCTTGATCCGTGGACCTAACACTCCAGGTTCCTATGCAATACTGCTCTTTACAGCATCGGACTTTACTTCCCTCACCAGTCACATCCACAACTGGGTCTTGTTTTTGCTTTGATTCCATCTCTTCATTCTTTCTGGGGTTATTTCTCCACTGTTCTCCAGTAGCATATGGGGCACCTCCTGACCTGGGGAGTTCATCTTTCAGTGTCATATATTTTTACCTTTTCATACTGTTCATGGAGTTCTCAAGGCAAGAATACTGAAGCGGTTTGCCATTCCCTTCTCCAGTGGACCACATTTTGTCAGAACTCTCACCTGTCAGAACATCACCTGTCCGTCTTGGGTGGCCCTACACAGCCTGGCTCATATAGTTTCTCTTAGTTAGACAATGTCCACGTGGTCACTAAGCTAAAACAGAGGTATCGTCAGGACTGCGTTCCTTTTAGAGATTCTAGGAAAGAATCTCTCTTTCCAAACTTCTAGGGGCTTGCTTCATGATCCTTTTCTCTATCTTTAAAGCCCACAGTGTAGCATCTTAAAGTCTCTCTCTGTTTCTGAGTCTTCTTTCTCTCACTTATAAGGACTTTGTGAGTACATTAGGCCCACCCATATAATTTAGGATAATATGTCCATCTCAAGGTCAGCTGATTAACAACTTAATTCCATCTCCATTCCCCCTTGCCATGTAACCTAAAATATTCATAGGTTCTGGAGATTAGGATGTAGACATCTCTTGGTGGTGGTGGTAAATCATTCTGCTATTATATTAGATAATGCACATTGTTTTTAAAAGTGTTTGCCTATTTATATTTCCACTGGTATAGGCCCAGAGCTTCCCAGGTGGCGCTAGTGGTAAAGAACCTGCCTGCCAGTGCAGGTTCGATCCCTGGGCTGGGAAGATCCCCTGGAGGAGGGGCTACAGTCCAAAGTGTTGCAAAGAGTTGGACACAAGTGACTTAGCACAGCACAGCAGAGCATAGGCCCATTCCCTTTGTTTCTATAAGAACAACTCTTTACATTTTATTTACTACATTTTTAATTTTATTATTCTGAAATAATTTAAAATTCACAAGAAATTGCAGAGACTGTACAAAAGTGTACTTATACTTGACTTTTTCATGCTCTTTTTTCTATCTGTCTTCCTTTCTGCCTTCTTCTCTTTCTTTTTCTCTTTCTTACTTTCTTTCTTGTTTTGTCCTATGACATTTTGCCACATGGATAGATTTGAGCAACCATCACCAACTGGTATAAAGACCTCTTTTAAACCCTAAGCGTGGTATAGATCTTCGAGATCATAGTGAGAAGGCTGGCCCTGGGGGCCTCGTGTGGGTAAGAAGAATGGCTCAGAGCCAGGGAATGTTCTGGGGTGAGGCCCTGAGGGCGGTAAAGAGAGGGTCATGGCACTTGGGTGCTGATCTGTTAGGAGGCAGCTCTGCCCACAGGGGTCCCGATGAGCGTCACCTTGACCAAGTCCTTCCCAGCGCACCTGAGCATGCAGGCAGCAGAGAGAATGACGGCTTTAACTCTTCCAGATTAATCCTGCTAAGTTGCAACAATATTGATATGCTATTATTTTCCATCTTTATTCATCCCCCGGCGAAGAAAGAATGACTCCCCCCAGGCCATTCATAATTGAAAAATGCTTTTAAGGCCTTTACGAGTTGAATACTAAATTTCGCGAGGTGCCTGCTTTATTGGGTCTCCAGCCACCAATGATACATTTGCTCCCTAATGTTCTTTAAGGAAAGGCGCTCGAGGAGCCTGATGGATGGGACCGGTCAAGATCAATGCTCATTAGTGACTCTGGTGGCCAGGTGGGCCAGGGCTGCTCGCTTGGGTAGCTGGACTGGGCAGGGGATGGACTCTCCGCAAAAGACAGAAGCAAGGACTCTTGGCTGCCACTTGCCTTGGACTGTGACTCATCATTCATTCATTTACTCATTCATTCACTCAATAAATTCTTACTTTGCCCACTGTATGCCAGGCCTGATGCTGGATACAGAAATGGATCAGACCCACCCCTGTCCTCAGGACACATACAAAAATAAGGACAACAGAGTGAGTGGTGCGGCTCTAGTGCTAGGAGTGTACTTGGGGCCTGGGGAGCATGAGGGGGAGGTTAGTTTTCCACAGGGGACTGGCAGGCAGGAAAAGCTTGATAGCGAAAGTGACATTTTAATGGCGTGTAATGACTGTCTGGGGTTTCAACACAGGTGATTGCCAGGGTGGGAAGGGTGTTCCCGGCACAGACACCAAGGCAGGCAAAGGCATGGAGGTGTGATCCATGGACTAGGAAACTGAGCCACTTCTTAGATAAGTCAACACGGTGGCTTCAGGAAGTAGTCAAAGCTGCAACTCCGCTACTCCAGGTCAGAGACTCCAGGAGCTGAATAAGAAGATTCCTCAAAAAAACACGTCTCGGGACTTTCCTGGCAGTCCAATGGTGAAGACACTGTCTTTCCACTGCCGGGGACATGGGTTCGATCCCTGGTTGGGGAACTAAGATCCTGCATGCCATGTGGAGTGGCCAAAAAAAAAAAAAAAAAAACACAGAAAAAAAAACCTGCTAAAAGACCTGTCTTAACCCCTGGTTATTTGAAAACCTTCAGGCAACCCTCCCTTACGATTATACAGTGGAAGTGAGAAATAGATTCAAGGGATTAGATCTGATAGATGGAGTGCCTGAAGAACTATGGACGGAGGTTTGTGACATTGTACAGGAGGCAGGGATCAAGACAATCTCCAAGAAAAAGAAATGCAAAAAAGCAAAATGGTTGTCTGAGGAGGCCTTACAAATAGCTGTGAAAAGAAGAGAAGCAAAAGGCAAAGGAAAGATATCCCCATCTGAATGCAGAGTTTCAAAGAATAGCAAGGAGAGATAAGAAAGCCTTCCTCAGTGATCAATGCAAAGAAATAGAGGCAAACAATAGAATGGGAAAGACCAGAGATCTCTTCAAGAAAATGAGAGATACCAAGGGAACGTTTCATGCAAAGACGGGCATAATAAAGGACAGAAATGATATGGACCTAACAGAAGCAGAAGATATTAAGAAGATGTGCCAAGAATACAGAGAAGAACTGTACAAAAAATATCTTCATGACCCAGATAACCACAGTGGTGTGATCACTCACCTAGAGCCAGACATCCTAGAATGCAAAGTCAAGTGGGCCTTAGGAAGGGTTACACGAGCAAAGCTAGTGGAGGTGATGGAATTCCAGTTGAGCTATTTCAAATCTTAAAAGATGATGCTGTGAAAGTGCTGCACTCAATATGCCAGCAAATTTGGAAAACTCATCAGTGGCCACAGGACTGGAAAAGGTCAGTTTTCATTCCAATCCCAAAGAAACGCAATGCCAAAGAATGTTCAAGCTGCCACACAATTGCACTCATCTCACATGCTAGCAAAGTAATGCTCAAAATTCTCCAAGCCAGGCTTCAACAATACGTGAACCAAGAACTTGCAGATGTTCAAGCTGGATTTAGAAAAGGCAGAGGAACCAGAGATCAAATTGCCAACATCCATCGGATCATTGAAGAAGCAAGAGTTCCAGAAAAACATCTATTTCTGCTTTATTGACTGTGCCAAAGCTTTTGACTGTTTGGATCACAACAAACTGTGGAAAACTTTTCAAGAGATGGGAATATCAGACCACCTGACCTTCCTCCTGAGAAATCTGTATGCAGTTAGGAAGCAACAGTTAGAACTGGACATGAAACAACAGACTGGTTCCAAATAGGGAAAGGAGTACATCAAGGCTGTATATTGTTACCCTGCTTATTTAACTTATATGCAGAGTACATCTTGAGAAACGCTGGGCTGGATAAAGCACAAGCTGGAATCAAGATTGCTGGGAGAAATATCAATAACCTGAAATATGCAGATGACATCACCCTTATGGCAGGAAGTGAAGAAGAACTAAAGAGCCTCTTGATGAAAGTGAAAGAGGAGATAGAAAAAGTTGGCTTAAAACTCAACATTCAGAAAACGAACACGGCACCCGGTTCCATCACTTTATGGCAAATAGATGGGGAAACAATGGAAATAGTGACAGACTTTATTTTCTGGGCTCCAAAATCACTGCAGATGGTGCCTGCAGCCAGGAAATTGAAAGATGCTTGCTCCTTGGAAGAAACGTTGTGACCAACGTATATTAAAAAGCAGAGACATTACTTTGCCATCAAAGGTCTGTTTTGCCAAAGCTATGGTTTTTCCAGTAGTCATGTATGGGTGTGAGAGTTGGATCATAAAGAAGGCTGGGCACCAAAGAATTGATGCTTTTGAACTGTGGTGTTGGAGGAGACTCTTGAGAGTCCCTTGGACTGCAAGGAGATCCAACCAGTCCATCCTAAAGGAAATCAGTACTGAATATTCATTGGAAGGACTGATGCTGAAGCTGAAACTCCAATACTTTGACCACCTGATGCAAAGAACTGACTCATTGGAAAAGACCCTGATGCTGGGAAAGATTGAAGGCAGGAGGAGAAGGGGACGACAGAGGATGAGATGGTTGTATGGCATCACCGACTCAATGGACATGAGTTTAGTGATGGACAAGGATCACCTGATCACCTGCAGTCCATGGGATCACAAAGAGTCAGACACGACTGAGTGACTGAACTGAACTGAGGCAACCATCCCTGAAAGAGGATAAGACTTGCTCAGGTCTCACAACTGGGTAATGGGAAGGAGGGCCAGGACCTGGGGGGAGCCCCTGGCTAGGATTCTGACAATACAACTGTGGCTTCATGGAGACCAAAATTCCATTTTGACATTGATCTTAGAGCTTGATTTATCATTACACACAAACATGGGATTGTTACATGAAAGTTGAAGTCCCTCCAGCTATCAAACTCTATGAAGCCCAGAGAGAGGAAGAGTCTTATGCTGGATCACACACAGCTAATTAGTGATTAGGTAGAGAGTGGGGATGTAAAAATAAATGTAAACAAGAAAAAGTGGGTGATGGAAAGAGGTTAATGTTTGATGAGTGCCTAGGGCAATGGTATCTTTATTTGCATTTTCTCCTTTAATCTCCAACCAGGCTTTGTGGTACCCCCTGCACCCCCATTTTTCAAGTGAAACTGAAGACTTAAAGGTGAGGTGACTTTCCAAGGTCACACAAGGCGGACCCAGGATTTAGACCTAGATTTTTTTTTAAATTAATTAATTTATTTTAATTGGACGCTAATTACTTTACAATATTGTGGTGATTTTCACCATACGTTGACATGAATCAGCCATGGGTGTACATGACCCCCTGCCGCATCCCATCCCTCTGGGTTTTTAAATAAAATTTCAAAGCCCATGTGCTTCCCATTGTCCTGGGCTGTCCCTTCGGGGGCCTCGGAGAGAAATGTAGAGAGACACAGGACAACTGCCCCTTCTGTGGTTCCTCTGGGGCCTCAGGGCTGGCCCAGCCCAGGGGTCCAACCACCACGTTGAATGTCAAAGACCATGTCAGTGTCATCAAGTGACCAGGTGGGTCCTGTCCTTTGTTCTCAAGGAGTACGTCAAGGCTGTATACTTTCACCCTGCTTGTTTAACTTCTATGCAGAGTACATCATGTGAAATGCTGGGCTGGTGAAACACATGCTGGAATCAAGATTGCTAGGAGAAATATCAATAACCTCAGATATGCAAATAACACCACCATTATGGCAGAAAGCGAAGAAGAACTAAAGAGCCTCTTGATGAAAGTAAAAGAGAAGAGTGAAAAAGCTGGCTTAAAACTCAACATTCATAAAACGAAGATCAAGGCATCCAGTCCCATCACTTCATGGAAAATAGATGGGGAAACAGTGGAAACAGAGACAGACTTTATATTTGGGAGCTCCAAAATCACTGCAGATGGTGACTGCAGCCATGAAATTAAAAGACACTTGCTCCTAGGAAGAAAAGCTATGACCAACCTAGATAGCATATTAAAAAGCAGAGACATTACTTTGTCAACAAAGGTCCATCTAGTCAAAGCTATGGTTTTTCCAGTAGTCATGTATGGATGTGAGAGTTGGACTATAAAGAAAGCTGAGCACCGAAGAATTGATGTTTTTGAACTGTGGTGTTGGAAAAGACTCTTGAGAGTCCCTTGGACAGCAAGGAGATCCAACCAGTCCATCCTAAAGGGAAGCAGTCCTGAATATTCATTGGAAGGACTGATGCTGCAGCTGAAGCTCCAATACTTTGGCCACCTGATGTGAAGAACTAATTCATTGGAAAAGACCCGGATGCTGGGAAAGACTGAAGACAGGAGGAGAAGGGGATGACAGAGGATGAGATGATTGGATGACATTATCAACCCAATAGACATGAGTTTGAGCAAGCTCCGGGAGTTGGTGATGGACAGGGAAGCCTGGTGTGCTGCAGTCCATGGGGTTGCCAAAAATCGGACATGACTGAATGACTGAACTGAACTGATGGAGGCTATTGCTTGGTCTCTGTCCAAAGATTGGGGGTGGAGAGGCAGGGAGGGAATGTGTCCAGGGAGAGGGCAGCCAAGACAGGCAGAAGGGAGGCCTAGGGTATCAGCTATGGATCTCTAATTCAGCCCTGGGCAGGCCTCTCTCCTCAGCACCTGTAGAGGAGACAAGAGGCCTTGGTCTTGCCCAGTCCCGACTCGAGGAGGAGGCAATCAGGCCTCTGACGCCTGCAGTTGGTCCCTGGCCTCGTGCCTGAGTTGTGTGGCCTGGAAATCAAGCCCCTGCCCTGTGAGCAACACCATCCCAGTGGCCCATGAGGACGCCAGGGCCAGCATAGCTGTGTGTTGCGCTTCTCGCCTCCTCTTCAGGCCCAGGGAGGCAGCCAGAAGCAGCACAGATACCCCGCACAGTCACAGGGTCCGGCTCTGTCTCGCGGACATGCTGCCTTCATTCAGCAAATCTCACCCTGGAGGCCTCATCCAACGTGGCGGCCCATGGCCCCCTTCTCTTCCTGGATCCTTGAGCCAACCAACCCCTGAATCGAGGCCCCTCCAGCACTCATAGGACCTGGCTGAGCCCATTGCCCTGTGGGGTCCCCCACCCATGAGACAGGTGGCCTGGGGCTTTCATCTCCCTCCCAGTCTCTATCCCAACAAGCTGCTTACTTTTTACTAAAATGCTGCACATCTTCCCACCCCAGGGCTTCCCCCCAAATCTCTGAGGTGCCAGCTCTTGAACACGCAGGTGGTAACCCAAGCATCACCCTATCACAGAGGAGCCCCGAATGAAAGATATCCCCTCAACCATCTCATCCCCTTTAAGGCACTTCCCTCTCTGAAACCACCTTGTTTATATATCTAATTTGTGTGTTATCCAGCTGCCTGCCCTGCACTGCAGGCCTCTCATTTAATATTGAATACATGAATGAATGTGTGAGTGGATGAATGAACAAATGAAGGAGTGCTGACCTGCCTTACTCTGCACTTTGAAGGGCCTCTGTGACTTACTGTTTAGAGACAAAGCTGTGCAAGGTTTAGATCCCTGCTCTGCCACTTACTAGTTGAGGATAGCGAACAAGGGACCTCACAGCTCTGGGCTTATATTTTCTCAACTGGAAAGTGAACTGATAACATTCTCCAGGGCGTCTGAGCAGAGTAAACAGGAGTGCGCAGCTGACCATCTCATACCAGAAGAACTCCCTGCAAGGTGGCTGATGTGTCTCTGGGCCAAATATTTCCTCTGGGTGAGTGGGGCTGGGTGTGACTGAGCTCTAGACCTCAGTTCCTCCATCTGAGATGTGAGCTGACTCATTTTCTGTGAAGATACAGGAGAAAGTGTTTGGGGAAGTGCTTCACACTTTGGGGAATCAGATGGGCCTGGGTTTGTACCGCAGCTTGAAGAATCACCAGCTGTGTGATCTTGGCAAAGAACTTAACCTTGTGGAAGCTGGGTCCCCATCCAGAAATGGGGCCACTATTGAGGATCCCAGCTTGGGGTCCTGTCCTTGGGGTGCTCACCAAAGATGCTGAGTGGAGACAGGCAATGAAGGAAGAATTGGAGCCCGCGGCCAGTGAGGAGAACACATTCACACAGGATGTCCAGGGAACCAGCAGAGGGCCTCTAACCCAGACTTAGAGACAGCTTCTTGGTGGAGCTGACATGGAAGCTAAGACCAAGAAGAATAGCACATACAAAGGCCCGGTGGTGAGCAAAAGCTTGTTCTCCAGGGACCCCTCTTACTGGCTTTAAAGATACCCTTCCCTTCAGTGGCCCTCTACCCCTTCCTATGAAAGGCTATTTAGAAACTAGGATTCTTAAATATCCCAGCATAATATGGAGCCTGTGGATCTCTGAACTCAAGCAACTGGCCATCAGCATCTGTATTAGTTAGCTCAGGCTGCTAGAACAAAATAGTACAGACATTGATCTCCCACAGTTCTGGAAAGTCCGAGACCAAGGTGCCATCTGATTAGATCCCTGATGAGGGCCCTTGTCCTGGCTTGCAGACAGTCACATTCTCATGGAGTCCTCACATGGTGGAGAGAAGAAAGAGTGAGTGACCTCTCTCTTCTTCTTCTTCTTATAAAACCACTAATCCCACCATAAGGGCCCCACCCTCCTGCCCTCACCTAAGTCTAATTACCCCCCCAAGGCTCCAATATATGAAGGTTTCAATATATGAAGCTGTGGGGACATAATTCAATATTCAGCAGCATCTGCCAGTGGCCTGAGGGCAGAACAAGAGTATATTGAAGCTGGAAAGACCCTCAGTGGTTTTATCCTAGAGGTTCAACTTTGTGAGGGCAGGTACTGTGTCTGTCTGGTGTCCAGAACACTTGTGGTAGCTAGTAGGTGCTGGGACAATACTCATTAAATGGAAGGAATCTAGTACACTTCTATGATGGGGAGGAACCCAGGCTGAGCCCCAGCAGAGGACACCTCTGGCATCACATTGAAGGCCAGTGGCCGGTCTGGGACCAGAACTGATGCTCAGGCCAAGCTGTCCCAGTCTATCATGGAATGAAATGTCAGGTGACAGGGAGGTCACCTGTCAGGGTCAGGGACAGGAAAGACCCCAGATGAATCAACACTGCCCTCTCTTCCTTCAGCTCCATCTTCATCCTTGTATTCAACAATGACTTATTAAAAGCCTACTATGTGCCAGGGATCATTCTTGTGGTGGGGAGACAGCCATGAACAAGTATCTGATTTCACGGAGTCTAGGCTAAGTGGGGGGGGGGGGGGGCAGGTAAGATTAATAATTAAAATAGATAGGATAGCAGGTGGTGGAAAATTCCATGGAAGGAAAAAAAAAAAAGCAGTACAAGAGAGGAGAGAGAGAGAGAGAGAGAAAGAGAACAAGAGGCAGGGCATCTTTACAGACAAATTTATCAAAGAAAGCATCTCTGATAAGGTGACATTTGAGTGAGATCCTAAGGAAGATATGGGGGCATTAAAATATGGCTCTGATATTCTTCCTTTCAATAAATACAGCTTAACTGTCCTCCCCTTGAGTGTGGACTGGACTTGTTAACTCACTTTTTAAAATTTTTATGTATTTATTTTTGGCTGCACTGGGTCTTCACTGCTGCATGCGGGCTTTCTCCAGCTGCAGCAGATGGGGGCTACTCACCAGTCGTGGCGCCCAGTCAAGCTTTCTGATGACTGCAACCCCTGCTGACATTCTAGCTGCAAACTCCTCAGAGAGTCTGCACCAGAATGAGCCACTCCTTTATTCTTGATCCACAAAAACTATGTGATAATAAGTGTTTGTTGTTTTAAGACACTAAATTTCTGGGTAATCTGTTATACAGCAATAAATAACAAATACAGAAGGGGAGGGGCCAACCACATGGATACCCAGAAGTGTGGTCCAAGCAGAGGGCACAGTAGGTGCAAAGGCCCTGGGCCTCCAGGCGAAGAAGGCAGAGATTCCGTCAGGGCCTCTGCCCTTGTCTGTTTGGGTCTCAGTATGCTCATTTGTCAAAAGGAGGAAAGAGTGCCTCTCTTGCCTGTCTCAAGGGATATCGTCCAATGAGAAACTTGATTGCAGACCTAGGAAAGTTCAGAGAGGGCTGGGACAGGGCCAGCCTGAGGCTCAGGCTGTGGCTGCTGACCATGATTCCTGACCCTTCCTGGACCTCCTGGATGAGACTCCCCAGGGAGGATCCTGGGAGTTGTACTTTTCTTTATCTGCTGGGTGATTTGGATCCATACACAAGATTGTGAGCCCCTGCCCTGCAGCCCAGTTTCCTCAGGCTCTCTGCAGTTCCTGACCTCCCTAAAGCCAATTAGCCAAGATCTGTTCATCCTCAAAGTCTGCCCCAGGCTTCGCATCCTCTGGGGAGCCTTCCCTTATGCTCCCCCAATCCCAAGAGTCAGACTTTTCGGCCACTGGCTCCCCTCTGAGCCTTGCTCTGGCTTCTTTGGCAACAAAAGTGCTATTGATTGCTCATGCTGTGGTTCTTGAACTTTGTGTTGCAGCTATTTCTTTAGATTCCGAGTCTCTGAGGTTGAAGAACATGTATGATATACATCTATGTGTTGTTGTGTGTTAGTTGCTCAGTCGTGTCCAACTCTTTATGACCCTATGGACCATAGCCCACCAGGCTCCTCTGTTCATGGGATTCTCCAGGCAAGAATACTGGAGTGGGTTGCCATTCCCTTCTCCAGGGGATCTTCCCGACCCAGGGATCGAACCCTGGTCTCCTGCACTGCAGGCAGATTCTTTACCATCTGAGCCTCCAGGGAATCTTGATATCCATCTATATAAGCCCAGAAGTCAGTATGCATCACCATGTTCTTTTCCGTAGCCTAGTGTCCTGTAGCCCTCAGTCCAGAGTTCTGGATGGATAGACTGGTGAAAAGATGGAAAGGAGAAGAAAGGAGGAGGGAGGATGGGGAGAAGGTGAGGGGAGGGATGGGAAGATGACTCGGAGGAAGGATGAGAGGAAGAATGGGAGAAGGAGTAGGAGGAGAGAGAAAAGGTGGAATGGGAGGAACCAGGAGGAGGATCGGGGGGGATGGGAGGAAGATGGAAAGAAAGCCTGGAGGAAGTCTAAAGAGAGATGGGAGGAGAGTAAGAGGACATGGCAGAGGAAGACTGAAAGGAGGGATGGATGGGAGGAGGGCTGGGAGGGTGGATGAGTGGACGAGCAAACGAATGAATACAAAAGTGGGTGACACAGTCTCTCCAACCACTGTGCCTCCCCCACCCAGACTGGAGCTGCAGCTCGCAGTAACTCCAGTGGGCCAGCTCAGTTAACCAGGTCCCTGTTTTACTAACGGTCTCTTCTGCAGCAGAGGCAATTAGAGTCAACGGCTGGCAGCTTCTCCCCAGGCAGCCCCACCTGCCCTGTCCTGTCCCATTAACTTCCAATTCAGCAGCCATCCCCGACCTACAATGTATAATGAAAGACATTCAAAATATATCCAAATGGCATGAGTATTGATTTATTAATGCTGGGGAATGTTGCTCTAATTGAATTGAGATCCAGGAAGTAAGTTAATGTAGCTGACGGTGCTACAGGAATTGAATTACCCCAGGGCCCAGAATTATTACCTTTTCACTCTCTTTGTTGTCAGTGGGATAAATAACAAATTCAATTGACAATTCACCCTGGTGGCAAAAAAAAAAAAAAACAAAAAGCAAATCCACAGAGCCCTGAACAGAGAACTGAGGAATGGGTGTGGGTGAGGGGTGGGGAGCTTCCTGGAGGAGGTGGCAAATGAAGGTGAGCAGAAGAGGGTCTGTCTACAAGCCCGGAGCCCTCTCTTCTCTGGTCTAGCAGCCAGAGTTTCCTAAAACTCTAGGTGCCCAGACTGAGAGGGCAGCACGGCTGGCTGTGAACATCTGTGAATACATCTGAGAACCAGAGATGGAAGGGGCTCGGGTCAAGTCACATAGGGAGTCTCCTGGCAATTCTCCCCGCCCTGGCCTCAGCTGCTGGCATGTCCCCAGTTGAAAGCTCTCCTTCTAAAGCCACTTCAGATGTCTGCTCTGGTCTCTCCTGCTCCCTCCTGCTCCAGGCTTCTCTGCTCCCGACAGCCCTCGGGGACACTCGGCATCCCCTGGACAGGGAACTTAGAGGGCAGAATGCTAAGGGCGGAATGTTCCCCTCACCTGGCCACTGAGAGATTTGTGCTAGGATTCTGGAAACTTCTCAGAGGATGAAAGACTCTAGTCTGCTCCATCAAGAGAAAGGACCTCAGGAGTGAGGCCAGGAGATTGTGATTTCAACTAGCATCCTTCCCCTCGCCCCCTGCTGCTGTCCTCCTGTTCCTCTTTAGCACTCCTATGTGTCTTCCAGCCTTTTCCTTCCTCCCCTTCAAGGGGGACCTTGTGCAGGAATAAACTGTCCCCTGAAATAGAGGACCATGCAAATAGACAAAGCTGGCAAGCCAGCCCAGCTCTGCCTGTGGCTAGCTTTGTGGCCCCAGAGTATTGGGTTCCCATCTCCGAGCCTTAGTTTCCCCACGTGTCCAGTGGGAACCAAACCCCGGGGAGCCTCATGAGACAGTGGCTCAGAAGTGCTTCAGAAAATGTGGAGCGAAGGACAGCCAGGGCTGGCGAGTGTCTGCCAGGGACCACACACCCTCCCGCCAGACGCCTCTGGCCGTGGGCTGTCCAAATGGGTGTCTGCAAAGCAGCTCGGCTGGCCTTGTTCTGGTCAAGGAAGAGAAAGGCTGAGTTAATTAAATCAACAGCTAACAGTGCAGGTTACCCACAAAAGTGAACTTTAGTGCCCCTAAAACCACTGACCAAAGGAGGGCTGGGAAAAAAAAAATGAAACCACAGTTGGAGTAAAATGGAAAAAGAAATCATCAGCTCTACATCACTTCAGCCGGCCACAGGTATCAGAATATTAATTGGTCTTTGACTCGATTTGGCTGTGGGAGTCGGGGCAGGCTGTGGCTTCTGGGAGCCCAACCATGGAGCTGGCCGCAGGGCACGCTGGGAGGCAGCTGGCCACAGGGACTGGGAGGGGGGTGGGGGCGAGGCTGGGGCCCCCTCAGGCCCGGGAGGGGAGGGCGGGTGGGCAGGGGCGGGCGGGAGGAGAGTGTGGGAATGGGTGTGAGTTGGGGCGGTGGGGGGTGGGCACCAGAGTGTGGTGACTGGGCCCTGTCAGGCTCAGAGTCTCATGAAAATAAAAACCTCAAACAGCTTGGTCACTCCAAGGCTCTCCACACAGATTTGTTATTGTTTGGTTTTCACAATGGCTCTAGCAAGATGGAGGTAATTCCTATGACAGAGGTGGAGTCTCACAGATATGCTTGGAAAGGCACCGACCACAGAGGCAGTGGTAATAGCAAAAATGATGGCAATGTTTGCTCTTGTTTAGGAAGTGACCACTTGGGCTCATAGCACAGTGCCAAGGTACAGAGGAGGTGCGTGAAGAATCTGGGCTGAGATGAATTTTCCGAGACTCAGAATTGACTCCCCAGATAGCAAGCCACCTTCTGGGCTTGCCTGGCCCAGGCCTGGCCCCTGTCCTTGACCCTGAACCCCAGCAGGGTTTCCCAGGGACTGATCTGCAGGAGGCCTGGTTAGGGAGTCCCAGCCCCTCTATAGGTCACTGCATGTTCAAGCCGACTTTGGGCATTCAATTCTACTCTGCTGAGTGGCTTGCTTTCTGCTGCAGCTGCTGTTACGACACTGATGGCCCGTGGAAACAGAGACCATGTCCAATCCCTCTTCCGCCGCTGGCCTGCTGGACATGTTTGTGAAACCCGGGCACGGGGAGTCATTTATCTGAGAGGCAGCCACCTTCCCTCAAGCCTCTGCAGGGAAAATGTTCAGTGGAGCCCACATCATGAGCGCCTGGATGCAGCTCTGGAGCGTCAACAGCATCCAATCTCTTTGCCACCATGTCCTACATCTGTCCAGGGGCCTGTGCCAAGGAAGGCCTGATCGACTCCCCAGGCCTATATCAAGCCTGGGCCACTGTGGGCAAGAAGGGCTGTTAGATCATCTGCCTGCCCCTCCGTTCACAAAGGAAGAAACTGAAACACAGACAGGGGGAGGAGTTTGCCTGAGGTCACACAGCAAGTTAAAACCTAGCGCCCCCGGTTCCAAGTTTCTTCTCAAACTTCTGGACTTCCAGGGGTCATGGAAGAGGCGTTAAAGCCATAGTTCTAGCAGCAAAGTGGCACCTGACTTTGGCTTCAGTGTCAGGGAGAACAGGGGAGCTCTGGAGGCCGTGACAGCCTTGAGGGCCCAGGCCTGGTCCCAAGAGGCAACCACACTGTGCAGGAAGGTGGGCCTCATTTTTCCAGAACTTCTGCTTTCTCAAGTGAAGCTAAAAATTTGAGCTTTCGTGTGAGGTTCCACAGCTGTTAAATGTTGGCAAAACTGAAAACTTTAATAGCACGGTGACATGCAAAGCAAAATGACACATTTGCTGTCTGTGGGCCATAGGTGGTGACTTTGGGACTGTTTCTCGTGGGGCCTGGTAGGTGGCATTGCGGGAGGAGGTGAAAGGCTGAGCACTCTAACAGGATTTGAGCTTTGAGATGCTGTTGACTTATTGCATCATTTATTCATTTCTTCACTCCTTTACCCTCGTGGCCTAGGCCTTATTGTCTGCCTTCTTTGTCCAAGGAAGTTCCGGCCTCCCTCTGGCAGAATGAACCTGTCTGAGCTTCCCAACATCCCAGGAGCCAGGATGGGGGCAAGGTAGGATTTCAAACGCAGGAGCCTACTGCTGCCTCTCCCAGCATCTTCCTGGGCAAGGGGCAAGTCTTCCTTGGCGTGGTAGAGGGTGGAGTTGAACTGCCCCCATCAGACAGATCCAACCCCTGGTTTTGGTCCCATTCCTACCATGGGGATTAAAATTTGGGGTTGAGCAGACTTGGGTTCAAATCTTGGCTCTGCTACTGACAAGCTGTGTGACCTTGCACAAGTAGCTACCCCTCTCTGAGCCTCCGTAAAGGAGACATTGCAGATGCCTGGCTGTGTCCCCATTGGCCACTCTGAAAACCTTCCCTTGTTCAGTTCACTTCAGTCTCTCAGTTGTGTCTGACTCTTTGCAACCCCATGAACCGCAGCACGCCAGGCCTCCCTGTCCATCACCAACTCCCATAGTTTAGGAGATGGCTTTTATTATTACTGATGATGTTGTGATTTGGGGCTGACCCCCAGTCTCAAAGGCAAGATCATTAGAGCAGCTTTGAGGTGGGAGCCTGGCTGCCCCACGAGGACCTCAGGGTGGACCGAGGGCTTAGAGTGGGGCAGGGAAGACTGTGGCCTCTGTGATGGGGAGGGTGGAGTCTGTGTAGCAAAGAGGATTGGGCCCCGGGGGAGCCCGTCTGCACCACTCCCACCCTAGGCCTCCGAGTGGTTAGTGAAAATGGTGCTAATGGGGCCAGGCCCAGCTGTGACCATCACCATCAAGGAGAAGGGGTGGGGCCCAAGGGAGGGGCAGGTGTAGGGTGGGTGAGGGGGGTCCTGCAGCCTGGCCTGCCCAGCAGCCACCCAGAGCTCCAGAGAGGCCAGATCTGCTCTGTCAGCACAGGGATTTATGGTGGGGGTGGGGGTGGAGGAAAAGCTAGGGTACCCTAAGCTATCTCCTTGGAAAATCAAATACAAGTTCTTCAACCTGCCCAGATTCTTGGAGTTTCTTGATCCAGGACCTTGGGGAGACAATTCCCCACTCTGAACCCGCTTCATAGTCTTTAAAATAGAACTAGTGAGAATATGACTTCCTAAGATTGTCTTGAAGTCAGTAAAGATAAATTTGGGCCAGAGAAGAGTGAGCAAGCTTCCTACCTGAGAAAGGGCATGGTCTCCTCTCCCTGTGTGGACCTCTGCTTGCCCCAGTTTACTGCCCTGCCCATTGTCTGGAGCTGGGGATGGAGCCCCAGTACTATCTCTGACTTCCCTGCCTTTGGCCTCAAACCTCACAGAAATCCCCGTGGCTGTGGTTGCTGCAGGGTCTTCATGTCCAAAGGGATGCAGCTCCCCCATAGATAAAGGGCTTAGGATGCTCCCCTAAGTCTTAAGGAGTGAGGTTCCAAGTGACTCTCTTTTCCCTCTATCAGGGCACACTTCTCCGAGCATCCTCTCTGAATCATGCTCCTGCCTCCGGGGAAAGTTGTCCTAGATTGGGATTTCCAAGTTACCACAGTCAGACTCACTCTCTCCTGCTTCACACCCAGCTTGCATGATAATCTTAAATCCTGCACTCGAGAGTTCATAAAACCCGTCCTACGCTCAGCTCTCTCTCTCTCTCTCTCTCATTGACTCCTCTGAGTCAGCACCTGAGGTTCTAGGCTGCAGCTAGGACACCCATTTTGCAGATAAGAAAACTGAGCAGCCCCAGGACCAGGGTGAGGCAGGCAGGTATCCCAGATGTAAAGTTTAGTTCAGTGTTTGGCATTCACCTGGCACTTCTAGGAGGTTGGAGAGTTAGCACCCATGTGGGCCTGGCTTGGCCCACCCTGGTCCTGGCCATAAACCAAGGCTGGGGAGGAGGGGGGCTACCAGCCCTGCCCCACTCTCTCAGCAGGGAGGGAGGGAGTTCGTCACCAAGGTCAATCTCCCCTGAACTCTGGGCTGGGGCTCTTTCTGTCACAGCAAGAAAGCCTTTTTGAATGGAAGGCTTGTTAGTGGGGAAATGACCCTAGAAGAAGGAAGATGGAGTCTGTGGATCTGTGTGGGCTTGGAGTCTGGTTAAATGCAGGGCCTGGAGGTACATGGGAATCTGCCGCTCAGAGAACAAGCAAGTCTAAACTACAGTAGGAGGCCCAGAGAAAGAGGGGTGTAATTCTAATGATTAACCTTCCAGAAGGCAGAGACTGCCCTGCTTGGGGGGTACTAGTGTCTGGTGGTGGGGAGGGGCTAGTATCCTTGAAGCTGTGAGAGCAGGAGTCACCCTGGGTGGTCCTCTTTTGCAAAATCTAGTAAAACTGAAAAAAAGCACAAAGTCTGAGACCCAGCCACCTCTCGATAACAATAGCCACTGGTACTTTCCCCGTGGCAGGCAGTTTTAAGGGCCTGATGTTTATGCTTTCACTGAATTCTGGCAAGGACCCTCTGAAGTAGGTGCACTGTTATTATCCCCATTTTCCAGTTGGGGAAACTGAGCCTCAGAGACAGCTGACCTGTCCAAGGTCACCCAGCCGCTAAGTGCAGAGTCAACTCCTGTTTCTGCGCTCTTAGCTGCTATGACATGCTGCCTCTACCTTCAAAAATATTCTCCTGAGGGTGATGAGATGTATTGGAACAGTCACAGAAACTTTGCTTGTAAGAGCAATACAACCAGAAGAAGCCACGTTACTGCTCACGGACAGGAGCAGCCACACACTTCAGAACAATCCAATAAGCCCTCCGGCAGTTGAACAGAGTAAGGTCAGACTATTCACTGTAACTGTACGTTTCCTATTTAAATGATATAGTAACTGAAAAAAGCAATTTGCTGCTGTGTGCCTGCGCCCATTTTTAATACTAGAAAGAAAAGAAGAAAAAAAACACCAACAAATTATGCTTATCTCAGGAAGTATTGATAGGGCTGGAAGATTCCAGACCAAACTGCTGAGGCTGCTTCTCAGAGGAAGGATGAGGGGTGGGATGAGGGCTGGTTGGACGGGCCAACCAGCTTGGCCAAGAGTAGGAAACACAACAAGCATGTGCTATTTTTGTAATTAAATAAGATACATTTTTTAAAACATTTTTTAATGCATACTTTTTTTTTTTGCTTTTAAATATTTATTTATTTGGCTGCATGGGTCTTATTTGCAGCACGTGGTATCTTTTGATGCAGCACTTGGGCATCTCTTCCTGCGGCATGTGAGATCTTAGTTCCCCTACCAGGGATCGAACACACGTTCCCTGCATTGCAAGGCAGATTCTTACCCACTGGATCACCAGGTTAATCTACGTTTTTTAAATGAAAAGATATTAAAGAATCTTCAAAAGGTGGCTTGAAGGCCCCTCCCCTAGTTTGGGTTCCCAGACGCATGAGGATACTTCTGCCTTGATAGACTGGCTGACTTAGGTCTATTCCTACCCAGAGGGAAAGGCAAAAGTGTAACAGGAAAAGTCTTTGCTTTTTGTTCTGCTCTCAGCACCCTTTGGGCTGCAGCAGCTGAGGGGTTGGGGTCACGGTACCCCATCTTCTGTTGCTGGCCTGTGGTGGCAAAGGGCAGTGGGCCAGGCCTTTCCTGTCCAACCCTGACCATGTGTGTGAGTTTTGGGCTACTGCTTATCTCCAGCCTCAGTTTTTTTCACCTGCAAAATGGGAATAATATCCTTCTCTGGCTTGATCTAGGGTTGAAATAAAATGTCCCTGAGAACTGTCAAGAGGGGAAAGATTTGAGGACTAGTTACAATTTTTCTTTACTAGTAAACTTTTGAATCGAAGAGATCAGGGTTTGAATTCTAGTTCCTCCACTGACCAGCTGTGGACAAGAGGGTGCACTCGTCTTGTTACCCACCAGGGTTCTTAGGTCTTCCCCAATCAATGGAAATTGACTAGAGCCCAGACAAGAAATTCAAGCAAGGGCTTCCCTGGTGGCTCAGTGATAAAGAATCTGCCTGACAGCGCAGGAGACACAGGTTCGATCCCTGGTCTGGGAAGATCTCACATGCCACGGGGCAACTAAGCTTGTGCACCACAACTACTGAGCCTGTGCCCAAGAGCCCGGGAGCCACAGCTACTGAGTCCATGTGTCTCAACCAGTGAAACCCGTGTGCCCTAGAGTTTGCGCCCTCCACAAGGAAAGCCACTGCAGTGAGAAGCCCGAACACTGGGACTAGAGAGCAGCCGCCACTCACCACAGCCAGGGAAAAGCCTGCGCGGCAACAAAGACCCAGCGAAGACAAAAACAAATAAATTAATTAATTAAAAAAAGAAATTCAGGCAAGGCTTTCCTGGGGCCGCTGATGCCGCAGGGGAAGCAAGAACTAACAACAGATTCCCTTGCTTGCTGACTTCCCAAGGCGGGGGGGCAAGCTTGTTCTTTACGTGGGGCGAGGGTAGGGGAGTGTGCAGGGGTGAGGCTGGAGGGGTGGCTTAGGTGTTGTGCTCGCCCGCGTGTGTGCAGGGGTGAGGCTGGAGGGGTGGCTTAGGTGTTTTGCTCGCCCGCGTGTGTGCAGGGGTGAGGCTGGAGGGGTGGCTTAGGTGTTTTGCTCGCCCGCGTGTGTGCAGGGGTGAGGCTGGAGGGGTGGCTTAGGTGTTTTGCTCGCCCGCTTAGGTGGCGTTTTGTGCAGGAGACACACTCAGTGGCCCTGCTTTTGCTCTCAACACCCTGTCTTTGCTCCAGGCTCCTCAAAAGTTGGCAGTTGGGTTGTTTGGTCTCTTTGTATCTTCTGGGTCCAGAACTTACCCCAGCTGCGCCTGCACACAGTTATTTTTAGCCCCATGCAGTTTCTTTGGATTTTGTTGCTCAAGGAGAGATGTGCCCAGGAGCAAGCATTGCAGCACGGCCGCAAGAGTCCCAGGTCTTTGACCTCAGTTTCTTCATCTGCAAAATAGAAAGGAAAGTATACCGTTGACATGGTTGCATAGAAATTCAGGGAGTTAATTCAGGACAGCAATTCAACATGGTCCCTGGCCCACAGCAAGGGCGCCTTCAAGGGTTTCCGTGATGAGGAAGAAGGGGCCAGGAGCTTCCCCGGGTACGGGTGAGGGGCTGGGCAGGGCCCGAGGGGCTTATAGGATGCTTGGGGAACCAAGGCCCAGGAGGAGGGCAAGCACTCAGGAAGCTGGGCCTTCTTTCTGCCGTGACTTCCAGAAGGGGAACCAGCCTTGGGGTTCGGCAAGCAGAGAGTGGCCACCATGGTGAATCCC
Source organism: Odocoileus virginianus (assembly GCF_023699985.2). Lineage (NCBI taxonomy): Eukaryota > Metazoa > Chordata > Mammalia > Artiodactyla > Cervidae > Odocoileus > Odocoileus virginianus. The sequence goes on along the minus strand of NC_069703.1, from coordinate 36,153,746 downwards.
ACAGCCCGACCTGGAGGGCCACTCTCCCACCACACGCTGACCAGACGGCCGGGAATGGGGAAGTAAGAGGCGTCTCCCGGGAAGGGCCAGACAGGCTCAGCCCAAGGTGGAAAAACCCTCTGGTCAGCGGTGCCTGGGGGGTGGGAAGCATGGCCACCTGCACCCCTACAGGCCCGGCTGCCAACTCTCCCAGCTCGGATCCTCCGGTCGACCGAAGCCAGGCTAACCTCCCTGAGGCCCAGGGCCACCTCTACCGGCCTGGCCTTTCAGTGGCTCCCTTGTATTCGCAGAGCGAAGCCTCCTCCCGCTCCTCACCCGGACCTTCCAAGCCCGCCTCGGTCGGACCTCCACTCGCCCTGCGCCTTCATGGTGTGGCCTGATAGGCAGTGTGAGACCAGGCCTGGCCCTGGAGTTCTCCGAGGATGATGATGGGGCCACGCCCCCCGCCCCTGTCCTGTCCCCAAGTCCCCACTTTTGGATTCTCTTGGACTGTGTCCATACTGGCTCCTGTGACATAATCAGCACACTTCCTAGTTTACATGGCGTCTCAGCCATAGTCCCGCAGTAGAGCCAGGCGGGGACTGGGCCCCTGCTGTGGGCGCTGTGGAGATGTACCCCACCCAGTTCTCCTTCAGGAGATCCTGCCGCCTGGAGCACAGTGGCTGGGGACCCAGCTGCCACCTCTCAGGAGCCACCACTGTGTTGTCAGTGGGCCAAGGCCCCCAGGGCCCCTACACCATACCTGAGCCCAGCGGAGGAGTCGGACCTGTGTCCTGGTCTGAGGGTCCTTCCTGCCTATTGCTCCCTCTCCCTGTTAGGCTTCCCAGCTGTTTCCCCCAGTAGATCTCCTGCGTATCTAATCCCTCCCTGGCCTCTGCTTATCATGCATGCCGTGCTAAGTCGTTTCAGTCATGTCTGACTTTTTGCAACTCCATGGACAGGCTGCTCTG